>NC_040081.1:91395928-92020928 GCF_003369695.1 Bos indicus x Bos taurus | reverse complement strand
GGATACTGCTGACTTTGTAAATTGAATTGAAAAGTGTTACTCAGACATCTTGAATAGTTTCCATTTATATTATTGCTTTCTTACCTTATGGGATGAATCTTCCAGTAAAAATATATGGGCCTGAAATTTTTTTTGTTGAAAAGTTCTTAACTAGTAATTCAGTTTTTCATTAATACAAGACATTGAGGTTATCCTTATCTCAATGTAGCCACTTCTGTTCTTTTGGTTACTGTTTGTAGGGTGTATCTCTTTCTGTAAAAGATTACTTTCAGTCTATTTTTGTCTTTATAGTGTGCCTTTTTAAGATAGCGTATAAGTCTTGTTTTATTAGTCATTCTGCAGTTCTCTGCTTTTTAATCTGAGTTTAATTCACTTACATCTAATGTGTTTGCTGATGAAGTGGGATTCATGTCAGTTATTTTGCTATTTGTTTTCTGTATGTGTTATGTTCTTTTTGTTCCACTGTCTCTCAATTAATGCCTTCTTTTGTGCTAGATGGATATTTTCCAGTGTACCAATTTAATTCCCTTGTTTCTTTTGCTGTATTATTTTGAGTTATTTTCTTAGTGATTACCTTAAAGATTACAGTTAACATCTTAGTTTACAGTAATTTAATTTGGACTAGTAGCAGTTTAATTTCAGTAATATAAAAGAACTTTGCATCTGTATCTCCATTCACTTCTCTTTTATGCTGCTATCATTACAAATATCATCTTTTTACCTTGTGTGCCTGTCAACATAGATTTCTGATTATTGCTGTGTGCAGTTATCTCTCAGATAGGAGGGAAGAAGTTAGAAAATTAAATGTACACTGTCTTTTATATGTTACTGTGTGGACTACCTTTACTGGTACTCTTGAGTTTTCATGTGGATTCAAGTTACTATTCTGTTTTCTTTCAGTTCAGCTAATAGAATCTGTTCAGTATTTCCTGAGGGGTTAGCATGCTAGTGAGAAACTCAGGTTTTGTTTGTTTGGGAATATCTTGCTATCCCCATTATTTTTGAAGGATATTTTTGCTGGATATAGAATTCCTAGGTTGAAAGTTCTTTTTATTTTTCCTTTAGTACTTGGAATGTGTTATTCTACTGCCTTTTGGCTTCTGTGGTTTCTGATGAGAAATCAGCTGTTAATCTTATTTTGAGGCTCGGTGCACCATGTGTCATGTCTATCTTAGATTCTTTGACTTTGCACAGTTTTATTACAATTTGTCCAGGGTCTCTCTTACATTTTATTTTACTTGGAATTTATTTGGCTTCTTCTGTTAATGTTTTTCATTAAATTTGGGATGCTTTTGACCATTATTTCTTTAAGTTTTTTTCCTGTTCTTTTCTCTCCTTCTCTTCTGGGACTCTCATTATGTATAAGTTGGTATACTTGTTGTCTGATAGATCTCTGAGCTCTGTTAATTTTTCTTCATTCTTTTTTCTTTCTTTTCCTCAGACTGTGTAATTTTAAATAACTTCTCTTCAAGGTCACACATCTTTTCTTCTACCCTCTGCTCTTGAGCCCTTCTAGTGATTTTTAAAAAAATTTTATAATTTCTATTTTGTTCCTTTTATAATTTCTGTTTATTTTTTGATATTCTTTATTTGGTGAGATGTCATTCTCATACTTTAATTCTTTAGGCATGGTTTTCTTCAGCTCTTTAAGCATATTAAAATAGTAGATTTCAAAGTTTTTTCTAGTAAATCCTTGGGTACAGTTTTTATTGTTTTTAGGGACAGTTTTTATTGATGGATTTCTTCTCTGTGTTTGGGACATACTCTCTTGTTTCTTTGTGTGTTTCTTAAGTTTTTGGTTAAGAATTGGGCTTTTAAAATAATGTGGCAACTTTGAAATTAGACTGTCTCCCCTTCCTGGGGTTGTCTGTTGTTGCTGCTTGTTGTGTATGTTGTTTGTTGCTTTAGTGATTTCTCAGAACTAATTTTGTAGGCTTTATCATATGTGACCATCGAAGTCTTTATTCAGTTTATGGTCAGTTAAGATTTTGATAAATGCCTGTAACCAGTAAGTCTCCCACTCTTGGCCAAGTGGCTGAGTGTGTGTTTGGGGGCAAACAATCAGTAATCAGCCAGGAAGTTTATAATTCTGCTTTGTCCTTCACTTCTTTCATTGCATAACCTCAACGACAGACAGAGGTGAGAGCTTAGGCTGTTTTTAGGTTTTTTCCTAAACATGTGCATAGGTCTCCGTATACATATTACCTCTGGAATCCCAGGAATATGTCAGAGCTTTTCAGAGCCCATATTTACATCTCATTTCCAAGCATTTTCTTTTAAACCTTTTGGTTAGTCTGCTGTTTGCTCCAGGTGTTTCCTTGATCTTGGGCACCAACAAATTTAAGACATTTACCAATGATAACTTCCACCCTCTCCTCCAGGAAGAAGTCTCTTAACTCTTGGCAAGAATCAACTTCCAATCTCTTTATATATTGGAGCAGAAAACAAAGTACTGATCTCTCTAGAGCTCCAATTTATCATACATTAAGATTTCTTGTTCTAAGTCCCATATTTTTATTGTCTCGTGCTTTACATCTTTTTGATGCCCAGTGGTGCATTCTGGGTAATTTCTTTGGATATAGTTTTCCTGTTCATTTGTTTTATTTTCAGCTGGTGTAATCTGCTACCTAACTCATTCATGGTTTCTTGTTTTGTTTCATTTTGTTTGTGTTGTTTTTTGGGCTTCCTTGGTGGCTCAGATGGTAAAGAACCAGCCTGCAGTGCAGGAGACCTGGGTTCAATCCCTGGATTGGAAAGATCCCCTGGAGAAGGAAATGACAACCCACTCCAGTGTTATTGCCTGGAGAATTCCATGGGCAGAGCATCCTGGCATGCCACAGTCCCTGGGGTCGCAAAGAGTTGGACATGACTGAGCAACTAACATACTTGAGCAGCGCCACACAGCATGTGGGATCTTAGTTCCCCAGGCAGGGATCTAACCTGCGCCCCTGCATTGGAAGTGTGGATTCTTAACTACTGGATTCCCAGGAAAGTCCCTCATTCATGGTCCCCACCCCCCAGTACTTTATTAGTTATGATTACATACAGTGCGTGCTTGCGTGCACACTCAGTTGCTTCAGCTGTGTCCAACTCTGCGACCCTGTAGACCATAGCCAGCCAGGCTCTTCTGTCCATGGGATACTCCAGGCAAGAATACTGGAGTGGGTAGCTATATCCTCCTCCAGGGGATCTTCCCAACCTAGGGATTGAACTTGCATCTCCTGCATTGCAGGTGAATTCTTTAGCACCGAGCCACCAGGGAAGCCCAATTGCATATAGTAAAATACCTAAATACTTAAAGATGCTGCTTGGCTAATTTTGACAAAAACACACATCTGTGAAACCACTACCTAGCTCAAGATGTAGAACATCTCCATCAACCCAGGAAGTTTCCTTTTCCACTTTCAAGTCAATTGGAAACCGCTCACCAGGTTTTCACCATGGTCGTATTATTTTACACTTCCACCAGCATCCTGCAACTTCTGAGAGTTCCAGGTTCTCCATGTTCTTTCTAACCACTGCATTGGTCAGTGTCATTTAATTTTAGATATTTGTGTTGGTGTGTGTTGTATTGAAGATTTTGTTTAATAGTTGGAACTTTCATTTCTGGAAGTTCTACACTTTTTGTTTTTTCAAATCTGTTTACTATTTTTGCATGCTTGTCTTAACAAATACTGTCTTTATTTCTTAAGAAAACATTTAGGCTGTTAACAGTAGCTTGTTTTGTTTTTAGTATTCAGATATCCCTGATCAATGTCATTTAAAAAATACTTATTTCCTTCTATATTTCACTAACTCATCTTGGTAATGATAAGTTTTCTTTTCACTTGAAGGATCTTCCTTTTCTCCATGTGTAATATTCTAACTAGGAAGACCCTCCTTTTTAATAATATCATTCATTCTTTCTCACACAAAGGCTGTTTTTCTTTCATTTAGAATATTGTCTTCAAAGATATATGTGGAACCTATGGGGTTACTTTGTGATATTACTTCAGAATTGACCAAGATTAATATGTATATTTGTGTGTGTATGTATGTATATATGTGATTTTGACACACCCAAATTATAGATAGGCAGTATAAACAGTGACATCTGAAAGAAATAGATCTTTTGAAGTTTTTCTTTATGACTGTCTCACCAGAGTATTTAATTCATATGATGTCTTTCAATTTATGTAACAGACTGAGTACAGTAAAAGTCACTTTAGAAAATTAGTATTTTGTTTTATCGTTTGTTTGTTTTGTCTTCCAATTGTAACTCTTAATAGATTTTATTTTTCTGTTCTTTAGGCAATCCTTTATCACAGGATATTCTCAATTTATACCAGGACCCAGATGGAACCCGAAAGCTACTGAACTTCATGCTTGACAATCTTGCAGGTAAATGTTAATTACAAAGCAGTAAACTCAACAGATATTACTGTTAGCTAAGTATCCCATGTTGCTTAAAAGCATCTGATCAGTTTTTAAAACTGCTTATAGGATGGAAGTTCTGGCATTAGTATATCCCATGGTAGTGGGACATTCTTTTTTTGCACACAGTCAGTGCTTTATATTTACCAAGCAATATATTAGGAGCATTAGTTACATTATCTTGTCAAATCTTTTAAGGAGTCTAGGAGATAGGAATTTTTACTGGCATTCTGAGATTGAGAGAATAAAATAATTAACTTAAATATGTGGCTGACAAATGTCAGAGCTGTGAACCCAAGATGGTCTTGCTCTTAACCACAAAGATACCTAGTTATCAGTTGTTTGAATTGGATGCAGATTACTTGGAACCCACACGTGGTACACATTTTTCATGAATGAAATGATTTGTTTGATTCACTCACCTTTGTGGAAATTATGCCAGCAAGATTTTAATTAAGCACATCATATTTATGTGATTAATATAGTTGTATTCCAAATGAAAATTTTTAATATAAGAAAGCTTTTAAGTATTTTGACTGAAATTTTTTTTTTTTTTTTGCTTAAACACTCAAAATACAGGTAAAATAATGGAGATGCTGCTAAATTCAAATATTTTTCCTGGAATAATGCCTTTCTAAAATACAGAATCCTGAAACAATGCTAGAGAAATCTAGATTCAAGCATAGAGGCCGTCATCACAATATTTTTGCAGTATGCTTTTTAATTCTGACATAGAAGACACCCATCTACATATGAAAAATTTTTTTAAATAGTAAGATTTACAATAAGGGGAAATCAAATTAATGTTATTTAAAATTTTTTTGGCTAAAAAGACAAAGTTGATTGATGGAGAGAGACATCAGATTTATTAAAGAAGTCCTTTTAGTATTTAGAATATGTGGTCATTTAAGTTGTATACAAATCATGTGTTTGTTATTTTCTTCTTGTTTTGAAATAGTATTTGTCTTGTCTGTATGAATATAGCCTGTTGACCCAGCCATATGGAATATGTGGTGTGTGTGTGTGTGTGTGTGTGATTTTTAAAGAGTTTTTCTTGTGTTTTAGATATAAGCTGTTTGTTGCTATGCATGTTGTAAATATCTTTTCCCATGCTGTTATTGGTTTTCACTCTCTTAATCTGTCTGTTGATGAACAGCAAAAGTTTAACATACTCTGCTTTATTGATCTTTTTAGTATGATACTGCTTTTGTGTTCTCTTTAAGAATTTTTCCCTACCTCAAGCTCATGGATGTATTCTGTGTTATTATCTAAAAGCTCTGTTTTTCACTTGTAACATTTAGAGCTATCATCTTCTTGGAACTGATGTTTGTGTAACACGGGATTCAATTTTTATAACTTTTCCATTTGTAAATTAAATTAACCCATAGCCATTTATTGAAAAGGCTGTCCTTTCATTACTATTTTTTGTGCCCTTTTGTCATGAACCATAAATGTTTGTATGGATTTATTTCTAGAACCTCTGCTTTTTGTTACCTTCTGTTAGTCTTTATGGCAATATAAAGTTGTTATTTACAGTAGCTTTATAAAATGTTTTGAGATGCAGTAGAGTAAATCTTCCCTCTTGATTTGATCATAAAGTCTTGGCTTATTTTGGCCCCATGCTTATTTTGCCTTATAGTTTCATTAAAATTGCTAGAAACAGCCTTTCAAATTTCTCCACTCCCCCAAGTGAAAGTGTAGGAATTTTATTGGGGATGCAGTAGACTGCTCAGCAACACAGGTTTGAACTGCACAGGTCCACTTAGATGCAGATTTCTTTTCAATGAATAGTACTATAGGATCTAAAATTGGTTGAATCTGTGATGTGGAACAGAGGATACAAAGGGCTGTAAGGTTATATGTGAAGGTGTTGACTGTGCAGGGATCAGGGTCACTATCCCTGTTTTTATTCAAGAATCTACTGTAGTTTGCTTTGCAAAGAATCAGTGTATTTACAATACTACATTTTCTTCTTCTTTTTTGTTTTTTTAAACTTTTCAGTTCAATCACTCAGTTGTGTCTGACTCTGAGACCCCAGGGACAGCAGCAAGCCAGGCCTCCTTGTCCATCACCAACTCCGAGTTTACTCAAACTCATGTCCATTGAGTCAGTGATGCCATCCAACCATCTCATCCTTTGTTGTCCCCTTCTCCTCCTGCCCTCAGTCTTTCCCAGCATTGGGGTCTTTTCAAATGAGTCAGCTCTTCACATCAGATGGCAAAAGTATTGGAGTTTCAGCTTCAACATCAGTCCTTCCAATGACACCCAGGACTGATCTCCTTTAGGATGGATTGGTTGGATCTCCTTGCTGTCCAGGGGACTCTCAAGAGTCTTCTCCAACACCACAGTTCAAAAGCATCAATTCTTTGGCACTCAGCTTTCTTTATAGTCCAACTCTCACATCCATACATGATTACTGGAAAAACCATAGCTTTGACTAGACAGACCTTTGTTGGCAAGGTAATATCTCTGCTTTTTAATATGCTGTCTAGATTGGTCATAACTTTTCTTCCAGTGAGTAAGCATCTTTTAATTTCATGGCTGCAATCACCATCTGCGGTGATTTTGGAGCCCCCCAAAATAAAGTCTGTCACTGTTTCTTCATCTATTGGCATAATGTGATGGGCCCAGATGCCATGATCTTAGTTTTCTGAATGTTGAGTTTTAAGCCAACTTTGTCACTCTCCTCTTTCACTTTCACCAAGAGGTGCTTTAATTCTTCTTCGCTTTCTGCCATAAGGGTGGTATTATCTGCGTATCTGAGGTTATTGATATTTCTTCTGGCAATCTTGATACCGCTTGTGCTTCATCCAGCTCAGTGTTTCTCATGATGTACTTTGCATATAAGTTAAATAAGCAGGGTGACAATATACAGCCTTGATGTACTCCTTTCCTGACTTGGAACCAGTCTGTTGTTCCATGTCCAGTTCTAACTGTTGCTTCCTGACCTGCATACAGATTTCTCAAGAGGCAGGTCAGGTGGTCTGGTATTCCCATCTCTTTCAGAATTTTCCACAGTTTATTGTGATCCACACAGTCAAAGGCTTTGGCATAGTCAAGAAAGCAGAAATAGATGTTTTTCTGGAACTCTCTTGCTTTTTCAATAATCCAGCAGATGTTGGCAATTTGATCACTGGTTCCTCTGCCTCTTCTAAAACCAGCTTGAACATCTGGAAGTTCACAGTTCACGTACTGTTGAAGCCTGGCTTGGAGAATTTTGAGCATTACTTTACTAGCGTGTGAGATGAGTGCAATTGTGCGGTAGTTTGAGCCTTCTTTGGCATTGCCTTTCTTAGGGATTGGAATGAAAACTGACCTTTTCGAGTCCTCTGGGCACTGCTGAGTTTTCCAAGTTTGCTGACAGATTGAGTGCAGCACTTTCACAGCATCATCTTTCAGGATTTGAAATAGCTCAACTGGAATTCCATCACCTCCACTAGCTTTGTTCATAGTGATACTTCCTAAGGTCCACTTGACTTCACATTCCTGAATATCTGTCTCTAGGTGAGTGATCATCATCATGGTTATCTGGGTTGTGAAGATCCTTTTTGTACAGTTGTTCTGTGTATTCTTGCCACCTCTTCTTAATATCTTCTGCTTCTGTTAGGTCCATACCATTTCTGTCCTTTATCGAGCCCATCTTTGCATGAAATGTTCCCTTGGTATCTCTAATTTTCTTGAAGAGATCTCTAGTCTTTCCCATTCTGTTGTTTTCCTCTGTTTCTTTGCATTGATTGCTGAGGAAGGCTTTCTTATCTCTCCTTGCTATTCTTTGTAACTCTGCATTCAAATGGATATATCTTTCCTTTTTTCCTTTGCTTTTGGCTTCTCTTCATTTCACAGCTATTTGTAAGGCTTTTTCAGACAACCACTTTGCTTTTTTGCATTTCTCTTTCTTGGGGATGGTCTTGATCCCTGTCTCCTGTACAATGTCATGAACCTCCGTCCATAGTTCATCAGGCACTCTTTCTATCAGATCTAATCCCTTGAATCTGTTTCTCACTTCTGCTGTATAATTGTAAGGGATTTGATTTAGGTCATACGTGAATGGTCTAGTGGTTTTCCCTACTTTCTTCAATTTAAGTTGGAATTTGTCAATAAGGAATTCATGGAGTGAGCCACAGTCAGCTCCTGGTCTTATTTTTGCTGTCTGTATAGAGCTTCTCCATCTTTGACTGTAAAGAATATAATCAGTCTGATTTTGGTATTGACCATCTGGTGATGTCCATGTGTAAAGTCTTCTCTCGTATTGTTGGAAGAGGGTGTTTGCTATGACTAGTGAGTTCTTTTGGCAAAACTCTATTAGCCTTTGCCCTGCTTCATTCTGTACTCCAGGGCCAAATCTGCCTGTTACTCCAGGTGTTTCTTGACTTCCTACTTTTGTATTCCAGTCCCCTATAATGAACGGGATATCTCTTTTGGGTGTTAGTTCTCGAGGGGCTTGTAGATTTTCGTAGAACCATTCAACTTCAGCTTCTTCAACATTACTGGTCGGGGCATAGACTTGGACTACCGTGATACTGAATGGTTTGCCTTGGAAACGAACAAAGATCATTCTGTCATTTTTGAGATTGCATCCAAGTACTCCTTTTCGGACTCCTGTTGACTATGATGGCTACTGCATTTCTTCTAAGGGATTTTTGCCCATAGTAGTAGATAATAATGGTCATCCATTCCAGTCCATTTTAGTTTGCTGAGTCCTAAATTGTCGACGTTCACTCTTGCCATCTCCTGTTAGACCACTTCCAATTTTCCTTGATTTTATTTTTATTTGCATTTATTTTTTGCAGCCTCCCCCTACCCCTGACCATAAGTTTTGTTTCTTCAGTTTCTTTTAGGATATCTTTTTCTTCTGTGCAATCTCCTCTTTTGGTTTAGGAACAATGTTCATTTTCAGTTCAGTTCAGTCGCTCAGTCATGTCCAAATCTTTGCGACTACATGGACCATGGCATGCCAGGCCTCCCTGTCCATCACCAACTCCTGGAGTCTACTTAGACTCATCTCCATTGAGTCAGTGATGCCATCCAACCATCTCATCCTCTGTCATCCCCTTCTCCTCCTGCCTTCAGTCTCTGTTTTTTACTATGCTGTCTAGGTTGGTCATACTTTCCTTCCAAGGAGTAAGCGTCTTTTAATTTCATGGCTGCAATTACCATCTGCAGTGATTTTGGAGCCCCAAAAAATCTGACACTGTTTCCACTGTTTCCTCATATATTTCCCATGAAGTGATGGGACCAGATGCCATGATCTTCGTTTTCTGAATGTTGAGCTTTAAGCCAACTTTTTCGTTCTCCTCTTTCACTTTCATCAAGAGGCATTTTAGTTCCTCTTTACTTTCTGCCATAAGGGTGGTGTTATCTGCATATCTGAGGTTATTGATATTTCTCCCAGCAATCTTGATTCCAGCTTGTGCTTCTTCCAGCCCAGTGTTTCTCATGATGTACTCTGCATATAATTTAAATAAACAAGGTGACAATATACAGCCTTAATGTAGTCCTCTTCCTATTTGGAACCAGTCTGTTGTTCTGTGTCCAGCAAAGAGTTTCAGAGAATACCAAGGAGAGATAAAAGCCTTCCTCAGCAATCAATGCAAAGAAGTAGAGGAAAACAACAGAATGGGAAAGACTAGAGATCTCTTCAAGAAAAGTAGAGATACCAGGAGAACATATCCCCTCATTTAATTTGTGTATTTATTAGACTGTTTACATTTAAAGTAAGAATTGATATGTAAAACTTGAAATCAGCCATTTTATTATTTGTAGTCTGTTTCCTTTATTTCTCCTTTATTTATCATTTGTTGGTTTCTTATGGGCTATTTAAACATTTTTTAGGATACCATCTTGTTTTATTTATGCTGTTTTAGAGTACCTGTCTTGTATAGTTTTCTTAATGATGACTTTTTAGATATCACAATATGCATACTTAGAACAGTCTATTGATAATAGTGCCTTCTCATTTTAAGCCAATTATTGATGCCCTACTTCCATCTGTGTCCCTTTGCCTTCTCCACTTTTAAAATATAACTGTCTCTAGTATGTCCTCTACTTACACTGAGAACCACATAGATGTTACAATTTTTGCTTCAGCTATCAGATACAATATAAGAAGCTCATGCAAAGAAGGTTAATCCACTACATTTATCCTTTCACGCATTCCTTGTTCTTTCCGTTTTGATGTTCCATTTTTTCTGCTGTTAACATTTTCTTTCTGTCTTAAGAGCTTCCTTTAGCCATTCTTTAAGGGGCAGTCTGCTAGCAACGAAGTCTTTTCGTTTTCTTTTGATAACATCTTCATTTTTCCTTGATTTATGAAGGCAAGTTCTGTTGGCCACAGAATTTGAGGTTGACAGTTATTTTCTTTTAGCTCTTGAAAAAATATTATATCAGTTCCTCTGGCACCATGGTTTTAGAAAGAAACCTATTGTTTCCTTTTAGGTAATGTGTCATTTTTCTGGTGTTTTTGAGATTCTTTGTCTTTAGTTTTTAGCAGTTTCATTATGATGTGGTTGGTGTCTGATTCTTTGGGTTTATTTTACTTGAAGTTTGTACATCTTCTTGAATGTGTAGGTTTATGTTGTTTGTTAAATTTGGGAATTTTTAGTCATTATCTCTTTGAATATTTTTTAAGTCTACATTCTGTCTCCTCTCTTTCTGAACTTTGATTTTATGAATCTTAGATCTTTTGAGGAACCCACAGGTTCCTCAGGCTTTTTTTTTTTTTTCTGTTTTCTTCTTGTTGAGTAAATTCTCTTGATTTGTTCTCAAATTCAATACTCTTAGGTTTGGTTGTCCATATTATTTTGCCCTTCTACTTCTATTGTGGGCTTCCCTTGTGGCTCAGCTGGTAAAGAATCTTCCTGCAATGCGAGAGACTGGGGTTCGATCCCTGTGTTGGGAAGATCCCCTGAAGGAGAGAAAGGCTACCCACTGCAGTATTCCAGCCTGGAGAATTCCATGGACTGTATAGTCCATGGAGTCGCAAAGAGTTGACACAACTGAGGTACTTTCACTTTCCACTTTTTTGCTGGGGTTTTCTATTTTTTCATCTGTTTCAAGAGAATTGGTAATTATGAAGCAGTTTTATGTTGACTGCTTTAAAATTTCTGTCAGATAATTTCAACAGCTGAATACCTCTGTGTTATTGTCTGTTGGTAGTCTTTTCTCAAATAAATTGTGATTTTCCTGGTCTTTGGTATGACCGGTGATTTTCACTTGTGCCCTGGATATTTTTTAATACTATGTTAGGAAACTCATGACCTTTTAAAAACCTCAGTAGCAGGCAACTGCCCAGTTTAGGTTTAGCATGTGGGTTTTGTTGGCTCTTCAGACTCAGCTGGCACCCTCACTGTGGGAAACCAGGCACAGTACTGTTGATCACTGTGAGGTGTGGGAAATCACACTTTTCTTACCCCCTCTCTCAGTGCCCCTCCAGGTCTATTCCTCATGGCTTCAGGACTGTCTAGCACTTAGTGTGGCATGTATGGAAGATAAAAATGGGAGAATTGTTTTAGATCACATTTTTAGGTATGATGTTGAAAGATGCTGTCTCTTCTGTTCATGATGAGAGTAGTCTTCAATTTTGATCCACATTCTGGTACTGTGCTAGGACCATACAGATTTAACTATTAAACAGTCTTTATTTGATGGTTGGCTTATATAAACATAGTCCTATCCTTTGGAGTTTGAGTAAGGTCTGGGAGTTGGTGATGGACAGGGAACCCTGGCATGCTGCAGTCCATGGTGTTGCAAAGAGTCGGACATGACTGAGTGACTAAACTGAGTGATCCTTTGTCAAATCATTGGCCATGCAATATTATCTTTGAAAAAAGTCAATGTTAAGTAATATATGTCACACATGAATATATTATTCTCTTTGAAAGAAATATTAAAATTCTGGTGTGTATCCTTATAGACATTTCTAGACATTTATATATAAAAATTAAATCAGTAGAAGTTTTCTTGGCATTGTATTACTTTGCATATGTGTTTTATGTTTTTTCTAATAAAATACATCCTACTATATTATTATCTAATTATTAATAAAATGTATTTTATTATTATATATTTTCTACTTTTTCCTCACCCAGCAGAATGTCTCATATACCTTTCCACTTTAGCATGCATATATCTTTTTTCTTTTAAACTATGGCATAGACTTCTGTGAAATGGATAAACATTTATCATTGTTTCTGATATTATAAACATTGGCATAATTAATATGTTTGCTGCTTTAAGCAGATAGGGCTGATCCCAAGAAATAGAATTGCTGGGTCACAGGGACATGAATGTTTTAAATTTTAAAAGATGATGCCCGTTTGTCCATCCAGCTATACCAGTGTATATTCCCACCAGTTGTATGTGCAAATATCTATTTCTTATCACCTTCACCAACCCTGGATATAATTAAACCTAAATTTTTTTTGTCAACCTAGATAAAGACATGCTATCTCATTTTTAAGTTTTTCCTTGTTACTGGTGAGATACAGTATCTTTTCCTATGTTTTTGTTCTTCAGTTATTTTGGGGGAATAGTGTATGTTTTACTTACACTGTTAAATTGGGCTGTATTAAGATATGGGAAGTGTCAGAATGTTGACATCACTTTTATTTTGATAATTTTCGTGCTTTCTGAGTTTTTAACTATTTGCTAATAAGAATCCCAGCAGCTGAGGAGTTCTTTGTTTACTCTCCATTATATTTATATAATGAACTTCTGTTTTAGAGAGAGTTGCCATAGTTCTGGAACAGCACTCCCAGGAGGCAAGGTTATTTTCCAGGATTCAGTGTGTTGAACCAGCTGGATGGTTTGTTATCTTACGATGACCTTCATTACTTTCTTGGCAAGATATGGACTATGCAAAATAACATTCATTTCACTTTGTGAACAGTATGGCTTCTAAAAGAGGCATCCTTTAGCTAGACTTTTGGAACACTAAAATGGTTAGTAAAATGACACTTTTTTAAAGATCTTGGATACTTTGTTCAAAATTTCTGAGACTGGGTGGTGATGGAGTGTTTCTGCTTAAATGGGCCGCGTTTCTTAGCCACTAATTCGCTGGGTAAATCTGCAAACTTGAATCAAACTGTCCTGTAATTGCAATTGTGTTTAAAAGTGAGAAGAAAAAATAGGTAGTTAAATCTTAACTTAGTGCATTTTCTTTCATCTGATAGTTTGGTAGAATTTAGTTCCATTAGTATTGACAGTCATATCTGAGCAATTAATGTTTAACCAGTGCCTTCCTTTTTTCTATATGTACAGTGTCATTCTAATCTCTGACCTTGTATCAACATTATAAAAGAAAGAATAAAATTAGGAAAAGAAAGCCCTATTAGAAAATTCAGTAGTTTTTATTATACATGCATTTTTTTTTTCTGTTTTAAAAATATTTGAGTAATTTTGTTCATCAGTGTGTTGAAACTTCACGTAGCTTTCATTTTCCCTCTGGGAACAAGACTGAGTCAGTACAGTTTACGTGTATAATTAAGACTAAAGCCTCTTACTTAAGGATTTAAATAGGTTCTTTTTAAAATAAATACCGTGTAAGTATAAATGCCATTAATGAATTTCTTTGTGTTGTTTTCAGATGTTAGTTTTGTGTTTTCTGCATAACTCTTCATCAACTTCCTTCAGCTTTTAAATCTTCATTGTATTTCAGTACTAGGTTTTTAAGACCATATGGATTTCCCAGGTGGCGCTAGTGGTAAAGAACCCCCTGCAGTGCAGGAGACATAAGAGACAATGGTTCAGCCCCTGAGTCGGGAAGGTCCCCTGGAGGAGGGCATGGCAACCCGCTCCAGTATTCTTGCCTGGAGGAGAATCCCATGGACAGAGGAGCCTGGTGGGCTATAGTCCATGGGGTCACAAAGAATTGGGAGGACTGAAGTGACTTAACACAAACGCACATGGGCTTTTATAGCTGAAGAGAAAACAGAAGCTGATTTGACATTATAAATTAGTAAATAATACTGATTTTGGAAATACAGGAAATTACATTAAAAAAATTTTTTTTTCCAGTTCATCCAGAGCAGCTTCCTCCGAGGCCATGGATTACATTAAAAGAACGAGACCAAATTCTGCCATCAGGTAAAATAGTTTTTCTTATTCTTTCTTGACTTTTTTCAGATACACTTGAAATGCCATTTGGGTTTTGTAATCGAATTAACCTTCAAATTAGGCCTTCATTTTACCTCCCCTGAGTTTAGATGAGTTTAGAAATACTGATGGGTAGAGTTAAAGTCCTGGAGAAGGCAATGGCATCCCCACTCCAGTACTCTTGCCTGGAAAATCCTATGGACAGAGGAGCCTGGTAGGCTACAGTCCATGGGGTCGCTGAGAGTCGGACACGACTGAGCGAGCGCTTCACTTTTCACTTTCCTGCATTGGAGAAGGAAATGGCAACCCACTCCAGTGTTCTTGCCTGGAGAATCCCAGGGATGGGGGAGCCTGGTGGTTCCCGTCTATGGGGTCACACAGAGTCGGACACGACTGAAGTGACTTAGCAGCAGCAGCAGCAGAGTTAAAGTCCACCCTAAGGCTTATGTACAAGAATCTCGTCTTTGACCATGATAGGGCTCTTGGTTTGAAAATTATTTCTTATAATAGAGCTTTCCAAATGGCATCTTCACATAAGGTTTGGTGATTTAAGAAAAATGAGGAGTAATGAATTTTTTTCTGAAAAATTTTGAACTACTTAGATTTATCTTTCTTTAGTGGGTAGACTGATAACTCTTGTAGAGTGATAATTTAGACTGAACCAATTTACTATATTGGAAACAGAATACGATACCAGGCCAGGGGTATAGAAATGGTATAGGGTGAAGATTTGAGCAGTTTAATAACAGGATTCAGCATTTCTTGAACTTCAGTAAATGCAGAAAATATAAACCTTTATCTTTTTGTTCAGACCAATGATAATTTGACATTTATAGGGCTTCGTACTGTTTATTAGACGTTTTATAGTTCAGAATTCTGCTTAAAATAAGTTGTTACTAAAGTCACAGTTTTTATGATACCTAATTTTATTTTGAAGATGAAAATTTTACTGTTTTAATATGAAGTAACCAAATGCTGATACTTAATTTTAGGGACGTTCAGTTGTTAAAAGGGTGATTTATAGCCCCAAAACTATAATGGTAATTAAACTTAAGAATTAATCCTAGATGGTGAAAGAGGTACCAGTATACATAATGACCACCAGTCAGATCCCCAGGAGACCTCTGAACTAAGTTTCTCATAATACCTTCCTATCATCTGACTCTGAATCAACTTCAGTTGAGCGTTACTTCATTTCTTGTATTCCTTACCATTTATTAAGTATTTGATTCTCACCCATGTCTGCCCATTGTAATTACCTGGGATGCTTTTTAAAAATATTAATGCCCAAATCCTAACATACTAAATTAGTCTGGAGTGATGAACTTTTTTTTTTAAAAAAGTTCTATAATGTGATTCTAATGAATAGATAGGATAGAGAATTAGTGATAAAAATCAGGGATTTTCAAACTGGTGTGCTTCTGCATAGAGTCACCTTAGGATTTTGTTAAATTGCAGATTCCAATTCAGTAAGTCTTTGTGAAGCCAAAAATCTTTGCATTTCTGAGTTCCAAGGTGATAACTGATGCTGCTGGTTCCTAGAGCACACTTTTGAGTAGCAGGGGATACAAACTGTTTTCTTGTTAGTTTACTTGTAGTCTTTTTACTGGCTTCCTTGGTGCCTCAGTGGTAAAGAACCCACCTGCCAATGCAGGAGATGCGGGTTTGATCCGTGGGTCAGGACGATCCTCTGCAGTAGGAATGGCAACCCACTGCAGTATTCTTGCCTGAAAATCCCACGGACAGAGGAGCCTGGTGGGCTACAGTCCATAGGGTCGCAAAGAGTTGGACATGACTTAGTAACTGAGCATGCACACAGTCCTTTTACAGTTCAAGGGAATTTTAAAATGAGAATTTAATTTTAAAAATGAGCGTTTGATTTGGTTAAAAAGGTTTCTCTTATAACTAAACTTTGTTAGTCTGTATTCTTCTGGCTCAGAGCAGTGAGAGAAGTAAGAGACTCAAAGAAGTACTAAGTGTGAAAATTTTGTTAATGAAAGGTAATGAAAGCCTTTTAAAGAGAAAAAAGTTAAAATTTACTTTTGTAATTTACTTTTATGCCATTTATAGAGAAAAGTTTTGCTCAGCAAATTATGTGTAAAAAAGTTAGTATTGATTTAAAATTAGATTATTTTTGGCCACACCGCATGACTGGCAGGATCTTAGTTACCTGACCAGGGATTGAACCTGTGCTCCCAGCAGTGGAAGTGCAGAGTCCTAACCACTGAGCAACCAGCGAATTCCCTAAAACTTGAATTTTTATTTATTAAAATATCCTTTAAAAAATCTCAAATATGAGCTATAAGTCTGATTCTGGTAAAAGAACTTTGGTAAGGTGGATGGACTCTGGTGAAGTTTTTATATAGTTTAACAGAATCTTGCCCAAGGCGTTTCACAGTGGTGATATTTGAGTTGTGTTTGTATGGCATGTATGATCGTGTAGGTGTACATGTGATATTGCTTTAGAAAAGGTTGCCTAATTTTCTCCCTTTTGTTTTGTTTTTTTCTCCCACTTCTTAGCATCATTCACGGTTATGTGTTACAATGTGTTATGTGATAAATATGCCACCCGGCAGCTATATGGCTATTGCCCATCCTGGGCATTAAACTGGGAATACAGGAAAAAGGGAATTATGGAAGAAATTGTTAACTGTGACGCAGATATCATTAGTCTTCAGGTAACACTATAGAGATTGAATTGTCTGTAACTTAAAGGTGAATCTAAAAATTACAAAAGATATTACTTTTGGGAGAGATTTTGTGTTTGAAGGAAAACCCAAAGGAATTATTTTCTCTCTTAAGAAAAAAAGATATTTCCACAGTGAAACAGTTTTGTATAGGCCATAAACTTATACTCATTTACTGTTTTCTTAAGTGAAAATAATTTCACCATGATATTCATGTTAATTTGTGTTATGAACAAATCATTGGTATTGCTGAAAGAGAAAACTACTGAAGATTGAATCTTTAAGAAATATAAATTTAATTTATAATGGGATCTATTAAAAAAATTACTTGTCTACCATTGTTCATCAGTGATAAACATATAAAAATATTGTACTATAAATCATGCATTTTTGCCTTATTTTTAAAAGCAACCTCAGAAATTTAGATACTTTATTGAATTTAACGTGACAAAGCACCTTTTGATTGAAATAGTGTTTTACTGCTTTTCAGTGCTCAGCTAATGAATGGCCAAGAAGGTTTACACATAGTTTTTAGTACTTTTTTTCTTAGCAGTTTTCAAGGCATATTAAATGCTTTAAGGTATTTTAAAACTTTAAGTGTTATAATTTCACACCTCCTTTTCTGCATAGCTTAAGAATAAAGTCATTACTTTTATAATAAATTTTTTTTGTGTTACAGTAGCTTTATTATTTACTTAAATTTGTGTTATTAGCCATGATTCATTTGACTCTGGAAAATAAGGAAGTAGTAGACGTCTTCAAAAGTTAAATTTTCTTTTAAACACTAAGAACTGACACAAAATGAGGGGAGGAAGAGGCCAGTATGGGCTTACCAGGTGGCGCTAGTGGTAAAGAGCCCAAATGCCAGTGCAAGAGACATGAGACACGGGTTCTATCCGTGGTTCAGGAAGGTCCCCTGGAGGAAGGAATGGCAACCTGCTCCAATATTCTTGCCTGGAGAATGCTATGGACAGAGGAGCCTGGCTGGCTACAGTCCATAGGATTGCAAAGAGTCTGACACAACTGAAGCTACTTAGCACACATGGAGACAAATAAGCATAAGCTTATGTTATTTAATTTTCCTCCTTTTGATTCAGTATTTATAGTAATAACAGCCTCACACTCTTGCTTAGTAAGTAAAGTATAGTATGAAGCATAGAAGCATCATAATTTTAAAAATGTTATTATAAAAGTAATACTATGTTATAAAGTGTTCATTCCAGAGAAGTTGGAAATATGAAAAGAACATAAATAATAATAGAGTAAAACATCTAATCCTGTACCCCAAAGAAAGTTGCTTTAACTTCAGGGTTAAAACTTCTGGAGTATTTCTTATATTCTTTTTTAAAACATTCATTTGCCTATTTATTTACAGGTATGTTTTCAAAATAGAGATCACACTATTAATGTATTTTGTTTCTTACTTATTGCATTTAATATACATTTTCTGCATTACTAAAATTTCTCAAAGCCAATTGTATGAATACATACTAACTGATTTAGCATTTTCCCTGCTGTTGGACATTAAGGCTGTTTGTTTTCATTGTTACAATATCATGTTGTTGTAAACATTAGCACACATAAATCATTATCTTCACGCTTGATTATTTCATTTGGAAAGATTTCTTAAAAGTATGTTACGGGTCAAGTAATAAATTAGTCTAAATATGGTATTCAGGTAACTAAAAATTCCTTCAAGTAGGATTTTTTGTTGATCTTAAACTTCTCAGTTTTGACTATCATTCCTTTCCACCACAGTTGAGAAATGCAAAATATTTTTTTAAATTACCTCCTAATACAATTTTTTCAATTCCCTACTGTTTAATCTGTAATATGACCAACTTTCATATTTTGTATTTCAATTTTGTTCGATTACCAGTTGAGGAAGTGAAGTACAGTAGTTGTTGTTCAGTCACTAAGTCGTCTCCCACTCTTTGTGACTGCATGGGCTGCAGCATGACAGGCTTCCCTGATGAACTCTAAATTGGAAGTCGAGAGATTTGGGACCAACTAACTACCTGTGTAAACCTGAGAAAATCATATTGTTTTTTTATTCTTTTAGGCTTTACAAAGCTGCCATTGTCAAATGGTGGCTGCTATCAATAAGGTAAGGTAGTTAGATAATGTTTGTTAAATGAAGTATTTTAACTTAGTAGCACTTTACTCACAGTGTTGCATAGTTTTACATCTTAGTTTTCCTCTGTCATGTTGGTGATAATGTATCTTCCGTCTCAGGAAGTGGAAACAGAGCAATACTTCACTCTCTTTCTGCCAGCATTGAAGGAGCGTGGATATGATGGATTTTTTTCCCCAAAGTCACGTGCCAAAATCATGTCTGAGCAGGAGAGAAAACATGTGGACGGTTGTGCAATATTCTTCAAAACAGAAAAGTGAGTTACGGAAACAAAGCATAATTTCTTTAATTACCACACGTTTGAAATTGTCTTTGGTTTGACCCTAAAATAGACAAAAAGCTGAAAAACAGGTAATATAAAAGTTAAAACTATTGGTAAGATTTTATTTCTTAGGCTGTGTTTTGGAAATTAGAATGTTTATCATATTCTTTATGCTTTTTTGCCAAATTGTACTAAAAATATTAAAAGGGGTATATACTTAAATATGATTTTATCATAATTTTATATATATTTCCATGAAGTAAAATATTAGTTTTGGTGTAAAAAAGAAAGTAGTACCCTTTAAGATTGGAACTAAGTGATCTGAAGTTTCTTTTGGTAATTTTTTTTCATTTGTTGTTATCATGTCTGACTCTTTGCGAGCCCATGGACTACAGTATGCCAGGCTTCCCTGTCCTTCACTATCTTCTGGAGTTTGCTCAAACTCATGTCCATTGAGTCAGTGATGCCATCCAACCATCTCATCTGTCACCTCACCCACTTTTTCTCCTGCCCTCAGACTTTCCCAGCATCAGGGTCTTTTCCAGTGAGTCACCTCTTAGCATCAGGTGTCAAGTATTGGAGCTTTAGCTTCAGCATCAGTCCTTCCAATGAATATTCAGGGTTGATTTCCTTTAAGATTGACTGGTTTGATCTCCTTGCAGTCCAAGGGACTCTCAAAGAGTCTTCTCCAGCACCATAATTCAAAAGCATCAGTTCTCTAGCACTCAGCCTTCTTTATGGTTCAGCTGTCACATCCGTACATGACTACTGGAAAAACCATAGCTTTGACTAGACGGACCTTTGTCGGCAAAGTGATGTCTCTGCTTTTTAATGCACTGTTGAGGTTTATTATAGCTTTTTTCCAAGGAGCCAAGCATCTTTTAATTTCATGGCTGCAGTCACCATCCTCAGTGATTTTGGAGCCCAGTAAAATAAAATCTGTCACTTCTTCCACTTTTTCCCCTTCTCTTTGCCATGAAGTGATGGGGCCAGATGCCATGATCTTAGTTTTTTGAATGTTGAGTTTTAAGCCAGCTTTTAGTTGGCCCTTTTCAGAATCATTCATATTTTATCAACTTTTCACCTTTTCCAGTTAATATTGTGTATGTTTATTTCTTGTCTTATGAAAAGTCGCTCAATTGTGTCCAACTCTATGGACCTCATGGACTGCAGCCTGCCAGGCTCCTCTGTCCATGGAATTCTCCAGGCAAGAATACTGTAGTGGGTAGCTGTTCCCTTCTCCAAGGGATCTTCCCAACCCAGGGATTGAACCTGGGCCTCCCGCATTGCAGGTGGATTCTTTACTGTCTGAGTCAACAGGAAGCTTAGTCGCTTGCTTATTGACTAAATGTTTACTGAGCATTTGCTTTATGATGAGTGCTGTGCTAGTCACTATAGACCCAAAAATACATGGTTTCTGATCCCACTCAGAGCTCCAGTAGGAAAAGGAAGGAGTAAATATCACATTGTAGTATGGTATATATGTGTTAGAGAGATGCCTGGATAAAATAAGGGAAGGCGAAGAGAAGCACAGAGCTTATAGAGGTAGGGAGTTAAAGAACTGATTGAGACAAAACAGTGGAAAGTGGTCATGACCTGAAATGGAAAACAGAAAACATGATCTTTTTGCTTTTTCAGGGCTATAATGTAGTTGATGAAAGTATGGTCAAAGATAAACCTATTATGACTGCTTATTAAAATATATGAACAATCTTGTAGAGGCCTCTGTGCTTTAATATTCTTGAGTTTAAAATGGAAAAAAGTATATATTCAGAGGTAGTTACAAGAATGAAATGAGATAATGAATGAAGAGGTACTTTTTAAATCATTAAGTGTCCCAGAAATATGTTTATTATTGTCATATTTCTCTTTTTGTAATACTTTGCAATTTTAGTATTTCTCTCTTACTAGGTTTATGATGCTGTGTGCATTGAATTTAGGAATTGCATTTCTGACTTGAGGGTTCAGAACCGTAACAAGCTTAGAAGGCTATGTCTGTCTCTTTTTCTTTTGTTTCCATTTGGAATTATGAAGAGTTATTATATTACTCTCTGTTTCATTCTTTTATTTGTTGTTTCATTGAAACATAGTTGATTTACAATGTGTTAATTTCTGCTGTACAGTAAAGTGATTCCATTATGCATATATACATTCCTTGTTAATACTCTTTTTCATTGTGGTTTATCACAAGATACTGAATATAGTTCCCTGTACTGTACAGTAGGACCTTGTTGTTTATCCATTAGTTGCATCTGCTCCCCCTAGACTCCCAGTCCATCCACCCTCCACCTCCCTTCCCTCTCCCTTTGGCAACCACAGATCTGTTCCCTGTGTCTATAGGTCAGTTTTTGTTTCATAGATAGGTTTGTTTTTGTCATATTTTAGATTCCACATATAAGTGATATCATATGGTATTTTTCATTCTCTTTTTGACTGACTTGACTTAGAGTGTTGAGATCTGAGTCCATCCATGTTGCTGCAAATGGCCTTATTTCATAGAAGGCTGTCTTTTGAGTAGCTGACTGAGTGACTAGATGGTTAGAGGCAGATTCTTTTGGTTATCATCTTGAGGAAAAGAGAGAAGTATATTTTTGCCTCATAAAGGCTGCCAGTTTTACAGTGGAAAATTTGAAAGCATCTCCAGACTTCAGAAGACTGAAATGTATGGAGTGAGATAGAGGTGGTATTATATAGTTAATAACTTGAGTTTGATACATTAGATAAGAAATCATCTACTAATAGAATAGGCACATAAACACTTGTGACTATTTTCCTGTTATAACAAAGCATTTCAATGTTTTTATTAATATAGGCCTATTTATTACCAGCATGACTTGTTTTGAATAAACGAATTAAGTGAATTTGAAAGCTGTTTGAGTCACTTCTTATTTATTTGTCCCTACTTTCATATCTTTTCTGTGAATTTTTAATAGAGATTTTTCATTTGTTTAATAATTAGTACACAGCCCTATAGAATTTGAGGTCAGAATATACTCTTCTAGTGAGTTGATGTGATATTTTTTTTTTTTTTTTAACAAATTTTAGCCTAACAATAGCCATTACTTTGTAGTATTTGCATGTCAGCCTTTTTCTTTTATTCACACTGATTATCTTAATTTTTAAAGCAATCCTCAGAGTTAGGAATACAACTATTTCCTCATTCTTACAGATGAGGAAACCAAGACATGGAGAGTACCTGGCTTCACAGTCAGTGCTTTTAACCACTGTACTAAACTGAATCTTTAGACTTCTTTTATATATATACAATTTGTATATTTTTTTTATTGAAATGTAGTTGATTTACAGTGTTGTGTTAGTTTTAGGTATGTAGCAGAGTGATTCTGCTTTACATATATATCCTTTTCAAATTCTTTTCTCATATAGGTTATTAGAAAATATTGAATATAGTTCCCTGTGCTATATACTAGGTCCTTGATGTTTAGACTTATTTCAGCTTTTGCTATCACTTGTATCTCTTAAAAGGTTATCTCATTTGGAAAAATTACCTTGAATTTCATATTAGTTATCTGTATTCACACACAAATTTCCTTGAAACATCATAATTTTAAAAAATTACTGATAACACTGATGAGATGTGACATCAGCTCGTTTTTCCATTTGCCATTGTTTCTTTCTGAAGGATGATATTATCATTTTTGATTCCTTTCACAGTTTTGAGAGGGAACTCTAGAATGCCTTGATAGTTTATTAGAGGTAATTAAGATTTTGAACTCACAGTTACAACTGTTATTTAGGAAACTTTAGACAAGTGACTATTTGAAAACAGCCTTGAATTATTTAAAATGCTGTGAATTTTTTTCACTTTGAAATATTTTGTAAAACACACATGTGCATATAGGCATGTATTTTCTCTTTGTGTGTTTGGAAAACTTATTATAGGTTAAATTTTTTTAAGTCAAAAAGTTTCTCTTTGCCATATTTTGTCATATAGACTAAACAGTTAGTAGAAATGGAGTCTTGGAGCCCAGTGCACAATTTGAAGCAATCAAAAATGTTGAAAAATGGAGCTGAAACCAGACCTAGATACTAGACATACTTGCTGTTCTCGAGTTTAGCAGTTCTGATCTAATCATACTTTGCTTCAAATCAGTGAGAAAGGGAAAGATGAAAACAGCAGTTTTAGAACAATGTGACCATTACACTGTGACGAGGCAGTCTCTTCCGATAGGGTTGGTGACTACGTTGTCATGTGCTTAGTCCTTGTTATAGTGCCTCTGCTGTCTGTTTCAGAGATACCAGGTAAGACCAGGTCCTTGTTTTGCCTTCCATTTTACGACAGGTTGTTTTGTGGTTGAGAAGAGGGCATTCATTTATAAATTATATAGTATTGTCCCAAAATGACCTATTCTGATAATCCTATCTTACTAGTTTCTCAGTTACTAATTTTGTCTGTCATAGGTGGTGGTTGCATTTAGAACTTTAAAATCGGAGGTTGTGATTTCTAGTTTCCAGTGTTAGCTTTCCCATTTATTCAGTCTGGAACTTTGCTTTATGCCAGTTTCGTTACCTATCCAGTATGGATGTTAATAATAACTGTTCTGCCTGACTTCAGAAGTTTTTTATGGGGCTAAAATGACCAAAAATGTGAAAATGCTTTCAGTGGTTAAAAGAGTTGTACAAATATATCTAGAATGGTTAATATCCACTTTTTCCCCCTATTTATCTCACTCTCTAAGCTTACCTTTTCTAGATTATTTTTTGGAACTCCCATGATTACTTTGAAGGGACCCAAGAACACATTTTATAGCATCTTATACTGCATATACAATAAAAAATTCTATTTGGTTTAGGTTTAAGAGTGAGTTAAATGTGATTAGAAAAGATCATGGTTCACAGAAAGGAGAAGCAGAGTAGAGATTATTTGGTTGAGGTGAGAGGGGAGAAAGTAAGAATTGTTCTAAAGCAGTATGGAATAGAATATGGGTAAACTGTTTCTTACTATATTATAGATATATTATAATTATAAATATAGTATAAAATAAACAGACACAGGATGAGTTGTAGGAGATTATCTAGCTCTACTGGTGCTAGAAATCTTATTTTCTAAAAGCAGAGTCCCTGAAAAGTTCTTATAGCCCAAGAAACATATCTATGCCCTTATTTAATTCTTACTGGGAAAAAAAGGAATTTTGCGGAAAAAAGGAATTTTCTGTGGTTCCTCAGTTCTCAGCTATCTCTTTGATTCTTTCAACTGTTGGTGAAACTGAGTAAGATTGAGAGTGTCATTCTGACCGTTTCTGTATCTCTGAGCACTAAAAAGGGGAGTATTTGGTTATAATGACATGTGCTCTATTTAGGAAAACTGATTTTATTTTTCTGAACTTTTTGAAACCAAAGACATTAGAAAGTAGATACCTCAAGAAGATTGGGATGCTTAAGTCAGAAATAGGGCAATACAGTAATAAATCATACCAATGAGGAAGAAAACTGAAGGGGTAATTTGAGGCAGTTAATGAACCAGGTAATTGTTCAGGATTCATTTTAAAAGAAGTGTTTTTTTCTTCCCCCCAGTAAACAACTCAATAACCAAGCATGTATTAAAGAAAAAAAAAGAGCTTATGAACCTATCTTCTTTGCCATGAAAATTAAGAAAAAAGGGAAAATTGGATGAATGTGCTAAGGCAACAAGGAGAATACTTTAAATAGCATCTGCACTATACCCATGTGCATTGTGCAGTCACTAATTAATGATCAAGGAAAAAGTTCTATTTTGCTTTCATGGTCTCTATTGAGGAGAATTGTTTTCAAACTGAAAAGGCTAAGACGAGGTAAGGGGGAGATTGGGAAACCAAGAAGAGGAGCTTGGGAAGCCAAGCAAATCACTAAACTGCCTTAACTAGTTAGGTTTCCAAATCAATATAATTATATCCCATGGTATTAAAATATCTTGCCAAAGTATGATTAGAGAAGTAGATGGCATGAGTCATCTATAGTGAGCATTGGAGTATAGGAGCAGTTCTAGTATATTGGAGACGAATAAACCACCTCATTTGCAAGCCTCAGTTTTCCTCATCTTTTTAGTGGTAATGAGCATTGGTTTGGCCAAAAAGTTTGGCTTTTTCCACAAGATATTAGTCGAATGAACTTTTTGGCGAACCCAGTAGTATTGTCTGTCACAATTTGAGTTCTCCAGAAACAAGACTCCCAAGTTAGTTTGGTGTTCAGGGGTTTATTAGGGATCAAAAGCTGTGACAAGGAAAGGGGGGAAGAAGAATTGAGCATAGAGAGTAGAACTGTGTTGCACATCAGACAGCCTCAGTTGACCCCACCTGTAGCTTTGGAGCTGAAATGGCCTGTGAGAGTTAATCTAGGAGGAACCAAAATCCCCAGACCTTTATCTTTTGCTTTTGATCTGTAACGTGCCACTCCCAGAAGTACTTGGACTTTGGTGAGGCTGCCCTCTGCAACTGGAGCAATTCCTGAAGGACTGATGAGGCATCCAGGTAGCATCTCTTCATGTCCACACTTTGCAAAGTTTTAACAAAGTTTTAGGACTAATAATATGAAGTAATTTCACAGGTCTTGATACAGAGTAGATCCTCAATAATAGATGGCTTATTATTGTTTTAAATTTGTTCGCACTGTTCAGAATTTTGATTATATAAGAGAAGACATATGCATACATATAAGATTTATAAAAAACCAAAAAGCTGGCAAGGATATTTTAATCTTTTGGAAAACTAGAATATTGTTTCAAAGTGCCCTTAATATCTGAATGGGTGAACTAATGAGCAGAAACATAAATGATACTCAACAGAAATAAAGTCTGCAATTCTTCAATTATTAAAAGAAAGAGGAAGAGAGAAAATTATTTGAGATCACAGAAAAATGTTTATATGCAAAACAAAATATTACTACACTAATGAATCTATTACTATAACTAATCTCATTAATTATAATAACTTATATCAGAAGTACCTTAAATGCCTAACAGAATAGTTCAATCATGGTGAATTTATTTAGTGGACTATAATGCAACCATCGGAGAAGGCAATGGCACCCCACTCCAGTACTCTTGTCTGGAAAATCCCATGGACGGAGGAGCCTGGTAGGCTGCAGTCCATGGGGTCGCTAAGAGTCGGACAATACTGAGCGACTTCACTTTCACTTTTTATTTTCATGCATTGGAGAAGGAAATGGCAACCCACTCCAGTGTTCTTGCCTAGAGAATCCCAGGGACGGGGGAGCCTGGTGGGCTGCCGTCTATGGGGTCGCACAGAGTCGGAGACGACTGAAGCGACTTAGCAGCAGCAGCAGCAATGCAACCATAAAAATTGATTGTTGAAGCAAATATATATATATATATATATATATATTTGGGGTATATCTATAAACCTGGGTGTATCTGTGGACCTGATAGATATAGATATACCCAGGTCCCCTCCCTCCTGGACCTCCCTTCCATCTCCCTCCAGTCCCACCCTTCAACCTGTCACAGAGCCCCTGTTTGAGTTCCCTGAGTCATACAGCAAATTCCCATTAGCTATCTGTTTTATATATGGTATTATAAATTTCCATGTTACTCTCTCCATACATCTCATCTTCTCCCTCCTCCCCTGCCCCCATGTCCATAGGTCTGTTTTCTGTATCTGTTTCTCCATTGCTGCCCTGAAAATAAATTCATCAGTGCCACCTTTTCAGATTCCATATATATGTGTCAGTATGCAATATTTATATTTCTCTTTCTGACTTACTTCACTCTGTATAATAGGCTCTGGGTTCATCCACCTCATTAGAACTGACTCAGATGTGTTCCTTTTTATGGTTGAGTAGTATTCCATTGTCGGAGAAGGCAATGGCACCCCACTCCAGTACTCTTGCCTGGAAAATCCCATGGATGGAGGAGCCTGGTAGGCTGCAGTCCATGGGGTCGCTAAGAGTCAGACACAACTGAGCGACTTCACTTTCACTTTTCACTTTCATGCATTGGAGAAGGAAATGGCAACCCACTCCAGTGTTCTTGCCTGGAGAATCCCAGGGACGGGGGAGCCTGGTGGGCTGCCATCTATGGGGTCACACAGAGTCGGACACGACTGAAGCGACTTAGCAGTAACAACAGCAGTATTCCATTGTATTTATGTACCACAGCTTCTTTATCCATTCATCTGTTGATGGACATCTAGGTTGCTTCCATGTTCTAGATATTGTAAATAGTGCTGCAGTAAACTTTGGGGTACATGTGTCTCTCTTAGTTTTGGTTTCCTCAGAGTATATGCCTAGGAGTGGGTTTGCTGGGTCATATGGTGATTTTATTCCTAGCTTTTTAAGGAATCTCCATACCATTTTCCATAGTGGCTGTATCAGTTTGTGTTCCCTTTTCAGCACACCCTCTCCAGCATTTATTGTTTGTAGACTTTTTGATGATGGCCATTCTGACTCGTGTGAGGTGATATCTCATTGTAGTTTTGATTTGCATTGCTCTAAAAATGAGTGATGTTGAGCATCTTTTCATGTGTTTGTTAGCCATCTGTATGTCTTCTTTGGAGAGATGTCTGTTTATGTCTTTTCCCTATTTTTTGATTGGGTTGTTTGTTTTTCTGGCAATGAGTTGTATGAGCTGCTTATATATTTTGGAAATTAATCCTTTGTCAGTTGTTTCATTTGATACTACTTTCTCCCATTCTGAGGGCTGGCTTTTCACCTTGTTTATAGTGTCCTTTGCTGTGCAAAAGCTTTTAAGTTTAATCAGGTCCCACTTGTTTACTTTTGTTTTTCTTTCCCTTACTCTAGGAGGTGGGTCATAGAGGATCTTGCTTTGATTTATGTCATCAAGTGTTCTGCATATGTTTTCCTCTAAGAGTTTTATAGTTTTTGGTCTTACATTTAGGTCCTTAATCCACTTTGAGTTTATCTTTGTCTATGGCATTAGGAATTGTTCTAATTTCATTTTTTCACATGTAGCTGTCCAGTTTTCCCAGCACCCCTTATTGAAGAGGCTATCTTATTGAAGAGGCTATCTTTGCCCCATTGTATATTCTTGGCTCCTTTGTCAAAAAGAAGGTACCCATAGGTGCGTGGGTTTATCTTTTTTTGGTTCTCTGTCTTGTTCCATTGTTCTGTATTTCTGTTTTTGTGCCAGTACCATACTGTCTTGATGACTGTAGCTTTATAGTATGGTCTGAAGTCAGGAAGCTTGATTCCTCCAGCTCCATTCTGCTTTGGCTATTCAGGGTCTTTTTTTTTTTCCATATGAATTGTGAAATTTTTGTTTTAGTTCTGTGAAAAATGCCATTGGTAATTTGATAGGGATCACATTGAATCTGTAGATTGCCTTTGGTAGTATAGTCATTTTCACAATATTGATTCTTCCTACCCAGGAACATGGAATATCTCTGCATCTGTTTATGTCGTCTTTGATTTCTTTCATGAGTGTCTTACAGTTTTCCATGTACAGGTCTTTTGTTTCCTTAAGTAGGTTTATTCCTAGATATTTCATTCTTTTTTGTTGCAATGTTATATGGGATTGATTCCTTAATTTCTCTTTCTGATTTTTCATTGTTAGTATTTAGAAATGCAAGTGCTTTCTGTGTATTGACCTTATATCCTGTGACTTTGCTGAATTTACTGATTAGCTCTAGTAATTTTCTAATAGTTTCTTTTGGGTTTTCTATGTATAGTATCATGTCATCTGCAAACAGTGAGAGTTTTACTTCTTTTCTGATCTGTATTCCTTTTATTTCTTTTTATTCTCTAATTGCCATAGCTAGGACTTTCAAAACTGTGTTGAGTAATAGTGGTGAGAGTGGACACCCTTTTCTTGTTCCTGATCTTAGAGGGAATGAAGCATATGGTATTTTATAGGGAAATGTCCCTGTCTATATTAGAGTATTATTAATAGGTAAAACTCTGAGTAGTATTCTAATTGTATAAAAAATACACACACATGCTTGAGAGAAAAGTCTGGGGAAATATGTTGAGATGTTGATGGGGGTGTTGGGATGCAAGTAACTTGACATTTTCTTTATTTTTTTCTCATTTCCCAATCTCTGTATGTTACTTAATAAAATAATTTTTTTCACTTTTTTGTTCTTAAGCATCTATAAATACGGAACTGAAGAGACCTGGTTTAAGAACTAAAATACCAAAGAGTTGTGGAGATATAGTATTATTTATTTAGCTTACAATTAATATGGCTTTCCCCACAGTACATTTTCAGTTTTTATTAACAAAAATTAGTCCAAAATGAAGGAGACAGTAGTTCATTTATCTCCAGTTCTAGGTACTACACCTTTGAGTTTAAACTTGAGTTTTTCAAATGAACAACTGTTTTACACCATATATCATGCAAAGAATTGATTTCTTTTCTGGAGAAGACTTGGGAGTTATATTTAAAGTAGTGTCAAATGTAAATTCTGTGTTCCTTTAAAGAAATGGTCCAGATTTAGGTTTGATTTAGGTTTAGGTTACAGGTCTAGAAATGGTCTAGATTTAGGTTACAGGGAAACAAATTTTAGTAAAGACAGTTCTATAATTAGATAGTCTCACTCCACCACCCCTACCAAATAATATCCTGACTCTGGTAGAAGAAAAATATTACAGTATTAAGCTGTTAAACAGCAATTTCAGACTTTCCTGCAGGAGCCTAGATTCCTATAAATAAGCCTTAAGAACTCTGTAAATATTTACAAGATATTTCAAAAGTTAAATCCAAATAATTAAACTAAGTAATTTTAAAATAACACTCAAATTTCCAAATACCAAATTTTAACACTTTGGAAATCAATAACATGTTCCTGATACACTGCTTAGTTGACTTGTTGCAGACCTCTGAATTGAGTTTTTGCCTACTTGCTTGCTTTTTTCTGAGTTCAAAGCCAGTTATTTACCACTTGTATCTGTGTGTTTGTGTGAATCAGGGTTTTTATTAATACTGTGTAACCAAAACAGAATAGAGAAATAAGCTGGATACTGAGACCGATAGAAAACTATAATTATCATCTATACCCTCTGATTTCAAATTTTTATAAACATCAAAACAGGTTCATCATTTTCAATGATTGATTTATTCAGATATAATACTGCTTTTATCTATTTTATATATGATAATCTTACCAAGAGTTGTTTAAGAAAGAAATTCTATTGCTTAAAGACATTTTTAAAAGTCCTGATATTGAGGATGATCCATTATATCTGTGGAACTCATTTTGTATCTGCCTGCTTCTCTTTATTTCTCTTGCCTTACCTTAAGCCACAGTTATCAGTCATCCAAACAACCTGAGAAACTTTCTGATTCGTCTCACAGTTCTCAAACTTCGGCTCCGTAATTCATTGTCTACAGTGGAGCTGCAGTGATCTTAAAAAATATAAATCAAGTACTATCATATCCTTGCTTAGAATCTACTTCAGTCACTTCTCTTCCTCTTAATCTCCAACATCATTTCATACCCTTCCATTCTTTTATAACCCATAAACATACAAAGTTCTTTGCTAGCCCAGAACCTCTCACTTCTTCCTCTATCTGGAATGCACTTAATTCCATTCTTCACCTTGGTAATTTCTCATCATTCATATTCCAGTTTAAATATCACCTCTTTACAGGGTGGAAACTCCACTCCTTTAATCACTCTGGCTTGGGAGTAGGCACATGACCCAAACTTATATTCTTCTCAGCCCATCTGAGACATTGAGACTGGGAGTCAGGAGAGGAGTATTATTTCATCTAGCACAGTGTCCTGCAACACAGTACAGTCTTAGTATTTTTGAAGGACTGTGTGCAGGCTTCACTTTCAAAGCTAGGAGAAGATGGGGTAGGGCCCTTTTATAAAAGTAGAGATGTCTTTTTCTCCTCTTAAAACCTAGTGAAAGGCAGACAATATATTTAGTAGGTTTTGGCTGTTTATAAATGCTTTACAAACTTAGTAAAGCTTGACTAACAGAGGTTAAATGGCTTGACTAAAGTCATCCTGCTATTAAATGGCAGTGCTGGACTCAATTCTGTTAAATCCTACAGTTCCTACTTTGGCACTAAGGAAAGGATATACTGTTAGTACAGATGCACAAGCTGTAATCCCAGGGAGAGCCATCCCTCATCTTGTAGAATCATTCCTTCTGTTCACTTATATTCACCCAATGCCAACTTTCTAGTAGAAGCCAGATGGAAAAATTGGCTTCACCTTAGCTGGGATAAGGGTGTGTCCCTGCATTTTCTTGACAGCTTTCTTGCTGTGGTGAGAATAAAACTGCCAACAGGGTAGGTAGATTTTTTTTCTCTTCTGTCTTATTAACTTGCTGACTCAGTTAAGCTTGTGTTTACCTTTGAATACCAGAAAATCCCAACTGCCACTTAAAGAAATAGGAGAAGAGTAATTTTCTCCCACAGGAAGTCCAAATATGGCAATCCAGAACTAGTTCAGCTGCTTCTCCATTTGTAATGGCTGTCTTGCCTTCCTGTCTCTTACCACATGGGTAGAGATGGAAAAGGGTAAAGGAGTACACACATAGACACATACACACCGTCTTTGCTAGGTGGCACTTCCAAGAAGGTTTCTACAGTAATCAGACTTTTTCCCTCTCATTGGCCAGAACTGTATCACAAGACCCCTTGCAGCTAGAAGATGACTAAGGAGACAGTGAGTAGTGTCTATATCTTGTGCTCTTCTCATACCTGATACCATAATACTAATGCATTGTGACCTTTTAGATTTACATTGGTGCAGAAGCATACGGTGGAATTTAACCAAGTGGCAATGGCTAATTCAGATGGATCCGAAGCTATGCTGAACAGAGTGATGACAAAAGATAATATCGGTGTCGCTGTGGTATTAGAGGTCCATAAAGAACTATTTGGAGCAGGTGAGTGTGGTTTAAAATCATCCTACTAAAAATAAACACCATCTCAAGTGCAGCGTGTCATGCTGGTATTTATTGCATAGTTATTTTCTCATCTTTTGAGGAAAGTTAAAAGAGATGGGCAGGAAAATAGTCCTAATTTGTCATCTATGTCTTGGGATATTACTTGCCAGGTACTCTGTAAAAAGGAAAGTCTTTAATATGCCATTAATTCTAAAAGGTTATTTGAAATAAGAATTGTTTTAAGCTGAATTTAGAAATTATGATGACTTTTTAGCCGTATTTTTAGCTTCTTGACTGTGAAATCTTTTGTCTTAAGGTTAAGTACTTGGCACGTTTTCTTTTAATTTCTTTGTTATATTTCAGTCATTGTCAGGGTAAGAGCGGGATCTTTTATCTACCTGGTACTTTACTTTTCCATTTTAGATATTTATAGCTTCCTTCAAAGTCAGAAACTCATTATGTACTTTGCATATCCAGACCTTTTTCCTCCCCTTCCTACTGCCTGCCTTTGAGCATTTCATTGCTTACCTAACCGTATTTCAGGTAAAACCAGGGAGAACGTGTCAAGACCCCATCAGGGCTTTTATTTAAAATGTTTTTCTTTACTTAATACCTGTAGAAGAAAAGATTTTTGCCTTAAGTATTGATTTGAATTATTCAGACCATGCATATTTGTCATACCTCCTTTTCTCACTGTTCTTCAGTTTATCTGTCATCAAAGATGATCAGTCTTTGATATATGATTTAAAATTCCTTCTTCTTTTTTAGCCTCTTACTTGTACTTACTTTTATGTCCTTTCCAGTCTCATTCTTCTCAAAAGCTTGGTACCTTTTTTCTGGTAATGTGAACATTGAATTTATTTTGGAGTTTTACTCTCCTTTTAATCTGTAGAAGAGTAATTGTAAAGTATACAGTTGACACTTTTATATTCTGAAATATCTCTTGTACTCTTAGAGGAGGAATTTAATATTATAGAAGGTGCTTATGGCCTCTTTAAAGGGGCAAGTTTTTAATATTTAATATAGTGAATATTTAATCTACAGCCACAAATGACACTATAAAACTTCTAGGAAAAGACGATAGAGAATTTGGGCTGCAGGGTTTTTGTCCTATGATCAAATTGCTTTAAAATGACTGTTTCTATCACATATGAAAGATAATTCGGTTACTTATTTACTCAACATTAAAGATAATTATAGCTTGGTAAGATGGAAACTTAACTTTACCAAAATAATAGACTGAGAAAATCCAGTCTTTCTGCAGAGTTTATATTTTCAATAGAGAAATTTTTAAGAAATCTGTTATAGAAATTTCAATAGAAAAGTTAATTTTATATGTATCTAGTATTCCAACAGTACCAAAGTATATAGAGTAAAACATGAGCATCCCAGCTTATTCATACCTTCTAGGAGTAACTCTTACTCATTATTTACACATTACTAGTGTATATGTGTATACTTTTATTTAAATGGCATCATACCATGCATATCGGTTTCCCTGGTGGCTCCAGCTGGTAATGAATCTACCTGCCAATGCAGGAAACATAAGAGACATGGGTTCAATGTCTGGGTTGGAAAGATCCCCTGGAGAAGGAAATGGCAACTTGCTCCACTATTCTTGCCTGGAAAATTCCATGGACAGAGGAGCCTGGTGGGTGACAACTCATGGGGTTGCGAAGAGTCAGACACAACTGAGTGCGCATACACACACACACCATGCATATTGAGTTTTGTGCCTTAAAAATTTTATGGATATCTTTCTCTGTCAGTATATCTTAACTGAGTTGAATTTTCAGTTTTTCCCTCCAAACATGCTTATCGCCTCTTTCAAGGGGCAAATTTTTAATGTGCCATCCTCTCCCACCATGTTAATATTTATTTTGGCAGAATTATAAAACATTGTTTTAGGGGAAAAAATAACCTCAGAAATTTTGTAGTTGAATACCTCATTGTCCAAATGAGCCTGAGTACCAAAACGGTTATTAGTAATAAAGGTTAGTAATTAGTAACAAAGCCACATCTGAAAGCCATGCCAGACTTTGAGAGCATACTTCCTAATTCTCATTTTTAAAATTACTTCTTCTGAGTGTATGGTATGAAGATTCTGGTAGCAGATTCATAGCAAATTCACTTCCTTACTTTATTTTGTATAGATTAATATCATGTTCTTGCGTTTAACTACTGACCTTGTCATTGATGTGCTCAGAAAATGCGAAGTGAATGAGTACTGGGCAGTGGAAGGATTTAAATTAAGGTTTAGGTGATTCAAATGACTAAAAACCTACTTCACTAGGTTATTGTGATATTTACATGACAGATATTTAAACTACTTTTTTACACTAAACTCAGCAAATCAAGCAAATCAAACCAATATAATCAAATATTGGTTATATGATGGGATAGATCCTAACTTGGCTAGAGAGCAGGATTTGGCAAACTTTTTCTATAAAGGAGCAGGTAGTTAATTAATAGTTTAGGTTCTGTGGGACACATACGGTGTCTATCACAGTCTTCTTTTGTAGAACCCTTTAAAAATGTAAAACCAGCTTCAGCTCACACAGGCTGTACAAACACAGGTGACGGGGCTGTGGGCTACAGATTGTCAACCCCCATATTGGGATTATCAGAATCTCAGCACTTTAGCTTCTAAGAACTACTTTATGAATTAAAGGGGGGAAATAGAAATTAACGGAAAAGAGTAAAGAAGTGATTATGGGTTTGAGGGAAAACTCTTTAAGATACTGCTTTTTTATAATAAAGTATAATTTTAACCTTTGTTTCCCTAATGCTTAAATTTAGGTATGAAGCCTATTCATGCTGCAGACAAACAGCTGCTTATAGTGGCAAATGCCCACATGCATTGGGACCCAGAGTATTCTGATGTGAAGCTCATTCAGACCATGATGTTTGTCTCAGAGGTTAAAAACATTCTGGAGAAAGCCTCAAGTAGGCCTGGCAGCCCAACCGCAGATCCTAATTCCATCCCGCTGGTGCTATGTGCAGATCTTAACTCATTGCCAGATTCAGGTATTGATTACATGATTTACTCTTTGCGTTCAACTTTGCTTTTACTTGTAGTTGAAAGGTCAGCTGGCTCTTAACTTTTGAGCAGAGAATTTCTCTTCTAAATTCAAGGGTGTATCTGTAAGAATCCCAGGAATAGCACATGGGCTACTTGAGAAGAGTTTATTCAGCTAAGCTATTTCCAAAGGTTAAGGGACACAAAACAATTAATGACACAGTACTCTGCTCCTGGGAGAATTAGGGAAAGTGGTGGGAGCTGCTATCAGAACTTGGAAACAGTAGTTATGAGGAGAGGGCCATGTAATAGGAGCCGCGGATTTGAACTGGGATGCAGTCAGTCCCTGGCAAACCAACAAGAAGGGAGCCAGGGGAGTATATATCTTAGCCTCTCTCTGCTTCTGTCCTCTGATCTCTCACCACTGCTGTCCACTGACCAAATCCAACAGAGTGGGGAGGGGTTTGCAGTTGATGTAAGTCAAGGCTAGCCTCCTGTGTCAGAGAGTGCAGTGGAGAAGGGTGACCTGAGAGGCAACTAGAAAATGTTCAGCAGGTACAGCTATCTAGTTTAATAATGTTGGTAACCTTTAAGTGAGTTCATTAAAATCCTTTAATTCTGATATTAGGTGGCAGAAGAATGATCAGAATTACCTTAGGATTTCACATTACATCTTGAGCTCCTTTTAACCTCTTTATGTCCTAACTTAAATTATTTTAGATCTTTGTTAAAAAGAAAAAAATCAGTTCTGCACTTAGATATTAAAATTCAAATGTAAAACATTATTGTTGTTTTGCTGTTACCAAAGCATATTCTAAATTTTGTATATTTTCAGTAAGCTACTTTAAATTGTTTAAAACAACCACTGAATAATAAATGTAAAATAACCCAAACACTTAAAACTGTAATATAAATAAAAGTCTCACATGTAGAAAATACCTTTGCTTTCTCTCCTTAGCAAATAAATGCCGAAATCATCCTTTGACAAAAGTTTGTTTTCAGCCCCTGGCCCCTTTGACACCTTACCCATGTCCTCCTCTTTGACTGCATTGCCCTCTAGCACAAGTTTCTCCCATCTCATTTGACTGTCATTTGGCATCACAGCAGAGTGAGTTGGCTCAAGCCAGACTCTCAGGGCTGGATCCTGGTTCTCCCTCTTAGGAGGTGTGCAATCTATGACTTAAGTTCCTCATTTTTAAATAAAGGGATAATCATTTTATCCACTTGATGGAGTTGTTTGTGAGGTTTAAATGTGTAGGGCTCTTAAAACAGTGTAAGAGCATGTAATAATTGCTAGATAAATGATAGCTCCTTTTCAGCTATTCACAGTACTGATGTTCTGCTCATCATTTTTTCTTTATGTATGTTACTGCCTTTCCCGACTCACAAATAGAGATGTGTGACAGCGTTAACTAATCATCATCGTCAGAAAAGTTGCGGTATTTTTTTCCCATGTTTACTTAGTGGAAGTGGTATACTTTTTTTCAGTGCTTCTACTCTCTTTAGCTTTTTAGACACATCCAATATTTTTGACCAAGTGATCTGCCTCCAGCATATAATGTCTTATTTAGTGTGACTGAAAAGTCTCACTGTAGCCTGAAACAAAGATTGATGTTGCCTTCCTGAAGCTAGACATTGCAGTATTGAAGATGCAGAATCTATTTTTGTTGTGAATGATTTAAAAAATTTTATAACGTAGTCCAGAAATTGTTAACTGACTGGATAGAATGGTGAAATACTAAAGAGAGGTTGCTTTGAAATAATATTCTACAAACATGTAGGGTCAAGACTTTCCTAGTGAATGCCACCCTAGACCCTGGGAATCATCTTCATCTTGAAGAGCCATTAAGAAAACTGAAGCTGTTCCAGGGTGATCCAGATATTTTGCTCTGAAATAGGCAAATAAATACCCTTCAGTTTGATTGGACCATATGAAATTGCTGATATTTGATTTCTTAACATTAACCTGAAGAAGGCAATTTCATAAGTAAAATGTTCAGTGTAATAAATCCACTCTGAACTTGGGTACGTGTACTTGGCAGCAGATTTTGTCTATGAAATCTTCTGTAAGGTCTAAATGCTAAATGGTAGTGTTTCTTCTTTCTTTATTCTGCCAGGTGTTGTGGAATATTTAAGCAATGGAGGTGTAGCTGACAACCACAAAGACTTCAAGGAACTGAGGTACAATGAGTGTCTTATGAACTTCAGCTGCAATGGGAAGAACGGAAGCTCAGAAGGGAGAATCACACATGGCTTCCAACTGAAGAGCGCCTATGAAAATAACTTGATGCCTTACACCAATTACACCTTTGATTTCAAAGTGAGTGAAGCCTCTGGGCTGGCATAGAAATTATGTCAAATACAAACATGTGACAAGAAAGAGCCAGAGATATGTTACTTACGTTTAATTGTATAATCTTTAGGAGTTTGTTACATTCTCTAAATGTCTTGGCTAAGTGTGCACCTGAATATGTAAGGAGGTTTGTTAGGTTTTGTGGCTGTTATTGTGGAATTGAGAATCCTCTTTGAAAACTCATTTCTTCAAATTTCAAATAACCATGATAATAGCAGAAGTTTCCAAAATACTGTGTATGTGGCAGGTACTTTTCAAAAGCACTTTGTGTTTATTAATATAATAATAATAAACCATACCATCCCTGACTTTCAGTAGGAATCCAAATAGTAAGCAACTTGATAAAGCTAAACTCATCCTAAATGAACTGTAGAGTATTCCCTCAAAATTTTCTTGCTCTTTCCATTGATATTTATCTTAAAATTTTCCAGGTTTCTTTGTGAAGATGTGGTTAGAAAGGTTGTACTTAGGGTTTATTTTATATCCACGTTGTCATACTAATAAATTACCAGACAGTGGACCACCACTCTAGCTTAGTAAAAGAACAAGAAAGATTTTTTTGCAAAATAAGAAAAAAATTAAGAGGATCAGCTTTATAGGATCAGTTGTTCTTTTGAAACATTGATTGATAGTGGTTTTTCTGTAGTTAATCCCTTTCCATTTGCAAATTTTCTGATCATTCTGTCTGCTTGTAGCTCTTCTCTTGTACCTTTGTTTGACTTTCTGGCATTTCAGGAATCTATCCTAAAGTCTTATACTATCCTGAAAATGCAGATGTTGGAAAATAGTTAGGAGTAAGAAGCCTAAAGGGAATTTAATAAAACACCAAAGGAAATTTATGAACTGGGCTCTGGCACATCTCCAGTAGCCTTTTTCCATTTTCAGTGCTTGTTAGCCTGTTTCCAGGAAACAGATAGTAGGAAGAAAACAGGAAATTTATGTGCTGATGTTATTCATCAGTTTTTGTAATCAAGAAATGGAAACAAATTGTTTATAGGTTGAATCTAATTTTAGTATTTTAACTGTTAGAGTACGTAATACTATGCAGAGATAATTGATTTTGTTCAGATCACTCATATGCAGTAATGTGCTAATAAATATTTAATAACTAGCTTTCTGAGGAAAAAACCCAAGTTTTTAGTGTTTGCAGATTTCTGTCGTACAGGTACTCTCACTCTCACTGTAGTACATTTCAAGCTCCCAACATCATACCATTGAACACTTGAGTTGGGATGAAGTGTCCAGCGGACCCTGTCACTCCACTGCTCCTGTGTAAGCCTAAAGGAAAACCTCTGGACTTGATACACAGTTAAATATATAGGTTAAATCCTATACAGTGGTATATAATACATCTCTGCCTGCACAACCCAGAATACCTACAAAAAGCCTCCCTAAAGTAAATATTCAGTGGTTTTACAACTCTTAGTGTTGTTTTGGTATGTGTGTACTTAAAAAGACTTAAATCATTTCTCCCTTAACTAGGCTTTTATAAAGGTTACTTCTTCCTTGTCCATAAAGTAAAAACTAGGGAAATAAAATCTACAATATTAATCTAAGCCATCTTCCTCAATCATCGGAGTAGTTTTAAAATCTTTTCTTGATATTTCTTCAAAAGATCTAATGTGTTAGTTATTGAATTAAAAAATCTTGTTGAACCATTTATACTGTTTACAGAAGTAGAGTTAAAGAATCAAAAGTGCATGGCTCAGAGAGTGATGTTTACATATATATGATAGGATGAGAAAGGACAGAACTATAAGTATGTGTGAGAGAGGCATGAATGGGAAGATAAATACGATCTCTGGCTGGTAGATAGACAGGAGAGTGGAATAGGGTGGAAAAGAAGAATGATCAGAGAAAAAACTGAAGGCATACCTGACTAGAGAGAATTAATTTTGGTGTAAGTAGCAAACAATAAACTTCAGTTTCATACAAAGAATTTTATGTAACTGGTGATGTACCACTTTTGAAGGCAGTTGGTAGAAAAGGATAGGTAGCATCACATATAAAAATGTCATGTGCATAGTGTTAAATACAGATCCAAGTCTAGTATCCTGCCATTGCATCAGTGGAGAACTGTTAAATTTTGTTCATTTTGACCTAGCATTTGTCTACTTTCTTGGTTCTTGAATAAATTAGAAATGTAGAAAAGTGGTACTTGGAACTGAGTCATTTAATCTGGAACTAATTTGGAGTCACTTGAAGCAGTTAGGAGAATTACTTGTAGACCAGGTATCTTAGTGAGTTTAGGTTGCCATGACAGAATACCATATACTGTGTGGCTTATAAAACAACAGAACTTTACTTCCTACAGGTCTGAAGGCTGGAAGTTTAAGATCAGGTGCCAACATGATCAAGTTCTAGTGAGGCTTGTCCTCTGGGTTGCAGGCAGCTGTTTTCTCATTGCATCCTCACTTGGTGGAGAGAGAGCTCTCTGGGGCTCCTTTTTATAGAGCACTAATCCCTTCATGAGAATTTCATCTTTATGACCTACTCATCTGCCAAATGCTCCACTTCCTTATACTTAGGGATTAGAATTTTAACATGAATTTGGGGGAATACAAATGTCCAGTCCATGACACCCCATCAGTTGAATCAACTGCTGATTGAAACTGGCTGCTGCTTTTACCACCCACCCCTCCTTACATCAGTCTAAGGGTGTGTCTGAACCATTTAATGAAAAGAGGGAGGACTTTTTTCCTGTTATGTCAAATAGTAAATCTTTGTTACATTATGAAATTTATAGTGTATAATTTTCTCACATGCTTTACAAAACAAAGCTTAAAATATTGCTGGCTCATAAACTATTTTTGCTTTTTACTTTTTTCTCATACACCATTCTAGATTTACCTGTAGTCTTTAGTAATACAAAGACTATTTTCCTGCATTCAGTTTAGTTGCTCAGTCGTGTCCGACTCTTTGCGACCCCATGAATCGCAGCATGCCAGGCCTCCCTGTCCATCACCAACTCCCGGAGTTCACCCAGACCCACGTCCATTGAGTCAGTGATGCCATCCAGCCATCTCATCTTCTGTCATCCCCTTCTCCTCCTGCTCCAATCCCTCCCAGTATCAGAGTCTTTTCCAGTGAGTCAACTCTTCGCATAAGGTGGCCAAAGTACTGGAGTTTCAGCTTTAGCATCATTCCTTCCAAAGAAATCCCAGGGCTGATCTCCTTCAGAATGGACTGGTTGGATCTCCTTGCAGTCTGAGGGACTCTCAAGAGTCTTCTCCAACACCACATTTCAAAAGCATCAATTCTTCGGCACTCAGCCTTCTTCACAGTCCAACTCTCACATCCATACATGACCATTGGAAAAACCATAGCCTTGACTAGACGAACCTTTGTTGGCAAAGTAATGTCTTTGCTTTTCAATATGCTATCTAGGTTGGTCATAACTTTCCTTCCAAGGAGTAAGCGTCTTTTAATTTTCATGGCTGCAGTCACCATCTGCAGTGATTTTGGAGCCCAAAAAAATAAAGTCTGACACAGTTTCCACTGTTTCCCCATCTATTTCCCATAAAGTGATGGGACCGGATGCCATGATCTTCGTTTTCTGAATGTTGAGCTTTAAGCCAACTTTTTCACTCTCCTCTTTGACTTTCATCAAGAGGCTTTTTAGTTCCTCTTCACTTTCTGCCATAAGAGTGGTATCATCTGCATATCTGAGGTTATTGATATTTCTCCCGGCAATCTTGATTCCAGCTTGTGCTTCTTACAGTCCAGCGTTTCTCATGATGTACTCTGCATATAAGTTAAGTAAGCAGGGTGACAATATACAGCCTTGACGGACTCCTTTTCCTATTTGGAATCAGTCTGTTCCATGTCCAGTTCTAACTGTTGCTTCCTGACCTGCATACAAATTTCTCAAGAGGCAGATCAGGTGGTCTGGTATTCCCATCTCTTTCAGAATTGTCCAGTTTATTGTGATCCACACAGTCAAAGGCTTTGGCATAGTCAAGAAAGCAGAAATAGATGTTTTTCTGGAACTCTCTTGCTTTTTTGATGATCTAGCGGATGTTGGCAATTTGATCTCTGGTTCCTCTGCCTTTTCTAAAACCAGCTTGAACATCAGAAAGTTCATGGTTCACATATTGCTGAAGCCTGGCTTGGAGAATTTTGAGCATTACTTTACTAGCGTGTGAGATGAGTGCAATTGTGCAGTAGTTTGAGCATTCTTTGGCATTGCCTTTCTTTGGGATTGGAATGAAAACTGACCTTTTCCTGCATTAGTGTCTTTTAAAAAAGAAAGAGTTTGAATCAGAAAAGGTTGAGAATTGTTAGTTTGTAACCTTATTTGTGAATATGATACAGTGTACAAATGTACCTGCTGCTGCTAAGTCGCTTCAGTTGTGTCCGACTCTGTGCGACCCCATAGATGGCAGCCCACCAGGCTCCCCCGTCCCTGGGATTCTCCAGGCAAGAACACTGGAGTGGGTTGCCATTTCCTTCTCCAATGCGTGAAAGTGAAAAGTGAAAGTGAAGTCGCTGAGTCGTATCCGACTCTTGGCGACCCCATGGACTGCAGCCTACCAGGCTCCTCCATCCATGGGATTTTCCAGGCAAGAGTACTGGAGTGGGGTGCCATCGCCTTCTCTGACAAATGTACCTACATATGTATAAATAGTCGGGCCAGTTCAGACATGATCTTTCTAAGGCTTTTGATAAGAGCTTTTACTCTGGATGTTTCAAACCAAGAAAATAGTTACAAGTGATGTCTCCAGTTAGTCTCCAGTTAAAATACATCTACTTTCTAGAATGCTTAACATCTTTATTGGGGTCTGTATTTACAAAGGATTCTCTAGCCCTAGTAACTAATGTGCATAATGACACATTATAATAAAATGATAAGATATAGGAAGTTTTATTCAACAGAAGTAGTTGAAAATGTTTTATTTGTGTAAAACATAAATGTTTTAAATGTGTTTGCTGAAGTAAAAGGTGGTCTCATAAAGGAAAGGAAAGCCACTGTGACTCTTGTTGACCTTTTCCTAAAATGGCACTGCAAAACTAGGCGTTAGCCAAAAGGAAGGGATAAAAATACATTGTACTAATGTCATTTCTTTACTGTTTGGACTTGGAACATTGATGGCAGAGCTACTCCCCTGGATTCAAGTAGGTTCCTAAATTTGTGGTAAAGTAGGGTTAAGGTATACCCATTGTTGAATAAAGCCCTCTCCCTCAAAAGAACTATTTGGTTGTTTTGGTCTTGATTGTGTCCAAATTAGCAAACTAAGGTAATTGTTTACAGAATTTCACAGTATAATTTTTTTTTCATTTCTTTTTTTTGGGGGGGTAGCCCATTTCACTGTAATACTCTTTAAAATATTAACTGGAACTCACTATATGTAGTATTTATAAATAAGTGCTTCCAAGTGTGGAAGTCTTTCTCCGTGCTTGGGTTCAGGCTCTGTTGATGTTGGAAGGAAGAAAGTTGACTTTACTCTCTTGCATATACACAACCCAGGGCAAAACCAAACACACTTGTTTTGAAACTTGCAGTTCAGATAAAGCAAATCATCGAACTCTGAGATGTACAAATGAATATGTACATAGGTCTCTGCTGAATGTGTTTTGCTGAGGTATTTTTATGCAGCAAGGAATCCAGAATTTACAGTATACCAGGATTTGTGAAAATGAGTATTCTAAACTAAAGAACAGATTAGAATGATGAAATATATGCAGTATTTTGTATACATGTATAAAATCTGGGAAAGCTGAGCTAGGATTAGCAGTCTGGAAACATGCTTTACAATGGCTTCATTCAGATGTGTTGGGTTGATGTACAAATAACTGGAAGTAATGCTAGTTTTCATTAAAAGAATTACTTTTGTCATACCTTTTCATTAACTATGTATATGTATAAATATCTTTATTTTCTGCTTATTGGAACAAGAAGAGTCAGTGCAGTTTCCATAATGTTTATACTGATAAATGAGATTTCACTGGCTCAAGCAAGCCAATTCTGGAGAAGCTTAGACATGATTTGGTAGGCTTATTTAGCTTCTCAGTTTGCTTACCACAGTGCACATGTGAGGTCTTCCCTGTAGCTCAATTGGTATAGAATCTGCCTGCAGTGCAGAAGACCCGGCTTTGATCCTTGGGTTGGGAAGATCTCCTGGAGAAGGAAATGGCAAACCACTCCGGAAAATCTCATGGACAGAGGAGCCTAGCATGCTACACTCCATGAGATCACAAGAGTCAGACACGACTTATTTCATTAATCTGCTTTATATGAGCACATGTGCAAGGTATTGTGGTTCTACTAGGTACTGTATTTCCCTCTTTAGCCACCTTTATTTCACATAATTCCCATTCAAGATTTGAGCTTTATTTGACCCATTGTGAAGACAGCAGGTACCAGAAATACAGGTTACCCAGGTATTTGTCATTTACAAATTATGAATTGTTCTTTTATATATCTTGGGTTTTTCTTTTTATCTAAGCATATATTTTTCTCTCTTTTTCCAACCCCCAATCTCTTTTCAGGGCGTGATTGACTACATTTTCTATTCCAAGACTCATATGAACGTGCTTGGTGTCCTGGGGCCTTTAGATCCTCAATGGCTGGTTGAGAACAACATCACTGGGTGTCCACACCCTCACATCCCTTCAGACCACTTCTCACTGTTAACACAACTTGAACTCCACCCTCCACTCCTGCCTCTTGTCAATGGTGTTCACTTGCCTAACCGGAGGTAGTGGAGTACTACCCCGCCAAGACGGGGATCTGTTGCTATGGACCTGTACAGTTGTAAATCAAAGTATGTAGGAGTGAAGTATGGCCATCCTTAAGCTGCTTCTTCAGGTTCCTTTCATTATGTGTTTGCTATAAGATTTTGTACAATTTTGTGCATATTGGTATCATTTGGCACTAGGGCTGGAACCAAAGTATTACTGTTTCCAAATTTTTGATTTAACATGTTTTTAAGTTGGACTGTCTTCATATTATATTAGGAGTCAGCATTCATAATTGATAAATCACCAATTCAAGGCCCAACAACAAATGTATTTGTTTTTCCAAAACAAATACTTTGTTTTGAATGTTTTCAAGTGAGCCAACAATTTTTCATCTTTGTTAAAGGCAGTTTTTAAAGACTATAAATGTGAGATTTTAAACTGAATGATGATATGCCTTGCAGGAAACTTTCTTGAATTTGTTTTCCATAACAAACTGATTTTTGGCTCCCCAGTCATTTGCACATTAACAAAGCACTTATATTTGCTAGATCTGTACATAAACTAGCCATAATGAGGAAAATTGAGAAATTAAAGATGATTGCACAGTATGCTTTAAAAATCAAGCATTTAACAGCACAATTTGTTGGGCAAGCGCTGGTCGATTTTTTTGTTTTGTTTTGATTTTTGAGGAATCATTCTGTATTTTGTTTCCCCTATTAGTTATAACCTTACTAGAAATATTAATTCTAAGCCTGTCTCTCCAGTTTATTTATAGGAAAACAACGGGTAATTTCTACTGCCACACACCTTGAAAACAGAATTTGGCCTATCTAGGATGCCCCTAAAATTAGTGTCCAGTGTTGTTTTTTTTTAATTATTTCCATCCACCCTTTTCTGCCTGGTTGTGCTAGAAAAACAGATATTATATGATCTGTTTCATTTTTGCTGTTAAGGGCATATGTTAAAAGAAATAACTACTGAATGAAAAGGCCCTGATCAGAGTCTTAGAGGTGGAAAGCTATACAGATATTTCTCATGTTTTCCAAAGCAGGTCAAGTGGTTGTTGGTTTTTGCTTTTTGAGGTGACAACAGAAAGGATTTGGGGGAGAGAAAGAACAGGAAGTAGTTGAAAACCTTGAATCATTTTTCCTGACTCTAGTTGCCAAATGGCCGTTATATGCTTTTAATCTTTGTTTCTGTTGTCTGTCAGGGTTGAATTAAGAAGCTACTGGTTTATTCCCAACTATTGATATGCTCTTTAGATACGTTGGAATCCTTTTTTCGCCCAGGAGGGGCCAGTTGAAAATCTGTGATTCAAGAGGCAGTGAACGCAATACCGTTTTCTGGGGGAAAAATTGGTTGGCTACTTGATGTTAATTATGGCACAGTAACAGGAAAAGGTTGTGTCTGTGTTTTTAAGTTTTTCTTTATTCTGCTTTTTTGCTGCTATAAGAGTTTTCTGAAATTTATATTTTAAACTTTTCATGCACTTTACTGTTTCTAGTCTCAAAATGTGATATTTTTAATAAACAAGAAATTTTCCATTATGTGAATGAAATTTTAAAAGAAAATAGCCTATATTTGTGTCTCACTAATATATAAAGTACAGGTCAAATTTAAATTATTTAATTAGTTTTAAATATATACAATTTGTCTCCTCTTTGAAAGCTGACATCTTAGGCTGTTTTATTAGTCTTAAATGATGCATTTCCTTTGGTCATTTTATACTAATTTCTTCCATAGTAAATTAATCAGGCTACATAAGATAATATTTCCCCTGAAGGGTAATTTTAGTGGGACAAGGGTGGTGGGATGATGTGATATCAGATATAGGATTTCATCAGAAGGGTTCTGTAAAGCCTAAACTCCCTTTTAAAAGTGCCTAGTGATAGAGGCGTGGTTTGTCATCTATTATAATTGGAATGTCATTGTAGTTGAGTGAAGTTTGATGTAAATAAAATATTCTTTTAAAAATGTCAAGATACCAGAATAAACAAACAAAATAAACAACCCTTAAGATGACAGATTTTCCTCAGTGTGCAGGTATCCCTTCTTATATACCTCAAGCATTCAACATCTAGCCATGCAAATTGATTACCTGAAGCATAGTACTGGAAAGTAGAATAGCATGAAAAACTTAATTTTGTGGACATTACCTTTTTTTGTAATCAGCTACTGTATGTTTTATTTTTATCTCTTGTTTTGGGTGGGTTTTCTGCTCTGGAGGTATATGCACTAACTAATACATTTTCCTCTTCTCATATACGCATGTTAATTAGCAATGTGAGCAATATTTCTTACCATACTTCACTCCCAATATTTTTTGAGATGTTTGTATAAAATGGAATTTAAAGTTCACTTATGATTGTATATGAACCACAGAGGAGCCCATTTATTAATAAAAAACTTTTTTAATAGTTAAATGTAGAGGGAAAAATAAAAAAAAATTGGGAAACATTGTAAACAGCTTAAGTTTATTTTGTGTATGATCGAGGCACTCTGTTGCAGGAAGGTGTGTAATTGGGTTCTCTCTGCTTCCAAATGCACTCTTTCAAACCATTCATTATCCTGTGTATTTTTAATGTGGTTTTAGTAAATGTTGGTAGTAGCTCTGTTGAAGTAGGTAATTGTGTTATGTTTTGGGTGGCAAACACACTTGGGGCATGGTAACCCAAATTTCATGTGCACGGTTTCCCTTGAGCCCACTGCCCAAATTTCACACACCCTTCACCCTTTGTTCCCTTTGTAAAAGGAGTGGTATCTGTTTTGAGCTGCCAATTCAGATGATCAGAAATGCTGCTCCCCTCAGTATTGTCTTGTTGAAAACGCATGCCATTTGGAACCTTGGCATGAGAAGCCAAAAGGAAGAGGTGAATGACATACGGTATATATTCAATGAAAGTAAAATATTTATGCTCATATACTTTCTGGTTCTCAGAATAAGTTAATAAGCTTTATGCCATGGGACTGCTGCATATTTTATCTGAAGGTTAAAGAAAATGTGGGCATTTTTAGATTGTGATAATGTTTTATTTTTTTAAACCGTTAAATATGATTTCTGATATCTGTCTAAGAACTGGAGTGTTCTTTAAATTTATCAAAACAGTGTTGTTTGAGGAAGGGAAAACTGCACTGTTTGCCATTACAACAGTCATACAAGTGCATGTCACGTCACCCACTCTCTCAGGCATCAGTATCCGCCTCATAGCTTTACTATTTTGATGGGGAAATCTTGCAGCATCCTCAGGACTGACATCTGAGAAAGGCTCAGATCCACTTACTGCTCCTTGCTTGTTGACTTTGTTTTAAAATATTGTGCCTGGTGTCAACTTTTAAGCAACAGCACTGCCTAAAAGCAAGCAGAGAACAGAATCCCAGCACCATTCTATAGGCAACTTTTTAGAATTCAGATATAGTAAATCTGTTCAAGATTTATGATGTTTTATGTAAAAAAAAATTTTGTACAATGTAGCTGAATATTTTTGTTTCATTTCTTTGATGTAAGGCGTGTGAACGTTCGTTTGAATATCACATGTTAAAGTCAGGTATGGCACAATGGGTTCTGAGACCAGCTTATCCTCCCTCCCATTTGCCTTGTTCCAAGCTCTTCTTTTCAAATTACTTTTCTGATGGTCGTAGGCAGATATTTAATTTGACTAATACGCATCCTGTGTGAATGTATTAAAGAAGCCACTGTGTTTTAGTGTTAGAGTTTGCAGAAATATAAAGCTTCATTTCTTATTTGTCCCTATTCTTTGACAAAAGCTATATATTCAACCATGTCAAAGTTATATATTAAATCACAGAGAAGCAAGGGAGAAAGTTGAAAGATACTGAAGGCTCATATCACTTGATTCTATGGTGGGTTGTATTAGGACTGAGGATGTGACACATTAAAACTGGAACATGAGCAAACATACAGTGTTCCATTTTAAAATTGTATCTCCTAAGTATATACTTTAAATGGGTGAAAAATTAAGTTTGTATTTGCATTTCTAAGAGCTTCTAAAAATCACTAGTGCCAACTATACTTTTAAATCAAAAAGCAAGGAATAGAGAAAGCACAAGGAAAAAATAGGTTAAATGTGTTCTTCGAGAGAACCAGAGGCATATGGTTTGGCATTCCTAATCCAAAGCTAGATTTTCTAGCAATAAAAGTCAACTGTGTCCCAGTACTTACTTCGTTTCTAAGGCCTTACATTCTGAGTTTCTGAGGGATTTTAATCGCTTTATAAAATGTACTGACTGATAGTAGCTTCAGTCACAAACAGCATCATCAGTTTCTGATACATCTGGCAGACCATAAGAATAACAGTTTCATAGCAGGCAAAGACTTTATTGCACATTTTCAAAATAGCACTCATATATACTTAACAGTTTGACAGAAGTGTGAATTCTCACATTGTAAGGTAGTCTTTCTCTTCTACCTGTCCTCTCCCTTTTAAAAAAAAAATCACCTTTCTAATGTGTGGAAGATTTAACTTTTTCCTTCTGAATTGTATCCTGTTTCTAGAACTCTGTGAATTATAGGTTCATAAATTAACTAGGGAAATTAGAGTATTTTTCTAAGCCAGGAACTTCAATTAAAGTTTTGAATTTGTAGACAGAGAACTTTTATACTTATGGTTGCTTTGAGTGATTGTAATTTTTTTTAATGGCATCATGATCACTGAATTTGAATTCCAACACAAGTAAATTAGTACATCTTACCCTGGCCTATTTACCAGAAATGTAATCTGTTCAGGAACATGGTGCCAAAAGCATCTTGGATTTTACAACATGATACATGTTTATTGTGTGTCTACCTTTGAGCTTAAAAGAAACAAGTTCTTTGTACTGCAGGATGTTTTGAACAAGATCCACAGAAAGAAAAAAAAAAGCAGTTCTTTTCAGGAAGGTAGTAAGTAAACATGCATGTTTCTTGTTTTTAACCAAATACCTTCTTTGTATAAGTGTCTCTGTTAAACAGTCACAAATTCTATAAGAAATAGGGAGAGTCCAGGGAAAGCAAGCTTCATTAGCCTAGTTAGTCATTTCTTTTGGCATACGTTTGTTTGGTTAGACTTGGGTTATTCTTGGAACCAAAGGAAAACAAGCATGTTGAAGTTTTGTTCAACAAACATCATGACACCGAAGAAATGGAATGTTTTTAGGTAAAGTAATTTTTACTTTCAAAGCATAAGAAATGACATTTCTGCATTTTCTCTGCAGTGGTAAAAATTTAGTAGCATTGTACTGAAATGAGAAGTTGTGTCATCAGAAACAAACCACATTATGAAGAGTGTATGCAAACATCAAGTGATATGACTCTTGGCACAGTAGCATTGGGTATATTCAGCTCTCAGTGGCTTTCGGAAGGCATAGTTGGATGCCTCCTGGTAGTTGTTTTTGTTAAAAGTCTCCCCAAGTTGAGATAATGTCCCTATTTGTATGTCTGTCACTTTCCACCCTTAAGCATAAGAATCATGGTAGCCCTCTCAAAAGTGGTCCTTTATTGCTCTTTTCAGTTTTGTATTAATTTCTAATTACTGATATATGACTGTATTTCCTTTCAATTTATCAGTGGTTATATGTACCACATTTGTTTAATTAGTTAACTCACACAATTGGCTCAGCATTGATGTGTCAAACAATGGCTTTGCTTCTTACTGAACAGGCTTAGTTTCTCGCTACTTGTTTAAATCTCGATGCAGTAAGTGATGCAGTAGTCTGGGTGTGTATTTATTCAGAAACTGTACTGTCCTTTTTCTCTGTGCTTAACTTGCTTAAAATATATTTCCTTACCTTTGAAATTCCTGAGCGGTGCTCTGCCAAGTTGGGGGTGGGGGCGGGGAGGGGGTGGGTAGGGGTTTGGATGGCTGTGTTACTGCACACTGGATCTGGAAGTGTTCAGTGTTGTGAGTGGCAAATTTCTTAAACACCAGCAGCACTGAGAAGTGCACTATGGGCATTCGTACAGTTGTCCAAATGCAAGCAGTTCTTTCATCTAGGAGAAGTGGAGGAATAAAGTTCATTGGCGTACTTGGTATATTTTGAGGGGGAATGAATGTTTCAGCTTTGGGTTTTGTTGTCTCTGAGTGGAATGGGGTGGTAAGGAGGGAGGTGATTTTTTTTTTTTCTTTTTTTTTTTTTTGTGTGTGTATGTACCTTTTCTCTCTGAAAGGGCCAGAATGTTGGTCAAGTTCACCGTGTTAATTTATATATTTTTTTTTCTATTGCGATTTCTTTCAACCATAAAACAAGTGCCAACTAATCGTCCATGAGATGACTTACTCTTCCACTCAATTTACCATTTGAATAGAGAAGGGTTCATTTATTTTCCTTACTTGGCATTAAATTAATAATTCATTGTTTTGCGTACATTTTTGTCATTCAGTGGCCTCTAAAGTGTTTTTATAACTAATTTAATGGTTGCAGAGCAAAGCACATGAGTTTAAAACTGAGCAAGAAGTTTTGGTGATTTTTTTTTCCTAAATACTGGTTAGTTTCTACTGATACTATTCCAAAATGAATTCTTCTGTTTTAAGTTGTGTGTTTACTTTGCTTTTGTCCTAAGAAAAAGCCAAGCACTAAATCAGTTTGTTAGTGTGTTCTAATAATCAGTTCAAAATCTGAGATTTCCTTCCTTTCTTTTTTAAAAAATTAGATTTAATGAAGTGCCATGAATTGTAGCTTACTAGTGTTTAATGTTTAATAGACTGGTTCTGTGGTGTTCTAATCATTTAACACTCTGTCATCCCTGGAGAAAGTGGTTCTACTCTTAGGGAACACATTCTCTCTGACAAAATCACCAGCTGCTTTATTTTTCTATTTATTACAGTTAAACAGTTCATGAGGTCTGAATCTTGACCAAACTGCTCAGCTGAGATGTTTTTCACAATAGACACTGTACAAAATGTGTGTGCAAAAGGACACAGTTGGGTGGTAGTATTTTTTCATTAATGTGAACATTGACTAAACAAAGCAGTCCTGCCTTTTAAATCTTGTGGCAGCTCAGGAGGGAGGTGCTTAAGAACCTTAACTACTATGTCAGATGACAAAATACTTTTTTCCGTTTTGGAGATTGGGTACTGCTCACACATGATGTATAGGGCTAAATACATGCTTGTTTCCTCGCACCTGTGTACTTCCCCTTCTCTCCCTCCCGTCCTTCCCCTGTAGGCAATAAATGGCCATTTTGCAACTGCATACCTTTGTCTTGGTTTTTTACTCTTTATGTGTGCAGTGTAAGGGTCTGCTTTAAGATCAGCATGTCTCTTCTAAAGTGAAGTCGGGACCCAGGGTCAGGCACAAATTACAAATTCATATTATGTAATATTTTTCCTAGAGCAAACTAAGGTACACTTTGTTTAGAAAAGATCTGTAAGATAATTGTAGCTATGAGACTTACTTTGGCTGGAGAAATCTGAACAGAGGGACATGTGACTTCTGAATGGGGCTTTAATAGCCAGTGTACAATTTGTCATAGGTGTTCCGTTTTCTTGCCTTGATAATCATAGATACATGTTGAGATCAGACCTTTCATGCTAGGTCCTTGTAGCTTTGATGAACAGAGCTCCTCTGCTGACCAGCATAGGACATGAGTGTAAGTGAAAACAACTGCCAAGTCACAGGGTCGTCCTTGAATAAATGTTTGTTATTAAAGCATAATCTAGCCCATTCTGACTGACAGACAACTGTCAGCCAGATATGCTGAGTTACCAGTATGGACCAATCAACAGGCTGACCTGACAAGATGTACAGTAAATTCATTCAACAAACAAGTCTCTGCTATGAACTAGATGCTTTGTGCGGCATAAAGATGGACAGGCTCCCCATCCTCCAAGAATTCACATTCCAGATCCTCTTCTATTTATGACTAAGAAGAATGAAGTGTTGTAGTTAAAGGTGTCTTAAACCTTAGAATCTTGGAAGAGGGGAGGGAATGGCACACAGTGAAATAATTAGGAATTCCGAAAATTACAGATATTCAGTAGAAAAATACTATTAAGGCATGGTGTGATTGAGATAAGATGATTCCTTTTTTTTTTTTTTTTTCATTTAAATGCAAATTTTAGTACTCAAAAGTTTTAGGAGATTAAAAAGGATAATAAAGCCAAGTTCTTTTCCTGTTTGTTAGTAAAATTCAAAACAAAAGCTACTGCAGTAGCTAGTAATAAATGTAAAAAAGAAGATTAACAGGGAGACAGCATTGGAAAGAAACGAGAATTTGTTGTTTAGTCGCGTAGTTGTGTCCAGCTTTGTGACCTCATAAACTGTAGCCCGCCAGGCTCTTCTGTCCATAGGATTTCCCAGGCAAGCATACTGAAGTGGATTGCCATTTTCTTCTCCGAGACAAGATTATTCTTGAAGAGAGTGGGGAAAAAAAATAAAAAACTGAACTGTCCAGTTTAACAAGTTTAGGAAAGATATTGACAGATTACTTTGGACAGATCACCAAGAACAAATCCCTAGGCTGAAAGCTCAGTGCCTACTGATTGGTCTCCTACCAAAGACCCAGTGTGAGCCTGTTACTGACCCTGAGGACCCTTCTTTACAGAGGCCTTGATGTTGGCCAGCCTTTTGTAAGTCTTGCAAAAGTAGAGTCATTCACCTCTGAAGTGGATCTTGAAGGGACCCCAGGTATCAGGACACTGCCTTATTAAGAAGACATGTGGATGCAGTCAAGACGTTCAGCAGGTGACCTTATTATATTTCACCATGTGATCTCAGGCAAAACATCATCACTGGTAAAATGAATATAAGAAAGTACATCTCATGAAACGGTTCTCTCAAAAAGCAGACACCAGAACAAGGGCTTAAATGCAGGTAGTTTATTGAAGTGATCCTAGGAAAGCAGAGTAGGGCACTGAGAAGAATGAAATAGGGAGTGAGGAAAGCCATGTCAGGGGTGCATTATTGAGCCTATCACCTCTGTGAGCATCTGGGGCTAAACCTGCCACGAACTCTCTAAAAACCTGAATGGAATGCACCTCAAAAATATCTTCATGAGGGATGGGCAAGGAGGGGATTTGCTTATGGACTCCCATCTCCCATGAGGCAAAGGTTACTCCCTGGGTGTTCATTTCCTTCTTCCATCCATGTTTGTGCATCTATCAAATCCACTAAGCAGGTTCCTGCGGGCGTCTTATACAATAATAGAGAAATGGGGTGTGGGTGGTACAGAAAGTGAGAAACACTTGATGTGGCTGAGGCTACAAATAATAATGTCATCCTCTTCCACCATGCGTTCCACGTCTAGCTTTGCACCACTGCATCAGTGGGTCTAGGTTGCTTCCCTAACTTTGGGTGACCCAGACCTTCATCCCAACGAGGTATTTTGTTCTTATTGGGCCATTGGTGACTGAATTTGCTAGCTCATCCCTGGCATGAGAGAACCAAGAGCTCCCCAGTGAATCCCTTGGGTTCCAGATATGCTTCCTCCTGTTGCGTAGTACACCCCTACTCCCTACGTGACCCCTTCTGGGGGGCAGCCTACATTCCAACACCTGGGCAACATGTGGGCATAGAAGCCTATCTTAGTCCACACTCCAGCGACTCTTCAGAGTTCCGCATGGTGCTTGGTGGAGACTGTAACCCAGCTACGCCCTTGGTCCTAGCTTCCCAAGAAACAGAACCTGCCACACCAGGTTTTACGGAGTCATGCCAGAAGCATATTAGGACTGCCTCCAGATCTCTGCTAAGATTAACTCTTGAGTCACTGCAGAGTGCTACTGTTGTCAATAAATCGTTCCTAACATGCTCTTATTGAGGTCTCTCAGGCCCCCACTTCCAAAGTCCACGTGTACCTCCAGTTCCTGGTCATAATGTTAGCCCAGGTCTTAGAATTCTTTGGCAAAGTTGTTTTCTTGTGGTGTGTTCCTCTGCACAGTCTGTGCTGGGATGTCAGCAGGGGGAAAGGGCACTAGCCCTTTAAATTTTCTGGAAGTCTCTTGAGCCAGAGGAGGAGGGGCTTGCAACAATGAGGGGAAGGGCATGGGCGGTCTGTTTTCTCTGCACCTTTGTGATCTGAAGCAGCAACTGGGCGATCAGAGCACAAGTGCCCAGTATTTGGAGAACTGGGTTCTTTTTGCTCACCCTGCCTCTTGCAAGCTGTGTGCTGGCTGCTCCAGGAACAGTGCACAGCTGCTGCATGCCATGTGGCTGAGGTGGGGGACAGGGGCAGGGGCGTGGGGTGGGGAGCTGCTACTAGCTAAGAGCTGACAAGGACCAAAATGAATCACAATTTTACCTTCCAAGACTTCCCCTGGAAGTTTCAAGTCTTCAGTAGACTCCAGAGTTCTCAAAGAGTTCCATCAGACCGATTATGCCAGTGTAATGGTTCTCTAGGTGGGGAGACAGATTCCTGGTGCTTCCTACTCTGCCATCTTCCTAGGGTCCTTCTCCACATCTAAGCTTAACTTCGAAGAACAACCACAACCTGGTGCTGCTGTGTAACGGACGGCAACAGTCCATTTCACAGCCATGTTCCCGTCACGGATTATTCCTTAATATTGTGGCAAAAGACTGTCTCCTGAGCCCTTCGAGGTGAGGGAATGTTTGGCAGTGGCTAAGCAGTTCACACATTATGAACCCATTCCAAATGCTCATCCCTAGGATTCTCCGGATGCCTTTGCTTACACCCGGGCTTCCCTGTGTGGTAGCCACTGTCCTCATGTGGTTATTGAGTACTTGATAGTTTAAAAAAATATCAGATTCAGATATGGGTACTAGAAAGCTAGAAATGACATGTGGCTCATATTATATTTCTGTCTGAGAGTGTTCCTCAATATGCCAAGTAAGGTCTGCCATCTCTACTTCACATGTTTTTGGCATTATTTTTACTAATCTAACAGAGTGGTTGGTTCCATCCTCTGGTGTTTCAATGAACACATTTAATCCTGAATCCCAGGCAGGTGTACCCATGTCAATACATTCACCGTGATTAAATCTTCTGAATGTCATTCTTCCGAATAGCCTTAGAATATATTCTGCTATGATCTGAATGATTGCATTACCCTAGAATTCATATGTTTCAATCCTAACCCTCAAGGTTCGTGATTAGGAGGTAGTGCCTTTGGAAGGGGCTTAAACCTTGAGGTTAGATGTCTCATGAGTGGGATTAATGTGTCATTATGTAAAAGACTCCAGAGAGATCCTTTGTCTCCTCACCTTGTGACGACACAGCAAGAAGGCACCAGCTATTTACTAGGAAAGAGGCTTCCCAGGTGGCACTAGTGGTAAAGAATCTACCTGCCAATGCAGGATAAATGAGGGTTAGATCTGTATGTCGGGAAGATCCCCTGGAGGAGAAAATGGCAACCCACTCCAGTATTCTTGTCTGGAAAATCCCATGGACATAGGATCCTAGCGGGCTATAATCCCTGCAGTAGCAAAGAATCGAACATGATCGAGCATCTGAGCACATGGACTAGGAAGAGGGGCCTCACCAGAAGGTGATCATACTGGTACTTTGATCTAGTGTTTCCAGTCTCCAGAACTGTGAGAAATTTTTATCATTTATAAGCTACCAGTCCGTGGTATTTTGTTATAGTAGCCTGAATGGATTAAGACATATTCCTAAACATATCTTCCAGATTTCTTTCAATGCACACTGACAAAATTCTGCATCCCCTTTGGTGTATTTGTTGTCTTCTGGAGCAGGTCCTGCCCTTTTCCCTCTGGGCCCAGTTGGGAAAGAACTTTTGTTATGAGGCTGAAGACACCGATGGGAGGTCAGAACATGTTCTGAGGAGAGTGAGCCTCTTCTCAGGCAACTGCCACAAGTGAAGTCATGTAAAGGTTTTATGCAAGTGAAGGCTGGTTGCCTTGGGTGGGATGTTAAATTGATAAATTGATAAGGGGAGGACTACTACTGCTAGCTGGGAGGATCCAGGGAGTTGGAGAGTTCAGAGCTTGCAGATTCATCTCTGCTCAGATGTTACCATCCAAAGTCTCAGTGAAATACTCCTTTGCATCCAGAGCCCTTATCTTAGCATAAAATACCTGACAGTCCTATACATTGAGGCAATGTCCAATCTACATTATCAGCCATGTCTGCCCTATGACTACAGGACAATGGAATGTGGCTAGGAAGCCTCAGGTTTTGTGTTATAAGTTTTAGGCATTAGGCTTATCTTTTTCTTTGTGTATACTCTTCAGGGCAATCAGATACATCTATACCATCTAACAATTCTTACTGATTATAATTATTATCATAGCAGTGAAGTGCATCAGGACTTCCGTGGTGGCTAAGATGGTAAAGCATCTGCCTACAATGCAGGAGACCCGGGTTTGATCCCTGGGTAGGGAAGATCCCCTGGAGAAGGAAATGGCAACCCACTCCAGTACTCTTGCCTGGAGAAATCCACGGATGGAGGAGCCTGGTGGACTACAGTCGATGGGGCCGCAAAGAGTCGGACACGACTGAGCGACTTCACTTTAAAAGTGCATCAGTTACTTGACCAAAGCTTTGTCTTAACCCTGTACTATGTCTCAAGAAACCACAGCTTAGTAAGTAATTATGATGCCACTGCTTACTAGTGTTCATTTATCACCTATAAGGAGGTCTTCACTGCATTCCTGCTTAAACAGATAACCCAATCTCAGAGCTACATGTTGGGTATCGGTTTTATGCCACCATTCCTGGTCCCAAGAGCTTTATCAGTAAGGAGCCATTCAGAAAAATAGAAACCACTTTGGCCCCTACAAACAGAAGAAATCTAGTGCAGGGGATTGGTTACAGGTAATGGAAGAACTAGGAAGCCAAATAAGAAAGTATTGAGGCAATTCTAAAATTTGGAGAAGCAGGAAGCTGTTATCACCACTTGGATGAATGGAGTATAAGCAAGACAGAGTGCTACCAGAGCTCAAGATGAGCCATCTCATGAGAGCTGGAGCCTCTCAGTGGCTGTCTTGTGAATCTGAAATATATAGGAATGATTATCCCATGGGAACTGGTGTTATGGAGGGAACATAGCCAATGCCAGAGAAGCCACCAAAAGCAGAGGAGGAGAGGGCAAAATACCTGACCACTTCTCTTTCCCACTCCCACATAATCCAGCAAGGCTTCCCTTTTGCCAAACCTTCTCAGAAACCACTTGTTAAGGGACCCTGGGAAATGCAGATCCTGAAATACAGGCAGAACTGGGAAAGGACAGGAATGAATCTGAGAACAAGGAGGGAAATGACCAGCACAAGAAGTATATCCGTTTTTTGTAATTATGTATACACTTGGTGCTATCCGTGGATTCACAGAGATGATGCAGTACAGACCTTGTTTCAGAAAAACTTGCTAATACATGGCTATGTTTGTGTCATTGTAGTAACAGCATAATGCTAGATGAATCTTATGTAATCTTAACATTATTTCCTGGTAAGGATACCTACATATTTTTTATATATAGAAGAAATTACCATATATATCATCTTGTAAGAGGCATGGAATTAAAATAGCAAGCTTTTAAATGTGACTTTCCTTATTTTGACTACTTTATTCAATATTTCACCTGTAAATAGAGAAAATAAGAAAACCCAAAGAACAACACACCTTCCCTTCTATAAAGCTTGGCTTTCTTTAGTAATTTACAACTACATAGCCAAGATGATTTGTCTAAATTTAGTAGACCACAGATGACATGTCAAAATGAGGTAGTAAACATATGGAGAAGAAATAGTATGGAGAAACCTACTCTGAGATATTTATTTCTGTGGAAACTTTAATCTTTAGTGTTTCCACATCTATAAAATATTCTGTTGGGGGACAGGCTTCCCTTGTGGCTCAGTTGATAAAGAATCTGCCTGCAGTGCAGGAGACCTGGGTTTGACCCCTGGCTCGGAAAGATCCCCTGGAAAAGGAAATGGCAACCCGCTCCAGAATTCTTACCTAGAGAATTCCATGAACAGAGGAGTCTGGTGGGCTACAGTCCATGGGAGAGCAAAGAGTCAGACACGATTGAGCTGGAAAAAGGGGAACTTTTTTCTTTCGTAAGAGTCTTATTCTAAGTGAAGGTACTCGTGCCAAACTTTTTGCTTATGCCCTTGACGGTTTGTAAACTGTATCTAGCAAAAAATCAGATAAGTTTAGAAAGTTTTCATTCTGTATCAAGTTTAAAAAAGAAAGATTATGTTTTGACTATGTGAATTTTCTTCCCTGTGATCAGGAAATTAGATTCAGGCATTGACCCTATGATCCAGGTAACAGCTTCCATTTTTTTCTTCCCCCGCCCCACCAAGAGGATAGAGGGAAGGTTTGTTAGAGAGGCTTACAGCATGAGAATGTGCTACTTCTTTTAAGCCTCCAGATTGGGTTTCTCCTCAACACAACTGGCCAAGCAGTTGTTTCTGAAGAGTCTTGGATGCCCTCCACATGACCAGGTTCTCAGTTTTATATAGTAATGCCTTCCATTAGAACCAAGAAGATATCTTTGGCCATCACCACAGACATCTGACCTGACAAACTCACCATGTACAAGCTATGTGACACTGAATACTGGCTTCAGCGTGAAGATGGCAAAAGGTGAATGCTGCTTCTACTGTCCTGATGCAGGCCAGCTTACAGGCATACTTTTGGGGGGAAAAAAGGCACGGAGCCATTAGGAAATGTGTAGACTTAAGTGAGGGATGTGAGAAGATACCAAAAATTGAGTTTCTTTGGCAGCTTCCCATTTTTAGACAGTGCAGCAGCTTTTATCATCTTGTCTCAGTGCCCTCAAGAAAATTTTTATTAAATGAATTCATTAAAGAAGACCTAGAAATATGACAGCCCTTCAAATATTTGAAAATTGTTATATGGGCCAGGAATGATTGAGCCTCTCTTTAATAGCCACCCTTTAATAGTCACCCTCTGTTCTGAGTTTTCCTCCCTTTAAAGATCCAGAGAAAATAAATAGGGGAGTTTTAAAATGATTGCTTAGGCGCTCAGTCATGTCCAACTCTTTGTGACCCTTGGGATGGTAGCCCACCATGCTACTCTGTCCATGGGATTTTTCAGGCAAGAATACTGGAATTGGTTGCCATTTCTTCCTCCAAAGGATCTTCCTGACCCAGGGATTGAACCCTCATCGCCTATGTCTCCCGCATTTCAGGCAGATTCTTTACTCGCTGAGTCACTAAGGAAATCTTTAAAATTTAAAATTATTCAGTTCAGTTCAGTTCAGTCGCTCATTTGTGTCCGACTCTTTGCAACCCCATGAATCGCAGCATGCCAGGCCTCCCTGTCTATCACCAACTCCCGGAGTTCACTCAGACTCACATCCATCGAGTCAGTGATGCCATCCAGCCATCTCATCCTCTGTCGTCCCCTTCTCCTCCTGCCCCCAATCCCTCCCAGCATCAGAGTCTTTTCCAATGAGTCAACTCTTCACATGAGGTGGCCAAAGTACTGGAGTTAAAATTTTTAAAAATATGTAAAAACTGACCACATATTTTCTTACTACCACTTCTTGAAACATCATAGAAGAAAATATGGTTTCTGTAGACAGTCTAAATGACCACTAACTATTTGGCCTCCCAACTCTGGCATTTAGAATCAGAATCTTCAATATTCATCATCATTCAGATAGTTACGTTCATAGTCATTAATAAAAATGTCTTCAAAGTATGCAAAGAATTAAAATATAAGTGGGACTAAAGGGAATGTAATGGCCAATTTATTTATATATATATGAGTAATTGAATAAATAGTTCAACTCCCAAATGGACACAGCCTCTTTCATTCTGTAGAATGTTCACTTGATTCCTCTTATCTTGAAAGGACAACAAAAAGAAGGGATATTAAGAAATTTGACAATGAAGGAAAGGAGAATTCTTATTCTTTGTTTCTTTCCTTGCTCACTCACTCTTTAGACCCTCTAGACCGACAGAAAAATCAGGTTAGTGGAGTAGTGGGTCACGAAGCCCAGAGATGGTTTCAGTTCAGTTCAGTAGCTCAGTCATGTCCAATTCTTTGCAACCCCTGCGGCACTCCAGGCCTCCCTATCCATCACCAACTCCTGGAGTCTACTCAGACTTAATGTCCACTGAGTCAGTGATGCCATCCAACCATCTCATCCTCTGTCATCCCCTTCTACTCCTAACCATCAGTCTTTCCCAGCATCAGGGTCTTTTCAGATAAGTCAGTTCTTCGCATCAGGTGGCCAAAGTATTGGAGTTTCAGCTTCAGCATCAGTCCTTCCAATGAATATTCAGGACTGATCTCCTTTAAGATGGACTGGTTGGATCTCCTTGCTGTCCAAGGGACTCTCAAGAGTCTTCTCCAACTCCATGGTTCAAAAGCATCAATTCTTCGGCGCTCAGCTTTCTTTATAGTCCAACTCTCACATCCATACATGACTACTGGAGAAACCATAGCCTTGACTAGATGGACCTTTGTTGGCAAAGTAATGTCTCTGCTTTCAATATGCTGTCTAGGTTGGTCATAACTTTCCTTCCAAGGGGTAAGCGTCTTTTAATTTCATGGCTGCAATCACCATCTGCAGTGAATTTGGAGCCCCCCAAAATAAAGTCTGCCACTGTTTCCACCGTTTCCCCATCTATTTGCCATCAAGTGATAGACTGGATGCCATGATCTTAGTTTTCTGAATGTTGAGTTTTAAGCCAGCCTTTTCACTCTCACTTTCATCAAGAGGCTCTTTAGTCCCTTTTCACTTTCTGCCATAAGGGTGGTGTCATCTGCATATCTGATATTATTGATATTTCTCCTGGCAATCTTGATTCCACCTTGTGCTTCTTCCAGCCCAGCGTTCTCTCATGATGTGCTCTGCATAAAGTTAAATAAGCAGGGTGACAATATACAGCCTTGACGGACTCCTTTTCCTATTTGGAACCAGTCTGTTGTTCCATATCCAGTTCTAACTGTTGCTTCCTGACCTGCATACAGATTTCTCAATAGGCAGGTCGGGTGGTCTGGTATTCCCATCTCTTGAAGAATTTTCCACAGTTTGTTGTGATCCACACAGCCAAAGGCTTTGGCATAGTCAATAAAGCAGAAGTAGATGTTTTTCTGGAACTCTCTTGCTTTTTCGATGATCTAGCGGATATTGGCAATTTGATCTCTGGTTCCTCTGCCTTTTCTAAAACCAGCTTGAATATCTGGAAGTTCATGTTCACATATTGTTGAAGCTTGGCTTGGAGATGGTTTGGCAACTCCCAAACATCAGATCAGGGACCTTGACCTGGACAGCCTTTCTGTCACATTCATTCATAATAAACATCCATTGCTTATAAAAATTTCCATTCTCTCAGCCATTGTGAACCTTTAGAAGCATTGAAAAAGACTCAGGAAAAATTATTTCTTCTCTGTTTGTTCCTATTCTTTCTCTCCTCACTCGCCTTGAATTATTCCAAGCATCAGCCCTATTTGCTGCCTTTCCTTTTCATTATTCCATCCATCATTTCTACTTAGATGACTCCCCAGTGTCTGTCTCTACCTCCAATGTCTTTCTTTATCATTAGTCCTCTATTTCTGACTGCCTCTTTGGAAATTCTTGGACACAGCTAATTTCACTGTATTCCAAATTAAATGAATCTTTCCATCACTCTCCCCATTCCTCCTCTTGGTTTCTTAGGTAGAGTAAGTGAAAGATTCCAGTCAGGAGGAACTAGGTCTAAGGTTTAGGGAACCATGGAAAGAAAGAGGTCAGTCAGATGCATTACAGATGTATGACTGGTAGACTTAATAACCACTATCTTTCTCTTCTCCATTTTATTAAGTACAAGCCCATTATTATTGTGAAGTGAAAGTCGCTCAGTCGTGTCCGACTCTTTGCAACCTCATATACTATACAGTCCATGGAATTCTCCAGGCCAGAATACTGGAGTGTGTAGCCTTTCCCTTCTCCAGGGGATCTTCCCAACCCAGAGATCAAACCAGGTCTCCTGAATTGCAGACAGATTCTTAATCATCTGAGCCACCAGGGAAGCCCAAGAATACATATTATTAAGTCATACCAAAAATCATTAATAATCTGCTGTGCTGTTTGATAGTTTTATGTTTTATCCTAAAAGTTTCCATTCTAAAACTTTTATCCTAAAAGTTTAATACTGATCTTGGTCTGCCAACTCTGCTCATGCTTTAGCCTCCTAAGTTTCTCAAATTTAACTGCTCCTATTTTGTAGATATTTGGGAACTTGATCACCACAGTTGAGAGGTGGTGTATATTTCCTATAATAGATTATGAGCAATGAAAAAATAATCCAAGTGTGGGGATTCATAAAAATGGAAAGCTTATCAAGGAACTGATTGAATCCATATTGCTTTGTCCCTTTCCTCTGCATACCTCCTCCTCAATGCAAGCTACATCAGATGGATTTTGTTTCTGGCCAATACAGAACGTCTCTTTTGCTCTAATGTTATCTAGATGTATTCCTCTGACCTGATTACTTTCTGAATACAAATGGAATGACTAGAAATGGTTCTTGGTTTGACACGGCTGAACTGGTTTATTAATAAAAGTCTGCTGTCTAAATACATATTAAAGAAGTTCCTCCAAGTAATGCCATTATCTATCCATGGAAAATACTCAGCTGTCTGGAGGGACAAGTGTTATGTCATACGAGATCTGAGTCTTTTGCCCTGTCCTGAAAATGAATGTGGGAGAGAGGAATAAGAAATCCTTTCAGCATTCATGCCAAGGGTCTGAGAGTGCCTTACAGTACAGTTGTTAAAAGCACATATAATATTTATTTGTGTATTTGCCAGAATTATACAATTACCATTCAAAATTCTGATCTTGTCTGTAACTGCAGTAGGACTCTCATTTCGAATGGAACTGTGGACTCACGGGCCACCAGTTTTTCTCTAGTGACAGTGCCCTGTGTATTTTCAGGAATGCAAGGAGGAGGTTCTTGGAGAAAAGATGAAATAGGGAGGAATGTTTGCTGTGATTTGCTATTTTGTTCCCCTTATTTGAGACTCAGGTGCAAAGAAGAGGATCTGGGATGACTCTGGGAAGAAAGAGAGAGAAGAAAGAAGAGAAATGAAAGGCTTGATTTTTTTTATGTTGGTAGTGTTGAAGAATTGGTAGTAGAAAAGAAGGAATTTTAGGACCTGGAGGAAGCAATAAAAATGGTTTAGCTCACCTGTAGGTTTATGCTGGTTAATATGCAGTACCTACAGCAGAGCTAATGTATTTGCATTGATTTGTTATTACTATAAACATGCAAAAGTGCTTCTTAAACTAACAGCAGTTCCCTTTTTTATATTTTAAAGAATATTTGTGCAGGAAAAAAATGGATGAAAACACATCAAAATGGTTACTAGGTTTTAATTCATTTTTATATGCTACTTCTTTTCCACTTACCATTATAACTTGAGCATTTCTCCAGGTTAATAAATATAATTCTGAACCCAACAGAATATGATAGAGCCATTTAAAATATTCGGTTGTGTTTTCATGGGGCTGAATTTTTTATTTAATGAATATAATATTCATATTAAATGAATTAAATAGCTATAATCTTTTGCTATTATATTTTGCTGAAACTAACATAAATATACTAAAATTTTACATTTTCAATATCAAAACTTACTTTGCCCACATTTAGAATGACTGGAATTGCAGAGGAGCATTAAGATATTATGTGCCTCAGACCTGGGCCCCTTGAGACTTGGGTTTCTAATCCACCTCCACATTACAACCCGGAAGCCAGGGGTTAAACTCCCAGCAGATGGTGCTGCTGCTCTTGATGCTGCTGACTGAGCAGCCCAGGAATTTAAAGACTTGCTTAAACAGGGTTAATACATGGAGGACAGCTGGTCTGCAGCAGAATTAGAGGTCAGGAGGTTAGTCGCATTTCCCTGAACACAGAGGACACACCAGTCAGGATCAGTGAAAGCCATTTAGGGAAAGGAAAAAGCGGAGGAGTTCTATTGGAGGGAGCAATTGAATGAGAGGGTAGATGGTGTTAGGATAGTACACCAGATACGGAGGGAGGAGGAGGGGGAGATGAAGGAAGACCAACAAACCTGGGGGAGCACTGCCCCTCAGCCTCCAGGTTTCAGATGAGGAGAGAGACCATGCTATGCTGTGCTTAGTCACTCAGTCGTGTCCGACTCTTAGCGACCCATGGACTGTAGCCTGTCATGCCTCTAGTCCATTTCCCAACTCCAGGGATCATCATCCTGTATTTTCACCAGTATGTGGATGTGAGTTAGGAGGGCTTTGATCTTGCCAGCCAGTTAGACATTTAATGTGGCTAATTCACTCTGTAAGAGGACACAGTGGGATGTTGTCAAGTTGGAAGAAGCTATTAATGTCTTGGAATTAAAATCTCATCAAGGACAGTGATTGACATCTACTGCAGTCCAATTTCTGCAAATGCCTTGAGGGTCTATTCTTTGTGAAGCACTGTGATAGATGTTAAGGGATTTGAAATGGAAAAAAAAGTTAAGACAGTTTTGGCTCTCAAACAGTTTACTAAGTAATGCATGGGCAGGGAACAGAGGAGTTAGATGGATGTGCTGATGATTGCTATAGTATTGGATTGGCCAAAAAGTTCATTTGTATTTTTCTGTAAACTGTTATGGAAAAAACCCGAACGATCTTTTTGGCCAACCCAATACTAAGTTCACTAAGAAAACTATTACAGAGAAAGTGGTAAGTGGTTCAGAAGTGAGAGACAAGGATTAGTGAGAAAGGCTGAATTTTTATGAAGGATGTAGAAAAATATTAGCAAAGATGTATAAGTGAAAGAATCACATAAAAAAAGGCACCAAGGAACTGTTTCCACTTCTTCCCTCATCTCCCCCCTGCTCTACACCACCCTAACACACACACACAAACACACACACACACACACACACACACACACACGGCCAGGCACACATATACTTCATCTTCAAATACTCTAAGGTTGCCTTAGGGAATAGATAAATATCCTCAACTTCAATTTCTGACATTAAATACTGTGTTCCAAAATATGTTTTGAATATTTGAATATTAGCCTACAGAATGACACAAGGAAAGACAATGGGCTTTAATACTAGACAGATTGGGGTTTAAATTTCAATCCATTTTCCAGTTGTAATGATCTTGAATAAGTTACTCAATCTCTATGAGCTAATATCTATAAAAATGGATATCGTAAGAATGAACATTGCATAGTTGTTGTAAGAATTAAGTAGAAAAACATGTTAACACATTTTCTTGGTAAGAACTGCTTTCTCTGCCTTCAATTCTGTCCTGACCAGGTCTGCGCTCCCAGCCTCCTTGGTCACACTAGAGGGCGACATCATCCCATTCTTACATCCAAGGCTTCCAGAAGTGATAGTCTTCTCAGCAGACAGGAGTTTTCTAAATGCCTCAGCAAGGGAGAAATCAGAAACTCTGTGCTCCAGACTATGAATAAGGTGAAGAGCCGACTCATTGGAAAACACCCTGATGCTGGGAACGAATGAAGGCAAAAGGAGAAGGGGACAGAGGATGAGATGGTTGGATGACTCAATGAACATGAATTTGAGCAAACTCTAGGAGATAGTGGAGGACAGGGTAGCATGGCCTGCTGCAGTCCATGGGGTCTCAGAGTTGAACATGACTTAGCAACTGAACAACAGCAAACAACAGCAGTAAGAGATAAACTGTGGAAGGGCTTTGGAGCGGCTGCTGTGTCCTCTGTGAGCAATAGCTGGGCATATAGACTGTCCTCAGAAGGCAGGGTTCCAGCGTCTATTTTTTCCAGCTGGGTTGGGAAGACTTCTGATGCTATGAGAGCAGCAGACCTGTGGACTGGGCATCTAAACCTGCTGGATTGCTGCTAGAAATCCACCATGCTTGGACAGAATCTCTAAAAAGCCCACTGGATCTCGTTTGCTAGAGAGTCAGGACTGTGAGGGCCATGTGTTCCAGTTTGCCTGAGACAGTCCTTGTTTATGCCTGGAGTAATTATTCATGAAGTGAAGTGAAGTGAAAATTGCTTAGTCATGTCCAACTCTTTGTGACCCCGTGAGCTATACACGTCCATGGAATTCTCCAGGCCAGAATACTGGAGTGGGTAGCCTTTCCCTTTTTCAGGGGATCTTCCCAACCCAGAGATCAAACCCAGGTCTCCCACATTGAAGGCAGATTCTTTACCAGCTGAGCCACAAGGGAATTACTGGTAGTGCCCCTTTTACTCTCAGTGTCCCGGTCTGGAGACTAAGTTATGTGGCCCCCCTTACTCAGAATATTAGGATGGGTACTTACTGATAGTGAGGATCTGACCTAGCAAGGGTCCTTGGGTCTGGATAAGACCATGCATGGGCTTGGAGTCAAAAAGTGACAGACGTATCTGGGTTAAAATCCTGGCTTTGTCTGTGTGTGATTGGCAAGTTATTTAACTTAAGTCTCAGTTTCCTGATGTATGGATTAGAGATATTAATAATAACAGGACATGAATGCATTGTACCTTCTAATTCTAATTAAAGTTCTTCCCAGAATCTCTGACATGTAGCAATACATGGTAGCTATCCTTGTTACAGTTTTTAAGAGTCACTGTAATATTCAGGTTCTCCTCTAAATTCAAGGGAATTTAAGCTGTATTAGTTGAAGAAGAGGTGAAGAAATAATTGAGGACCAAAGTAAAATGAATTGCTCAAGGTTACAAGAGATTTATTGAGTCACCCCAAATCAGAGCCAATGAGCACGAGTGTCTCAGAATTCCCTGGCTGGTGCACGAGGGGTGTCACTGTTTCTACAGAGACTGTTCAAGGGTAAAGACGTGGCCTAGTTTCTATTCTGCAGCTTTAGCAAATACTGGACACAGTACTACTCTTGAGTTTAGAGGACAGTAGACATTTGACTACTTCATTTTGCAATTTTTATTGCAAATATTCAAGCATATGAATAAGAATAGAGAATCTGGTAATGAACGCCAGTGTAGGCACCTCCATCAAGTCTTAACATTATAGGCTACCTATGCAGGTCCTTCGGAGAAGGCAATGGCACCCCACTCCAGTACTCTTGCCTGGAAAATCCCATGGATGGAGGAGCCTGGTAGGCTGCAGTCCATGGGGTTGCTGAGAGTCAGACACGACTGAGCGACTTCACTTTCACTTTTCACTTTCATGCAATGGAGAAGCGAAATGGCAACCCACTCCAGTGTTCTTGCCTGGAGAATCCCAGGGACGGGGGAGCCTGGTGGACTACCGTCTCTGGGGTCGCACAGAGTCAGACACGACTGAAGCGACTTAGCAGCAGCAGCATGCAGGTCCTTTTTTCAATGACATCAAAGGTCATAAATATAATTAAGACCTCTGATGCACTCTTCCTTTCCATAAGCCTCTTCCTTTACTTTCTAGTGTTATATAACAGGTTTTAAACCTTAACTTAAATGGTATCATATGTATCTCATTGCAACTTTTTTGTTTTGCTTAATAGGTTTTTAGGATTTATCCATCTTCATAAGTACTATACAGCAGGCCATTATATAAATAGTCTACCATTCATTATCCGTTTTCCAGTTTATGGACATTTTAGTTGGTCCCCAGTTTTCACCTGCATGAGACTTTCACCTGCATGAGACTTTCTGTAAGGTTTGTAGACAAAAGTGGACTTGCAAGGTCTTAGGATATAAGTATGTTCAACTTGACTCAATATTACCAAATTTTGCCAAAAGTTACCAAAAATTTTCCAAAGTGGTTGTTTCCATTGTTCATTGTATTAAAATATTTTCCCCAGATGAAAATATATTACAGGCATGCCTGAGAGGTAATTCAGGTTCAGTTCCATACCACAAACATTACAATAAGGCAAGGCACACACTTTTTTGGTTTTGCAGAACATATAAGAAGTGATGTTTGCATCACAAAAGTGATGTTTTTATGTATGTATACAGCTATATGTATTCAAGCACCCCCTCCCTCTTGAGCCTCCCTCCACACCCCCACCCCCGGTCCCACCCATCTAGGTCATCACAGAGCGCGGAGCTGAGCTCCCTGTCCACCCCCCCACCCCCGGTCCCACCCATCTAGGTCATCACAGAGCGCGGAGCTGAGCTCCCTGTCCACCCCCCCACCCCTGGTCCCACCCATCTAGGTCATCACAGAGCGCGGAGCTGAGCTCCCTGTGCTATGTAGCAGCTTCCTGCTAGCTGTTTGTTTCCCAGATGGCAGTGTGTATATGTCAGTGCTACCCTCTCAATCCATCCCACCTTCTGCTTCCCACCCTGTGTCCACAAATCCATTCTCTAAGCCTGCATCTCTATTCCTACCCTGAAGTTTTCAAAGTGGGGAAGAGCATATGCAAAGTAATGGAAATCTGAATGTTGTTTCTACCACCCCCACCTCCAGGCAGATTTACCATAAAACACAGCTTTGAGTGATTCATTCTCTGATGTAGGTTGGGAGGAGCATTGGAGATGGCTTGCTTCGGAAAGAAAGGATTATTTGAATGACTCAGTTATGTAGCGAAACCATATAACATAACAACCAATGTATAACATATAACTTAACTGAGACACTAAAAAAATTGTGGTAAAAACATATAATGTAAAATTTACTCTCTGAGACATTAAAAAAATTTTATTGGGGGACAGGTGATTTGCAAGGTTGTTTTATCTCTTAACCAGTTTTAAGTGTACAGTACATTGTATAAAACTGAAACTCTGTACCCACTGAACAGAAACTCCCCTTTTCTCCTCCCTGTAGTCCCTGGCAACCACCAATCTATGTTCTGTTTCTAAAATTTCAGCTATTTTATTACATAAGGAATTATGTAATATTTTTCTTTATATGACTGGCTTATATCACAAAATAAGCAAAATAAGATGTTTGCTGTGGATTTTTCATGTATGCGCGCATGTGTGGGTATGCACAGTCATGTCCAACCCTTTGTGACCCCCTTTTAGCCCACCAGGCTCCTCTCTCCATGGAATTTTCCAGGCTAGAATACTGGAGTGAGTTGCCGTTTCCTCTTCCAGGGGATATTCCTGACCCAGGGATCAAACTCATGTCTCATGTTTCCTGCATTGGCAGACAGGTTCTTTACCACTACACCATATGACTTTTACTCTATAGAGGTAGTTTCTTTCTAGTTTGTTGAGTGTTTTTAATCATGAAGGGGTGTTGCATTTTGGAAACACCTTTCCTGCATCAATTGAGATGATCATGTGGACTTTCACTCTTCATTCTATTAATGCAGTGGACTACATTGATTGATTTTTGTATATTGAAGCATCCTTGCATTCCAGAAATAAATCTCATTTGGTTGTGGTGTATGATTCTTTTAATGTGCTATTGAGTTCAGTTTGCTAGTACTTTGTTAAAGATTTTCATGTCAATATTCATCAGAGGTATTGGTTTAAAATTTTCTTACAGTATCTTTCTCTAACCTTGGTAAGCTGGCCTTGTAAAATGTGTTTAGAAGTGCTCCCATCTTTTCAATTTTTGGAAGCTTTGAGGATTAATTTAATTCTTCTTTTTTAAAATGTTTAGTAGAATTTCATAAAGCTATCAGGTCCAGGGCTGTTCTTTGTTGGGAGGTTTTGGATTAATGATTTAATCTCCTTGCTAGTTAGAAGTCTGTTCATATTTTTAAATTTCTTCATGATGCAGTCCCAGTATGTTTTATGTTTCTAAGAATTTATTAACTTTTCTAGCTTATTCAATTCACTGACATATAATTGTTCATAGTAATCTTTAATAATCCTTTATTTTTTGGCATCAGTTGTAGTATCTCCTCTCTCATTTCTGATTTTTATTGTCTTCTCTCTTTTATCTTAGTCCAGCTAAGAGTTTGTCAATTTTGTTGATCTTTTGAAAAACCAACTCTTAGTTTTATTGAATTTTTCCTATTCTCTACTCTTCATTTATTTTGACTCTGACCTTTATTATATCCTTCCTTTTGCTAACTTGGGACTTGGTTTATTCTATTTTTTCAATTTCAAGGTGAAAAGCAAGGTTATTGAATTGAGATCTCTTCTTTAATGTAGGCATAAAGAAGACATACTACTAAAGACCAAGGCATACTACTACAAACTTCTTTTAGTGTTGCTTTTGCTGCCGCCTGAAAGATTTGGTTCACTGTATTACCATTTCTTTTAAAATTATTCTTATTTATTTATTTATTTGGCTGCACTGGGCCTTAGCTGCTTCACAAGGGATCTTTGATCTTCGTTGCAGCATGCAGGATCTTTAGTTGTGGCCTGTGAACTCTTAGTTGCAGCACATGGGATCCAGTTCTCTGACCAGGGATTGAACCTGGGCCTCCAGTATTGGAAGCACACAGTCTTAGCCACTAGAACACCAGGGAGGTCCCTATCATTTCCATGTATCTCATGATATTTTAAATTTCCCTTGTGATTTCTTCTTTAACCCATTTGTTGTTCAAGAGTGTGCTTTTTATCTACCAAATATTTGTGAATTTTTGAGTTTTTATTTTGCTGTTGAGTTCTAATTGCATACAATTCTGATTGTGTTCCATTGTGAAAGGAAAAGATACTCAGTATTGTTTCAAAATCTTAAATTTGTGAAGACTTGCTTTGTGGCCTAACATGTGCTATAGAATGTATCTATGCTGCTGCTGCTAAGTCGCTTCAGTCGTGTCCGACTCTGTGCGACCCCAGAGACGGCAGCCCACCAGGCTCCCCTGTCCCTGGGATTCTCCAGGCAAGAACACTGGAGTGGGTTGCCATTTCCTTCTCCAATGCATGAAAGTGAAAAGTGAAAGTGAAGTTGCTCAGTCGTGTCCGACCCTCAGTGACCCCATGGACTGCAGCCTACCAGGCTCCTCCGTCCATGGGATTTTCCAGGCGAGAGTACTGGAGTGGGGTGCCATCACCTTCTCCTATAGAATGTATCTATAGAATAGTCCATATATACTTGAGAAGAATTTGTATTCTGCTATTGTTGGGCAGACTGTTGTGTGTGTGTGTTATGTTCAGTTGGTCTGTAGTATTGTGTAAGTCCTCTGTTTCCTCTTACCGATCTTCCATACGGTTGATCTATCCATTATTGAAAATGGGATATGGAATCTATTATTATTATTGTGTAACTGTGTCTTCCTTCCTGTCAATGTTTGCTTCAAATATTGAGTGCTCTGATGTTAGAGCATATACATTTATAATTATTATATTGACCTTTCATAATTATATAATGTCCTTCTTTATCTTGTGTGACAGTTTTTGACTTAAAGTCTCTGCTGACATAAATATGACCATCCCTGCTCTCTTTTAATTACCATTTGCAAGGACTGTCTTTTTCTGTTTTTTCACTTGCAGCCTATGTGTGGCCTTACAGCTAAAGTGAATCTCTTGGGACTTCCCAAGCAGTCCAATAGTTAAGACTCCATGCTTCTACTGCAGGGGATGTGGATCTGATCCCAAGCAGGTAACTAAGATCCTGTGTGTCTTGTGGTGTGGACATGAAAGAAAAAAGAAAAGAGAAGAAAAATTTGAACTGGGCTATCTGGCTTTAATGTTTAAAAAAAAGTATAAAAAGGTGAGTCTCTTATAGGCAGCATATAGTTGGATCCTGTTTTGTAATAATTCATGCAGTCATTTGATGTCTTTTGATTTGGGAAGTTTAATTCATTTATATTTAAAGGACTCATGGGGCAGGACCTCTATTGCCATTTTGTTCATTTTTTCTTTATGTCTTGGTCTTGCTGTCTTCCTTTGTGTTTCATTGGCTTTTTACAGTGTGGGCAGTGATTCTGTTCTTGTTCTCTAGGTATTTTCTTACCATGGGGATTATCTAAAACATTTTATAGTATAACAGTCTATTTTTTAAACTGAAGTGTAGTTGATTTACAATAGTATATTAGGTTCAGGTATGCAATATAGTGATTTAAAAATTTTTAGGTTACATTACATTTCATCACAGCACTGTTTATAATAGCCAGGACATGGAAGCAACCTAGATGCCCATCAGCAGATGAATGGATAAGAAAGCTGTGGTACATATACACAATGGAGTATTACTCAGCCATTAAAAAGAATACATTTGAACCAGTTCTAATGAGGTGGATGAAACTGGAGCCTATTATACAGAGTGAAGTAAGTCAGAAAGAAAAACACCAATACAGTATACTAAGGCATATATATGGAATTTAGAGAGATGGTAACGATAACCCTGTATGTGAGACAGCAAAAGAGACACAGATGTATAGAACAGTCTTTTGGACTCTGTGGGAGAGGGAGAGGGTGGGATGATTTGGGAGAATGGCACTGAAATATGTACAATAACATATATGAAATGAAAAATAAAATAAAATAAAGCACACCCCTGAAAAGTTTAGCTTAAAAAAAAACAATAAAGTTATTATACAATACTGGCTAGGTTCCCTGTACTATATAATATATTCTTATAGCTTACTTGTTCTATGCATAATAGTTTTTAACCTCTAAATCCCTTACCCCTATCATGCCTCTTGCCCCTTTCCTCACCCCACTGGTAAGCACAAGTTTGTTCTCCATAGCTGTGAGTCTGTTTCTGTTTTGTTATATTCATTCATTTTATTTTTTAGCTTCTACATATTTAAGTGATAACATACAGTATTTGTCTTTGTACATCTGACTTATTTCACTAAGCATAATACCCTCTAGTTCCATCCATGTTGTTGCAAGTGGCAGCACTTCATTATGTTCTATGAGTATCATTTCATAGTATGTATAAACCACATCTTCTTTATTCATTCATCTGTTGATGGGCACTTATGTTGCTGCCATACCTTGGCTACTGTAAATAATGCAGCCATGAACATTGGGGTGCATGTATCTTTTTGAATTAGTGTTTTTCTTTTCTTTGAATATATACCCAGGGGTAGAATTGCTGGGTGATATGGTAGTTCTATTTTTAGTATTTTGGTGAATTCCCCATATTGTTTTCAATAGTGGCTGTACATATTCACATTTCCACCAGCACTGTATGAAGGCTCCCTTTTCTCCACATCCTCACCAACATTTGTTATTTGTAGACTTTTTGATTCTGACAGGTGTGAGGTGGTATTTCATTGTGGTCTGGATTTGCATTTCTCTGATGATTAATGATATTGAGCATTTTTTCATATGCCTATTGCCCAGTTGTTTGTCTTCTTTGGAAGAAAATGTCTATTCAGGTCTTTTGCCTGTTTTAAAAGTCGGGTTTTTTTTTTTTGGATGTTGGGTTATATGAGCTGTTTATGTATTTTGGATATTAAACCCTTATCAGTCATATCATTTGCAAATATTTTCTCCCATTCAATAGGCTGTCTTCTTGTTTTGCTGAAGGTTTCTTTGCTGTGCAAAAGCATTTAAATTTAGTTAGGTCTCATTTGTTTATTTTTGCTTTTGTTTCCTTTGGCTTAGGAAACAGGCTCAAAAAATATTGTTATGATTTACATCAGAGTGGACTCTCTGCCTCTAGGCTTATTGACTTGTTCCTGCAACAGAGAAGGGTCAAGATCGAGAAAGAGATCTGAGAGGACACGCTGTGTGGTAGTGTCAGGCCAGGTAGAAAATTTGTGTTTCCAGATAGGTACAGAAAATGAATTTTGCCCATTCCCGTGCACTCAAGAATTGGGACCATGAAGCAAAGTTTGAGGGCCAGACTTGTTGTTACTGGGTGGTGGGGAAGCATGTGCATCCAAGGAATACAGTAGGAGGCTACCAGCTGGAAGATATGGCTGGATCTCTAGATCCAGCTAGACCTAGGAGACCACTAGACCTAGGAGAGTTACTTGGAGTAAATTTGGTTCTCCACAGCATTTCTATGGGCAGTAAGCATGATCAATGGAGATGACCAGGAGAAAGGAAGCATCAGCATTGCTCAGTTTGTCCCAGAACCAGATGTCTTTTTTTTTTCTCTCTCTCTCATTGCTCTGTGCTGGGGCTCAGAAGGTAGGAAACTTCAAGGAAGGAGGGGTGTGGTGTGAAAGAGCCAATCATATTCCACCTATACTCGCCTAAGCTGAAAATCAGTTTGCAAGGTAGGAAAGGAGAGTCTCTATCAAACTAGTAATTGAAATTTAAAAGTAAATAGAACTGAGTCCTAATAACCAAAGACATTCTGTTTTAACAGCTGAGAGGGACAGCAAATTATGGGCCAGAACTGAGATGATATTAGGCATCCTGCTGCCTAGCAAAAAGGAGGATTAACAGAGTAGAACTGACAATATTTCCTGGAAAAATAAAACACATCTATGTTTATAACCAAGTTATTGAGACTGCTCAGTCAAATTAGTTACATAGTTTTATGTAAATTACTTGGTTAATGTCATCCTGTATCAAGAGTCAGGGCCTGCATCTGTTTTTGCTCCCATCAGGATATGGCCTGTTATGAGCAGGTTTTGATTCAGTATTTGCTGAATGAGTAGCCTGAATGATCTGTTTTTCTCATTACCATATTTTTGTGTTATAACTAAAAAAATTGCACACATTCCTAATGATAATTAAAGTCTTTCTAAAAGCAATCATCCATGAAAGCACAATTCCACCTTATTCAATTTGCAGTGGCTTTTGAAAAATTGAGCTTTGTCTTCTAAAATCAATGATGTGGTTAAAATGATAGAGATTCTGCTCTTTAATTGGAAATGAGTATTAGTCAATCTATAATTTATTAGCTTAATTGAGAAAAACTGAACAGCAAAGTGTGGTTAGCAAATTAAACAAATACTTTATTCCATATGTCTACAAGCTGCTTTCCAAATTAGTTCACTTTGCAATGGAGAGCAGATTGGGTTATTAAGAGTTGCTATACGGGGTTTGAACTTCATAGTATTTTTTATTTCTTTGAGAAATATTTTTTCCAAGAAAATCCAATTATAAATGGCATGGTTTAGGCCAGCAGCAGAATGGGCAATACATGGGACAGGATGAGTGGGACAGGATGAAACCATTATCTGTTTAAGTTCTGTGTGACCAGGGATCTACTCACTTTTTCATGGGGATGGGGAATAATGTTTCAGACTTTTAATTACTGAGGCACTAACGGAAGCTCTTCCTACAATGATCATATATAAGGTAGTTCTGTTGCATGAACTCAAAGACATTGGGCTTCCCAGGTGGCACTAGTGGTAAAGAACCTGCCTGCCAATCCAGGAGAGACATAAGAGATGCAGGTTTGATCCCTGGGTTGGGAAGATCCTCTGGAGGGCATGGCAATCCACTCCAGTATTCTTGCCTGGAGAATCCCATGGACATGGGGACGGGGATGGGGAGCCTAGCATGGGGTCGCAAAGAGTCAGACATGACTGAGCGGCTTTCACTTTCACTTTCAAGAACATTATTACAGCAAGGTTCATATCAAGTCATTTATATTCATTTTATTTAATAATCTACTAGGGACCTATACTGGAACAAACATTTCTCTTTTTATTTTTAATAAACTTTTAATTTTAGAACAATATGGGTATACATGTTCAAGCTGGATTTAGAAAAGGAAGAGAAACCAGAGATCAAATTGCCAACATCCACTGGATCATAGAAAAGGGAAGAGAATTCCAGAAAAACTTCTACTGCTTCATCAGTCAGTCAGTTCAGTCACTCAGTCGTGTCTGACTCTTTGCGACCCCATGAATTGCAGCACGCCAGGCCTCCTTGCCCATCACCAACTCCCGGAGTTCACCCAAACTCATGTCCATCGAGTCAGTGAGGCCATCCAGCCATCTCATCCTCTGTCATCCCCTTCTCCTCCTGCCCCCAATCCTTCCCAGTGTCAGAGTCTTTTCCAATGAGTCAACTCTTCGCATGAGGTGGCCAAAGTATTGGAGTTTCAGCTTTAGCATTAGTCCTTCCAAAGAACACCCAGGACTGATGTCCTTTAGGATGGACTGGTTGGATCTCCTTGCAGTCCAAGGGACTCTCAAGAGTCTTCTCCAACACCACAGTTCAAAAGCATCAATTCTTCGGTGCTCAGCTTTCTTCACAGTCCAACTCTCACATCCATACATGACCACAGGAAAAACCATAGCCTTGACTAGACGGACCTTTGTTGGCAAAGTAATGTCTCTGCTTTTGAATATATGTCTAGGTTGGTCATAACTTTCCTTCCAAGAAGTGTCTTTTAATTTCATGGCTGCAATCACCATCTGCAGTGATTTTGGAGCCCCAAAAAATAAAGTCTGACACTGTTTCCACTGTTTCCCCATCTATTTCCCATGAAGTGATGGGGCCAGATGCCATGATCTTCGTTTTCTGAATGTTGAGCTTTAAGCCAACTTTTTCATTCTCATCAAGAAGCTTTTTAGTTCCTCTTCACTTTCTGCCATAAGGGTCGTGTCATCTGCATATCTGAGGTTATTGATATTTCTCCTGACAGTCTTGACTCCAGCTTGTGCTTCTTCCAGCCCAGCATTTCTCATGATGTACTCTGCATAGAAGTTAAATAAGCAGGGTGACAATATACAGCCTTGACGTACTCCTTTTCCTATTTGAAACTAGTCTGTTGTTCCATGTCCAGTTCTAACTGTTGCTTCCTGACCTGCATATAGGTTTCTCAAGAGGCAGGTCAGGTGGTCTGGTATTCCCATCTCTTTCAGAATTTTCCACAGTTTATTGCTTCATAGACTACGCTAAAACTTTTAACTGTGTGGATCACAACAAACTGTGGAAAATTCTTCAAGAGATAGGAAGGAATACCAAATCACCTTACCTGCCTTCTGAGAAATCTGTATGCAGGTCAAGAAGTAACAGTTAGAACCAGACATGGAACAATGGACTGGTTCTAAATTGGGAAAGGAGTATGTAAAGGTGATATATTGTCACCCTGCTTATTTAACTTCTATGCAGAGTACATCATGTGAAATGCTGGATTGGATGAAGCTGGAATCAAGATTGCCAGGAGAAATATCAATAACCTCAGATATGCAGATGATACGACCCTTATGGCAGAAAGTGAAGAAGAACTAAAGAGCCACTTGATGAAAGTGAAGGAGAAGAGTGAAAAAGCTGGGTTACAACTCAACATTCAAAAAACGAAGATCATGGCATCTGGTCCCATCGCTTTGTTAAGGGCATTAAGAGTATTTTAATAATAAGCAGGGTGGAGCGATATTGCCTATTAGAGGGCAGGGTCCTCTAATTGTTGTTGAGGAGTTAGTAAGTGACTTAAGAACAAATTGATATGAGGCAACAAACCAGATGTTCCATAAAAGTGAAGTGGAGATTTAATCCAGGGGTAAGTATGTTTGTAACTTTAGGAGAAGGGTGGTAAGGGTCTGGGCCCAAATAGCCTGCAGGGCTAACTTCCAAAGTAGCAAACATTATCCCAGGAAGCTGAATTGCCCTTGAAGGGATTCCACTAACAGAGGGACTTCTAGCAGGAATTGTGTGCCTGTTACCCACCCTAGCAGATTCACTGAGAGATGCTGCTGTTGCACGTTGTAGGAAACATGGAAGAGGAAGGCCTGAATATCTAGAGGGATTGGATATTATACAGTATTTCCCTCCCAAGGGCCAGCTGTTTTCCGGTTGTCCCTCCAGAAGATTGTAGAGGCAACATTGTGGGCCCAGACAGGGCTCATGAAAGGAGCAAGAAACAGGAGGGAAGGGGGCAGGGCACAACTTTTGAAAAAATGATATAGCCCAAGGGCATAACATAAACTGATGGAAATCAAATGGGTCCAAGATGACAAGTCAAATTCAACTAAACCTTGATTCTCAATCTGCAAGCTAAATGACACACCCAGAAGCACCAGAACTGTTGCAAGGCACTATCAGAAGACCAAGGAGTAGATGGTTCCCCAATGGTTGGAATGATCCTCCCACTCATTAGCGTATGAAATCACCCAATTCACAAAAACTAACCACACCACATTCCATGGCCGCCACACTCTCCTCTGTGATGGCCCACACTCTTGGAGTGTACTTCTCTCTAAATCTGAACAACAGATCTACCTCTTACCTATCACTGTATCTCTCACTGAATTTATTTATATTTTTTGCAATGAGACATCAAGAGCCTGAGCTTCATTAGGTCCTAAAACCAGGCACTGTGGGTTTTGGCTTTGCTCAAGTCCCAGTCAGATAAGACAGAGTGACTAAGCATAACACAGAGTCCCTGCAACGTGGGTTTGAGTCCCAATCTTAGGTAAACAGTTTCAAACACAACTTTCAGAAATGGAAAGATGATGACCTGCCCAATACTTTGTAAGCAGTGGCATAGATGGAGAGAGGAGCTGTAGGACGGGAGGAAAAAGCAGTGGGAAAAACTTGCTGAGGAATCCACTTCATAACCTGCCAGAAAACCTGCTAAATACCTGACCTGTGCCCACAGTTTTCATTGACCTGTTCCTTGGCACAAAGAAGATTAAGGACAGAAGAAGCCCCACCCGCTTGGGCAACAGCTAGTAAGTAGCCCCTGCCAGAGTCCCTCAGTTACACTCACTGCTGCTCGCCTGTTTGCAGGGGGTTTGAGGAAACAAGAAATGAAAGATTGTAAAGGAATTAAGATTTTGTTAGCCATATGTCCTTCCGGCCATAGGAGCGAGGACCTCCTAGCTTAACCGGAGGTCTCCTGGAATCTGAGACTGAGCCATGTGAGCTTTCTGCCGAATTGATTTTGCTCTCCCAGTTTCCACCAAGCTGGGCTTCTTGTCACTTCCACTGCGCTGGGTTATCTTTGTGTTCAGCTTCCACCATGGGGGCTTTTGCTGAGTTGGGCTTCTGCTGTGCTTGGCCTCCGCCTTGCAGGGGCCTAGCCGAGGTTGTTTCAGCCAGGTTAAATCTGAGAAATGGCACCATAGCTTCATGGCAAATAGATGCGGAAACAATGGAAACAGTGACAGACTTTATTTTCTTGGGCTCCAAAATCACTGCAGATGGTGATTGCAGCCATGAAATTAAAAGACGCCTTTTCTCCTTGGAAGAAAAGCTATGACCAACCTAAACAACATATTAAAAAGCAGATACATTACCTTGTTGACAAAGGTCTGTCTAGTCAAAGCTGTGGTTTTTCCAGTAGTCATGTATGGATGTAAGAGTTGGACCATAAAGAAAGCTGAGCACCGAAGAATTGATGCTTTTGAACTGTGGTGTTGGAGAAGACTCTTGAGAGTCCCTTGGACAGCAAGGAGATCAAACTAGTCCTTCCTAAAGGAAATTAGTCCGGAATATTCATTGGAAGGACTGATAATGAAGCTGAAGCTCCCAGTGCTTTGGCCACCTGATGCGAAGAACTGACTCACTGAAAAGATCCTGATGTTGGAAATGATTGAAGGCGGGAGGAGAAGGGGATGACAGAGGATGAGATGGTTGGATGGCATCACCGAGTCAATGGACATGAGTCTGAGCAAGCTTCAGGAGTTGGTGATGGACAGGGAAGCCTTGCGTGTTGCAGTCCATGGAGTCACAAAGAATCAGACACAACTGAGTGACCTGAACCGATGGGTATAGAGAGTTCCCATATACTCCACACCCAGTTTCCCTATTGTTAACATCTTGTATTAGTATGGTACATTTGCTATAATAAATAAATCAATATTGATACATTATTATTAGCTCAACTCCATAATTTATTCAGACTTCCTTAGTTTTTTTTTTTTTTTTTTGAAATTTAAAGTAGCTATGTTTATTATTACTTTTCCCCAGCAATCTTCAAAAGAGGCAAAAGTGACATTGAAATGCGTGAGACAAGATATAGGTGAGTTGCCAAGGCAGATTTCCTTTGTTTTTAATCTATTATCTTTTTTCTGTTCTAGAATCTCATTCAGGATATCACATTACACATAGTTGTCATTTTACTTAGGCTCCTCTTGTCTCAGATAGTTTCTCAAACTTTCCTTGTTTTTGATGACCCTGACAATTTTGAGGAGTGTTTACCAGGTATTTTGTAGAAGGTCCCCCATTTGGGATTATTCTGATTTTTTTCAAAATCATGGTCAGACTATGGTTATATGTTTTGAGGAGGAAAGTCACAGAGATAAAGGCCATCATCACATTGTACCAAGGGCACCTGCCATGAACATGGCTTATCATTCTTGATGTTGACTGTACTACCTGCTTGATATAGTGTTTATCATGTTTCTTTACTTTCTCTCTATTTCCATACTGTGCACTTTGGAAGGAAGTTGGATGTACCCACTTTTGAGAGCAGCTAGAATTTCTCCAGAATTCCAGTTTTATTTTAATTTTATTGTGGCATTACTCTGTACTGTGTCATACATAGGTATGCATGAATGCAAAACATGTGTTCATACACAAATGAACCTTTGTGTATGACCTTTTCTCTATACCAGAAGTTCATCAGGGACTACAGATTGAAAGCATATGTTTGAAAGGGAAATTTTTTTAAAATGTAGGTACATTCCAAAATGAAATTCAGAAATGAAACAAGCTGCTAGTTCTTGATTTGATAGACTTTAGATAAAATATTCATATATAAAATATGGATCCAGCATTCTTTTTTGTTAAGGAATAAAATACCTTCAACAGCTCTGCTTCAGCCTCTGTAAAGATTAGCAGTTGCTTTTTTTATGGAAACCCAAGAGATTTGATCTGTTGGCCTCTATTTTCATTTGGAAGCTGGGTTCAGCTCCCAGTGAGTCTCAGGGGGAGAGAAATATAATTTCCCCCCACTGTACATCCTCAAAAGAGGACACACACTCATTCTTTCTCATTTCCATTAATGGTTAATATTCATGCTGCTGCTGCTAAGTCACTTCAGTCGTGTCCGACTCTGTGTGACCCCATAGACAGCAGCCCACCAGACTCCCCCATCCCTGGGATTCTCCAGGCAAGAACACTGGAGTGGGTTGCCATTTCTTTCTCCAATGCAGGAAAGTGAAAAGTGAAAGTTAAGTTGTGTCCGACTCTTAGCGACCCCATGGACTGCAGCCTACCAGGCCTCCTCCGTCCATGGGATTTTCCAGGCAAGAGTACTGGAGTAGGTTGCCATTGCCTTCTCCGTAATATTCATGCAGAACTAAAAAATAGTGTTAACAATAAGAAATAGTACTGAAAAGTTCCCCCAAAACACTAATAGTTGTTGGCCTTCACTGAAATGGAGGTAGCTATCTCCTTTTGTGGGCTTCCCTGCTGGCTCAGACAGTAAAGAATCTGCCTGCCAATGCAAGAGACATAAGAGACATGGGTGCAATCCCTGGATTGGGAAACCCCTTGGAGAAGAGCATGGCTACCCACACCAGTATTCTTCCCTGGAGAATTCCATGGACAGAGGAGCCTGGCAGGCTACAGTCCATAGGGTCGCAGAGTCAGACATGACTGAGAAACTAACACACATACATGTCCTTTTGTAGTCACATTTCCAAAATCCCAATTAGCAGACTTATCTTAGTCGATTTTTAGGAATCCAGTCTGGCTTAAGTCCTGGGTTAAGCCCCTTACTACTTAGCTCATTATAACTAGATGCAATACTAATGCAAATGTACTGAGGGTCTCCTCAGTTTTTTTCTATGTGAATGAGTCCTTCAATTCTTGGTCTCTAATCACCTGGGTGAGGAAAGAAATTTTCTTTGGACTTTGAGCCCTTACCTTTGGGTTATTTGAGTTGATTCCAAGTAATTTTCTTCATTCTTCCTGGAAGTCTCAGCAAAACTTGCTACCAAACATCCCCCCTTCTTTCTCGATATTTTGTTAATACAAATGAACTAGTAGAGAGGAAAAGGTTGATGAAAATTGAGGGAAAAAATACATGTGGCATTCTATAGAACAGGTGGATTTAGGATTCATACATTCTGTGGGAGATGGCTCTGAAAGAAAAAAATGAGATGACTTATTCTTCTGATACAGGAAGAACTGAGAAGAGTATAGCATAGCACTACACTATAGAAATAATATTTAAAATATTGTCATTTTAACAGGTAATCAATATAAAACTATTGATGAATTCTTTTATATTCATCTTTTCTTTCTAAGTCTTTGAAATTCAGTGTAAGTTGACCCTTGAACAACATGGGTTTGAACTGTGTGGATCCAATTATCCATGGATTTTTTTCAGTAGTAAATACCACAATGCTGCACAATCTATGGTTGGTTGACTCTGCAGATGCCAAACCATGGATAAGGAAGAATTTTGCACACATAGAGAGCTGACTACAAGTTAGATCCAGAGTTTTGACTGTGTGGAGGTTTAGTGCCCCTAACCCCATGTCCTCAAAGACACTAAAAATAGAACTACCATTTAGTCCAGCAATTCTACTCCTGGGTCTATATCTGGAAACAAAAACAGTAATTCTAAAAGATACATGCATCCCAACATTCATAGCAGCACTATTTACAATAACCAAGACATGGAAGCAGCCCAAGTGCCAATCAGGAGATGAATAGACAAAAAAGATGTGGGGTGTGTGTGTGTGTGTGTGTATGTATATACAGTATAATATTAGCCATAAAAAAGAATGAAATTTTGTGTTTGCAGCAACATAGATGACCTAGAGAATACTATGCTTAGTGAAACATGTCAGACAGAGAAAGGTAAATACTGTGTATTACTCATATATGGAATCTAAAAAATAATACAAATGAATGTATAAGCAAAACAGATTCACAGAGAAAACAAACTAGTGGTTACCAAAGGGGAGATGGAAGGCGGGAAGGACAAATTAGTGGTATAGGATTAACAGATGCAATACACCTGTTAATACATGCTATACAATATATCCTTATTGCTAAGATAAGCAATAAGGATATATTGTATAGCATTGAATATTATAGCCATTATATTATAATAGGAACTTCACAGGTGGCACTAGTGGTACAGAACCCACCTACAATGGAGGAGATGTAAGAGATGCTGGTTCGATCCCTGATTTGAGAAGATCCCCTGGAGGAGGGCTTGGCAACCCACTCCAGTATTCTTGCCTGGAAAATCCCATGGACAGAGGAGCCTGGTGGGCTATAGTCCATAACTTTTAATTGAATATAATCTGCAAAAATACTGAATCACTATGCTGTACAACTGAAAATGTTATGATATTATAGGTCAACTATTCTTTGACTTTTAAAAAGAAGTCCTGTTTGAGAGTTAGAGAAATGCCTAATGGTTTATGGCAAGTTCTTGATGTAGCTGGAGAGTTAACCATGAATTCACCTCTGTGGTTGTGAGATTGCCCTGGCAGCTTTGGGAAGTCTGGGAGCACAGAAAGTACCATATAGCTAGATTTTCTTGGGAATTCAAATGGCTTGGTAGGAGGTCAAGGAAGTAAATGAACCTAAGAGGAAGATAAGCAAATTTGAGATCATGGACCAAGATGTGAGGAAGTGACTGAAATAGGCAGTTAGCTAAGCAGTCAGGTAAACTGGAAGGTGTTAAGGGACAGGAAGGACAGGAGAGCACAGAATAGGCTCAGTGTTGGGAAGACTGAGCGTGCTGGACCAGAGAATATGCTTGGAGAGAGGATTTTCACCATCTGAACCACAATGGGACATTAAAATGGGTTCGTTTGCTTCAGTTAAAACAAAAGGTGTCAAGTATCCCCCTTTCACTATCTAAACTCCTGCAAGTGACTCTAGATTAGGGGTCAACATCCTAAGGTCCATGGGCCACATCTGGCCACCTTTTGTTTTTAAGCTTTGTTGGAGCACAGCCATGCTCATTCACTTATGCTTTATCTCTGAGTGCCTTCATACTGCAGTGACTGAGTTGAGGAGTTGCAGCAGAGACTGTAGAGACTGCAAAGCCTAAAATCGTTACCATCTGCCTCGACGCAAAGTTTGCTGACCCCTGATTTAGCTACACACTACACGTTTCTGAAGGACTTGCCAAGAGGGTGGTTCTACTCCAACTCTCCCACCATTCACCCATTAACAGCTTTTTAAGAGGAGGCTAAGAATTCACAGTTGCTCAGACACAGTAAGGATTGCTTCAGAGAATTAGTGTGTGATATCTCCATGGGGCAAAGCAGAGAGATACTTTTCCCGTCCTCATTCCCAAACAGAAGCCAAGAGACAGAGAGGAGACTTCAAAAGAATCACTTTTAAGAGCTTAACATTTGCTTCCTGAAATTTGGATGACACAGGGACTGGTTCCTAAGTTGTTTCTGGGAAAAAAAAATGTCTAGAAGAGTAAGTCTTGTTTAGAGAGTGAATGGTTAGAGCAAGGAGAAAGGACCAGAGTAACAACAATATAGATCTGATATAGTAACTGTTCTTTCTCCTTCCTCTTTTCCACTCTCTTGTCATTCTTCTTCCCAGATTTATTTTACCATAAAGTTCACCTTTTTAAAGTGTTTAAGTATATTCACAGAGTTGTGGAACCATTGCCATTTTCTTTTTTTGAAATTTTTTAATTATTAAATTTTATTGATGTATAGTTGATTTGCCCATCACCATTTTCTAATTGTGGAATGTTTTATCTTTCCTATAAGAGACCCTGTACTCATTAGCAGCCATCCCCCCGTTCCTTCTACCCGCCCAGCCTTAGTCAACCTCTAATCTACTTTCTGCCCCTATAGATTTGTCTATTTGGAGTATATTTCATATAAATGTGATTACACAATGTATGGCCTTTCTGGGAGAGGAGTCTGGCTTCTTAGCATAATATTTTCAAGTTTCACCTATGTTGTAGCATAAATCAATACCTCATTACTTTTTATGGCTGAATGGATTACCATTTTTAAATCAGTTCATCAGTTGAGGGACATTTGAGTTATTTCCATTTTTTTGGACATTCTAAGTAATGTTGCTAGGAACATTTGTGTTGCAAGTTTTTGTTAGAATGCCTGTTTTCAATTCTCTTTAGTGTATACTGAGAGTGGAATTGCTGAGTTATACATAACTCTATGTTCATCTTTTTGGGGAGCTTCCAGACTGCTCTGCTGTACCAAGAAACATTTTCACCAACAATTATGGGGAAGAATGGGGAGAATAACTTGACAGAGGGGGAGGGAAACATTTAAATGGACACAGAGAGTGAAGCTTTGATTTAGACCGAATTGAAATTCTTTACTAAGTCAAAGATGTAGCTATTTATTAATAGTTTGGAGTAGAATAATCAGTGAAAATATAGGATCTGCCTGAAATTTTATTCAGGATGGCAAAGATGGAAAAAGCTCAATGGAGTCAAAGGCAGTTGTGTGAAAATAAACATTAAACTAGCTTATAATGTCCCCCCTACTGACTCTAACTTGTTTGATAGGCTAATTACAAGATCTTTGACCTGGTCAGCACTCACTACAAACCTCTAAGATATGACAATGTGGATGTGTGTGGTAGGGAGGCGCCGTGGTGGAGTGGATTAGGAAGTCAGAGAAGAGGAAAAGTTTGAAGCTAGAAGGCCAGGATGTTGACTGGATAGTCAGCTTTAACACTGCACACGTTTCTAGAATGATAGGAAACGTAGTAGGAATGAAAACAGTGAGCCTGGCATCAGTGAAGCTGAGGGATGGCACTGGCGGCTGATGGGTGACAGTCATAGGAAGGTTGGGAGAATCCTGTATGAGCAGAGTAAGTGGAAAGTGAAAGTTGCTCAGTCGTGTCTGACTCTTTGCAATCCCATGTACTGTATTCTCCAGGCCAGAATGCTGGAGTGGGTAGCTTTACCCTTCTCCAGGGGATCTTCCCAACCCAGGAATCAAACCGGGATCTCCTGCATTGCAGGCAGATTCTTTACCAACTGAGCTATGAGAGTAAGTGGGGTTATTGATAAAATGGTTGGTGCTATGGTCTGGAAGCTCCAGTGAGGAGTATGTCAGTCACATCTCTTGGCTTGGTGTTAGACTGGGGTCCGAGAAAGGAAGGCCACTAATTGAGAGACTTGAGAAGAAAGAGGAAGTATGTGGACAGTTAATGGGGTCTGTAAAGGAACAAAGAAAGAAACCAGCAGGGGTCATTAATGGGAAGAGGCAAAGGTAAGAGACAAGTTCAGGGGTGGGGATAAGGCTAAGGGGTTGCAAGGGCATGATCTCGTCTCTGCCGAGGGGCCAATGAGTCTGTGGATGAAGGAGATGGGAAATGGGGCAGACAGACAAGGGGACTGGGAACAATGGAGCTGTTGACAGAACTACTTGATTCTAAATTTCCATTGTAAATTTGATATATTGGTGTCATCAACCTGGTCATATGAATAATGAGAATAATGACCCCATTAATTTGAAACCCCAAATACCAATGCTAAGAAGAACTTGGGGTTTCTTTGACCAGTGGTTTTTTTAAATTATGAAATTCTTCAATTTGAAAAGGGGACTTTCCAATGGAAATAATAGACTGTAAATTGTTTACTTGGCAAAACACCATTAGACTAAGCTAAGGACCTTCATATACAATGATATGATAAGAGAAGTTTACCTGCCAAGTGCTTCCAGAATGAAATGGTAGGGAAATTTTTCCTAACTTGCCAAGCAAAGAAAATGTTCTGAAAGATGCTGAATTTTATATTTAAGGAAAACACAGCCATGAATAAGTAGGAACAAAAATGTTAGCCAATTAATGAATAAACTGGGCGAGGATGGCGGGGCCGGGGGGTGGGTGGCAGAGGATCAAGCAGATAGATGGATTGGAATAGTTTGAAGTTGTTAGCCAAGGTTTATTCTTAATATTGGAACAAGTAGAAAAACCCTTTTCAGGACGACTTTGCTTAGATTTATTGTCCCCATTTTCCTTCCAGGGTGTATTTAGTGCTGAAGAGGACCAGAGAGAAAAAAAGGAGTAGGGAGTGATAATTAAAGCACAGAAACCCTTAGATGATATCAAATACATAGGAAGTTTATAAAAGTTTGCTTCTGTTGCATTTTCATTTTTTCTAATCAAAGAGTACTTATGGAATCTTGATCTTGCATCTAGCATTGCACCAAGTGCTGTGCATCATTCAGTAAAGGAATAGGCATGATTTTTACCTTTATGGTGTTGACACAGACTTAGGAAAACAAGACTAACCACATGAGGTACCACAAAGAGAGAACAATACAAGTGCTTTGAAAGAAATTACTTAATTGAATGTAATCATGCATATTGACAGAAATGACAGATAACACTTTCATGGTTAAAGCAATTGCTAAATGTTTAAAGTCATTGCTAATACCAAGAAAAATGCATCTTGCAAGATGCTATTTCACAACAACTGTAAAAAAAATTACCAATTGCCCTTGACTGTGTCTACTGAGTCCACATTATAACTCAAGCAAAGGTAGGCAATCCATCAGAATATTTCATAGTCGGGTCATGGAACAGTAGTATCAGTAGTATCTTAAGATGCCTTGAGAAAAATAGTTCTATGGCCAAATTTGAGAAATAGAGCACACTATGTCTCCTTCTTGAGAAATGATAGTAACATTTGCATATTAATGGCTCTGAGAAATCCTGCAAGCAAAGAACTTATGTTAATACTATATAATGCCACCCTTCCTAAACTTATTTGACTATGTGTTCAGACATTCAGTTGTGTCCAACTCTTTGCAACCCTATGGACTGTAGCCTACCAGGCTCCTCTGTCCAAGGGATTCTCCCAGCAAGATTACTGGAGTGGGTTGCCATTTCCTCCTCCAGAGGCTCTTCCAGACCCAGCATCTCTTACATCTCCTGCATTGGCAGGCAGATTCTTTACCACTACTGCCACCTGGGAAGCCCCTTATTTGACTATGGAACCCTCTTTTATATCATTGCTGAACCCACTTTGGCAAGTGCTGTGTTAAAGGATACACATGAGATAATTCAGGATTTGATGAGTTGGAAAAGCAAATTAAAACAAATTGCACCTGGACAAAGGGTTTATTTATCAACATTTTTAATAAAAGCCAAGCCTCTAAGTGGCCCAGCCTCTGCATAGAGTCACCGGAAATGAAAACACAAATAAGACTCCAGGTGCCTTGAAGAATATAGACTTTACACAGCACAGAACATACAAGTCTTCTCTATGCGGAATCTCCCAAAGGTTTCCTCTACATATTCTTTCTGTTCCCTAAATGTCTACACACATCCAGCCATTAAATCTCTCTCCTGTTCTGTTCATATATACTCTATCTTCTTCCTTCTTCACTTTCCACTCTTTTTTCAACCCACCTTCCAGCTAATAATGACTGCCAAGACTTCCTCCCTCATCTGCTTACTATACTAGTCCTCTGTGAGGCACAGGAAGAACACAAAAGCTCCAGTCCTTTGTTTCTGTTGCTCTCCATGAGATATAAGGGGACATTTCTTGACATTTCTCTTCTCCCTTTTACTCTCAAAGCTTTTCTTCTCAAATTTTATAAAAGAGCATTTTTTAGTGGTAAGTTCTACTACTAAAGGCAATATTCCTAATTGCACTGAATGTCCCTAAAGATATTTTTATTTTTATTTTTTAAGTAGTGCTAACAAGTCTCTGTGAATGAATTTAGGGCTGCCAACCGGGCAATTCCCAAGGAATGCCTGCAAAACATTGCCAGATTTATATCCATAAAATAGCTCCTATTCTGCATTTAAACTTAGAAAGGATTTCCCCATTCCATTTCAACAAAGATGGCAAACTAACCAGAAGATTTGACCCCTCACTCAAATTTAGCTCTGGCGAAGCCACAGAAGTAGAAGAGAATCAATAAAGCTAAATAACTAAGGTAAAACTTTAAAGGTAGTTGAATCCAGGTATAGAAGATAATAGTACTCCAGAATGGATCTTGTGCATTTGATGCAGAAAGACCAGGGAAAAGCTTTAGAACCCATCCCCTTTTCTCTCCACCAACTTGGTTTTGGAAGGAAGCTAAAGTCCAATGATAGGGTGATATCAGAACAGTATTCTAGTTTGATTGGAAAGAAAACAAGATGGCACAGATGCACAGGTCTTCAGCCTCTGGACTTTTTCTCCCTCTGACCTCACCTTCTATATACTGAAACCATGTGAGGGGAAGAAGGATACTTCTTAGAGACCTAGCCCATTAAATCTGACTTCATATAATATATTTACAAACTAAATGAAGGAAACAATAATAGAGGTGAATTCAAAAATGCATGCAATTTGAAAGATAATTGAAAGAGCTGGATAATCTAATTAAGAAATTCTTCCATAAAGTATCAGACAAAGAGTTGGAAAATATGAAAGAAAAAATTAAGAGAACCATAGTAGTCATATAAACATCTGTTTTATTGTAGAACTAGAAAGATACTAGGAATAAATAACAAAGGAGAGAAAATATTTGAGGAGATAATTACCAAAATTTCCCCAGATTTAAAGAAAGTGAAAGACCTCAGATTGAAAGTATTCATTACTAAAAGTCCCCAGGTACGTTATATTGTGAAAAAAACTTTTTCTTTAGCCATGCCATGTGGCTTACGGGATCTTAGTTTCCTGACCAGGGATTGAAACCTGGGCCATGGCAGTGAAAGCGTGGAGTCCTAACCATTGGACAACCAGGGAATTACTGTGAAATTTTAAAAACCAAAGATAAAAAAAAATTCTTAAAACTTCAAAAGATAAAGGCCTCTTATTAAGTACCATGAATAAAAATTACACCAAATATATATTGGAGACAAGAAAATATTTCAAAATAGTAAATGAAAAGAATGCTGAAACTACAGTTTTATAACTGGCTAATTTATCATGTCATATATAGTAGTATGAATCCGCTAATGTGAAACTTGGAGAATTCTCCAAGCCATGCTTCAACAGTACATGAACTGTGAACTTCTGGATGTTCAAGCTGGTTTTAGAAAAGGCAGAGGAACCAGAGATCAAATTGACAACATCTGCTGGGTCATCAAAAAAGCAAGAGAGTTCTAGAAAAACATCTATTTCTGCTTTAATAACTTTGCCAAAGCCTTTGACTGTGTGGAACACCACAAACTGTGGAAAATTCTTCAAGAGATGGGAATACAAGACCACCTGACCTGCCTCTTGAGAAATCTGTATGCAGGTCAGGAAGCAACAGTTAGAACTGGACAGGGAACAATAGACTGATTCCAAATAGGGAAAGGAGTGCATCAAGGCTGTACATTGTCACTCTGCTTATTTAGCTTATATGCAGAGTACATCATGAGAAACGCTGGGCTGGATGAAGCACAAGGTGGAATCAAGGTTGCCGGGAGAAATATCAATAACCTCAGATATGCAGATGACATCACCCTTATGGCAGAAAGTGAAGAAGAACTAAAGAGCCTCTTGATGAAAGTGAAAGAGGAGAGTGAAAAATTTGGCTTAAAACTCAACATTCAGAAAACTAAGATCATGGCATCTGACCCCATCACTTGATGGCAGATAGATGGGGAAACAGTGGAAACAGTGTCGGACTTTATTTTTTTGGGCTCCAAAATCACTGCAGATGGTGACTGCAGCCATGAAATTAAAAGACGCTTACTCCTTGGAAGGAAAGTTATGATCAAACTAGAGAGCATATTAAAAAGCAGAGACATTACTTTGCCAACAAAGGTCCGTCTAGTCAAGGCTATGGTTTTTCCAGTAGTCAAGTATGGATGTGAGAGTTGGACTATAAAGAAAGCTGAGCACCAAAGAATTGATACTTTTGAACTGTGGTGTTGGAGAAAACTTTTGAGAGTCCATTGGACAGCAAGGAGATCCAACCAGTCCATCCTAAAGGAGATCAGTCTTGAGTGTTCATTGGAAGGACTGATGTTGAAGCTGAAACTCCAATACTTTGGCCACCTGATGTGAAGAACTGACTCATTTGAAAAGACCCTGATGTTGGGAAAGATTGAAGGCAGGAGGAGAAGGAGACAACAGAGGATGAGATGGTTGGATGGCATCACTGACTCAATGGACATGAGTTTGAGTAAGCTCCAGGAGTTGGTGATGGACAGGGAGGCCTGGCATGCTGCAGTCCATGGGGTCGCAAAGAGTCAGACACGACTGAGTGACTGAACTGAACTGATCTGAATGTGAAACTTGTAGTTTATCCCTCCTCCCCTCCAAGGCCATTTCCACTTTGGTAACCAATCCCTGGGTTTGGAAGATCCTCTGGAAAAGGGAACAGCTACCCACTCCAGTATTCTGGCCTGGAGAATTCCATGAACTGTATAGTCCATGGAGTCGCAAAGAATTGGACACAACTGAGAGCCTTTCACTTTCACTTTCAGCTACAAGTTTGCTTTCCATGTCTAAATCGTTTCTGTTTTGAAAATAAGTTCATTTGTATAATTTTTTTAGATTCCACATATAACTGATATCATGTGATTTTTGTCTTTCTCTGACTTACTTCACTTAGTATGTATTACAGAGATTTTAATTCTCTCTAAAGGGATCACTGCAGTCCATAGGGTCACAAAGAGTCAGACATGACTTAGAGACTGAACAATACAAACCATGAGAAAATTATATAATGTTTCCAAATGAATTTGGAGAAAGTCGCTCACTATGTAGAGAAAAAGTTGGATGTTTGCCTTCTACCACACAAAAGTAAACCCCAGAAGGATGAAAGACATATTTGCATGATTTGTCTGGTGGTCCAGTGGTTAGGACTCAGAATTTTCACTGCCATAGCTTGGGTTTAATCCCAGTCAGGGAACTAAGATCCTGCAAAAAGTGTGTTGTGGCCAAAAAAAAGAAAAAGACATAAGTGTGAAATAAAATCATAGAGCTAGCAGTTGAAGGCATAGGAGAATATTTTTGTAATTTTTGGGATAGGAAATGTCTTTTAAAATCAGGGCCTAAAAGTATAAAATGTAGGTGAAATACTGCTGGAATTGACCTTATCAACTGTTCTAGAAGGACACCACAGACAAAGTTAATAGAGAAGAGACTAGGTTCACATAGTCACTGGGAGCCATCCACCAAGGGCATCAATTGGGGTGGGGAAGGGTGGAAATTAAATTTAGAGAAACAGCCTCCAGCACAGTCCTTTTCTGCATTTTCCTTTGTTCTTATATATATGTGTACATATATATGTCAATTTATTATTATAGAAGTTTTAGTATGGTGATATTTTGATGATTGTGTCTTTTTTTTCTTTTGACAATTTTTGTGGCAGCTTTAGAGTATGCCAACAATATCGGCAATTTAGACAGCAGCTGTGATCAGATCTCTCACATTACTCTGGAGCCACAAATGTCAGCTTTGTATGTTCAAAAACGATCTGACGACTGTAACCCAAGGGCATTCAGTCTTTTGAGAACAGGTCCTTTTTCACCAAGAGACTGATCTGATAACCAGAATGCCTCTTTATTTTCTAACGATTAGGAAAGGGACCATGTACTTTGTAGTATGGCTGATCATGCACTCTCCTTACCAGTGGGTTTGTTTACAATGATTGAAACATTCATGTTACTCTCCTGAGCAGCATCTTTCAAGTACCAGGGCACCTGGGATGTCAAAATGGGTGTTAGTAGAGGGGGTTCCTATGCCCCTGACAAACTCTTCTCCGGTGACCTAAAGCCTCCTTTCCCCCAGATCAAAGTGGATGGTGCTGGAGGGGAAGTTCTAAGAAATGCTGCCTCTTTAACTTTCCTTTGTCCATTTCCAGGTTAATCTCTTTTCTTCTGTTTGTCGTTTGGAGGCATACCTGCCCAAAGCTGTATAATCTGGGCAGATAATGCAGGTCACTACAGCAATAAACCATCTGTCCTTGGCTTAGCTCTCTCCACTGACTTTGGGATCTCGTGCGCTCTTCTGCAGAGACTGACCTGTTGCAAATTTCCTGCCCTCTCTTCGGAGAGTTTCCAGGATCCAACTCATAAAAGCTCATGAATAAATTCTTGCAGCTCCCACTGACCACTGAAGTCCCTGGAAGTGCAAGTGTTAGTCACTCAGTCGGCCCCGACTCTTTGCAGCCCCATGGACTGAAACCTGCCAGGTTCCTCCATCCTTGGGATTCTCCAGGCAAGAATACTGGAGTCGGTTGCCACTCCTTTTGCCAGGCGATCTTCCCAACCCAGGGACTGAACCTGGGTCTCCTGCATTGCAGGTGGATTCTTTACTGTCTGAGCCACCAGGAAAGCCCATGGTCCCTGCTATCCCAAAACTAAGGGTGGCCATCAACGGCCCTGATGTCTGTACCAGGAGTGCTCCCAATGCTCAGAAGCTGCCTCTCTCTGAGTTTGCTGGCCCCTCTAAGCCATAGGGACATGCAGGACCATGCTGAGCCTATCATGTGTATGTAGCCCTCTTGCTGCCCCCCAGAAGTGGGCGTGTTGGTGTTATCTGTGCCTTTGATGTTGGCCATCTTCTGTTATGTCCTGGCTCCACATTATCAAGGGTCAGTGCTTCTCTTCACTGAATTCAGTTGAATTTCTAACTTCCACCCTACTTCCTGAAGTTGCACAGCCTTAGGCTTCTAACATTGCACACAGAGACATGTTGCCAAACAGCTCTCAAGAGCTGACTTGAGTCCAAGGAGTCTGGATCAGAGAACAAACTCAAGTGCTCAGAAATGAGTTCCCCTTCACTCCAAAGACTGATATATTGTTACCGAACAAAATATGTGTCTTTGTGGGCTTCCCAGGTGGCTCTGCCAATGCAGGAGATGTAAGAGGAGATTCGATCCTTGGGTCAGGAAGATCCCCTGGAGAAGGGAATGGCAACCCACTCCAGTGTTCTTGCCTGGAAAATCTCATGGACAGAGAAGCCTGGTGGGCTACAGTCTGTAGGGTCGTGAAGAGTTGAATACGACTGAGTGACTAAGCACACACACATGTGTCTTTACTCTTGCCTTCCTTAAAATGGTTTTTTTTCTTAGAAGTTCCTTCTTTAGCAGATAGTCAATGTATATCTGAACAAGACTGAATATGAGTTTAGGCTCAGCTGGGACCACCCCATTCTTCATCTCCATATCCCTCCCCAACAAACACACATATTCTGATCTGTCAATAGTTTTCTGGAAAACATTTTAAGGAGAATTCTGATCACAATTTCATCCACTCTGTCAGTTTTACTTGGAAAGCCCTGCCTTTTATTACCATTGACCTTTCTGACCATATTTTTGTTTTTTGCTTTTTGCCACTTAATAATACTTACATTGTTAGTAGTTTTGTAACAATTATTTTCAATGCTAATAATACTTCATCAAATAGTGATGGCATACTATATATATCACCCTTCCCCATTGTTGAACATTTGTATTGCTCTGTTGGGTTGTATATTAGGAAAAGCTAGGTTTATAGCAAAGAACAACAGCAAAATATATATATTTTTTTGATAGACAAGGGTTTATATTTTGCTAATGCAAAGTCATCTGTAGATCTAAATGGCTCTTCAGAGCACCTGTCTTCCAGCAATGAGTCAGCCCTTTAAGCTGCTTTGATCCTCTGGTTGCCCTCTCTGAATAAGGAGCATCCTCTGCATTCACAGAGGAATGAGGAAGAGCGCTGGAGAGATCACGTGGGCTTTCACTGTCATGGCCCAGAAGTAATACACATTTACTTTCTTCACAGCCCATTGGTCAGAACTAGTCATGTGCCCCTCCCTGACTGTAAAGGGACTGAGCACATGTGGAATCTACAGACCAGGGGTTGAACATGGAGTGAACCGAGAGATTAGGAGGCTGAGTATGAAGAAAGCTAAGGTACCATTTGTAGCCATTATTGTCTTTGCCACAAGTTGTTTATAAGACCCTTTCCTTAGACTTTCATATTTGCATTTTTTCTGACTGTATTGAGCTAGAGCATTGTATAAGCTGGGCTTCCCTGGTGGCTCAGACGGGAAAGAATCAGCCTGCAATGTAGAAGACCCAGGTTCGATCCCTGGGTCAGGAAGACCCCCCAGAGAAGGAAATGGCTACCCACTGGAGTATTCTTACCTGAGAAATCCTACGGACAGAGGAGCCTGGTGGGCTACAGTCCATGGAGATGCAAAGAGTCAGACACGACTGAGCAACTAACACTTTCATTTTCTTTCATTGTATAAGTTTAATGTGTACATGTAAGTCGATCAGACTTACATGTTACAAAAATGATTATCACCATAGTTTTAGCTAACACCTCCATCCCATCACATAATTACCGTTTTTTTGTGTGGTAAGAACATTTCATATGTACTCTCTCAGCAACTGTCCAGTATATAGTACAGTAATATTAGCTACATTCACCACCCTATACATTTATTTCCCATTAGATTCTTGCCTGGGAAATCCCATGGACAGAGGAGCCTGATGGGCTACCTACCGTCTGTGGGGCAGCAAAGAGTTGGACACAACTGAGCAACTGAGCATGTCATGTCTTTAGCCCCTGGTAACCAGCATTCTAGTTTCTGTTTCTATGAGTTTGGCTTTTTCAGATTCCACATTTAAGTGATATCATATAGTATTTGTATTTCTCTGTCTGACTTATTTCACATGGCATAATGTCTTCTCCTTTCATCCGTGTTGTAACAGATGGCAGAGTTTCCCTTTTTCATGGCTGAATAATATTCTATACAACAATAATAATATTTATCTATCTCATGTCTTTTTAAAAAACTTTTATTGAAGTAAAGCTGATTTACAATGCTGTGTTAATTTCTGCTGTACAGCAAAGTGACTCAGTTTATACATATATATTTTTTCTTTTTCATATTCTTTTCCATTTTCATTTATTACAGTATATTGAGTATAGTTCCCTATTATCTACAGTAGGACCTTGTTGTTTATCTATCCTAGATATAGTAGTTTCCATCTGCTAACCCCAGACTCCCAATCCACCCCTCTCCCACTCCTTACTCATCTTGGCAACTACACATCTGTTCTCATTATCCTCTTTATCTATTTATCTGTTGATGGACATTTGTGTAGTTTCCATTTCTTGGCTATTGTGAATAATGCTGCAGTAGAGATGGGGGTGGGCTTCCCTGGTGGCTCAAATGGTAAAGAATCTGCTCGCAATGTGGGAGACCTGGGTTCAATCCCTGGGCTCGATCCCTGGGTTGGGAATATCTCCTGGAGGAGGGCATGGCAACACACTCCAATACTCTTGCTTGGAGAATTCCCATGGACAGAGGAGCCTGGCAGGCTACAGTCCATGGGGTTGCAAAGAATCAGACACGACTGAAGTGACTTAGCACAGCACAAACATGGGGGTGCATATATCTCTTCAAGATTCTGTTTTCATTTCCTTCAGTTATTCACCCAGAAGTAGGATTGCTGGATCATGTGAAAGTGTTAGTCGCTCAGTTGTGTCTGACTCTTTGCGACCCCCTGGACTGTAGCCTGCCAGGCTCCTCTGTCCATGGGATTTTCCTGGCAAGAACACTGGAGTCAGTTGCCATGCCCTCCTTCAAGAGATTGTTCAGACCGTGGGATCAAACCAGTGTCTCCTGTGGCTCTTGCATTTGCAGGCAGATTCTTTACCACTGAGTCACCTGCTGCTGCTGCTGCTAAGTTGCTTCAGTCATGTCCGACCCTGTGCGACCCCATAGATGGCAGCCCACCAGGCTCCCCTGTCCCTGGGATTCTCCAGGCAAGAACACTGGAGTGGGTTGCCATTTCCTTCTCCAATGCATGAAAGTGAAAAGTGAAAGTGAAGTCGCTCAGTCGTGTCCAACTCTTAGCGACCCCATGGACTGCAGCCTACCAGGCTCCTCCGTCCATGGGATTTTCCAGGCAAGAGTACTGGAGTCATCTGGGAAACCCATATATGTGTATGTGAAAATAAAAAGTGTTAGTCGCTCAGTTATGGCTGACTCTTTGCAACCCCATTGACTGTAGACTGCCAGGCTCCTCTGTCCATGGAATTCTCCAGGCAAGAATACTGGAGTGGGTAGCCATTCCCTTCTCCAGGGGATCTTCCCGACCCATGAATCAAACCCATGTCTCCTGCATTGCAGTCTGAACCATAAGATCACATGATAGTTCTATTTTTAATTTCTTGAGGAACCTCCATACTTTTCCATAGTGGCTGCACCAATTTACATGCCTACCAGCAGTGTGCAAGGGTTCCGTTTCCTTCAGACTCTTGCCTACACTTGTCATCTCTTGTTTTTTTAGTGATAGCCATTCTAACAGGTGTGAAGAGACATTGTGGCTTTGATTTGGATTTCCCTCTTTAGTGGTGTTGAGCATCATTTTTATGTACTACTGGCCATTTATATGCCTTCTTTGGAAAAATATCTATTCAATTTCTTTGTTTACTTTTTAAATCAGATTTTTTTTTTTTTTTTTGGTGACTCAGCTGTATGAGTTTTTTTTTTTTTAATATACATATTTTGGATATTTACCCCTTATCAGATGTATGACTTGGAAATATTTTCTCCTATTTTGTAGGCTGTCTTTGCATTTGGCTGCCTGCTTCTCTTGCTGGGGGAAGCCTTTTAGTTTGATGGAGTTCTACTTGTCTGTCTTTGCTTTGCTGCTCGTGCTTTTGGTGTCTACAACCATATTGGACAACATTTGACCGCAGTTGAGATTTCAAAATAGTTTTTTAGCGCCCAGGGAGAAAAGGAAACAAAAACAAAACAAAGCAAAGTGGAATACGAGTATATGTTTGTTGTAAAGTTCTGTAGAATCTGTAACTCCAGGGTATGAATCCCTCTAAGGTTTTATGAAATGCTATTTCAGGGAAGATTGAGGTTAAGAATGATCTCAAATGCTTTATTTTATTAGATTTAGTTCTTACTGGAGTCATTTCCCCTTGTGGGTATTAAATAAATAGCCTTTCTCTCCACAGGGCTGCTTAGCAGTCACACTTTTTATAAAGCTTGTGACAGGCTGAGGAAGGACAGAAGTGATGCCAAAGCATGGAAAATGACCTTTTGTCTGAATTGGCATTACATGGTGGAAAAATTAATTGAAAAAAAATTTTTAATGTGATTTTTTTCTAAAAAGAAAACTTACGAACTGTTCTGTTTTGTTTAAAGTTGAATGGTTAGACACTTGTCCCAATGTGTCCTGCTGCTGTATATCATTGAGGAGAATACTGAGTGCTTGTCAGATTCATCCTCCCCCTTTTCTCAATAGAACTTCTACTTTTTTCCTTCTAGTTTTATTGAGATAATTGACATATAGCACTATAAGTTTAAGGTGTACAAAATAATGATTTGACTTACATACATCATGAAATGATTACCACAGTAAGTTTAGTGAACATCCATCATCTTATGTGGATACAAAATAAAAGAGTAAATATTCTTCCTTGTGGTGAGAACTCTTAGGGTTTACTTTCTTCACAACTTTCATATATAACACATATCAGGGCTAATTGGAGGCTTCCCAGGTGCCGCTAGTGGTAAAGAACCCATCTGCCAATGCAGGAGACATAAAACATGTGGGTTCAATCCCTGCGTTGGGAAGATCCCCTGGAGGAGGGCGTGGCAACCCACTCCAGTATTCTTGCCCAGAGAATCCCCATGGATAGAGGAGCCTAGAGGGCTATAGCCCATAGGATTGGAAAGAGTCAGACACGACTGCAGGGACATAGCACACAGTCCCCAGGGCACCTCAGTTGGGAACCACTGGTCTTAATCATCACTTTGGACTTCCCTGGAGGCTCAAAGGTGAAGAACCCGCCGGCCAATGCAGGAAACACACGTTCAATCCCTGGGTTGGGAAGATCCCCTGGAGGAGGAAATGGCAACCTGCTCCAGTATTCTTGCCTGGGAAATCCCATGGACAGAGGAGCATGGTGGACTACAGTCCATGGGGTTGCAAAGAGTCAGACACAACTGAGCTACTAAACAACAGCAACAACAAGTGTTAATTATATTTATCATGTTGTAAATTACATCCCTGGTACTGATTTATCTTATAACTGCAAGTTTGTACTTTTTGACCACCTTCTCCCCCATTCAAAGATATTACAATATTATTAACTATATTCCCTATGCTATACAGTCCATCCTTTTGACTCTATTTTGTAAGTGGAAGTTTGTACCTCTTAATTTCCCTCACTTATTTCACTCATCACCTCACCTCACCCCTCCTCTTTGGCAACAATTTGTCAATTCTCTGAATCTGTGATTGCAATTCTATTTGGTTATGTTTATTTATTTGTTTGTTTGTTTTCCTTCATTTGTTTTGCTTTTTAAGATTCCACATTTAGGTGAGATTATGTGGTATTTGTCTTTCTCTCTCTGACTTATTTCACTTAGCATAACGCTCCCAAGTGCTGGCTCCTATCCAGCCTCACTTCTGGTTCTCAGTTTCTTGGGCAAGGGATGTGGTGAAGTGGCAAACAGACTAAAAGATATAAGCAAGAGCCTCTCTCAGCTGGGCAGTTCTACGTAGGATTCTAAGAACAGTAAGTGTAATAGCCATGTTAAAACAAGAGTCCAAGCAGCCAGGCAGCTTCCTCCCACATTCTGGGGCTAGAAATGGATCAAAGTTCAAAGAAGATAGAACAAGATGGCAGAGGAGTAGGTGGACGTGAAGTACATCTCTCTCCACGGATACATCAGGAATACACCTTCAGACACAGAAATGCATGCATAACACCAGCTGAGAGCGGACAGGAGTACCTGACCAGAGGGGAAGAATATATAGAACCATGCAAAACTTGGTAGGATGAAGGAAGAAAAACAGGAGTGTTAGTAGGACTGGACCTACCCCTCGGCGGGTGGAGGAACTGAAGCAGGGGTCCAATCCCTACATGGGGGCAGTTGTCTGAGTCAGAGGAGAAATATTTAAGGCTGAGAGTGAAACAGCTGATCTGTGGCAGCCTAAATGGAATGAGAATCAGACAGTCCTTGCTGCATCCATACATACCGCGGACAGGGACACAGGTCCCCTGGAAGGTGCAGCAGCTGGGAGCTGGAATTTAGAGATTGTGGAGCAGTCCCACAGTGAGGGTTGCTGTTGACTGTGGAGAGACAGATCCAGGGGATATGAGGGAAGACACTGTGGTGAGAAATGCCTGTGGTGGAAAGCCAGGCAGCACAGAAGTGAGGTGATACTGCTGAGTCACGAGCAGGGGGTGGAGCCATAACCATATCTTCTCTCTGGCCACACGTCAGCACCGGCAGCTGAACAATAGAGAGGCTGGCCCATCAAATACCTGACGCACTGAACTATAGAGTAGGACACCACCCAGGGTGCCCCTTTAAGTGCCTGACATGCTGATGTACAGAGTAGGATCCCAACCAGGGGGGCTTCTCTATGTGCCTGACGTGCTGAACAACAGAGAAGGACCCCAGGCAAGGGAGTCCTTTAAGTACCCGAACGGCCGGAGCTATGGAGAAAGACTGGCCAAAGAGGCCTTCTGATCGCCAGCTACAAGAGGCTCAAAAAGACTCTGAGAGGGCCGTAAGTCCTGTGGCAGAGGCAGTCATGTCCCTGCACACTTGGCGACACCACAGTCCCCACAAGCCAGGCAGCTGTGCCACCTTCATGCTCAACTCTCACTGGGACAGAGCTGCTGCAGGCAAAAAAGTCTTGCATCTATGTGAGCAGGGTCACTTTGGTAGTGTCCGACTCTTTGTGACCCTGTAGACTGTGGCCTGCCAGGCTTCTCTGCCAGGGAGGGGATTCTCCAGGCAAGAATACTAGAGCATATTGGCCAATACTGGTTACCATACCCTTCTAGAGCACTATATTTCCTGCTCCCTAGCCACCAACTCCCCTGAGTACCTGGTGCTGCCAGAACCCCTGTAACCCAAACAGCTGTACCACCTGCACACCTGGCCCTCACAAGGGAAAACCCAAGTCCTCCAGGGCAGCCTCAGGAGCAAACCAAAACAAAATGCTCTAGTTCTGCTAGCTGTGGACATTAGAAGCAAGAACACACAGGAGTAGGACCAGGTTAGAATCTGAGCTGCCCCCACAGCAGGTCCAGAAATCAGCACAGCGTTGGAGGGCATCCTAGGGAGGTGGAGTAGACTGTGACTCGCAGTGAAGGAAAGGACTCTGACAGCAGTGACTCAAGAAAAACATTTATTATTCTTATGCTTTGACTTGTTCTGTAGATTCTTTTGGATTTTTTTCTTTTTTTCCTTTTCCCCTCCCTCTGTTGTAGTTGTCAATTTTATTGGCACTATGAAATCTAATTAAACTTTTGAGCTTTTTTTTTTTTTCTTTTCTCAGTCACATTTTTTACTGTTGTTATAAACCTCTGCCTCTGCATTGGGCTTTTGCAGTATTGTGGAGTTTTTCCTTTTTTTTTTTTCCTTTCTTAATTGTAATTTTTAATTTTTTAAACCTATTATTTTTTCTACATTTATTCCTTTGTTTTCTTTTCCTACTGTTCTTTTCCTCTTGCAGTTAATCTTTAATGTATATAAATCTTCTTTATCTTTGGATATCTATTCTTTCTTTCTTTTCTTTCTTTCCTTTCCTCTCAACATATTTGTTAGTTTTGTTTTCATTGCTTTATTCCCCCTTTCCTCTCAACTTTGTTAGTTTTGTTTTCATTGCTTTATTCCCCACTTGGCACCTTGCTTTAGTTTTGGTTTCCAGTTTGTACTTTAGTTAGTTTTGTTCTTAACTGGTAAATATAAGTTTTGATTTCCTTTGTTCACCAGGTCAATCTACTGTACATTTTTGTTGGACTGTTTTGACTTTGCTCATGGGTGTATATGTATTTATGTATATTCCATTATTTTAATTATTATTTGCCTGATTTTGTACCTGCCATTTGTCTGGGGTTCATCTTTGGTGTCTCATTTTTGGGTGTTTGTTTTAATCTCAATGCCATAACAAACCACTTGTGGAATCTTTGTTCCTGACCAGAGATCAAGCCCTGAGCCTTTGGAGTGGGAGCACTGACTCCAAGACCCTAGACTAGCAGAGAACTAGGCCTAGGGAGTATCAAATAGTGAGAACTCACACAAAGGAAACCACTTAAATACAAGACCCATATCACTCAACCACCAGTAGCACCCTGTGCAAGACGCCTCATCTAAACAACAAACAAAACAAAAATACAAACCCAACCATCAGCAGACAGGAATATCACTTCACTCAGCCTTGCCCATCAGAGGAAAAACAAACAAACAAAAACTCAGCAAAAATCTCACACTATATGAAGCTTATACAAACTATTGGATCAACCTTAGGAGGGCAGAAACCAAAAGGAAGAAAGAATTCAACCTTGAAGCCTGGGAAAAGGAGACCTCAAACATAATAAGTTAAAAATAATAATAGAAAGGCAGAGAAATACTACACAAATGAAGAAACAAGTTAGAAACACAGAAGTCCAAATAAATGAAGAAGAAATAGGCAAACTACCTGAAAAGAATTCAGAACAATGACAGTAAAGATGATCAAAAACCTTGAAAACAAAATGGAGAAAATGCAAGAATCAATTGACAAAGACCTAGAAGAATTAAAGAAAAAACATACAGAGACAAATAACACAATTACTGAAATTAAAAATACTCTGGAAGGAATCAATAGCAGAATATCTGAAGCAGAATGAATCAGTGAGCTGGAAGATAAAATGGTGGAAATAACTTCTGAAGAGCAGAATAAAGTGAAAAGAATGAAAAGAACTAAAGATAGTCTCAGAGACCTCTGGGAGGTCTCTGTCAACATTAGGATTATAGGGGTCCCAGAAGAAGAAGAGAAAAAGAAAGAGTATGAGAAAGTTTTTGAAGAGATCGTAGTTGAAAATTTTCCCAACATGGAAAAGGAAATAGTCAATCAAGTCCAAGAGGCACAAAGAGTCCCATACAGGATAAACCCAAGGAGAAACACACCAAGAAACATACTAATCAAACTAACAAAGACTAAACACAAAGAAAGAATATTAAAAGCAGCAAGGGAGAAGCAACAAGTAACATACAAGGGAAACCCCATACACTTAACAGCTGATCTTTCAGCAGAAACTCTTCAGGCCAGAAGGGAATGGCAGGATACATTTAAAGTACTGAAAGGGAAAAATCTACAACCAAGATAACTGTACTCAGCAAAGATCTCATTCAAAATTGATGGAGAAATAAAAAGCTTTTCAGAAAAGCAAAAATTAAGAGAATTCAGTACCACCAAACCAGCTTTACAACAAATGCTAAAGGGACTTATATAGTGAAGAAATACAAGAGAAGAAGAAAGATCTACAAAATCAACCCCAAACAATTAAGAAAATGGCAATAGGAACATATATATCAATAATTAGTTTAAATGTAAATAGATTAAATGCTCCAACCAACAAACACAGACTGCCTGAATGGATACAAAAACAAGACCCATATATATGCAGTCTACGAGAAACCCACTTCAGACCTCAAGACACATATAGACTGAAAGCTAGAGGATGGAAAAATATATTTCAGGGAAATGGGAAGCAAAAGAAAGCTGGAGTAGCAATCCTCATATCAGACAAAATAGACCTTAAAATAAAGAAGATTACAAGCAATGAGGAAGGACACTACATAATGATCAAGGGGTCAATCCAAAAGAAAGACATAACAATTATAATATCTATGCACTCAACATAGGAGCACCTCAATACGTAAGACAAACACTAACAGACATAAAAGGAGAAATTTACAGTAACACAATAATAGTAGGCGACTTTAACACCCCACTCACACCAATGGACAGATCATGAAACAGAAAATTAATAAGGAAACACAAGTCTTAAATGATACATTAGATGAGATGGATCTCATTGATATCTTCAGGACATTCCATCCAAATGCACTTTTTTCTCAAGTGTACATGGAACATTCTCCAGCATAGACCACATCTTGGGTCACAAATCAAACCTCAATAAACTTAAGAAAATTGAAATCATTTCAGGCATCTTCTCTGACCACAATGCTATGAGACTAGTTATCAATTTCAATAAAAAACTGTAAGAAACACATGGAGATTAAACAACACGTTTCTAAATACCCAACAGGTTACTGAAGAAATCAAAAGGGAAATTTAAACATTTCTAGAAACAAATGACAATGAAAACACAACTCAAAACCTATGTGATGTAGCAAAAGTGGTTCTGAGAATGAAGTTTATAGCAATCCTACCTCAAGAAACAAGAAAAACATCAAATAGACAATCTAACTTTACACCTAAAACAACTAGAAAAAGAAGAAGAACAACAACAAAAAAAACCCAAAGTTAGTAGAAGGAAAGAAAGAAATAAAAATCTGAGCAGAAATAAATGAAAAAGAAATGAAAGAAACAATAGCAAAGATTAATAAAACTAAAAGCTGTTTCTTTGAAAAGACAAACAAAATTGACAAGCCTTTAGCCAGACTCATCAAGAAAAAAAGAGAGAAGAATCAAATCAACAAAATTAGAAATGAAAAGGAGAGGTTACAGCAGACAATGCAGAAATACAAAGGGTTACAAGAGACTATCACGAACAACTATGTGGTAATCAAATGGATAACCTGGAAGAAATAGACAGATTCTTAGAAAGGTTCAATCTTCCAAGACTGAACCAGGAAGAAATAGAAATTATGAATAACCCAATTACAAGCACCGAAATTGAAGCTGTGATCAAAAATCTCCCAAGAAACAAAAGCCCAGGACCAGATGACTTCACAGGAGAATTCTATCAAACATTTAGAGAAGAGCTAATGCCTATCTTTCTAAAACTCTTTCAAAAAATTGCAGAGGAAGGAACACTTCCTTTTTTTTTTTTTTTTTTTTACCACTATATGTATATATATTTTTTTTAATTTTTTAATTTTATTTTTTAACTTTACAATATTGTATTAGTTTTGCCAAATATCGAAATGAATCCGCCACAGGTATACCTGTGTTCCCCATCCTGAACCCTCCTCCCTCCTCCCTCCCCATACCATCCCTCTGGGTCGTCCCAGTGCACCAGCCCCAAGCATCCAGTATCGTGCATCAAACCTGGACTGGCAACTCGTTTCATACATGATATTATACATGTTTCAATGCCATTCTCCCAAATCTTCCCACCCTCTCCCTCTCCCACAGAGTCCATAAGACTATTCTATACATCAGTGTCTCTTTTGCTGTCTCGTACACAGGGTTATTGTTAGCATCTTTCTAAATTCCATATATATGCGTTAGTATACTGTATTGGTGTTTTTCTTTCTGGCTTACTTCACTCTGTATAATAGGCTCCAGTTTCATCCACCTCATTAGAACTGATTCAAATGTATTCTTTTTAATGGCTGAGTAATACTCCATTGTGTATATGTACCACTGCTTTCTTATCCATTCATCTGCTGATGGACATCTAGGTTGCTTCCATGTCCTGGCTATTATAAACAGTGCTGTGATGAACATTGGGGTACACGTGTCTCTTTCAATTCTGGTTTCCTTGGTGTATATGCCCAGCAGTGGGGTTTCTGGGTCATATGACAGTTCTATTTCCAGTTTTTTAAGGAATCTCCACACTGTTCTCCATAGTGGCTGTACTAGTTTGCATTCCCACCAACAGTGTAAGAGGGTTCCTTTTTCTTCACACCCTCTTCAGCATTTATTGCTTGTAGACTTTTGGATTGCAGCCATTCTGACTGGTGTGAAATGGTACCTCATAGTGGTTTTGATTTGCATTTCTCTGATTTTGAGTGATGCTGAGCATCTTTTCATGTGTTTGTTAGCCATCTGTATGTCTTCTTTGGAGAAATGTCTATTTAGTTCTTTGGCCCATTTTTTGATTGGGTCATTTATTTTTCTGGAGTTGAGCGTAGGAGTTGCTTGTATATTTTTGAGATTAGTTGTTTGTCAGTTGCTTAATTTGCTATTATTTTCTCCCATTCTGAAGGCTGCCTTTTCACCTTGCTAATAGTTTTCTTTGTTGTGCAGAAGCTTTTAAGTTTAATTAGGTTCCATTTGTTTATTTTTGCTTTTATTTCCAATATTCTGGGAGATGGGTCATAGAGGATCCTGCTGTGATGTATGTCAGAGAGTGTTTTGCCTATGTTCTCCTCTAGGAGTTTTATAGTTTCTGGTCTTATGTTGAGATCTTTAATCCATTTTGAGTTTATTTTTGTGTATGGTATTAAAAAGTGTTCTAGTTTCATTCTTTTACAAGTGGTTGACCAGATTTCCCAGCACCGCTTGTTAAAGAGATTGTCTTTAATCCATTGTATATTCTTGCCTCCTTTGTCAAAGATAAGGTATCCATATGTGCATGGATTTATCTCTGGACTTTCTATTTTGTTCCATTGATCTATATTTCTGTCTTTGTGCCAGTACCATACTGTCTTGGTAACTGTGACTTTGTAGTAGAGCCTGAAGTCAGGTAGGTTGATTCCTCCAGTTCCATTCTTCTTTCTCAAATAGCTTTGGCTATTCGAGGGTTTTTGTATTTCCATACAAATTGTGAAATTATTTGTTCTAGCTCTGTGAAGAATACCGTTGGTAGCTTGATAGGGATTGCATTGAATCTATAAATTGCTTTGGGTAGTATACTCATTTTCACTATATTGATTCTTCCAATCCATGAACATGGTATATTTCTCCATCTATTAGTGTCCTCTTTGATTTCTTTCACCAGTGTTTTATAGTTTTCTATATATAGGTCTTTCGTTTCTTTAGGTAGATATATTCCTAAGTATTTTATTCTTTCCGTTGCAATGGTGAATGGAATTGTTTCCTTAATTTTTCTTTCTGTTTTCTCATTATTAGTGTATAGGAATGCAAGGGATTTCTGTGTGTTGATTTTATATCCTGCAACTTTACTATAATCATTGATTAGTTCTAGTAATTTTCTGGTGGAGTCTTTAGGGTTTTCTATGTAGAGGATCATGTCATCTGCAAATAGAGTTTTACTTCTTCTTTTCCAATTTGGATTCCTTTTATTTCTTTTTCTGCTCCAATTGCTGTGGCCAAGACTTCCAAAACTATGTTGAATAGTAATGGAGAAAGTGGGCACCCTTTTCTTGTTCCTGACTTTAGAGGAAAGCTTTCAAGTTTTCACCATTGAGGATAATGTTTGCTGTGGGTTTGTCATATATAGCTTTTATTATGTTGAGGTATATTCCTTCTATTCCTGCTTTCTGGAGAGTTTTTAATCATAAATGGATGTTGAATTTGTCAAAGGCTTTCTCTGCATCTATTGAGATAATCATACGGTTTTTATTTTTCAATTTGTTAATGTAGTGTATTACATTGATTGATTTGCGGATATTGAAGAATCCTTGCATCCCTGGGATAAAGCCCACTTGGTCATGGTGTATGATCTTTTTAATGTGTTGTTGGATTCTGATTGCTAGAATTTTGTTAAGGATTTTTGCATCTATGTTCATCAGTGATATTGGCCTGTAGTTTTCTTTTTTTGTGGGATCTTTGTCAGGTTTTGGTATTAGGGTGATGGCCTCATAGAATGAGTTTGGAAGTTGACCTTCCTCTACAATTTTCTGGAAGAGTTTGAATAGGATAGGTGTTAGCTCTTCTCTAAATTTTTGGTAGAATTCAGCTGTGAAGCCGGCTGGACCTGGGCTTTTGTTTGCTGGAAGATTTCTGATTACAGTTTCAATTTCCGTGCTTGTGATGGGTCTGTTAAGATTTTCTATTTCTTCCTAGTCCAGTTTTGGAAAGTTGTGCTTTTCTAAGAATTTGTCCATTTCTTCCACGTTGTCCATTTTATTGGCATATAATTGTTGATAGTAGTCTCTTATGATCCTTTGTATTTCTGTGTTGTCTGTTGTGATCTCTCCATTTTCATTTCTAATCTTATTGATTTGATTTTTCTCCCTTTGTTTCTTGATGAGTCTGGCTAATGGTTTGTCAATTTTATTTATCCTTTCAAAGAACCAGCTTTTGGCTTTGTTGATTTTTGCTATGGTCTCTTTTGTTTCTTTTGCATTTATTTCTGCCCTAATTTTTAAGATTTCTTTCCTTCTACTAACCCTGGGGTTCTTCATTTCTTCCTTTTCTAGTTGCTTTAGGTGTAGAGTTAGGTTATTTATTTGACTTTTTTCTTGTTTCTTGAGGTATACCTGTATTGCTATGAACTTTCCCCTTAGGACTGCTTTTACAGTGTCCCACAGGTTTTGGGTTGTTGTGTTTTCATTTTCATTCGTTTCTATGCAAATTTTGATTTTTTTTTTTTTTTCTTCTGTGATTTGTTGGTTATTCAGCAGCGTGTTGTTCAGCCTCCATATGTTGGAATTTTTAATAGTTTTTCTCCTGTAATTGAGATCTAATCTTACTGCATTGTGGTCAGAAAATATGCTTGGAATGATTTCTATTTTTTTGAATTTACCAAGGCTAGATTTATGGCCTAGGATGTGATCTATCCTGGAGAAGGTTCTGTGTGCGCTTGAGAAAAAGGTGAAATTCATTGTTTTGGGATGAAATATCCTATAGATATCAATTAGGTCTAACTGGTCTATTGTATTGTTTAAAGTTTGTGTTTCCTTGTTAATTTTCTGTTTAGTTGATCTATCCATAGGTGTGAGTGGGGTATTAATGTCTCCCACTATTATTGTGTTATTGTTAATTTCTCCTTTCATACTTGTTAGCATTTGTCTTACATATTGCGGCGCTCCCATGTTGGGTGCATATATATTTATAATTGTTATATCTTCTTCTTGGCTTGATCCTTTGATCATTATGTAGTGACCATCTTTGTCTCTTTTCACAGCCTTTGTTTTAAAGTCTATTTTATCTGATATGAGTATTGCTACTCCTGCTTTCTTTTGGTCCCTGTTTGCATGGAAAATCTTTTTTCAGCCCTTCACTTTCAGTCTGTATGTGTCCCCTGTTTTGAGGTGGGTCTCTTGTAGACAACATATGTAGGGGTCTTGTTTTTGTATCCATTCAGCCAGTCTTTGTCTTTTGGTTGGAGCATTCAACCCATTTATGTTTAAGGTAATTACTGATAAGTATGATCCCAATGCCATTTACTTTATTGTTTTGGGTTTGAATTTATACACCATTTTTGTATAGAGTATAGAGATTTGTCTAGAGAATATCCTTTAGTATTTGTTGGAGAGCTGGTTTGGTGGTGCAGAATTCTCTTAGCTTTTGCTTGTCTGAAAAGCTTTTGATTTCTCCTTCATATCTGAATGAGATCTTTGCTAGGTACAGTAATCTGGGCTGTAGGTTATTTTCTTTCATCATTTTAAGTATGTCTTGCCATTCCCTCCTGGCTTGAAGAGTTCCTATAGAAAGATCAGCTGTTATCCTTTTGGGAATTCCCTTGTGTGTTATTTGTTGTTTTTCCCTTGCTGCTTTTAATATTTGTTCTTTGTGTTTGATCTTTGTTAATTTGATTAATATGTGTCTTGGGGTGTTTCGCCTTGGGTTTATCCTGTTTGGGACTCTCTGGGTTTCTTGGACTTTGGTGATTATTTCCTTCCCCATTTTAGGGAAGTTTTCAACTAATTTTCAACTAAGTTTTCCTCAAGTATTTTCTCATGGTCTTTCTTTTTGTCTTCTTCTGGGACCCCTATGATTCAAATGTTGTAGCGTTTAATATTGTCCTGGAGGTCTCTGAGATTGTCCTCATTTCTTTTAATTCATTTTTCTTTTATCCTCTCTGATTCATTTATTTCTACCATTCTATCTTCTAATTCACTAATCCTATCTTCTGTCTCTGTTATTCTACTATTTGTTGCCTCCAGAGTGTTTTTAATTTCATTTATTGCATTATTCATTATTTATTGACTCTTTTTTATTTCTTCTAGGTCCTTGTTAAACCTGTCTTGCATCTTCTCAATCCTTGTCTCCAGGCTATTTATCTGTGATTCCATTTTGATTTCAAGATTTTGGATCAATTTCACTATCATTATTTGGAATTCTTTATCAGGTAGATTCCCTATCTCTTCCTCTTTTGTTTGGTTTGGTGGGCATTTATCCTGTTCCTTTATCTGCTGGGTATTCCTCTGTCTCTTCATCTTGTTTAAATTGCTGAGTTTGGCGTGTCCTTTCTGTATTCTGGCAGTTTGTGGAGTTCTCTTTATTGTGGTGTTTCCTCACTCTGTGTGGGTTTGTACAGGTGGCTTGTCAAGGTTTCTTGGTTAGGGAAGCTTGTGTCGGTGTTCTGGTGGGTGGAGCTGTATTTCTTCTCTCTGGAGTGCAATGAAGTCTCCAGTAATGAGTTATGAGATGTCTATGGTTTGGGGGTGACTTTGGGCAGCCTGTATCTTGGAGCTCAGGGCTGTGTTCCTTTGTTGCTGGAGAATTTGCTTGGTATGTCTTGCCCTGGAACTTCTTGGCCCTTGTGTGGTGCTTGGTTTCAGTGTAGGTATGGAGGCGTTTGATGAACTCCTGTCAATTAATGTTCCTTGGAGTCAGGAGTTCCCTGAAGTCAGGATTTGGACTTAAGCCTCCTGCTTCCAGTTATTGGTCTTATTTTTACAGTAGTTTCAAAACTTCTCCTTTTCAAAACAGCACCATTGGTAAAACATCTAAGTTAAAGATGAAAAGTTTCTCTACCATGAGGGTCATCCAGAGAGATTCACAGCGTTACTTGGAGAAGAGAAGAGGGAGGAGGGAGTTAGAGGTGACCCGAATGAGATGAGGTGGGATCAATAGAGGAGAGAGTGGGCTAGCCAGTAATCACTTCCTTATGTGCACTCCACAACTGGACTGCTCAGAGATGTTCGCGGAGTTATACAGAGAAGAGAAGAAGGAGGAAGGAGACAGAGGTGGCCAGGAGGATAAAAGGGGGGAATGAAAAGGAGGGATACAGATGCAGCCAGTAATCAGTTCCCTAAGTGTTCTCCACCATCTGGAATACATAGAAATTCACAGAGTTGGGTAGAGTAGAGAGGGGTTAGGGAGGAGACACAGGCGACCTGGTGGAGAAAAAGGAGAGAGAGCAGTCAAGCCAGTAATCTCGTTCCCTAGTGAAAATGGGTCCTGAAGATTGGGTTCTTAAAGGTACAAAATTGGTAACAAATACATAGAAGCAAAAATTAAAAATCTAGAGTAGAGTTTGGAATTTCAAAAATACGATGTTAAAGAAAAGGAGAAGGTAAAGAAAGAGTGAAAAAAACGGACAAACAAAAACAAACAAGGTTGTGAAAATTATAAAGAAAATATAGGTACAAAATTGATAACTAATACCAAAAAGCAAAAGTTAAAAATCTAAAGTAGAGTTTGGAATTTCAAAAATACAATGTTAAAAAAAAAGAAGAAAAAGAAAGAGAGAAAAACAAACAAACAAAAACAAACAAAGTCGCAAAAAGTATAAAGAAAATACAGGTACAAAATTGATATCAAATACCAAAAAGCATAAATTAAAAATCTAAAGTAGAGTTTGGAATTTCAGATATACAATGTTATATAAAAGAAGAAGAGAAAGAAACAAAGGGAAAAAAAAGTCACAGAAATTATAAAAAAAACTATAGGTACAAAATTGATAACAAATACCAAAAAGCTAAAATTAAAAATCTAGAGTAGAGTTTGGAATTTCAAAAATACAGTGTTAAAGAAAAGAAGAAGAAAAAAAAAAAAAACAAGGTCAAAAAAATTATAAAAAATATATATATGAAGTTTGCTTTTAAAAAAAATAGGGCCTTTTTTTTTTTTTTGCAAAGTAATAGGTTATAAAAGTGAAAATTAAAGGAATAATAGAGGACTTAAAATTTTTTTTAAAAAAGAAAGAAAGAAAGAATGATCATAAAAATAGTAAAAATATATCTAGGACTTTCTCTGGTTTTGTTGTGAGTATTGTGGGTTCAGTTCATTTTTGGCTAGTTCCTTGGTCCGACTTATATTTCTCAAGATCTATAGGACCCTTCCTATGTAGTCGGTAGTAACCACAGGGTGCCTGTAGCTTCCAAGGCGGTTCCCTCTGTTATAGCTTCTTCTGTTTGCTGGTCTCTTCAGTGTCTGGTTTCCACCTTGACACAAAGGGGACGGTGGAGGACACTTTTTTTTTTTTTTTTTTAGGCTCACTTGTTCAGTCGCACTGTGGGGAGGGAGGGAGGGAGGGATGCTGCAAACAAATAACACTGGCGTGTGCTCACAGTGCCTCAGCCACACTGGGTCTGCCCCCGCTCATGGCGCATGTAGCCTTCCTGCCCACACTGCTCGGGCTCTAGGTTGCTCCACCGGGAACCATCGGTGGCTGGCCCTGGGCTGCCTTCACTTCCCAGGTCCAAGCCGCTCAGGTTCAGGCACTCGGGTAGTCCTCAGAGGTGCAGACTCGGTTGGGCCTGCGTTTTGTGCCCTTCCCAGGTCCGAGCAGCTCAGGTGATGAGGTGTTTGGCGAGCGCGATTGCTGTGACTTATCGCCTCCCCGCCTCTCAGTTATCTAGGTGTACAACCGGTGCACCTTCTCAGGCAGATGTTGACCGTCCAGACCCCCAAGAAGTTTTAGTTAGCAAAGAAGCCTGCTTACAGTTTTATAGATAATGTCTCTCTGGGGCTGCGATTGCCCCCTTCCGGCTCTGGCTGCCTGTCACCGGAGGGGGAAGGTCTGCAGCCGGCTATCTCTGTTCAGTCCTTTGTTCCCTGCGTGGGCCTGGCTGTGTCTTAGGTTAGGGCTGGCTTTTCGCGTGGTAGATATCCCACAGTCTGGTTTGCTAGCCCAAATTATTTCTCTCAGATAGCGCTCAGGGTTTTCAGGCCAGATCCTTACTCTAAGCAATGCAGCCTGCGCCGCGCCTCCCTGCCCAGCCCCTGCTTACTAATGGCGTGTGCAGGCATCTGCACTGCTTCTCCGCTGGGGGAGTTACTGTAGGGCTCGCAATCTGCGGGTTTTAATTTTTTATTTATTTTTCCTCCCTGTTATGTTGCCCTCTGTGCTTCCAAAGCTCGGCACAGATTCAGCAGTGAGAAGGTTTCCTGGTGTTTGGAAACTTCTCTCTTTTTAAGACTCCCTTCCTGGATGGAACTCCATCCCTCCCTCTTTTGTCTCTTTTTTTGTCTTTTATATTTTTTCCTACCTCCTTTCGAAGACTTGGGTTGCTTTTCTGGGTGTCTGATGTCCTCTGCCGGCATTCAGAAGTTGTTTTGTGGAATTTACTTGGCGTTTAAATGTTCTTTTGATGAATTTGTGGGGGAGAAAGTGTTCTTCCTGTCCTACTCCTCCACCATCTTAGCTCCTCCTGGAACACTTCCAAACTCATTCTTCGAGGCCACCATCACCCTGATACCATACCAAAACCAGACAAAGACAACACAAAAGAAGAAAACTACAGGCCAGTACCACTGATGAACATAGATGCAAAAATCCTCAACAAAATTTTAGCAAACAGAATTCAGCAACACATGAAAAAGCTCATACACCATGATTAACTTGGGTTTATTCCAGGGATGCAAGGATTATTCAATATATACAAATCAATCAAGGTGATAAACCATATTAACAAATTGAAAGATAACAACCATATGATCATCTCAATAGATGCAGAAAAAAGTCTTTGACAAAATTTAGCACCCATTTATGATTAAAACTCTTCAAAAAATGGGCATAGAAGGAACCTACCTCAACATAGTAAAGGCCATCTATGATATAAGCCCACAACAAACATTATTCTCAATGGAGAAAAACTGAAAGTGTTCCTCCTACGATCATGAACAAGACAAGGGTGTCCACTTTCACCACTATTATTCAACATAGTTCTGGAAGTCCTAGCTACAGCAATCAGAGAAGAAAAAGAAATAAAAGGAATCCAGATTGGAAAAGAAGAAGTAAAGCTCTCACTGTTGGCAGGTGACAGGATACTATACACAGAAAACCCTAAAGAAAGTATCAGAAAATTACTAGAGCTAATCAGTGAATTTAGCAAAGTTTCAGGATAGAAAATCAATACACAGAAGTCACTTGCATTTCTACATACTAACAATGAAAAATCAGGAAGAGCAATTAAGGAATCAATCCCATTCACTATTGCAACAAAAAGAATTAAATACCTAGGATTAAACTCACCTAAGGAGAAAAAAGAACTGTACACAGAAAATTATAAGACACTGATGAGAGAAATCAAAGATGACATAAACAGATGGAGAGATATTCCATGTTCCTGGGTAGGAAGAATCAATATTGTGAAAATGACTACCAAAGGTAATCTTTGGTAATACTACCAAAGGCAATCTACAGATTCAATACAATCCTTATCAAATTACCAATGGCTTTTTTCACAGAACTAGAACAAAACAATTCCACAATTCATATGGAAACACAAAAGACCCTGAATAGCCAAAACAGTCTTGAGAAAGAAGAATGAAGGTGGAGGAATCAACCTTCCTGACTTCAGATTATACTACAAAGCTACAGTCATCAAGACAGTATGGTACTGGCGCAAAAACAGAAATATAGACCAATGGAATAAGATAGAAATCCCAGAAATAAACCCATGCACCTATGGGTACCTTATTTTTGACAAAGGAGGCAAGAATATACATTGGGGCAAAGACAGCCTCTTCAATAAATGGTGCTGGGAAAACTGGACAGCTATATGTAAAAGAATGAAATTTCTAACACCATACACAAAGAAACTCAAAATGGATTAATGACCTAAATGTAAGACCAGAAACTATAAAACTCTTAGAGGAAAACAGACAGAGCACTTCATGACATAAATCAAAGCAAGATTCCCTATGACCCACCTCCTACAGTAAGGGAAAGAAAAACAAAAGTAAACAAGTGGGACCTGATTAAACTTAAAAGCTTTTGTACAGCAAAGGAAACTATAAGCAAGGTAAAAAGACAATCCTCAGAATGAGAGAAAATAATATCAAATGAAACAACTGACAAAGGATTAATTTCCAAAATATACAAGTGGCTCATACAACTGAATGCCAGAACAACAAAGAACCCAATCAAAAAATGAGAAAAAGACCTAAACAGACATTTCTCCAAAGAAGATATACAGATGGCTAACAAACACATGAAAAGATGCTCAACATCTCTCATTATTAGAGAAATGCAAATCAAAACTACAATGAGATATCATCTCAGATGGGTCAGAATGACCATCATCAAAAAGTCTACAAACAATAAATGCCAGAGAGGGTGTGGAGAAAAGGGAATGCTCTTGCACTGTTGGTGGTAATGTAAATTGATACAGCCACTATGCAAGACGATATGGACATTCCTTAAAAAACTAGGAATAAAACCACCATATGCCCCAACAATCCCACTGCTAGGCATATACCCTGAGGAAACCAAAATTGAAAAAGACACACGTATCCCATTGTTCATTGCAGCACTATTTACAATAGCTAGAACATGTAAGCAACCCAGATGCCCATCGACAGATGAATGGATAAAGAACTTGCGGTACATATACACAATGGAATATTCAGTTCAGTTCAGTTCAGTCGCTCAGTCATGTCCGACTTTTTGCGACCCCATGAATCTCAGCACGCCAGGCCTCCATATTACTCAGCCATAAAAAGGAACGCATTTGAGTCAGTTCTGATGAGGTGGATGAACCTAGAACTTATTATACAGAGTGAAGTGAGTCAGAAAGAGAAAGATAAATATTATATTCTAACACATATGTACGGAATCTAGAAAAATGGTACTGAAGAATTTATTTGTAGGGCAGCAATGGAGAAATAGACACAGGGGATAGACTTATGGACATGAGAGGGAAGGACAGGGTGAGATGTATGGAAAGAGTAACATGGAAACTTACATTACCATATGTAAAATAGATAGCCAACGGGAGTTTGCTGTATGGCTCAGGAAACTCAAACAGGAGCTCTGTATCAATCTAGAGGGGTGGGATAGGGAGGGACATGGGAGGGAGGTTCAAAAGGGAAGGGATATATATATAACTGTGGCTGATTCATGTTGAGGTTTGACAGAAAACAAAATTCTGTAAAGCAATTATCCTTCAATTAAAAAAAAAAAATTCAAGGGTGGCTTGGATCAGACAAGCAGGCCTGGCTAAGCGAGGACCCAGCAGGGCAGAAGCCTAGCGTCCACAGACTCAGGGCAAGAGCTGGCTTCTAACCCTAGATCCACACCAAGACACACAGCTCCCCCTAGGGGAAGAGGAGTGGAGGGACAGGCTGGAGGAACCACGTGGACATCACAGGCACTAACCGTAGCCACAGGCCTATGGTTTCCTTTCTTCCACAAGTGTCCAGCTTCCTAGGACCAGGAGGGAGGTTTAAAAATGCAGTGATCTCCTGCTGGTACTAAGGGCACTTGGTCCACTCACCAGTTTCAGGATTGACTCCAACACCCGTCTGATGGTCTACTTCGTAGGGAGCCCTCTGTGTAGTCGCCTCTGGCATAGCTGTTGGTAGCATCTTCCTCACCAGATATCAGCTGCTCATGGTGGAATAGCTGCCTACACCTGCCAGTTCTTACCCCACGTATTTGAAAGGGCCATGAAGACGGCCCCCATTTCACTGAAGGTGGTTTAGTTTTTGTCACACTCCAGCACCTAATCGCTGGGTGCGGTGCCTTTGGCTGGGATGTGGTACCCTAGGAATTAGAGCTCCCAGCGGGCATTGCCCTCCATGCCCGGCCTGGACCACATGGATGGAGATGCAGTGGCCTCCAGTGGCCCCTGCCCCAGCACCCCCAAAATCATGGTTGGCCCAACAGATGAAATTTGAGGAGCTATGACTGCAGGCTAGCTATGTCTCCAGCAACACTACAGATCTCCTGAGTATGTGTATTTTTCTTCAAGGTTTAATATTATTGTGTAATAATTTTAAAAAGGGAATCAGTGCTATAAAAATCCATTTTCATCATGTAGCATCTAACAGAAATTCCTCAGAGTCCTATATGTGGACAGTGGTTCCGGAGTTGGTACTGTGCTCCCCTAGTTTTATAACAGGCCCCCCATTTCAATGGAAATTTCTTTCTTTAATGATGTTTTATTGTGGTGAAAGTCACATAATATAAAATATACTAGTTTAATCATATTTAACTGTACAGTTCAGTGGCACTATGTAGTCTCACATTGTTGTGCTACTCTTATGATCATCCATCTCCCGAATTTTTCACCTTCTTAAACTGAAAGTCTGTCCCCATTAAACACTAAGCCCCCATTGCCCCTCCCCTCCACTACACTTCTACCCCTGGCCTCCTCCACTGTACTTTCTGACTCTATGAATCCGACTATTCCAGGTACCTCAGTAGTCACCTCCAGGTAATGTTTGTGGAACCAAACAGTGTTTGTCCGCACCTTGGAATGCAGTGGGAATTTCAAAGGGCAGGGAAGAGCCAACTGCCATATTGCCTGGCACTCCAATGTTTTTTTATCAATGTGCTTGAAACGTTCTTTTTTCTCCAGAGTTTGTAATAGTACATAGCAACACACTGTGACTTTAAAGGATTTAATCCAGATGTCTCAAGCACTCTCAGAATAAAGCATGTAATATGACTATTAAATTAAAGCTCAAGAAGCACAAATATGAGCAGTCATATTTTTCAAGAATGATTGATGACATGGAAAAAGATTTATGAATATGAGAAAAGCAGCACACAGTTTACTGTCTTAGGGCAAGTCACTCAAATCTCTCCAATCATAATTTTTCCCACGAAAAGAATGTTTATGAAAATTTAAAGTTAATATAGAGTTATTTATTATCCTGTCTCTTTCACAACAGCACAATGAAAAGCTCAGAAGAAAGAAAATTGCTCCAGAGTTATTTATTTAGTGGGCACTCTACAATGTCTAGATCTAACTATAAATCTATTGCTCTCTAGTGTTCTACCTTTTTTTAATAAGAAGGTGAACACTGTGATGGTTAAGGGTTGTAGAGCCATACTGTGTGCTTGCTAAGTCGCTTCAGTCATGTCCGAGTCTTTGTGACCCTATAGATGGCAGCCCACCAGGCTCCCCTGTCCATGGGATTCTCCAGGCAAGAATGCTGGAGTGGGTTGCCATGCCCTCCTCCAGGAGATCTTCCCAATCCAGGAATTGAACTTGTGTCTCTTAAATCTCCTGCATTGCAGGTGAGTTCTTTACCACTGATGGCACCTGGGAAGCCCGTAGAACCATACTGCTGCTGCTGCTACTGCTAAGTCGCTTCACTCGTGTCCAACTCTGTGCAACCCCATAGACGACAGCCCACCAGGCTCCCCTGTCCCTGGGATTCTCCAGGCAAGAACACTGGAGTGGGTTGCCATTTCCTTCTCCAATGCATGAAAGTGAAAAGTGAAAGTGAAGTCGCTCAGTCGTGTCCAACTTTTAGCGACCCCATGGACTTCAGCCTACAAGGCTCCTCCGTCCATGGGATTCTCCAGGCAAGAGTACTAGAGTGGGGTGCCATTGCCTTCTCCGGTAGAACCATACTACCAGGGTTTAAATACTGGCTTAACTATCATGCCACTTAGAGGACATGCAAGTCTTAAAACAGTCTTGATTAGTGAAGGTAGCTGACGTGGATTTAACTAATGGTTACCAATGTTTTCACTTATAACTAATAGAATACAGAAAAAGTGATGGGCTGTCACTTCGGAGACAAGGTCATAAAAGACAGTGAGTTCTGTCTGGCTTGCCCTCCCTGTCTCTCTGACCCTTTTCATGCATTTATTTGATGAAGCAAACTGCCGTTGTGAGCTGCCCTACAGAGAGGGCCATGTGGCAAGAAACTGGTTGTCTTCTGGCCACCAGCTAGTCAGCTAGTAAGGCGCTGAAACCCTGTCGACTGAAAAAAGGTGTACAACATGAAAGTGGCAAGTCAAGTTTTATTTGAAGCAAAATGAGGACTCCCGCCCAGGACACAGCACCTCAGATTGCTCTGAGAAACTTCTCCAAAGAGGAAGATGGGGAAGGTCAATATATGTGATTTTGGTGAAGGGGGATTTCATGCAACCAGGCATTTATCTTACAAAAGATTTTCTGCTAGTCACAAGGAGTTATGTCACCATGAAGGGATTTAGTGCTTTTCTACACATGAGGAGAGATACGGGTTGGGCTCATAAAATCAGTTCCTGAAAATACTTAACTATCAGAAGATCTGTTCTGCCAGTTTTCTTGGCACACAAAGTGCCTCGTTGTCCACCCTCAACTCCCTTCAGGGCCTGTCAAAGGTCAACAGCTGCAGCAGCGCAGGATTCAACGCCCTCAGAGGCAGAGGGCACATGCCCTTGTCAAGCACCAATTTGTCGTTGACAGGCCTCACTCCAACAGCTTGCCAGGACCTGAATCCCACTCACAACCATGCACGTGAGCTGAGAAGAAGGCTCTTCTGTAGTCAAGTCTTCAGGTGACTGTAGTCTTTCTGATACCTTCACTGAAGCCTGTGAGAGACAGAGTCAGTGTCACAGTGTCACAGCCCCTCTGTCCTTGGGATTTCCCAGCAAGAATACCTGAGTGGGTTGCCATTTCCTTCTCCAGGGGATCTTCCCAACCCAGGGATTGAACTCCTGTCTTCTGCATTGCAGGTGGATCCTTTACAACTGAGCCACCTGGGAAGGTCCCCTCTCTGTACATATGCAGTTTGTTCTGGGAGGGAAAACAGTTCCAAGGGAAAAGCATCCTTCAGGGGGAAGCTGATGAATATGCCATCCAGCTAAATCCACTATGGTAGTGCACGCCACAGTCTTCAGTCAGCTGCCAATAAGTCTATCCTTAGTATGGTTGCAGAGAAGTTCTGATTGATGAGTTTCACCAGTTATTTGGAATATGAATCACAAATGAACTTGCACTAATGGTATTTTTAGAGTGACTTTGTATAATTTTCATTGAATATTTTGTATATCGACTCTTCACCTTGTTAATAGCTTGGTTTGATTACACTAATAGAAAAATGTAATGAGCATACAGGGGTGTTTTTGTTTTTGCTTAGGAATGGCACCCCACTCCAGTACTCTTTTGCCTGGAAAATCCCATGGACGGAGGAGCCTGGTGGGCTGCAGTCCATGGGGTCGCTGAGAGTCGGACATGACTGAGCGACTTCACTTTCACTTTTCACTTTCATGCACTGGAGAAAGAAATGGCAACCCACTCCAGTGTTCTTGCCTGGAGAATCCCAGGGACAGCAGAGCCTGGTGGGCTGCCATCTATGGGGTCACACAGAGTCGGACACGACTGAAGTGACTTAGCAGTAGCAGCAGTTAAATAAATAAATGAAAACGGATGGATTCATTAAAAAAAAAAAAAGGGGGGGGGAGCAAAAATTTCAGGTAGCAAGAGGACATATATACAATAAAAGGGGACCATGATAACAAAAATATTTGGAACCACTGACCAAGAAAAAACTGTAGCTGCCTTGGGTTCTCTGAGCAAGAGTGATTCCAGCGCTTTGGGGGCTGAACCCAGAGATTTCAAGACTGAACAATGTCCCTCTTTTTCTCATCCTGCTTTAAAAAAAAATCAACTTTATTTGGCCAATGTGCTCAATTCCAATATTGTGGTGGAAATGCCTAAAGAACAGTCAACATTTAATTTGGCTTGGGCATCCTTGGCCCTCTCTCAGCCCGGAAATGGAGTGTCCTGGTTCTGCCTCACAGAACTCGGAGGCCTCAGCCCTCACTAAAAGTCATAGAGCAAGGGGAGCCTGGCTCTGAGAGTGGAGGGGTGCTCGCCAGTCTGTCCTGGGCTCCAGAAGACAAGCACCACCCCCATCCAGTTGTACTGGAGCCCATCCATCAGCAGAGACCAAAACCTTCAGCTTCCACTAAAATGACGTTAAAAACCTTTTAAAAAGGCAAAATCCCAAGATCAAAGATGCTGAGAGGAAAAGGAAGCTATATCACAAGTTGAAAAGTGAAAACTGACTTGGTGGACCAGAGAAAGCAGAATCTTCTTTAAAAGTTAAGGAAATCCTGGGCTTCCCTGGTGGCTCAGTGGTAAAGGACCCGCCTACCAATACAGGAGACATGGGTTCCATCCCTGGTCTGGGAAGATCCCACGTGCCACGGAGCCACTAAGCCTGTGAGCCACAACTATTGAGCCTGTGCTCTAGAGCCCAGGAGCTGCAACTGCTGAGGCCCGCATGCCCTTGAGCCAGCGCTCCGCAATAAGAGGCCCCTGCAAAGAAAAGCTCGTGCACCACAACTAGAGAGCAGCTCCCACTCTCAACAACCAGAGAAAAGCCTGTGCAGCAGTGATGACCCAGCACAGCCAGAAATAAATACACTAATTAAAAAATTATTAAAAAATATTTAAAAAGTGAAGGAAACCGTCAAGAGCGTATTATTTAACATTGTAGAAAAATTTCCCTGTGGGACAACATAAATGCTCATTCTCTCTCTCTTTCAGGTTTTGAATTTGTTGCTATTGTTCAGTTGTGTCCAACTCTCTGTGACCCCATGGATTGCAGCACTCCAGGCTTCCCTGTCCTTCACTATCTCCTGGAGTTTGCTCAGATTCATGTCCATTGAGTCAGTGATGACATTCAATCATCTCATCCTCTGTTGCCCCCTTCTCCTCCAGTCTTCAATCTTTCCCAGCATCAGGGTCTTTTCCAATGAGTCAGTTCTTCGCATCAGGTGGCCAAAGTATTGGAGCTTCAACTTCAGCATCAGTCCTTCCAAAAAATATTCAGGGTTGATTTCTTTTAGGATTGACTGGCTTAATATCTTTGCTGTCCAAGAGATTCTCAAGAGTATTCTCCAACACCACAGTTTGAAAGCATCGATTCTTTGGCACTCAGCTTTCTTTATGGTCTAATTCTGACATCTGTACATGACTACTAGAAAAGCCATAGTTTGACCTGACAGACCTTTGTTGGCAAAGTTATGTCTTTGCTTTTCAATAAACTGTGGATTCATCATAACTTCTCTTCCAAGGAGCAAGCGTCTTTTAATTTCATGGCTGCAGTCACCATCTGCAGTGATTTTAGAGCCCAAGAAAATAAATTCTGTTCCTGCTTCCACTTTTTTCTCCTTCTATTTGCCATAAAGTGATGGAACCGGATACTGTAAAGAACAATCTTGCATAGGAGCCTGCAATGTTAGGTCCATGAATCAAAGTAAATTAAATGTGGTCAATCAAGACATAATAAGAGTTAACATCAACTGCTTAGGAATTAGTGAAGTAAAATGGACTGGAATGGGTGAATTTAATTCAGATGACCATTATATCTACTACATGGGCAAGAATCCCTTAGAAGAAATGGAGTAGCCCTCAAGTCAACAGAAGAGTCTGAAACGCAGTACTTGGGTACAATCTCAAAAACAACAGAATGATCTTTGTTTGTTTCCAAGGCAAACTGTTCAACAACACAGTAATCCAAGTCTATACCCCAACCACTGATGCAAAAGAAGCTGAGGTTGACTGGTTCTCTGAAGATCTATAAGACTTTCTAGAACTACCACCAGAAAAAGATGTCCTTTTCATCATAGGGGATTGGAATGCAAAAGTAGGAAGTCAAGAAATGCCTGGAGTAACAGACAAGTTTGGCCTTGAAGTACAAAAGGAAGCTGGGCAAAGGCTAAAAGAGTTTTGTCAAGAGAAAATGCTGTTCACAGCAAATACCCTTTTCCAACAACACAAGAAACAACTCTACACATGGACATCACTAAATCGTCAATACTGAAATCAGGTTTTGAATACCTATACTCAATTTCAAAAAGTTACACAGACACAGATATGATCAATTGTCTCCTTAAAGGGCTTTAGTCCTTAACTGAATATTTAGAAGCAGTATGAAAATAACTGCTGAAAATGTTACTTAATTCATCACGTAATTATCCAATGTGCATATGTTCTTCCATGAAGGTTTCTAAATAATAAAAAGTTCAGAATTGTATCAGGACAGATGGATACTGGGTGTCTGAGTTGATTATTCTACCCTTCTTTATGTAAGTGTTCTGATAGACACTTTCCTATTTTACCATGGTTATTGTATTTCTTTGATGCCGGTGACAGAGTAGCAAATGCTGTAACTGTGTCACTCAGCCACGTTGTTAAACCATTCTTTCATGAAGTCAGCATGATAAACTCCATTTACAGTTAAAGAGGCAGGGACAGAAGGCTCCGATTTCAGAGGGTTAAATCAAGGTTGAATAGCCCCAAAGCAATGCTATGTACAGTCATGGTATCAGAGTCACATAATCTCTGAGGACAATCTAAAACTTCTTATGCATTTTTAAAAAAGAAGAACTTGGAAAAAGATCCTTCTAGTCAGCTGAATTTGTAAATCTCTTGTATGGTCCTGGATTGAATTATGGCTGCTCTACCACTTCTAAGGAAGGCAGAGCAAAAATACCGCTTCCCTTTGCCTCTTGTGAACAAAGGTGAGAGTGATTCAGTGTCAGCATTGCACAAGTAAAATCAGTGCAAGGAGATTCTGTTCACTGGCTTCAAAGCCGTGACACAGGTAGGATGTCTCAGTGGGAGCCGGAGGGAAGTGCTTTGTCTGAAAAGACGGTACTCTCAGGACAACTGCTCCAACTATTAAAATGGAAAAATTGGCAAGAGTGATATACAACAAATATTTTAGTAAAGATGACTAAATTATTTTTCTCCTTCTATAGCTCTTAACATAAGAATTATTGCTGGAAAATGAAAAGCAATGTGAGTGGTAAATGGCTGGTAGGGTGACAATAATTTGTATCTATGTACATATATATACACATATATGTGCGTGGTGCATGCTTAGCCGCTTCAGTCATGGCCAACTTTTGCGACCCTATGGGTTGTAGCCTACCAGGCTCCTCCATCCATGGAATTCTTCAGGCAAGAATACTGGAGTGGGTTGCTGTGACCTTCTCCAGGGAATCTTCCCAACCCAGGGATCAAATCCACGTCTGTTACATCTACCTGCATTGGCAGGCAGGTTTTTTACCACTAGCATCACATGGGAACACACACAAATTAATTAAGCACATGATGCTTTAACTATGTGAGAAATCCATAAAGCTATAAAAAAATTAGAAAATATAAGCAAGTAAATAAATGAACGTTTATATACTAATTGTGATAGGTGCTATGAAGGAAATGAACAGGGACCCCTGATAGCTCGGTTGGTAAAGAATCTACCTGCAAAGCAGGAGACCCCGGTTCAATTCCTGGATTGGAAAGATCTGCTGGAGAAGGGATAGGCTAACCACTCCAGTATTCTTGGGCTTCCCTGTGGCTCATCTGGTAAAGAATCCACCTGCAATGTGGGAGACCTGGGTTTGATTTCTGGGTTGGGAAGATCTCCTGAATAAGGGAAAGGCTACCCACTCCAGTATTCTTGCCTAGAGAATTCCATGGACTGTATAGTCCATGGGGTCGCAAAGAGTAGGGCACAACTGAGTGACTTTCACTTACTTCACGGCCTATTGGGTGGCTCCACGTGGTTACCTTGGAGAAGGAGATGGCAACCCACTCCAGTATTCTTGCCTAGAGAATCCTGTGGACAGAGGAGCCTGGTGGGCTGCCGTCCATGGGGTCGCACAGAGTTGGACATGACTGAAACACCTTAGCATGCATGCATGCATTGGAGAAGACAATGGCAACCCACTCCAGTGTTCTTGCCTGGAGAATCCCAGGGACGGGGGAGCCTGGTGGGCTGCCATCTGTGGAGTTGTGCAGAGTCAGACACGACTGAAGCAACTTAGCAGCAGCAGCAGCACATGGTTACCTAGGAGACTTGCCCTTCTATGACAGGCCTTTCTCCCAGCTCCATCTCTTTACAACACACTTGTAGGTCTCCATGCCTTTGCACAAGTTCTTTCCTCTGCCTAAAATGTCATTTTATCTTATATTCCCAAGTATTTGTTGTTCAGTTGCTCAGTCATGTCTGTCTCTTTGCAGCACCATGGACTGCAGCATACCAGGCTTCCCTGTCCTTCACCATCTCCTGGAGCTTGCTCAAATTCATGTCCACTGGGTCAGTGACGCCATCCAGCCATCTCATCCTGTCATCCCCTTCTCCTCCTGCCTTCAATCTTTCTCAGCATCAGGGTCTTTTCTAATGAGCTGGCTCTTCATATCTGGTGACCAAAGTACTGCTTAATCTTCAAAGCTCAGCAGATGTTTCCTTGTCCATGTAAGAATCAAGTTCTTCTCTTGATACTGCTGTCACAGTTCTAGTTACATTTTGCCTGGCATTGTAGTTAATTCCTAGTGAAATGATGAGCAACTTACAAATAGGGACTGGGCTTTCCTAATATATATTTCTCCTTTAGTCCCATAAGGAGGAGCTCAGAAATGCTAGGCCAGGATCTCCAAGGTCATTGATTTCAGATGAGGAAACTGTGAGTTTTAACTATGAGGTTGATTTTCTGACTCTCAGTTGCTTATGGACATGCCCTCAGCTACTTTCAATAGGTCTTTCAAAAGAGTTGCTGCTGATGCTTCAGTAGGGAAAGATGGCAAAAAAGGTGTGCTGGGTGTCTTCAAACTCTTGGGCATAGCGCCTCAAAATCTTGGAACAATGGAGACACTGAAGTTTGGCAGAAGAAGTAGGGAAGGAGTAGCTAATGCTTTTTAGGCTATCCTATGTAGAAACTGTCAACTGTTAAAAACTACAGAAACCTATTATAACAAATTGCTCAGTTTTCAGTCCTGGCCCCAATGACCCCAGGAAACACCTAGAAAAGACAGTCTCATCATCTGAAACTCAGGAAGAAGATTCTCCAGCTAAGTCATTGCACTGAAGAAAGTATGAATGAAGGGGGAATTCTGGACCAATGTTATTTACATGAAAGCAGATTCTACTTAATAAGTGGTGTGACTTTTTTAGAGGCCCCCCCCCCAAAGTTTTCCTACATCTTTGATCAATGCCTAAAATTTTAAAATTTTTTCTGATGACAATCATTATCAATATCTGGATATAAAGCTTTATACTTTATATTGCTCTGTCGATTTGAATGTGCTTTGAAATGAGGTGGAAGAAATTACATGGAATCTTTCATTGAGAGCACTTTATTTTTATTCAGAAGACATTTATTGATAAGCCATTTGAAAAACAAAGATCTGAAGAAGGTCCAAGTGAAGACAGAGCTTCCAAGTATAGGACATGAAGAGAATTTTTTCTAACTGTGCTAAGAATTAAAGAGAAGAGTAAGGTAAGACAGAAGCTGAGAGATGGTGGAGCTAGATTCGAATATGGTGCCTAAAGTTTGGCTCCTATGCAGTAGACCTGTAAATTATTGTTTACAATGGTAAACTATTGTTTACTGAATATTAGAATCTTCGGCACAGGTTGAATTAAACATGTGTTTCCTATTCTGAACTTTAAGTAAATAAATGCTCAGAAACATTGCAATTTTTATAACTGTTTTCATGTGCTGTAATCAGATGATTAGATGTGTTTTTGACCATTTGTTTACTCACTCAAAGATTTATGTGTGGATAAATATAGCTGAACCATGTGTGGAAACTTTTTGAAAAATGATATTTTTCTAGGCTAATGAAACTTTGGAGGCAAGATCAAATAGATTACGTGACCAAAATGGAACTCCATATCAATGAATATTGAGATAGCGAAAAAGAGAAAAATAGTTGGAAATGAGACAGGTGAACCAGATTATGGCCAGTCAAGTTGGAGTCTAGGATGATAAGGTCAAGGTGGGTGAGGCATAATATTGGAAATATATATTACTGAAATGAGCCAGGATTGATTCGATGCTGTGTATCTGGCCTAAGACATGCATTCACAACAGACTGCCTGTGATACAAATCAGATCGCGGTGTTCACAGCGGGGGAATAGTGGACTTGCGGTGCCTGCATGGCATTTCTCGCTCGCTCTCTCTCCCTGGGGAGCCACGTTGATCACAGGACTCTTAACCCCTATGTCAGCGCCTCTTGTCCTCAGCTGTCTCTGATTCTGGTTCGGCATTGACTTCAACTCCCTTCACCTGCAAGCAGTCTGACTTCCGGGCTTGCAGCCGGCTTCCTGTCCACACCACACACCTCTACCATCCACCCTTGAGTTACATGGCACAAATGAAATTGTGTTTCATAGTTCAGCTAAAAAAAAGCTTTATTACTCATTACTGAGAGTATGGCAGACACAAGGGAGGAGATGTAGACTGTCCTTAAAAATACATTATCTTAATCCTCACCCAAATCTGAGAAGAGGATATTATCCAGTCCATCATTTAGAACAAGAAACTGAGAACCGGGAAAGGTGAGTAGTTGGGCCAGACTCATATGGCTCTTAAATAACAGAATTTGAACCAAGTCTGTCTAACTCTTGGGCTTCCCTGGTGGCTCAGCAGTAAAGAACCTGCCTGCCAATGCCAGAGATATGGGTTCAATCCCTGGGTTGGGGAGATCCCCTGGAGAAGGGAATGGCAACTCACTCCAGTATTCTTGCCTGGAAAATCCCATGGACAGAGGAGTTTGGCCGGCTATAGTCCATGGCGTTACAATGAGTCAGATATGACTTAGTGACTGAGTGTACACTCACTCTCTTAACTCATTATTAACCACACACAGCCTGCTGCTTTTCAAATTTTGACATGTGACTGAAATTGAATGTGTTAATTTAAATTAGGATAAAACATTTATCCAATTTAATAATATTCAACTTTAAAGAGAGTAAAGAGTGACCCGGTAGAAACAAAAATAGTTGTGTGATAGGAGCAAGAATGAAGAAGAAATGAAAATGAATGAGTCAGTAAATGTGAATTTCAATCCTATTTCTTCTCCTAAGTAGCTGTGTAGCCTCAGGTAAGTCCCTTAAAGTCATAGGATTCAGAAAGAGGCCTGAGATTGTTCAATCTGCTTGGTACTGCGAGAGTTTCAGTTAAAGCTTAGCCTCCATTGTGGCAGAGGGTAGTGGTGTCTCTTGAAAATATTAGTGCCTAAGGTGATGAGTTTTTGGAGAAGGCAATGGCACCCCACTCCAGTACTCTTGCCTGGAAAATCCCATGGACGGAGGGGCCTGGTGGGCTGCAGTCCGTGGGGTCGATAGGAGTCCGACACAACTGAGCGACTTCACTTTGACTTTTCACTTTCATGCATTGGAGTAGGAAATGGCAACCCACTCCAGTGTTCTTGCCTGGAGAATCCCATGGACAGAGGAGCCTGGTGGGCTGCTGTCTATGGGGTCGCACAAAGTTGGACACGACTGAAGCGACTTAGCAGCAGCAAGGTGATGAGTTTTAGGAGACAAGCTTTGTGCCCTGAGATCTCCTGGAACCACACTCTGGCCTTTCCCCCTTAACCTCCTCCTACTCTCAAACACAGTTGTGCAATTCTGTACCCTCAGGGAATTTTTGTTTTTCCTACTTCTATCTGGTAAGTATTAGTTCAAACTTCTCTTTCAAGCTTTCATTCCCCAAAGTGAGTTATGTTGAAAACAATCCTTTAAGATACATTTACAAAATAGAATAGCAAACACCTATATAGTTTCACTATGTGCCACACAGTTTGTGAATCTATATATGATATAATTATATAATATCTGGATTTTTATATTATAATTAGTATATAATACATATTCATGCTTTGGCCCTCTTAACAAGCTTAGGGTGATAATGCTATTATAAAACTATTTTATAGGAGATTGAGGTATAGAGAATGGTTAAAAAAGGGTTTGCTTAATATGGTGCAGCTGACAAGTTATCAGAGGACTGGGGTTCTTCCTGTTGGCTATGCCGAGGATATTCTTTAGGGCTTAGCTTTTTGGGGCTTTATTTATAACCTGTGAAATGGGATGCAAGCAAAATTTTAAAAAATTCTCTGCCTTGTAGTAGTGATATATTCACTGTGGTGTCTGAAATATGTAATTCATTATGTACTTTCTCTAATGTTTATTTTTTCAACTAAGCTTTCTTGGAACTTCTCTTTTGCTGACTCTTGTAATCTTGTAATGGAGACACTTCAGACACTTGATCGTAAACTCTATTAATTAATCAACTAATTAGAGTCATGTATCTTTTTGTTGTCTGTCCCAAGTTTAGGATCAGGTGACAGAACTGTTGAATGACCCTTTTTGGCTCTCTTCTACTCTGACATCTGCTAGTTTCCTGACTTTGGCAAGGCTGTTAACTAGCTTGCATTACTCTTTTCCATCTGGAAAATGAAATAATTTGGTTGGATGACTTCTGCTGTCTGTTACGACTCTGAAAGTCTGTGGTCCCATCATGCTTCCTTCACCCAACCGAAGGTCAGCTTCTAAGTATCTCAGTTTCTATTGAGAAAGGTTAATAAGGGGAAGGAAGCATTTCTTAGGCTAGAGTGAGCCCAAGACCAAAAATGATAGATAGCTTGGTTGAAGTCACACGTCTTGACACACTGAAATATATTGACTTTCACTTTCTCTCCTATATGAGGTTCCTGTGAAAAAGATCCTCAACCTGAACAAAACAAAGCTAGTTGCTCATTTAACTCATGCTGAAATGTAAAGAAAAATGTCCCAATTAGAGAGCTATTCTATCATCATCTCAGTAATACAGAACAATACTATACTGTCATATAAATTTTTTCATAAAGAGGACTTCTAGGGTTTCTTATGTTCAACATAGAAAACCTACAGTCAATATTCACTGGCAAATAGGAGTGGAATGTTAATAATTACTGCTGAACATTAACCAAATATGTAGTGGTCAAATCTTAAGATTCACAAAGTAGTTTATTTTGTTTCTCAAACAATAAAACAAATTAGAGGTGTAATTTCCAGCCAGGTCTCAAAGAACAGATACCACTTTCCCCAAAGGCATACTCAGAAGGGGTGTGGAATATAATGGCACTGAATGTTAATTTAAAATTCTCTTTGCCCTTCAAGTAATAATATTAACTACCCTCATGAATAATTGGCAATGCCACCTTTCTTCAAAGCAAGAAAGGATGCAGTGAGGCAAGGATCGGAAACACCTGCCTGTGATCATGTGTGGTTTTGGGTAATGCTGGCCAAACAGCCATTGAAGGATAAAGGCAATTAAAGTTTTAGACATGTAAGAAATCATGAATTAATGTTCCCAGGAGCCTTATCTTAAGAAGTCTACTGTAGGGCAAACTTCAGCCATCCAAAAGGTAACTGGGGAAAGGAAAACTGGCAAAGCAGTTTTTTATTTTATTTTATTTTATGTTTTGACTTTACAATATTGTATTGGTTTTGCTATATATCAAAATGAATCTGCCACAGGTATACATGTGTTCCCCATCCTGAACCCTCCTCCCTCCCCATACCATCCCTCTGGGTCGTCCCAGTGCACCAACCCCAAGCATCCAGTATCGTGCATCGAACCTGGACTGGCGATTCGTTTCATATATGATATTATACATGTTTCAGTGCCATTCTCCCAAATCATCCCACCTTCTCCCTCTCCCACAGAGTCCAGAAGACTGTTCTATACATCAGTGTCTCTTTTGCTGTCTCGTATACAGGGTTATTGTTACCATCTTTCTAAATTCCATATATGTGCATTGCTGCATCACTTTAGTCGTGTCCGACTCTGTGCGACCCCATAGACGGCAGCCCACCAGGCTCCCCCATCCCAGGGATTCTCCAGGCAAGAACGCTGGAGTGGGTTGCCATTTCCTTCTCCATTGCATGAAAGTGAAAGTGAAGTCGCTCAGTCGTGTCCGACTCTTAGCGACCCCAGGGACTGCAGCCTACCAGGCTCCTCCATCCATGGGATTTTCTAGGCAAAAGTACTGGAGTGGGGTGCCAGTGCCTTCTCCGTATATATGCGTTAGTATACTGTATTGGTCTTTTTCTTTCTGGCTTACTTCACTCTGTATAATAGGCTCCAGTTTCATCCACCTCATTAGAACTGATTCAAATGTATTCTTTTTAATGGCTGAGTAATACTCCATTGTGTATATGTACCACGGCTTTCTTATCCATTCATCTGCTGATGGACATCTAGGTTGCTTCCATGCCCTGGCTATTATAAACAGTGCTGCGATGAATATTGGGGTACACGTGTCTCTTTCAATTCTGGTTTCCTCAGTGTGTATGCCCAGCAGTGGGATTGCTGGATCACAAGGCAGTTCTATTTCCAGTTTTTTAAGGAATCTCCACACTGTTCTCCATAGTTTTTTACCATTGTTAACGAAAGTTTGTAAGAAAGCCGATGTTGTTCTGAGTTGCCCCTAAAATGTGTAAGAAATCTATCTGCTGTCATACTGACAATGACAGTATAGTGTTCATATTGTCACAATATTCCTGGTAGATTATACTTGTCATAGTGAAGTCTATTTTGTCATAGGTTAAGAAAACAATACAGGGCACATGAATCACAGAGGATGCAAAACTGGTCAGCATAGTTCGTGCAGTGTTCTACATGACCGTCTACTCTGGATGAATGTGAGGATGATATGATTGCTAAAATCCTTTTAAGTTGTGATATTTGATGATTTCATACATTTTTGACATGGCAGAAAATACTAAAGGCTTTGGACTGATTGTCATCATTTCCTTTTCAAAAAAAGTGTTTCTGTGAACAATGAAGTTAATGCTGGCCAAGTGCCATTTTTCTAACTGAGGGCCTATCTCAAAAGGAAGAGACGTATATTGACATTTTTCAACCAGCCAGCCTTCCAGCCCATGAAATAGAATCAATCATATTATGCAGATTAATTGAGCCCTGGAACATTCGTAATCTGAGAATTCTGGGTGAAATCTTTAGAAGCCTTTCCAGTCATTTTCAGACAGGCTGGGACCCGGGACTTGGGACCTTTTACTATGGTGCTTGCATCTGGATAAACTTCTCCTGGATCAACAGAATACAAACCATAAGGGCCTAAAAATAACCGCCTGCATGTGCAGTTGCAACAAATTATGAACAATAAGATACAAAAAGACCAAAATCCAACTGCCATTTCTGAGGTTCCAGGAGCAAAAGCAAAAATGATCCCTGCACACAGCACCACCAAGCGGGTGGGAAACCACCCAAGTCACCCCTCCTGCCAGACCCCTGGACCTGCTCCTACCCTTACCCCATTTAAGGGACCAGCTCACCTGCTTCTCAGGGAAGAAGCAAAACCTGTTGTCTCAGGGAAAAAACAAGCCTGTTTGTTCTCGCTCCCTCGTGCTGCAGCACAAGTCCTGGTAAACCCTTCCCTGGATTTCTCCTCTGGCCTCCTCTCAATTTCTATTAATTAAAAAGCCCAGGCTTCCCAGGTGGCACAGTAGTAAAGAAGTCGCCTGCCAATGCAGGAGATGCAAGAGACGTGGGTTCTATTCCTAGATCGGGAAGATTCCCCTGGAGTAGGAAATGGCAACCCACTCCAGTATTCTTGCCTGGGAAATCCTATGGACAGAGGAGCCTGGTGGGCTACAGTCCATGGGGTTGCAAAGAGTCAGACACGACTGAGCACACCCACACGCACACCAGGAACCTAGGTCAATAACAGTTTGGGTCAATGTGATAGTAGGCTTTATGAGTCCCAACCTAGAGACCTTAGAAAGCATTTACTTTAAATCTGCCATTTTATGTGGAAATCAAGGCAGAAGAAATTCTGGAGATTTGATTAAAGACCCAGAGGAAGCAATATGCTGACCTAGAACCATATCAAGTCCCATTTTGCCTCCTGCACCAAGGGCTCTTTCCAATCTCCATTTCCCCCAAATTCCTGAACACAACAACTTCCCTTCACTGTCAAGAAATGAATGGACTTAAGTGGCTTTGATCACAGAAAAAAAAAAAAAAAAACAAACTCTAAGACAAAAACTCTCTGGACTCTCCACCACCAGCTCAGAATGGACAGCCGCCCTTTGTTCCTCCCTTCCTGCTAGAGTGGAGAGGAGGCCCCTGCTTTCCTAGGTTTATATCTTCACCCGTGCTTCTCCTCAAAACAGTTTTCTCCTCAAAACTGCCATGAACCACCAATCTCCCTTCTGGGAATTTTGGTCAACTGATTATCCCCTTGCTGTACTGAGGCTTTTCCACACTCAAGGAAATTTCAGCTTTATCAGTTATGTTTTATGCCTCTTAGTAAAAAGAAAAAAGATTTGAACTAAATATAAGTAAGTGTTCAGATTTGTTGATTCTAGTGATGGGTACATGGAAATTTATTATTTTAGCCTCTATACTTTTTCTATCTACTTTTTTTTCCTTCAAAAAAGCAAAAAGATCATGAGCAATGTTATGGACTCAGTGAAGATTAGAGACTGTAAATGCGAAACAGCATCCATCCACAGGGGCTACACACAGGCACACTGCTGTTCAGTCACTAAGTCGTGTCCAGCGCTTGGCGAGTCCGTGGACTGCAGCAGGCCAGGCTTCCCTGTCCTTCGCTCTCTCCCGGAGTTTGCCCAAATTCATATTCATTGAGTTGGTGATGCCATCTAACCATCTCATCCTCTGCCACCCTCTTCTCCTTTTGCCTTCAATCTTTCTTAGCATCAGGGTCTTTATACACATAGGCACTGCTTCCCTCTAATTTGCACACTCAGAGTGAAGGGAGTTTTGGGCCCTCCTAACTTAGGTTAAAAAAAGAAAAGAGAAAAGTGAATTGCAGAGACTGTTCTGTTTACAGTTGAGCAGGGGACTTCCAAACTTCACTGTAGCTGCTGTGAAATGATGCATTTATAGGTGGTCCAAAAAGCTAGCTGGAAGTGATCATCTGGAATTTTTAAAACCTTCTTTGCAGCAATGTTGCTAAACACAGAATCAATCATACAAACACAAAGAATCCTCAAGTTTATCCATTTATTGAACTCTCAAATATCTTTTGGCAACTGGTATGTAAGAATTGAGAATAAGGACCAATTTTTAAATTCATAAGGAAAATGACTTTTCTTTTTAAAACAACTTTATATTGGAGTATAGCTGATTAGCAATGTTGTGACAGTTTCAAGTGAACAATAAAGGGACTCAGCCACACATACACATGTATCCATTCTCCCCCAAACTCCCCTCTCATCCAGGCTGCCACAGAACATTAAGCAGAGTTCCATGTGCTACACAGTAGGTCCTTGTTGGTTATCCACTTAAAATATAGCAGTGTGTATATGTTGATAGCAAACTCCCTAACTGTTCCTTTCCCACACCCTTTCTCACTGGTAACAGTAAGTTCTCTTAGTCTGTGAGTCTGTTTCTAGTTTGTAAATAAGTTCATTTCTGTCATTTTCTTTAGATTCCACATGCAAAGGATGTCCTACGATATTTCTCTTTCTCTGTATGCAGATGACACCACCCTTATGGCAGAAAATGAAGAGGAACTAAAAAGCCTCTTGATGAAGGTGAAAGTGGAGAGTGAAAAAGTTGGCTTAAAGCTCAACATTCAGAAAATGAAGATCATGGCATCCGGTCCCATCACTTCATGGGAAATAGATGGGGAAACAGGGGAAACAGTGTCAGACTTTATTTTTCTGGGCTCCAAAATCACTGCAGATGGTGACTACAGCCATGAAATTAAAAGACGCTTACTCCTTGGAAGGAAAGTTATGACCAACCTAGATAGCATATTCAAAAGCAGAGATATTACTTTGCCAACAAAGGTTCATCTAGTCAAGGCTATGGTTTTTCCTGTGGTCATGTATGGATGTGAGAGTTGGACTGTGAAGAAGGCTGAGTGCCAAAGAATTGATGCTTTTGAACTGTGGTATTGGAGAAGACTCTTGAGAGTCCCTTGGACTGCAAGGAGATCCAACCAGTCCATTCTAAAGGAGATCAGTCCTGGGTGTTCTTTGGAAGGAATGATGCTAAAGCTGAAACTCCAGTACTTTGGCCACCTCATGCGAAGAGTTGACTCATTGGAAAAGACTCTGATGCTGGGAGGGGTTGGGGGCAAGAGGAGAAGGGGACGACAGAGGATGAGATGGCTGGATGGCATCACTGACTCAATGGACATGAGTCTGAGTGAACTCCGGGAGTTGGTGATGGACAGGGAGGCCTGGCGTGCTGTGATTCATGGGGTTGCAAAGAGTCGGACATGACTGAGCGACTGATCTGATCTGATCTGATCTGAGTTACTTCACTCAATATGACAATCTCTATGTCTATCCATGTTAATGGCAACTATTCTTGAAAAATACCTTACATTCCCACTTCCAGATCTACACAACCTCTCCTGTTTTTACCTGTTCTTTCCTCCTTCCTTTCTGCTGAATGGAGTGATTGTCCTTCCTCCCCATCCAAGATCAGTTTCACCCCAGTACCGCCCCTGCGTCCACCCCCCAATTTGGAATTGTATGCCATTTCTATGACTAACCTAGATAGCATATTAAAAAGCAGAGACATTACTTTGCCAACAAAGGTCTGTCTAGTCAAGGCTATGGTTTTTCCAGTAGCCATGTATGGATGTGAGAGTTGGACTCTGAAGAAAGCTGAGTGCCAAAGAATTGATGCTTTTAAACTGTGGTATTGGAGAAGACTCTTGAGAGTCCCTTGGACTGCAAGGAGATCCAACCAGTCCATTCTAAAGGAGATCAGTCCTGGGTGTTCTTTGGAAGGACTGATGCTAAAGCTGAAACCCCAGTACTTTGGCCACCTCATGTGAAGAGTTGACTCATTGGAAAAGTCTTTGATGCTGGGAGGGATTGGGGGCAGGAGGAGAAGGGGACAACAGAGGATGAGATGGCTGGATGGCATTACCGACATGATGGACGTGAGTCTGAGTGAACTCCGGGAATTGGTGATGGACAGGGAAGCCTGGTGTGCTGCAGTTCATGGGGTCACAAGGACTCGGACACGACTGAGCGACTGAACTGAACTGAACTCATGCCATTTCTTGTTAGTTTTTTTTTTTTTTTTTTTATCTTCTGTCTTCAACCCTTGTCTCTCCATTAGGTCATCCCCATGGTATTTAAACATGTTTCCATTTTTCTCTCCTTAAGAAAAGAAACTTCACTGATTTCCCATTCACCTCCAGCTGATGCCTAATCTCTTTTCTTACCTTCACAACCAAACTACTCAAATGGGAATTTTAAAAGCGGTGCATTTCTGCTCTTACCATCTCTATTTCCTCAATCCCTCTCATTCCTTAACCCAGTCCAGCTGGCTCTGCTACCAGACCACCTCCCCCAACCACCCCTCCTCCCTGCCCCGCATGTGTCACCATTGACCTCAGTGTCTCCTTTGTGGAATAAACAGAACTTTGCAGGGGGAGCAGAAAGCAGCTTTCTTTCTTGTTACCATTTGTCCTTCTCAGAACTTTTACAAAGTCTTGGGCAGATACCATAATGTTTCTGATTACTCTCAGGGATTAATGAAGATTGAATTTTTTTAGGAGATTGAAATGCTTGTATGAGAAGGGACTGGAGTTTTTAAATCTCCAATCCAAGTTAAATATCCCTAGCTCGGGTGTGTCTTAGAGATATATGTAGTGAGGAACCGGGAATGGGTGACTTTTGCAGCATTTCTCTTCTGAAACGTGTCTTTTGCTCACAAGTCTTTCTCTACTTCCTCCAGGATTTGTGCATAGAAATTCTCACCTGACTGGGATAGCTATACTCTGGCCTTGATGGTTGTGGAAGGTACCTACATCTTCAAACTTTAGAGAGGACAAAGTCCAATCCTAAGGTTTTTACACATACACATACACACACACACACATACACACATCCCTTTCCCCTGCTAGGCCAAAGCAGACTGTTAGTATCAAACTCTTGGTAAGCAGAAATGGGTTAAAGCAAAGAAGCAGTTACCTTAAGGCACATCTTCCTAATGGATGCTCAAAACAAGTCAAAATAAAGCACAGATGCACACAGACAGTTCAAAGCTCTGGCAGCCTGATGCTGAGTTGCTGAGTGTAGTTCCCGGGGAGGAAGCACCTTCTCTGCTGGTCTGGGAGCTGCCTCCATACTAGCTGCTGCAAAGCAAATGCTGAGCACTGTTTTCACATTTTGCCTTTTTTCCTAAAAGTGAAAATTCTCTTTGAATTTCTTCCAGATAGTGAGAATGGGTACTAATGTAGTAGGTACTAATGTTATAAAAGCCAACTGGCATAAAGCAAGCTATTGAAAAATGGGGATACCTCTATATATGCAGTATATGTACACATATATTTAATGAGTCCCTAAAGATTAAGAGGGGCATGGAACAGATAGGGACAGAAACAGAGAGAGATTGATTTATTTCAGTAAAAGTGATTTTATAGGTCTTACCCCATCTCTGCCACTTAGTTCAGTTCAGTTCAGTCACTCAGTCGTGTCTGACTCTTTGCGACCCCATGAGTCGCAGCACGCCAGGCCTCCCTGTCTATCACCAACTCTTGGAGTTCACTCCGACTCACATCCATTGAGTCCGTGATGCCATCCAGCCATCTCATCCTCTGTCATCCCATTTTCCTCCTGCCCCCAATCCCTCCCAGCATCAGAGTCTTTTCCAATGAGTCAACTCTTCTCATGAGGTGGCCAAAGTACTGGAGTTTCAGCTTTAGCATCATTCCTTCCAAAGAACACCCAGGACTGATCTCCTTTGCCACTTAAGGGCCACCTCTAAAGGAGGCTTATATCGCCTTAACACTTCATAGGACTGCTTTAAAAGTTCCTTAAACTAATGCATTTGAATATAAATAAACTAAAAAGGCTGCAGGAGCCTTGGCTTAGTTGAAATGTAATGTTGTTATTATTGTAATCTGAATATACTTTCCAGGTCTAAAGGATCTGATGGCAATTGTATTTGCGCCTTATGTCATCTGTTGAGGATGTTAGGAAGGGACAAAGTTTAAACTAGGATGGTGGTGACACTAATGAAATTACTTTGTCTTGTCTGTTGAACCCGAGATATCACTGCCTTGAGAGAATGTAGGGAGATATTCACTTTTGTTCTTCAGTCCCCAAGCTGGTAACCCACACAGGCCAGGCCTGCCCATCTACCTCTAAGGGCTCTGGGGTCAGCTGGCTCCCTCTCTGGTCTCCAGTCTCTCTTCAGGCTCAAAAGAATGGAGGTTGAATTTGTCCCAGGTAGAGTATGGCTGGGTAAGATATTCAACTCCAGTTCTAGGGCCTGTGCTGCGAACAATTATGAAGCAGTTCCTTTGGACCTACCATATGTCATATGGCATGAATCTTCAAGTCACTCTTGCCAAGTGACCATGAGCAAACCAGGTGGCCATGTAGCAAAGTTATTCACCATTTGCGCTCCTGGATCTGTTCTCCATCTTTCTCCCTCTTGGTCTGTGCCCTGGGAGGCTTACCTCCACCAAGTACAGCAATTAGACTACCTTGCCTTTGGTATCTGGATGATTTAGCCAATGGGAAGACCAGATAGATTGAGGGCAGGAGTTGGGGCCCCCCTCTGCTGTGGGGCCAGGATTTTGGCAGTGGACATCTTTCATGGTTGCAGCTCTTGCTGGTTCCCTTGTTGATTTCGTTTAGCTCTGCCCACAATTGTGTTGCTGTTGTTCAGTTGCTAAGTCGTGCCTCTTTTCAACCCCATGGACTGTAGCACACTAAATTTCCCTGTCCTTCACTAGCTCCCAGAGTTTGCTCAAACTCATGTCTATTGAGTCAGTGATGCCATCCAACCAGCTCATTCTCTATCATCCCCTTCTCCTCCTGCCCTCAATCTTTCCCAGCATCAACATCTTTGCCAATGAGTCAGCTCTTACACAATTGTATAAAGGAGGCCAAAGAGAAGCTTCATTATTTAAACCCATTAGGAGATCATTTTTTTCCCTGTCAGAACCCTGAATGACTTGACCTCTGTAAGCCTCATTTTCCTCATCTGTTATAATATGGGTTTAATAAAAGAGGGACTTCCCTTGTGGCTCACTGGTAAAGAATCTGCCTGCCATTGCAGGAGACTCAGGTTTGATCCCTGGGTTGGGAAGATCTCCTGGAGAAGGAAATGGCAACCCACTCCAGTATTCTTGCCTGAAAAAATCCCATGGACAGAGGAGCCTGGCAGGCTACAGTCCATGGGATTGCAAAGAGTGGGTCATGACTTAGCAATTAAACAGCAACAGTAATAAAAGAACTCAATTCATTGAGCAGGAATAGGATTGAGATAACCCTTGTAAAGAACTAACTACACAGTAGTGTGTGTGTGTGTGTGCACACACGTGCATGCACTCAGTTGGTCAGTTATGTCTGACTCTTTGAAATCCTATGGACTGTAGCCCTCCAAGCTCCTCTATCTATGGGATTCTTCAGGCAAGAATACTGGAATGGGTTGTCATTTCCTACTCCAGGGGATCTTCCCTACCCAGGGATTGAATCCATGTCTCCTGGTTCTCTTGTATTGGTAGGTGGATTCTTTACCACTGAGCCATCTGGCAATCCCCAATACACACAGTAGACACTGTACTTAATATTTACTAAGTACACGCTTAGTGCAAAGTAGTTTACTGAGTATTGATACAAAAGTATTAATGTCACAAAGTATTAATACTGACTATTAATACAAAGCATTGACTACTGACTCAGCAAAATTAGCTATCATTATTTTTTATCATTGTTACTGCTTGCCATTTGCAAATAAATTGAGATGGCTTTAAGCCACTTCTGACTGTTAATTAATTTGAAACAGCGATTAGCAGATTGCAAAACCAACTCCCCCTCTCAGTTCTTACCACAAATCACCTTTGCTTGCCTTGTCCTCCCCGGCTCCCTTGGCATCCTTCCCCGGATCTACTGCGTTTCTTTTGGTGTGTGTATGATTTTCTGAAGACTTCCATCATTTGAGACTATTTCTTTCAATCCTCAAAGCATAAGATCTTTCTGTATTTTCTCTTTTAAATATCTAGTGATGACAGATTCAGGGATTTGGGGTGTACCTGCAACTGTAAGGATTTGAAGTTTCAGGAAGATGAATAAAAACCACCCAAACTTATCCTGAAACTCTCTCACCCAGTGACCTTGAATAAGTTATTTTATTCCTTGTCATGCTGAGTATCACTGAGTGGGTAAAATGAATGGGGAATGGTTAGAAAGATGAATTATACTCTTCAGAGGAAAAATTAGTGGGATTAAGTATTAAGTGTTTTTTTTTTTGTTCTCCCACTTAGGGTATAATGCATCAAAAAATAGTTTAAAAAAAAAACAGCTCTGGAGAAATGGAACATGCTCTCTTAAATTTCAAGCTGTCATAAAAAGATCAAGTTGAGTAGAGTGGCCTTGGTTCAAAAAGGCATTTTAAAGACTCTAATAATAAACAGATTCCTAATGAGCTAATCAATCACCACTGTGGCTGTCACTTTGTTTTCACTTAGACATACTGTAGTTTGAAAATTAAATACTATCCATATTGGAGTCTTTTAGAAACTCTCTGACAATTTCACTGAAATCAGAACTAACACAAATTTGTCTTTTCCATGACAACTCAAGAATCGTCATGACAGCAATCAGCATGACATTAGTCTTTCATTAATCCTTTTATGACAACTTATGAATTTATATAGTGTTACTTTTTCAGGTAAGTTTAGGTTCATTCATTCACTCACTCCCAAATTTTTTCTGAAGAAAGGGCAGTGGGCATTTATTAAGCATCCTTATCTGCTGAGAGTCGTGTCAGTCGTTTCATATTCCTTGACTCCTCTCAACAGCCCCATGAAATAGATATTATCATCTCCATTTTATAAGTGAGATAATACTGATCTCAAGAGTTTCAGTAGCAGAGTTAAGCCCACAGTTTTTCTCTCTATGACATCAATCATGACGTTTTGCAGTGAGGGAAGAATGGCCCCCAAACCTTTGCCATTCCTACACATTGAAGATGAACATGATGGTTCCTTTCAAGAGCTTTGTCTCTGCTTCAAGACAGGAACCAGTAAAATGCTTGTAGATTTGTAAAATGTGGTCATAACGTGCCTTTCCCTCCCAAGCTTCCCGTCACACCCACCCTTTACTGGTGCTGTCTCACTCACCCCATCCTGAAGACACGTGATGACAGTCATTCCATGTTTTCCCTCTTCACGGCCTCAACCTGTGCTGCTTTATTCCGGCCGTCCTCTTGGGTCCATTTCTATCATCATTCACAAGCATGATTTAGCTTTTTTCCGCCTCAGTAGAAATAGAGTGCATGGCTTCATGTGACTTCTTGCAGATGATGTTACAATGTTCCTCTTGTAACCACTACACCTACCCTGTGGACAGCCCCCTCATAGACCACTGGCTTCCTAAGATATTCTACCTGATGGTGTCCTCTAGCTGCTGGGGCTTCCTCAGCTCACACACAGAGCAGGAAGGAGGTGTCAGAGTGTGAAACGCCCCCAGAGAGTCCCCCTCAAGCAGTGAAGGGTAGGAACTTGTGGATAAATACTCTGACCCCCTCATTCCTCAATGGGGAAATTCCAAGACATGTTCAGCAGCCTCTGAAGGGACTTGAGGGAGTCTGAGCCCCAGTCATTCACAATAGTTACATGCTTCTCAGTAGGTACCTGCTTCTTCACCTTCCTTCTGTCTTTTGCAGATTGGGCTCCCCAGCAAGTTGACTGTGAGAATGAGATTAGCATTCAGGGAATTTACTGGAAAGCGCTCTCAGGATAAGTGCATGTGAAGGAAGGTAGGAAGGAGGGAGGGCTGAGCCAAGGGAGAAGTTAAATAGTCATGTAATTTAGAAAAGCATCCACCGACCCCTTAGGGAGATCAGTCTTCAAAGTTGTCTGAGTTGGATCAAAGGGCTAAGACCACGATACCCCTGCATGGACAAGTTATTACCAAATTCACTCTGTCCCTAAGAGACAGAGACCTGTTGTGAAACAGGTCCTTTTAGCTGAGGGCAGTATTTGGAGTCTGCTGGCAGCTGAGGAGGAGGGTATTTTCCAGCACTCCTAGAAGCGTGGGAATCCAACCAGTCAATCAGAAAGGGAAATCAGTCCTGAATATTCATTGGAAGGACCGATGCTAAAGCTGAAACTCCAATAGTTTGGCTACCTGATGCGAAGAACGGATTCATTGGAAAAGACCTTGCTGCTGGGAAAGATTGAAGGTGGGAAGACAAGGGGACGGCAGTGGATGAGATGGTTGGATAGCATCACGAACTCGATGGACATGAGTTTGAGTACGCTCCGGGAGTTGGTGATGGATAGGGAAGTGTGGCGTGCTGCAGCCGATGGGGTTGCAAAGATTTGGACACAACTGAGCAACTGAACTGAACTGAGCAGCTTGGGGAGTGGACACTTCCATCATGGAGGCAGATCTGGGCAGCAATCAGTGTTCACTACAGTGTGCCCCTTGCGCCACTCCGATTCCCTTCATCTAAGTTCTGGGGCAGATCTTTAGAATTCTGGTGTGCCTCTGGTTTACTGTAGGGGTAAACTAAGAGGAAAGTTAGATGGATGAGCTGCAGCCTCATTACTGGTGCTCATCTCAAAGTCATGACTCATGCCCATTTCCTCCCTCTTCTGCTATCCATGGTGGATTTCCCTGACACTCAGCTGGCACTTCTGCTTAACTCATTCTTGAGGGCTGGTTCCATTCCATTCTCAAGCTGTGGCTGCTGCACTTATTCATTTACAGGCAAAATTGGGCCAGGGAATAATACCAAGAGGTGCCTAAGTGAATTGCTCGGTGCCTAACATATTTATGTATGCCTCTCAGCATGTAAAGGAAGCCTGACTTCCCTCCAGTGATCTGCCAGGAAATTGACTCTGAGTGAGTGAGTGGTTGGTTGATTGACAATTCCTGATTGCTTATCCTTCAGAATGAGTAGTCCAAAATTCTTGGTGGCTGCTATAGCATAAAGCTTAATGGGGTTCCCGATTTATCCCCAAGTAGAAACATTTTTCTTTTCCAGAACCAGTATACCTCAACACGTAGGGCCTAGAGATGCCAGGGTGATGGGAAGCAAAATATTCCAAAGGGGGTCACTAGAAATAATGATAAATATTATTCCTGTTCCTACCCCTTGTTTTCTGGAACCACATATTCACATGTTGAGGACACAGCACCATAGAGTGGTCACTGATTTAGAATGTGCACTGAATCCTTGAGTGGGCCTCATCCTCCCTGTCTGTTGTCTCTGAGCAGACACCTAAGCTGTACCTTCAAAAGGCCTTTCATCCCAATATTAGACTAGCAGCATCTGCCTGGCATGGTGTAGGATAGTACCAGTATATCCAGAAGTCATGTGTTCAATGCCACATCTCCTTTTCTGTAAAGGGAATCACTCATCCTGGTGTGATGTGATGTGGAACAAATACTCTATAAGCCCTTGTTGGTGGTGCTGCCTAAGTCAGGCAATTGCATTACATAAAGAAAAAGCAACATCAGGGCTTAGCTACAATGGCCAGATCTACCTCTGGATCCCTGTCAAAGACCCGTTTCCAAATACCATCACCTTGGGGATTAGGGCCTCAGCATATTATTTGGAGGGGGTGGGGCACATTCAATCTATAGCAGTTTATGTATATTTTAACTTCAGGCCACTTGCTTTCCACACAAAGTGAATGACCAAGTGCACTATTCAAAGCTCTCATCATTGGGATGTTGAGATGATTTCCCCTTCCTCCTGTCTTTCAAAGCCACCCAAGATCAAGGTTAAGTGCTGCTGCTGCTGCTAAGTCACTCCAGTCTCATCCGACTCTGTGCGACCCCAGAGACGGCAGCCCACCAGGCTCCCCCGTCCCTGGGATTCTCCAGGCAAGAACACTGGAGTGGGTTGCCATTTCATTCTCCAATGCATGAAAGTGAAAGTGAAGTCACTCAGTCGTATCCGACTCTTCATGACCCCAAGGACTGCAGCCTACCAGACTCCTCCATCCATGGGATTTCCCAGGCAAGAGTACTGGAGTGGGGTGCCATCGCCTTCTCCAAGCTTAAGTGCAGCTGCTGTCAATTTGGGTGTATTGAGTTGACAATGTATGGACTCACTTCAGCTTTTATCCTTCTCCATGAGCAAACCAGTCAATCCTAAAGGAAATCAGTCCTGAATATTCATTGAAAGGACTGATGCTGACGCTGAAACTCCAATACTTTGGCCATCTGATACGAAGAACTGACTCATTGGAAAAGACCCTGATGCTGGGAAAGACTGAAGGCAGGAGGAGAAGAGAATGACAGAGGATGAGATGGTTGGATGGCATCACCGACTGGATGAACATGAGTTTGAGTAAGCTCTGGGAGTTGGTGATGGACAGGGAAGCCTGGCATGTTGCAGTCTATGGGATTGCAAAGAGTCGGACATGACTGAGCAACTGAACTGATGAGCTATTTGTAAGAGAAGCTCCCCACTTTGAATGTGGCCATAGGTGTGAGCTGAGGGTGAGGTACTGGTGGATTAGCCGTGGATGAGAAGGGGGCCTGGGACACCTGATCATACTGCTTTCTTATTCCCCACCCCTAGCCCCACCCACCCATGCCGGGTATCAGATATGACACTCTCATCTCACAGTGGATTGTTGCTTGACTTTACAACCTATGGGTCTGATAGAACCTGACTAATGACGACAGCTCTGGCCACATGATAACTTGTTGCTCCCTTGCTAACAGGAAGTGAAAGTCGATCAATTGTGTCCGATTCTTTGCAATCCCATGGACTGTAGCCCACCAGGCTCTTCTGTCCGTGGAATTCTCCAGGCAAGAATACTGGAGTGGGTTGCCATTCCCTTCTCCAGGGGGTCTTCTCAACCCAGGATTGAACCTGGGTCTCCCACATTGCAGGCAAATTCTTTACCATCTAAGCCACCCATTAGAAACTGTTTTTTTTTTTTCCAGAAAGAGGGTAACTTTTCACTTTAGATGGCATAACTTTGATCCTGGACCCTAAAGGTCTACATTATGATCTCTAACTAAGGCTTGCTATAAACTCCACACAGATACTGCTAATACCTAAGTTCTGCTAGGTCACATGGGCAAAAATCTAGGCCATGTGACTGTAGCAGGGGGCTGTTGTTGAACATTTTCATGTTCAGCTGACAGCCATTCGTCCACTCAATTTACTGGTTGAAGTAGTATTCCAGAAATGGACTGTTCTTCCTCAAGAAACCCTAGAAGCCCACTGGGCATTGTGCGTCTTCTTCATGATAGGAAGTGCATGATGCAAAAATTCATCTTTTACTCTGGAGGGGAAGTCTTGACAAGCCCCAGACCACTGAATCCCTAAACACTTCGTTGATAGAAATCTGAATTTTTCATAGGTTTTGTCTTACTGTCTCTGGAGAACATGTGTCTTACTAAGGTTGTTCACATACTTGCCACTTGTTACTTATCTAGTCAGGTTAGCATGATGTCATCCACAGTGTGGGCCAGGGTGAAATTCTAGGCTGGGGGGTGAGATTATATTATGACAGAGGACAAGAACTAAGCCTAGTCCGGGGGCAAGACTATAATTATAGTATTTATAGTACATTACAGTCTGTTCTAAGTGAACATAAGCTGTTCTTATTTTCCTTTTTGATGAGAATAGAAAAAATATTTACCAGATTAATGATTGTGTACCATGTAGCTGAGAATTTGCTAATCTGCTCTATTAAAAGATACCACACCTTGGTCAATGTACAATTAATGTAAATATTTGGTGAAGGTTGTAATAAGCTATTTTCAGGATCCATCTGGATTTTAGAGCCTAGCCAGGCAGGCTCCTCTGTCCATGGGATTCCCCAGGCAAGGACACTGGAGTGGGTTGCCATTTCCTTCTCCAGGGGATCTTCCCAAACCAGGGATCAAACCTGTATCTCCCATATCTCCTTCATTGGCAGGTGGGTTCTTTACCAGTAGCGCCACCTGGGATGCCCCACATATTTGGTGAAACTTGTAGTAGGCTATTTCCAGGATCCAACTGGCTTTTAGACAGGCCACACTGGTGAGTTAAAGGGACCATCATGCCTGCATCCTTTAGGTCTTTAAAAGTGGTCCTAATCTTTGCCATTTTCCAAATGATACAATACTTTTGTATTTACTATATTGCCTGACTATAAAACAGCAATCATTCCACTTGAGTTTTCATGACATAATAGCTCTTATCCTACAGGCCAAGGATTGGGCTTCCCTGGTGGCTTAGATGGTAAAGAATCCACCTGCAATGCAGGAGATCTAGTTTCAGTTCCTGGGTTGGGGAGATCTAGTACCTTGTATAAGTGGAATCAAGCAGTATTTGTCTGTACCTAATATATATTGGAATGAATTTTTAAGCTTAACAGTATTTATCCTACAAGCAAATTGTACCTTATTTTCTCCCCTGTGCTATAGAGTAGGTTTTTATTATTAACAGGTATCTATTTTATATGTAGTATCAATAGTTATATATGTCAATCCCAATCCCAGTCCCCCAATTCATCCCATGTGTCCATGTCTACATCTCTATTTTTCTATTTGTACTTTGCAAATAGGTTCATCTGTACCATTTTTCTAGATTCCACATATATGTATTAATATATGATATTTGTTGTTTCTTTCTGACTTACTTCACTCTGTATGAGAGACTCTAGGAGGCTCTAGGTCCATCCATACTCTGCAAGTGGCACAATTTAATTCCTTTTTATGGCTGAGTAATATTCCATTGTATATATTTTCAACCTCATTTTTTTTATCAGGGAGACTAGTTGTGTAGTGGCCTCTCTTATAAGTGCCCTGCCCTACAGAGGAGGCATCTCAGGGATTCTAGGGGCCTGCTTGGCAGTATCCCTTACTGTTTCAGTAAACTGAAGGCCCTCCCACTAAACATAGTTATGTGATGAGGTTTCCTGTGTTATAGCATATCCATTTTAGCACACCCATTTTCCTGAACCTTTTCGTCCCCCCTTTCACTGTCTGCTACAGTAAATCTGACAGTTCTGTTTCGTTTAGTAGCTTGAGAAAGTGATGGCCCAGACTAAACCATCCCAGAAACGTGTCTGCCTTGAGGTGTTTGCCATGGTGTTAAATCTTTTATCCCAAGAGTGTGTTCCCATATTGCTAAACTCTTTCTAACCCTGCCTTGCGTCCTATGAGCCAGCCCCTTGATTTGACATCTTGGAGTTGACTTTCCCATGTCCTCTCTTGGTGCTGCAGGTCCTTTGGGGTTTACTCCTTTGCTTCCTTCGCATTTGTGTTGTGAACTCACTCTATTTGCTGATCTGGTGGCAGGAGGTGGGGTGGGGCAGAGACCAAAGGAGGCCTCATGCACACCAGTGGGAATGTGCCGCCTTCAACAGTGCTGCCCGCTTCTGCAGGCTCAGGGCCCCCTGTGGATTCTGAGAGGTTAATGTGTCCTAGTGCATCAATCCAGATGTGGTCATCTCAGTTTGTAGGGTCCCATGATTATAGACCTGGCTAGGCTAAGAGTTCAACCTTCTCTGGAGCTCTGCAACTATTATGATTAAGTTCTGGATGTGGTCCTTAGATTTCCCTGCCTTTTGCCAGTGGGAAGAGGAGGATCTGATGTGCTCCAAGGAGGCTGTCTGCCTTTCATATCTAGTCTACTTGCTGATTAATCATTTTGTGCCGTCTATGATCTTTTTCCAAATTATCTAATGCCTACAGGCAGAGCCATCCAATTCCATTTTTCTTAGAATTATAATTTCCCAATATTTCTCAGATCCACTTCCTAATGCATTTCTTTACCAGCTTGCCATCCATCCCCGTTCACAACAGGCCGAAGCCTTCACAACTGCACTACTACCCAGGGCAGGATCCAGGCAGGCTCCCAGGGATGTGGTCCTTATTGCCCGCTGGCTGGCTGGGAACTCACTTCCAGAATCCCTTTTTAGCCTCTGCTTTCTCTAACAACATCTGGTACCCACCTTTGCAGGGTAGGCTCCCCAGCTAATCATAGTGATGAGGAGATTAGCAAGCAGAACATTGATTTGGGAGTGTTTTAGGATTAACCCTGGTAGGGGGAGAGAGGGAATCCAGATTAGGTAGTGGGAGGCTTTGAACATGAGGCAGTTACAGCAAAGGCATCAGTGACCCCAAAGGCAGCTTTGAAGCTGGGTCACCATTCAGATTTGATGGGAGTAGGGAGGTGAGGGTGGAACATATATCCCTTCGCATTGACCAGTCTTGAGAAGGGAGTCTTGGGTGAAGGCAATTCCAAGACTGTCAGCTGCAGCCAGCTGCAACTGGGGGAAGTAAGTGCTTCAGCCCCGAGGGTGGATCTGGCAGCCCAGCACAGTCCTCACACCCCATCTCACTTCCCCAATCCTCACTGCACTGGCTGCCTGGATCATCTCTAGCTACGGTTCTTTCACCCAAATCCTTGGATTGGAGAACTTTTGAATTAAAACACCCTTGCATGTGGCTAGGCAATTTTAAGATAGCTATTGCAATAATAAATCACATTTGGAATACTTATTATAGGCAACAAGTCACAACCTTTCTTCATCTCTAAAGTGATGGTGTTTGAATAGATGATTATTAAGCTCCCTCAAACTCGAATGTTCTACCATCTCCTTTCCTGCTCATGTCACCACATAAGTTCCTTCCTCTCCTTGTTCCCGGGCTCTGTGCCCAGCAACAGAAGGATGGGGTAGGAGATGTCTGCACAGATGAGCCTTACTACTTCCTTTGTTTATGAGGCTACTCATTGTGTTAAACCAGAGACATGGCAAAGAGCTTGGCCCCTACACAGAGTTCAAAGGGTTAAAAATAAAGTGGAAAATTTTCTCTGTTCTACTGAGGTCAGTGGTTCTTGGAGATGGGGCAAGACAATTGCCCTCGTAGGTGGGATGCTGTTGGCAAACAAGTCTACTCCCATAGATTTGCAATGACTAGTAGTGTTTAGTGGCCAGGGGCTAGAGATGAGAGCATTTCCCATGCAGAGGACACACCCAGTCCAGGACTCAGCATGCCAACGGTTCTCCTGTTGAAAAACCAAAGGAAGATAACCCTTGAGTCTTCTCACTTTCTACCTTCTATAAAGGAATAGCATCAAAGGTACATCCAATGGGCTGTGGAGCAAGGTTGTGTGAGGGGGTAAGAAAGTAGAGGTGAGCCACATTGTGGATTTCTTTCTTATGTAGATTCATGCTTGGTCTGTTCACATTCAGTTCAGCACATGGTTACCGGGCTCTGTGAAGACTTGGCTCTGGAATCCTCCCCACAAACTTTCCTGCTTTATAAAGTTGTACTCAGCTATGAGTCAGAGTGTAGCAAGCTGTATTTCTTCCAAAATTTCTTAAAGCGAAGGAAAAGATAATCTGTAAAGTAGCAGAACCCTTCATTCAGTTCTCACTGCTTATTTTTTAAATTAACTTTCTTTGGAGTGTACTTGCTTTACAATGTTGTGTTAGTTTCTGCTGTGCAGCAAGGTGAATCAGCTATATGTATACATGTATATATGTCCCCTTTTTTGGATTTCCTTCCCATCTGGGTCACCACAGAGCATTGAGTAGAGTTCCCTGTGCTGTACAATCAGTTCTCATTAATCTACTTTATACATGGTGGTTGGGCTTCCCTGATAGCTCAGCTGCTAAAGAATCTGCCTGCAATGCAGGAGACCTGGGTTCGATCCCTGGGTTGGGAAGATCCCCTGGAGAAAAGAAAGACTACTTACTCCAGTATTCTGGCCTGGAGAATTCCATGGACGGAGTTGAGAAGAGTTAGACACGACTGAGTGACTTTCACTATACATAGTAGTGGATATATGTCAATCACAATCTTCCAATTCATCCCACCCCCACTCCCTCACAGCTTATTTATTTTGAGTTTAAAATGATAAAGTACATTCAAGGGGAATCAAAGTAAAATGCCGATGATAAGAGTGGGGATGTCAGCAAAGTGAATACAGAGAAGTTTCCTCATGCTGCCCAGAGACCTGGCAAACAGCTTATAGGTTAACCAAATTTGTATTATAAATTTTATCCATCTGTGACAGCTGTGCTCTAGGGACTATCATCTGACCAGTAGCAATTCCCAGCCAGATAAAAGAAGCAGCCTAGATGCTGCTCTAGCTTCATAGAATGAATCACAAGTTTTTAGTAAAGCCTGTATCATAGTTTGGAGAAAATCAAGTGGCTAAGGTATTTTATCTGTTTTTGAAATACATTGGAGTGCAGCAATTCAGTAGGACCCCAAGAGATACCTTGTGGCTTTCTCTTCATGAATCACAAAAAGTTATACTGGAACCAAAGTATTTAAATTGGTGTCTGCTCTGGAACTTGGTTTGACTTTGCACCCATGTATTTAATTGAGACCAAATACATATTATGGTGTTTCAGATGAAATCCCTATACATTAGCAGTTCCATGATAAAAGAACTCTTTTTACTATTGTCAGTTAAGTCAGTGTCTGGAGGGGGAACTTTGAGAGCAGAGAGGACTATTATTAACAGTTGCTTGGGTTTAAAACTAATGCTGTTTTAAAGTTTAGGTTTTCAAATTTACATTTTTATCAAGTTTAACCTCTAAATCTTATTCTAAGATTCATATAAATATTAATCCATTTTAGTTTATTTTAATGTTCAACTCCAGTCCAATAAATAGAACTCATCTTAAACAATAGGCTCATTTACAAACATGAATAAATTCCTCTTGAGATTGTAGAATATCTTAATATAATATTAATATATTCCATTTTTTCTAGGTATTTCAAATACTTGAGAAAAATCACAACCTTAACAGGTCTTCCTGACTATTTAAGAAAATCTTGTAATCAAATATATACAATGATGAATTTGTACATACCAAATTTTCTTGTATACTCTAATACACTTAAAATTGATACTAAACTTTTCAGCTTGAAAATCATACAATAGCTTAAAATACCTACATGTCAAATTGAAGTCCTATTTCTCTGAGAGGCCAAATTCTTTCAGACTTTACAAATACATGAGTTTGATTTATTCCATCATCTCTAAATGTAATTTTAAGCCTTCCTGACTTACAAAGTCACTTATTCAAATGAGGAACAAGTTCATTCACATGGCCAAACACAGTGGTGGAAATGGAGTGGCCAGATCCCAGAGGTGTTAAGGAAGTGGGGTCAGTTGCTCTTGCTGAGTAACTGAAAGAGGAAAGTTAAGCAGAGAGAGGGTGTCAAAAATGGCACTTGGGTTTAATTTTAATGAGTAGTAGTACCAACAGGAATGTTGGAGGAGGAAAGGCTGCCGGGAGGGTAGCAGCATGACCCTAAGGACTGGAAGATGCCTTAGTGGTTGTTATTCTTCCCATTTACAAATAAGGAGACCAAGACTCAGAAATCAACTACTTTTTCAGTTAAAAAAAAGTTTTTCCAGTGTATGTAGCTAGAGAGTAGCAAACATGCTTTTTTCCTGGATTCACTTCCTTTCAGTTTATCTGTTTCAAAAATAGACAGGATGCAGTGGGATCCTGGAGACATTGTTCTTGTCTTGCTGGTACTGGAACACTGACAGACAAAGCAAAGAGTAGAAAAATTGCTTCCACGATTTTGCAAGATAAGGAGATTTTTATTTTTAAAGCTATAAGTCAGGCAGGTACACAACAAACTAGTTATTTTGCATTGGGTTAGATGCCACACTGCACCAACTTCACGGGCTAGATATGAACACGAATGCTAGATGTCAAAACCCCAAAGTTGCAGGACACAAAACAGTGTTTTTGTGGTTAATACATGTTGACTTTAGCACTGCCAAAAACCAACACAGATTTTGGCCAAGATTTTCCCAAAGTTATACAAACGTTTTACTTTAAATTGGTTGGATGGGCTTATTAGTCATGGGCTAACATTGAGGTCCCAGTTCTGTTCTGGGGAACTCAAGAGTGTGGAGCTGGAGCACATAGACAATGAAGGGAGCAAAAAGGAGTGAGGAGACTTCCTCAATTTTAATCTTCCTTGGAATTCTAGTTCTTGCTAGGAAAAAACCACCTTTCTTGTTCTCACTGTGACAAAAGAGACCTAGAGGGAACTTCAAGGTCCCTCTCAGTCAGTAGGATTTAGAACTGGCCAGAGTCTCCAGGAACCACAGGCATTCATAGAAAGTGAATCCCCCTACCTGCCTTTTGGGCTTCCCTGGTGGCTCAGACGGTAAAGAATCTGCCTGCAGTGTAGGAGACCAGGGTTCAATCCCTGGGTTGGAAAGATGCCCACAAAAAGGAAATGGCTACCTTCTCCAGTATTCCTACCTGGAGAATTCCATGGACAAAGGAGTCTGGTGAGTCCATGGGGTCCCAAAGAGTTGGACACCACTGAGCAGCTAATACTTTTTGACTTGATCACACTAGTGGATAAACACACAATTACTTGCCTCACAAGCCATTAAGGGTGCTCCTTCGAGGAATCTACAGATCACATACTCAAGAGTCTCTCTAAGAAGTTCAGTTCAGTTCAGTTGCTCAGTCGTGTCCAACTCTTTTCAACCCCATGGACTGTAGCATGCCAAGCCTACCTGTCCATCACCAACTCCTGGAGCTTGCCCAAACTCATGTCCATCGAGTCAGTGATACCATCCAACCATCTCACCCTCTGTCGTCCCCTTCTCCACCTGCCCTCAATCTTTCCCAGCGTCAGGGTCTTTTCAAATGAGTCAGTTCTTTGCATCAGGTGGCCAAAGTATTAGAGTTTCAGCTTCAGTATCAGTCCTTCCAATGAATATTCAGGACTGATTTCCTTTAGGATTGACTGGTTTGATCTCCTTGCAGTCCAAGGGATGCTTAAGAGTCTTCTCCAACACCACAGTTTAAAAGTATCAATTCTTCGGCGCTCAGCTTTCTTTATAGTCCAACTCTCACATCCATACACAACTACTGAAAAACCATAGCTTTGACTAGACAGACCTTTGTCAGCCAAGTAATGTCTCTGCTTTTTAATACGCTGTCTAGGTTGGTCATAACTTTTCTCCCAAGGAGTAATGGTCTTTTAATTTCATGGACGCAGTCACCATCTGCAGTGATTTTGGAGTCCCCCCAAATAAAGTCAGCCACTGTTTCCACTGTTTCTCCGTCTATTTGCCGTGAAGTGATGGGACCAGATGCTGTGATCTTAGTTTTCTGAATGTTGAGCTTTAAGCCAACTTTTTCACTCTCCTCTTTGACTTTCATCAAGAGGCTCTTTAGTTCTTCTTCACTTTCATAAGGGTGGTGTCATCTGCATATCTGAGGTTATTGATATTTCTCCTGGCAATCTTAATTCCAGCTTGTGCTTCATCCAGCCCAGCATTTCTCATGATGTACTCTGCATATAAGTTAAATAAGGGTGACAGTATACAGCCTTGACATAATCCTTTCCCTATTTGGAACCAATCTGTTGTTCCATGTCCAGTTCTAACTGTTGCTTCTTGACCTGAATACAGATTTCTCAGGAGGCAGGTCAGGTGATCTGGCATTCCCATCTCTTTCAGAATTTTCCACAGTTTTTTGTGATCCACACAATCAAAGGCTTTGGCATCGTCAATAAAGCAGAAGTAGATGTTTTTCTGGAATGCTATTGCTTTTTTGATGATCCAATGGATGTTGGCAATTTGAACTCTGGTTCCCCTGCCTTTTCTAAAACCATCTTAAACATCTGGAATTTCATGGTTCACGTACTGTTGAAGCTTGGCTTGGAGAATTTTGAGCATTACTCAAAATGCTCAGTGATCAGTGCCAAGAAATAGAGGGAAAAAATAGAATGGGAAAGACTAGAGATCTCTTCAAGAAAATTAGAGATTCCAAGGGAATATTTCATGCAAAGATGGGCTCAATAAAGAACAGAAGTTGTATGGACCTAAAAGAAGCAGAAGATATTAAGAAGAGATGGCAAGAATACACAGAAGAACTATACAAAAAAGATCTTCACGACCCAGATAATCACGATGGTGTGATCACTCACCTAGAGCCAGACATCCTGGAATGTGAAGTCAAGTGGGCCTTAGGAGTCATCACTACGAACAAAGCTAGTGGAAGTGATGGAATCCCAGTTGAGCTATTTCAAATCCTAAAAGATGATGCTGTGAAAGTGCTGCACTCAATATGCCAGCAAACTTGGAAGATGCAGCAGTGGCCACAGGACTGGAAAAGGTCAGTTTTCATTCCAATCTCAAGGAAAGGGAATGCTAAAAATGCTCAAACTACCACATAGCACTCATTTCACATTACGCACATGCTCTAAGAAGTACTTAGAAACAAATTTCTTTTGTTAATCCTAAAGGCGTAGTTGGATAGTAAAGAAGGGGACATGAATAAAGAAGATTTAAATTTTTTTTTATTTTTAACAATAAGTAAAAGACTTGCACCCAGGTTAGAATAATTGTAGCACAGTGAATCTTGCTAGCCTCAGTTTATGTCCTCATTGAGACTGAGATTGTCAGATTCTCATTGACTTTAGTGAAAAGTATATCAGCAAATATGGTTATCTTAGGTGGGAGAATGTGGGGAGATGCCTTAACTTAAAAGAAATAAACTTTGCTGAATGGAGAAAATATTTGCAAACGAAGTGACTGACAAGGGATTAATTTCCAAAATATACAAACAGGTCATGCCCCTCAATATAAAAAATACAACCCAATCAAAAAATGGGCTGCTGCTGCTGCTAAGTCACTTCAGTCATGTCCAACTCTGTGCGACCGCATAGACGGCAGCCCACCAGGCTCCCCGGTCCCTGAGATTCTCCAGGCAAGAACACTGGAGTGGGTTGCCATTTCCTTCTCCAATGCATGAAAATGAAAAGTGAAAGTGAAGTCGCTCAGTCATGTCTGATTCTTAGTGACCCCATGGACTGTAGCCCTCCAGGCCCCTCTGGCCATGGGATTTTCCAGGCAAGAGTACTGGAGTGGGGTGCCATTGCCTTCTCCAAAAAAATGGGCAGAAGACCTTAATAGACATTTCTTCAAAGAAGACATACAGATGGCCAAGAGGCACAGGAAAATATGTTCAATATTACTGATCATTAGAGAAATGCAGTCAAAACTATAATGAGGTATCACCTCACACCGGTTAGAATGGCCATCATTAGAAAATCTAAACAATAAATGTTGGAGAGAGTGTGGAGAAAAGGGAACACTCCAGCACTGTTGATGGGAATGTAAATTGGTGTGGCCACTGTGAAGAACAGTATGGAGATTCCTTAAAAAACTAAAAATAGAGCTTCCATACAATCCAACAATTTCACTTCTGGGCATTTATCTAAAGATAACTCTAATTTTAATGGATATATGCTCCCCAGTTGGAGAAGGCAATGGCACACCACTCCAGTACTCTTGCCTGGAGAATCCCAGGGACGGGAGCCTGGTGGGCTGCCGTCTATGGGGTCGCACAGAGTTGGACACGACTGACGTGACTTAGCAGCAGCAGCAGCAGCATGCTCCCCAGTGTTCGTTGCCACACTATTTACAATAGCCAGGACATGGAAGCAATCTAAATGACCATCAATGGAGAAATAGATAAAGTAGATGTGGTACATATACACCAAGGAATATTACTCGGCCATAAAAAGAATGAAATGCCATTTGCAGCAACATGAATGGATCTAGAGATTATCATACTGAGTAAAGTCAGACAGAGAAAGACAGATATCATATGATATCTCTTTATGTATATAACATTTAAAAAATGGTACAAATGAACTTATTTACAAAATAGAAATTGAGTCACAGATATAAAAGACAAACTTATGGTTACTAAGGGGGAAGGAAGGAATAAACTGAGAGATTGGTATTGACATATATGCACTACTATATAAAACAGATAACTAAAGCATGTGTGCATGCTAAGTCGCTTCAGTCATGTCCAACTCTTTGCGACCCTATGGACTATAACTCATCAGGCTCTTCTGTCCATGGGGATTCTCCAGGGATGAATACTGGAATGGGTTGCCATTTCTCCTCCAGGGGATCTTCCTGATCCAGGGATTGAAACTGTGTCTCTTACGTCTCCTGGCATAAGAGATCCTAATTTTACAGGTTTTTGAAAGTGAAAGTCGCTCAGTTGTGTCCGACTCTTTGAGACCCCATGGACTCTGCAGTCCATGGAATTCTCCAGGCCAGAATACTGGAGAGGGTAGACTGTCCCTTCTCCAGGGGATCTTCCTGACCCAGGAATCAAACCAGGGTCTCCTGCATTGCAGGCAGATTCAGATTTACCAACTGAGCTATGAGGGAAGCTATGGACTTCCCTGGTGGCTCAGATGGCAAAGTGTCTGCCTACAACCCAGGTTCAATCCCTGGGTTGGGAAGATCCTCTGGAGAAGGGAATGGCAACCCACTCCAGTATTCTGGCCTGGAGAATCCCATGGATGGAGGAGTGTGGTAGGCTACAGTCCATGGCGTCTCAAAGAGTCGGACACGACTGAGCGACTTCACTTATGTCTCCTGCACTGGCAGGTGGGTTCTTTACCACTAGTGCCACCTGGTAAGCTATATAGAACAGGGAGTTCTATTCAGTGCTCTGTAATGACCTGTATGGGAATGGAGTCTAGGAAAGAGTGGGTATATGTATATATATGCCTGATTCACTTTGCTGTATAGCAGAAACTAATACAACATTGTAAATCAACTATACTCCAATTTAAAAAATTTTAAGTGCTTAATAGTTCCAAAATGGAATTTTTTGAAGTTGTTCCTGGACAGAGAGTCTACAAATTGCAAGTAATGATATTGATAAAACCCAATGCAATCCCCAAAACTAGATGCCAGACAAAATAAAAAATATCCTCTGTCGTGATGGACATCATGATCGTCCACCAGGGACATCAACCATGGTAGAAAGGGAGTATCTATAGAATTTCATCCACAGATCAGTTCAGTCACTCAGTCATATCCGACTCTTTGCAACCCCATGAATTGCAGCACGCCAGGCCTCCCTGTCCATCACCAACTCCCAGAGTTCACTGAGACTCACGTCCATCGAGTCAGTGATGCCATCCAGCCATCTCATCCTCTGTCGTCCCCTTCTCTTCCTGCCCCCAATCCCTCCCAGCATCAGAGTCTTTTCCAATGAGTCAACTTTTCACATCAGGTCACCAAAGTACTGGAGTTTCAGCTTTAGCATCAGTCCTTCCAAAGAACACCCAGGACTGATCCCCTTTAGAATGGACCGGTTGGATCTCCTTGCAGTCCAAGGGACTCTCAAGAGTCTTCTCCAACACCACAGTTCAAAAGCATCAGTTCTTCGGCACTCAGCTTTCTTCACAGTCCAACTCTCACATCCATACATGACCATATGGAAAAACCATAGCCTTGACTATGCGGACCTTTGTTGGCAAAGTAATGTCTCTGCTTTTTAACATGCTATCTAGGTTGGTCATAACTTTCCTTCCAAGGAGTAAGTGTCTTTTAATTTCATGGCTGCAATCACCATCTGCAGTGATTTTGGAGCCCCCCAAAATAAAGTCTGACACTGTTTCCACTGTTTCCCCATCTAATTCCCATGAAGTGATGGGACCAGATGCCGTGATCTTCGTTTTCTGAATGTTGAGCTTTAAGCCAACTTTTTCACTCTCCACTTTCACTTTCATCAAGAGGCTTTTTAGTTCCTCTTCACCTTCTTCCATAAGGGTGGTATCATCTGCGTATCTGAGGTTATTGATATTTCTCCCGGCAGTCTTCATTCCAGCTTGTGCTTCTTCCAGTACATTCTCATGATGTACTCTGCATATAAGTTAAATAAGCAGGGTGACAATATACAGCCTTGAAGTGCTACTTTTCCTATTTGGAACCAGTCTATTGTTCCATGTCCAGTTCTAACTGTGGCTTCCTGACCTGCATATAGGTTTCTCAAGAGGCAGGTCAGGTGGTCTGGTATTCCCATTTCTTTTAGAATTTTCCACAGTTTATTGTGATTCACACAGTCAAAGGCTTTGGCATAGTCAATAAAGCAGAAATAGATGTTTTTCTGGAACTCTCTTGCTTGGATATCTATTAAGTGGAATATCTCCTTTATTGAAAATGAGAACCAGTGTGCCACTCCAGTACTCTTGCTTGGGAAATCCCAAGGACAGAGGAGCCTGGTGGGCTGCAGTCCATGGGGTCTCGACGAGTCGGAGATGACTGAGCAACTTCACTTTTACTTTTCACTTTCATGCATTGGAGAAGGAAATGGCAACCCACTCCAGTGTCCTTGCCTGGAGAATCCCAGGGATGGGGAAGCCTGGTGGGCTGCCGTCTCTGGGGTCGCACAGAGTCGGACACAACTGAAGCAACTTAGCAACAGCAGCAGCAGTGCCTTTCTTTGCTTATCTTCATTTTTAATTTAAGGAAGTGGGAGGCAGAAAGGGCAGAGCATGCAAATAAAGCATGGGGAGTATGGTCAACAATACTGTATTAACTTTGTATAGTGACAGATAGTAACTAATTAGACCTATTGTGATCATTTCACAGTGTATATGAATGTCAAATCATTATTTTGTACATGTGTAGCTATGTATATGAATGTCAAAACATTATTTGTACACTTGAAGCTAATATAATATTGTATGTCAACTATACTACCACTAAAATAAGAAAATGGAAAGACACAAAGCTGGAGTTCCTGAATCAGGCAAGGAAGCTGAGTGAACAATTTGCCATTTGCTATAAAGTACTTTAGAAATGTTATTGACTGACAAATGGGTCTCAGCTTGACTGAACTCTCCTTGGTTATTTCACATCTAATTTGAGATGATGCATGAAAGAAGATTGAGCACACCTTTCTTTAGCTTGGCACCTGGCAGTTGATAGTAAATTGGAATATATTTTCTTGCTCCCAAGAATAAGTCTAAACCTGCCACAGGTCCTAGGTGACAATGGGTTTGTAACCACATTTCTCTGTTTGGTCCCTCTTTAGGAGGCCATGTGGTGAATCACATGCTGGTTTGGGGCTCCATTTTCCTGGGTCAGCTCTCGGGTTTACTGAGTTCTCATATTGGGTGAGGTTGGTCAGTGTTGCCACGTTATACCACTGACCACTGGATGCCAGTAGAGGACTTTGGTTTAAACTTGGAGGGTTGACCATGACCATTTCTCGAAGGCTAGTGGAGTGACATTAGAAATAGAAGGAAAATCCCAGCTTCCTGAAACTTATACAGAACAGAAATGACCCCAAATTAATTGTAGCTGATCTGAAAACTGTTTTTATTCTTAGTTTCTTAAGAGGTAGATACTATTTTCATCTGAAAACTTAGAAAAATGAGACCCAAAGAATTTAATTATATTGTTACTTAGTTGCTAAATCATGTCAGACTCTTTTGTGACTCCATGGACTGTAGCCCACCAGGCTTCTTTGTCCATGGAATTTTCCCGGCAAGAATACTGGAATGGGTTGCCATTTTCTTCTCCAGGGAATCTTCCCAACCCAGGGATGGATCCCAGGTGTCCTGCATTGGCCAGCAAATTCTTTACCACTGAGCCACCAGGGAAGCCCTTATTTATATTAGTTGCATAGAAATCATTCAGGAATCTTGGTGAAATGTAGGTTCCGATTCAGCTTCTGCATTTCTAACATGCTCTCGAATGATGCCAATATTGCTGTTTGAGGGACCCTACTTTGAGAGGCAAGACCCTAGGGTCCTGAGTTTGGGCACTAACACTTGTGTGCAACCCCCAGAAGATGCAATTAAGGGTCTCATTCTGATTAGGGACGGAAGCAGGGCTTTCGTACCCAGCATGATGTCACCACCCTCATGGTCCCAGTCTCCAATTTGAACGTGGTGTTTTTGGAGACCAGCCACCTGGAGGTGCTGAAGAATTTCCTTGAAAGCTGCAGAGCCATGTGAGGTCACCAGAAGGCACTAGGTTGGCCTCTGAATTGATGGGGAGGGCAGTTGTTCAGGAGTGGATGAGAAACAGAAGGGCCTCCAGGCCAAAGGAGTGTCAGAGCTGGAGTCCCTGCTGGGAGCACTGCCCAGAGATGACCAGAAAGAATCAGGCCAGGAAGGCATTATTTGTGGCCCCATCCCTCTTTATCTTTCACCTCTGAGGGACAAAGATATTAGTCCCATTGTCTACTTCACCAGGAGAGAGGGCTGGGTCAGGGATGCATCCTGGAGCTTCTAGACCTACTCAATTTAGAAATATAGCAAGATGTTTGTTTATTTGATCTTCAGATCTCCAATGGAGACATTGTCATCCAGATGAGAAAAAAAAAATGCTTGCAAATCAAACCAATTTTCTACCATAGGAGTGAACTATTTTTTCCCCAAGAGTGCAATATATGAAAAAAATTTATATATGTAGGCTTCCTTACTTTTATTGTATGACCTGTAATTGGGACAGTCCTTCATTGGGCAAATAAAATAATGAGACTGTGGTATATGGAGTTTGCCTGCTGGGATTCAAATACCAGAATTGGCATTCATAGCTATGTGACTCTGGGAAAATTCCTTAATTCCTCAGAACTTTAGTTTCCTCATTTGATCCCGTCTGGATGAGTTTGGTCAATGAGGGTATGGAGTGTTGCCTTTTTAAATGCAGTTTCGTATTCCATATATATGCGTTAGTATACTGTATTGGTGTTTTTCCTTCTGGCTTACTTCACTCTGTATAATAGGCTCCAGTTTCATCCACCTCATTAGAACTGATTCAAATGTATTCTTTTTAATGGCTGAGTAATACTCCATTGTGTATATGTACCACTGCTTTCTTATCCATTCATCTGCTGATGGACATCTAGGTTGCTTCCATGTCCTGGCTATTATAAACAGTGCTGCAATGAACATTGGGGTACATGTGTCTCTTTCCCTTCTGGTTTCCTCAGTGTGTATGCCCAGCAGTGGGATTGCTGGATCATAAGGCAGTTCTATTTCCAGTTTTTTAAGGAATCTCCACACTGTTCTCCATAGTGGCTGTACTAGTTTGCATTCCCACCAACAGTGTAAGAGGGTTCCCTTTTCTCCACACCCTCTCCAGCATTTATTATTTGTAGACTTTTGGGTCGCAGCCATTCTGACTGGTGTGAAATGATATCTCATAGTGGTTTTGATTTGCATTTCTCTGATAATGAGTGATGTTGAGCATCTTTTCATGTGTTTGTTAGCCATCTGTATGTCTTCTTTGGAGAAATGTCTATTTAGATCTTTGGCCCATTTTTTGATTGGGTCATTTATTTTTCTGGAGTTGAGCTGTAGGAGTTGCTTGTATATTTTTGAGATTAGTTGTTTGTCGGTTGCTTCATTTGCTATTATTTTCTCCCATTCTGAAGGCTGTCTTTTCACCTTGCTAATAGTTTCCTTTGATGTGCAGAAGCTTTTAAGTTTAATTAGGTCCCATTTGTTTATTTTTGCTTTTATTTCCAATATTCTGGGAGGTGGGTCATAGAGGATCCTGCTGTGATGTATGTCAGAGGGTGTTTTGCCTATGTTCTCCTCTAGGAGTTTTATAGTTTCTGGTCTTACATTGAGATCTTTAATCCATTTTGAGTTTATTTTTGTGTATGGTGTTAGAAAGTGTTCTAGTTTCATTCTTTTACAAGTGGTTGACCAGATTTCCCAGCACCACTTGTTAAAGAGATTGTCTTTAATCCCTTGTATATTCTTGCCTCCTTTGTCAAAGATAAGGTGTCCATATGTGCGTGGATTTATCTCTGGGCTTTCTATTTTGTTCCATTGATCTATATTTCTGTCTTTGTGCCAGTACCATACTGTCTTGATAACTGTGGCTTTGTAGTAGAGCCTGAAGTCAGGTAGGTTGATTCCTCCAGTTCCATTTTTCTTTCTCAAGATCGCTTTGGCTATTCGAGGTTTTTTGTATTTCCATACAAATTGTGAAATTATTTGTTCTAGCTCTGTGAAGAGTACTGTTGGTAGCTTGATAGGGATTGCATTGAATCTATAAATTGCTTTGGGTAGTATACTAATTTTCACTATATTGATTCTTCCAATCCATGAACATGGTATATTTCTCCATCTATTAGTGTCCTCTTTGATTTCTTTCACCAGTGTTTTATAGTTTTCTATATATAGGTCTTTAGTTTCTTTAGGTAGATATATTCCTAAGTATTTTATTCTTTTCATTGCAATGGTGAATGGAATTGTTTCCTTAATTTCTCTTTCTGTTTTCTCATTATTAGTGTATAGGAATGCAAGGGATTTCTGTGTGTTGATTTTATATCCTGCAACTTTACTATAATCATTGATTAGTTCTAGTAATTTTCTGGTGGAGTCTTTGGGGTTTTCTATGTAGAGGATCATGTCATCTGCAAATAGTGAGAGTTTTACTTCTTCTTTTCCAATTTGGATTCCTTTTATTTCTTTTTCTGCTCTGATTGCTGTGGCCAAAACTTCCAAAACTATGTTGAATAGTAATGGTGAAAGTGGGCACCCTTGTCTTGTTCCTGACTTTAGAGGAAATGCTTTCAATTTTTCACCATTGAGGATAATGTTTGCTGTGGGTTTGTCATATATAGCTTTTATTATGTTGAGGTATGTTCCTTCTATTCCTGCTTTCTGGAGAGTTTTTATCATAAATGGGTGTTGAATTTTGTCAAAGGCTTTCTCTGCATCTATTGAGATAATCATATGGTTTTTGTTTTTCAATTTGTTAATGTGGTGTATTACATTGATTGATTTGCAGATATTGAAGAATCCTTGCATCCCTGGGATAAAGCCCACTTGGTCATGGTGTATGATCTTTTTAATGTGTTGTTGGATTCTGATTGCTAAAATTTTGTTTAGGATTTTTGCATCTATGTTCATCAGTGATATTGGCCTGTAGTTTTCTTTTTTTGTGGGATCTTTGTCAGGTTTTGGTATTAGGGTGATGGTGGCCTCATAGAATGAGTTTGGAAGTTTACCTTCCTCTGCAATTTTCTGGAAGAGTTTGAGCAGGATAGGTGTTAGCTCTTCTCTAAATTTTTGGTAGAATTCAGCTGTGAAGCCATCTGGACCTGGGCTTTTGTTTGCTGGAAGATTTTTGATTACAGTTTCAATTTCCGTGCTTGTGATGGGTCTGTTAAGGTTTTCTATTTCTTCCTGGTCGAGTTTTGGAAAGTTGTACTTTTCTAAGAATTTGTCCATTTCTTCCTCGTTGTCTATTTTATTGGCATATAATTGTTGATAATAGTCTCTTATAATCCTTTGTATTTCTGTGTTGTCTGTTGTGATCTCTCCATTTTCGTTTCTAATTTTATTGATTTGATTTTTCTCCCTTTGTTTCTTGATGAGTCTGGCTAATGGTTTATCAATTTTATTTATCCTTTCAAAGAACCAGCTTTTGGCTTTGTTGATTTTTGCTATGGTCTCTTTTGTTTCTTTTGCATTTATTTCTGCTCTAATTTTTAAGATTTCTTTCCTTCTACTAACTCTGGGGTTCTTCATTTCTTCCTTTTCTAGTTGCTTTAGGTGTAGAGTTAGGTTATTTATTTGACTTTTTTCTTGTTTCTTGAGGTGTGCCTGTATTGCTATGAACTTTCCCCTTAGGACTGCTTTTACTGTGTCCCACAGGTTTTGGGTTGTTGTGTTTTCATTTTCATTCGTTTCTATGCAAATTTTGATTTCTTTTTTGATTTCTTCTGTGATTTGTTGGTTATTCAGCAGGGTGTTGTTCATCCTCCATATGTTGGAATTTTTAATAGTTTTTCCTCCTGTAATTGAGATCTAATCTTACTGCATTGTGGTCAGAAAAGATGCTTGGAATGATTTCTATTTTTTTGAATTTACCAAGGCTAGCTTTATGGCCCAGGATGTGATCTATCCTGGAGAAGGTTCCATGTGCGCTTGAGAAAAAGGTGAAATTCATTGTTTTGGGATGAAATGTCCTATAGATATCAATTAGGTCTAACTGGTCTATTGTATCATTTAAAGTTTGTGTTTCCTTGTTAATTTTCTGTTTAGTTGATCTATCCATAGGTGTGAGTGGGGTATTAAAGTCTCCCACTATTATTGTGTTATTGTTAATTTCTCCTTTCATACTTGTTAGCATTTGTCTTACATACTGCGGTGCTCCTGTGTTGGGTGCATATATATTTATAATTGTTATATCTTCTTCTTGGATTGATCCTTTGATCATTATGTAGTGACCTTCTTTGTCTCTTTTCACAGCCTTTTAGAAAGATGGTAATGATAACCCTGTATATGAGACAGCAAAAGAGACACCGATGTATAGAACAGGCTTATGGACTCTGTGGGAGAGGGAGAGGGTGGGAAGATTTGGGAGAATGGCATTGAAACATGTGAAATGTCATGTATGAACAACAAAAAAAAAAAGGCAGATCTAATCACTTAATTATTTTGTCATAGAAAGTATAAACCTGCTTTAAGCAAGCCCATTCATTCACTCTAACACTACCCACTGCATATGAATAGTGTAAACAGTGTTACATGACAGCTCTTCATACTCTTGAACTCTGGTACTTTGACGCCCTCTTTTCTTTATTTAAAATTTCTATGGATACACTCTGACTTATCAATGTACTTTAAATGTGATTTCCCAAAATGAACACAATATCCCAATATTTCAGGCTAGGTTTTAGTAAATAAAAAAAAAATAATAAAATAAATGCAGTTTCTTGCTTTTTAAAATAGAATTAGCCTTGGCTTTTCTCCCAATCCAACCCCCTTCCAGCTGCTAATTTCCCTAGGTAAATACAAATAGAGATTGTATTTTATAGGGCTCTCTGTTTTGAAGAGAGAAAATTATGCTGCAGGTGTTTTACTGGGAAAAAATGCTTGCTAGGAATTCCTTGCCAGGTCAGTGGTTATGAAACCATTTACCACAGATTGGGACTCAATTCCACGTACTGGGACTCAGACCCAGCCAAAACCCATAGTACCTAGTTTCTAGACCTACTGAAGCTCAGGTTCTTGATGTCTCATTGCAGAAAGAATTCAGTGAGAGACAAAGTGATAGGTAAGAAGTGGGTTTATTCAGATACAGAGAGAAGCACACTCCACAAACAGAGTGTGGGCCATTGAGGAAGGCCAGCACAGCCTGAAGTTTGGCATGGTTATTTTTATAGGCTGGTGAGTGGGAGGATTATTCCAACTGTTTTGGGGAAGGGGCAGAGGTTTCCAGGGTTTGGGCCACCGCCCACTCCTTAGTCTTTTAACAGTGGCTTGGAACTGTCATGGTACCTCTGGATGTGTCATTTCACTTGCTGATTGAGGACCAAGTCTAGTCTTGTCTGCCATCTTGGTCCCATTTGATTCTAATCAGTTTATGTTGTGTCCTTAGGCTATGTCATCCTTTCAAAAGTTGTGCCCTGCTCCTTTCCCTCCTGTTACAGTTAGGACTCCATGCTCATTGTTGAGGGCCCAGGTTCAACCCCTGGTCAGGGAACTAAGATCTTATTGGCCTTGTGGCATGGCCAAAAACAAACAGACAAATAAAAACCAGTCATTTAAAAACACTTCCTTGTCCTGGGCGCAGGGGCAGGGGAGAAGATGAGAGGGTGGGAGAAAACAGAGGTGGAAGAATTTATTCCCTCCTCCCCTTGTTTATACTCAGTTCTGGTTGGGGTTGATCCCTCAGTGGCCAGGGTTCCTTTCAGGAAATTTAGCTTCCAAGCAGCAGCTCTCCAAACACTCTTCCATAACACTTTCCTCCCCTTCTCTTTCAGATGTAATCATGGCCGCTAGTCCTTGGGTGCCTTAACGTTTCTAGTTGGTTCCTTCCACACATCTGATACAGTGCCTTCATGACTTTTCTTCTAAGTCCCACCTGACTGTGCTTTTCTTGCTGCTGCTGCTGCTAAGTCACTTCAGTCGTGTCCAACTCTGTGTGACCCCATAGACGGCAGCCCATCAGGCTCCCTCATCCCTGGGATTCTCCAGGCAAGAGTACTGGAGTGGGGTGCCATTGCCTTCTCCTGCTGCTGCTGCTAAGTTGCTTCAGTCGTGTCTGATTCTGTGCAACCCCAGAGTCGGCAGCCCACCAGGCTCGCCCGTCCCTGGGATTCTCCAGGCAAGAATACTGGAGTGGGTTGCCATTTCCTTCTCCAATGCATGAAAGTGAAAAGTCAAAGTGAAATTGCTCAGTCGTGTCCGACTCTTAGCGACCTCATGGACTGCGGCCCACCAGGCTCCTCCATCCATGGGATTTTCCAGGCAAGAGTAATGGAGTGGGGTGCCATTGCCTTCTCCGTGCCTTCTCCTAGTGGAACCTTAAATAATACCACAGGTAAGAATTTAATAAATGCTGGTCATCTTAAACTTCCAGTGAGAATAGATACATTATTTTTTTTAATTTAAATTTATTTATTTTAATTGGAGGCTAATTACTTTACAATATTGTATTGGTTTTGTCATACATCAACATGAATCCACCATGGGTGTACACATGTTTCCCATCCTGAACCACCCTCCCTCCTCCCTCCCCGTACCATCCCTCTGGGTCATCCCAGTGCACCAGCCCCAAGCATCGAGTATCCTGCATTGAACCTGGACTGGTGATTTGTTTCTTATATGATATTATACATGTTTCAATGCCATTGTCCCTAGTCAGCCCACCTTCTCCCTCTCCCACAGAGTCCAAAAGACTGTTCTATACATCTGTGTGTCTTTTGCTGTCTCGCATACAGGGTTATTGTTACCATCTTTCTAAATTCCATATATATGTGTTAGTATACTGTATTGGTGTTTTTCTTTGTGGCTTACTTCACTCTGTATAATCGGCTCAAGTTTCATCAACCTCATTAGAACTGATTCAAATGTATTCTTTTTAATGGCTGAGTAATACTCCATTGTGTATATGTACCACAGCTTTCTTATCCATTCATCTGCTGATGGACACATTCTTGATTTTGCTTTTTATAGTAATATATACTAGTGCCCTAATGTTGATGCTGAAAGCTCAGGTTCTGTATACACCAGTGCCAAATCAATCTCAGAGTCAGAGTTTTGGGTGAAGTAGAAAAGGATAGATTTATTGCTTTGCCAGGCAAAGGGGGACACAGTGGGGTAATGCCCTCAAAGCCATGTGTGGAAGATAGGAACAAGTTTTTTGGTAATTTTTCCAAAGAGGTTGTGAGCAGCTCATGGACATTCTTCTTATGGATTTATGGTGAGCTAAGTAGGAGTCAGCATCATCAGCCTTCAGGTCCAACTGGCCTGAGGTCCACATTCTTGTGGACAGTATACCATCATTAATTGTTCACTTCTCTCACCTGGGAGGGGTTTCGGTATCTGCAAAATAGCTCAGATATTGTGTGTATCCATGGATGGGGAAATGGGGCCTTGCCCCAAGGCTGCTCTTGACTGTTTCTTGTTGGTCTCGCATCCCCTCCCTTCCCTAATTAACAGCTGCTTGGATCTGCCCATTGGGATGCAGCCAAGGTCATGGAGGGCTTCCCTGGTGGCTCAAATGGTAAAGAATCTCCTGCCTGTAATGCAGGAGACCTGGGTTTGATTCCTGGGTTGGGAAGATCCCCTGGAGGAGGGCATGGCAACCCACTCCAGTATTCCTGTCTCAAGAATCCCATGGACAGAGGAGCCTGGTGGCTACAGTCCATTGGGTCACAAAGAGTCGGATGTGACAGAGAGACTAAGCGCACAGCACAAAGGTCATGGAGGCTGAATGAAGGCTGTTTCCTATAATCAAAGAAATTGGGAAAACAGAAAGGCTCTGTGCCCAGAAGCCCCACAGGGCCCTGCATGGTATCAATATCATGAAATAATTTTAGTGCAATTTAACTTGAAAATCTTAATAATTTGAAATTGTATTAAATCTTAATGTGCTCTTGTGTGCTTAGTCAGTCATGTCTGACTCTTTGTGACCCCATGGTCTATAGCCCGCCAGGCTCCTTTGTCCATGGGGTTGCCCAGGCAAGAATACTGGATTGGGTTGCCATTTCCTTCTCCAGTGGATCTTCCTGAACCAGGGATCAAACCTGGGTCTCTTTCATCTCCTGCATTGGCAGACAGGTTCTTTACCTCTAGCACAACCCGGGAAGCCATTAAATCTTAATAACAATTATCAATTAATTCAAACCCACTGGCATGTTCATGGCATGATGGCAGTTAAAAATACATGATTAGGTGCTCCTAGTCATGTGTTCTAGCTAATAGGACAAAGACAATTATTTCCTAAATATTCCAGATGATACCTTGTACAAGATAGTCTTCAGTTTGCACAAGAGTTGCCTATTGATTATCTGGAATTCTATTTTGAAAAACAGTTTGACAGCTTCTTAATTAATTTAAATATGCATATGCCACATGACCCAGCAATCTCACTTCTCAATATTTACTTGAGAGAAACAAAATCATATGTTTCTATAAAGACTTGTGCATGAATATTTTACAGTCCTTTTATCCACGATAGATCAAAAGTGGAAACAACTGAACTGTCAACTGGTGAATGAATAAACATATCGTGGCATATTCATGCAGCAGAACAGTAGTTAGGGACAGCAAAGAGTAAACTGTTGATACCGTCAACAACAGATGAATCTCAAAACCATTATGCAAAGTGAAAATTGACAAAAGGCTGTACATTGTATGGTTCCATTTGTATGACATTCTGGAAACGACAAGATTATAGGAACAGAACAGGGGCTGGGCCTGCAATGAACTGAATGTTTGTGGTGGTGGTTTAGTCACTGAATTGGGTCTGACTCTTGTGACCCCACGGACTGTAGCCCGCCAGGCTCCTCTGTCCATGGAGTTCACCAGGCAAGAATACTGGAGTGGGTTGCCATGTCCTCCTCCAGAAGATCTTCCAACCCAGGGGTTGAACCTGGGTCTCCTGCATTGCAGGTAGTCTCATCACTCTTCACTGGGTAGTCTCATCCCAGATTCATGTGTTGAAACTGTACCTTTCATTCTGATAATACTAGGATGTGGGACCTTTCAGAGGTAATTAGCATTACAATGATGTCATAAAGGCGGAGCCCTCCTGAATAGGATTAGTGCCCTTACAAGGATCACCAGAGAACTCACTTCTCGGCTTTCATCAGAATCCAGTCATACTTGCACTCTGATCTTGGACTTCTAGCCTCCAGACTGTGAACATTAAATTTCTGTTGTTTATAAGCCATCCAGTCCATGTGTGATACATTGTTAGGACAGCCCAAGCTGACTAAGGGACTATTCAAACTAAACCATTGAACTGAAAACTTAAAGAGGGTGAATTTTACTGTATGTAAGTTATAACAATTAACCTAAAAAATATTAAAAAAAGAAAGCTCCCTAGATGGCTCTAATATACTGTAAGCATTGGAAATGCTTACCCTAGAACAGTGCTTTTCAAATTTTACAGGCATCATAACCACCTGGAGGGTGTGTCAAACTTTTTTTGTAAGTGTTTACTGACATCAACCACCTTTCTAATTCTCTGATACTAATTGGGTGTCCAACAATTCAATTCTGACACTAATCATCTGCAGTTAGCATAGACCATACATCCTGACGGCTCAATCTGACAAGGCTGCCCCTACTTCAGACACCAGTTGCAAATGGGGTATTCAGGCTACCCACATTTCTGCCTTGCCAACTACAAATTTGTAGATTCCTATGACTTCTCCCCTGTCCCCGATTTGATAATTTGCTAGCATGACATATACAACTTGGGAAAGTGCTTTACTTATTGTTATAGATTTATTACAAAGGATACAATTCAGGAATAACCAAATAGAAGAGTTGCCTAGGATAAGGTGTGGGGGAGGAGGTGCTTCCATACCCTCTTTGGGCACACCACCCTCTCAGCATCTCAATGTGTTCACCAACCCAGAAGCTCTCCAAATGCTGTTCCTTAGGAGTTTTTACAGAGGTTTCATTATGGGGTATGCTTGATTAAACCATTGGCCATTGATGATTGAACTCAACCAGGAAGTTCCAACCCTCTAATCATGTGGTTGGTTCTTCTGGCAACCATCCCTGCCCTTGAAGTTATTCAGGAGTTCACCAATAGTCACCTCAATAGAATAAACTCAGATGTGTTTGAACAGGGCTCATTGTGACAAACAAAAACACTCCTAACAGGCAATTCCAAGGGTTTTTGGAGTGCTGTGCCAGGAACCAGAGACAAGGACCAGATATAATTTTTATTATACCACAGTTTGTTAACTACAAATTGCTGGGCCCAACTCCTGAGTGTCTTATGTATTAGGTTTGGAGAAAAGCTTGAGAAATACATATTTTAAAAAGTTGCAGATGCTGCTCTTCAAAGAGATTACACAAGAGAACTTCAGTCCTTGAGGGTCACAAAATGGCATGTCTCTCAAATATCACCTTTCTGATTCACGGCCCTCCTCTTTTTCTCAGTTCTACCAGGTTTTTTGTCAACCACTCATTCTGTTCCAAAGTGCCTCCAAATGTCATCTCAGAGCAAGTAAAGCCTAGGCTGTATGCTAATCCTTATCTAGAGCTGGGGGCTGTAAAATGTCATATGAGAGGGGAGAATTGTAGAAAGGAAGGCAGTGGGAAAAGGAAAACCCTAGGACAGAACTCATTCTTTTGGGAAGCCCATTTCCCAGTGAGGTGGGGCTGAGCTCCTTCAGCTGGAACAAAGGAGAATTCTGCTTCCCTTGGAGAATCAGGATGATTCCGCCCTTGGGCCTCTGCTGCTCAGAGGAGTGTCCACAGAGCCAGAGGGGCTCAACTCACTTTGTTAAGGTTCCCTGTTTTCTCCATCTAAGATCCTGTGTAGCTTGGCCTTACAGCTTCTTATTCCATTTTTTCAGAGTTGAACATTCTGCTTTGGTCAGGATTAGCTTGTATTTTCCCTGCAATTCTATCTTATATGGATTTTAAATAATTCATGTGTTTATATGTATGTGTGTGGGCTTCCCTGGTGGCTCAGTGGTAAGAAAAACCCACCTGCTAATGCAGAAGATGTGGGTTCAGTCCCTGGGTCATGGAGATCCCCTGGAGAAGGAAATGGCAACCCACTCCAGTATTCTTGCCTGGGAAATCCCATGGACAGAGGAACCTGGCTGGCTCCGGTACATGGGGTCGCAAAAGAGTCGGTCATGACTTAGCAACCAAACTACAACAACAGCTTATTTATATAGACATAAATGGCCTAAATTCTGCCATACTGTTTCACCATTCTCCCTTCTAGACCCCAACCCATTCAGATCAGCTAAGGATCCCTTTTCCTCACTCAATTAACTGACTCACCAAGTTATCCTGCATCTAACTTTGGGTTACTATTCCTGTTCTAAATCAGGCCAAATACCCCTAAATCTACTGTGAATTTTGAGGAATGGGTGCTTAGGTGGTCGTTGTTGGTTTTTTTTAAAGCAAGTTTAGAAGCCCTCGAGGGCCCTGATTTTTGCATTTCATTCTGCATTTGCCCTCCCACTGTCTAATCCCCCTCAATCACGCTCAATAGATATGCCAACTGAGGTGGAGGCCTGAACATCCTGGAACTCCCATCCTTTTTCTGGCTTTGATTGGTCCTGGAAAGGAGGGGAGGAGGTGAGGAATTGGAGGAAAAAATACATTTTGGGGCAAGAAGACTTTAGGCAGTGTAGTGTCACAGTTAGGAGCATTAGCTTAAGAGTCAGGTGGCCCTGGGTTCAAATTCTGGTTATGTCTCTTACTAATTATGTGACTTGGGACTTGTGAATATCTCTTTGACTTAGTTCCTGCTTCTGTAAAATGAAGCTGATGGTACCCTACCCTATATGGAATCAGTTTAGTGGAGGTGTTAGAAGCAGGGATTCTGGTGCCAGACTGCTTGTGTTCAAATTTTGACTTGCTGTTTAGTAGCTGTAAGGCCTTGAGCATGTAACTTAACCCCTCTAGTCTCAGCTTCTACATATGCAAACCCAGGGTGTTAACCCACCTAGTATTGCAAGAGTAAATTTGGCTTTTTGTTTTGTTTTGTTTTGTTTTTTGAGTGCCCTGAATGCTAGCTACATTCTCAAACAGATCAAAATAAAACTAAAGAATGAATGCAGGATTTTGATGACATTTTATAATCCTTGTGTGTGTGTGTGTGTGTGTGTTAGGAATAAAGAAGTAAACATTGAGTTGTGGACAACAGAAAATGTAGCATTTATAGATACTCCTTACTCCCTCCCAAGAAACCTTCAGTAAAAATAAATCTAAAAATCAAAAGCAAAAAACGAAAGAGGGAACCAAATAGAGCTTGGAACCTGAGCATGCTGGGAGTGAAACAGGAGGGAAGGGGGCAGGGAACAAGTTTTGAAAGAATTACATAGCCCCAGGACACAACACAAACCAATTAGAATCTCATGGGTCCAAAATGGCAGACCAGTCAACTTCGACTAGACCTTGATCCTCAATTAGCAAGCTGAATGACACACTGAGAGTCACCATGGCAGTTCCAAGGCACCACCAAAAGACCAAAAAGTGGGCAGTGGCTGAATTCCTGGAAATCTCCATCCCTTCCCCCAAACAGTTGGAATAATCCTCCCACTCATTAGCCTATGAAATTACCCATCCCATAAAACACATTTTGGGACCACTGACTCACCCTCTGCCATGGCCCAAACTCTGTCTATGGAGTGTGTTTCTCTCTGAATAAATCCACTTCTTAGCTATCACTTTGTCTCTCATCAAAGAACCTGAACTTCATTAGGTCCTGAAACCAGGTCAGTGATCTCTGTTGGAAGACCATGGATTTTGTCTGGGTTCAAGCCTTGGCCATGTGAATTCCACTCCCAAACTGGGTTTTGGTTGGGTTTGAGTCCGAGCACATGGCTTCAAGTCCTAATTGGGGGTAAATGGTTTCACGAGCAGACTTCTGAAAAAATGCTCCATTAAGAATGAATTGCTCATAATTAAATAAAATATTTGCTTAAGTTTATTGAAGAGCATTAGATTAATAGAAAGCATTAAAGAATTGAACACTGAAGACGAAAAAAAGAAAAAAAGTCTGTGCAAGATGTGATTTTTAAAAAAAGTTCATCAAAGCAAATGCATGAAAGAATACATCTAAATATCACCCTTTAAATGCTTTTCCTGAAAATTTTATGAATTTAAGTCTGGGGGTCTTTGAGTGTTCTTAGCTTTATCTGTGAGAGTAAATCTTATAAAGAAAATCTTTAAAAGTAGAAGGACCTTTTTTCTCTCAATAGTGAGCTTTTAAATGAAGGATGTCTATTACGTGAACACTCTGTTTCTTGTAAGGCTAAAATTCCATGGGTTTCCCAGGCAGCTTTTTAAATCTCTTATGGAAGCTTGCTATTCTTAGGGTGTAAAATGATTGAAATGCATTCCATCATTTCCTCCTTAATTCAAGCCACTTGTTTTGTAGGAAAATTCAGCGTTCAACAACAGGTATATTATTGAAAGTAACCTTTATCATTTATAATGAAGGAACTAGCCTTAAAGAAACTTTCCTCCTTAATGACTCCTCCTCCAAACTCTGAGTTTGTAGGGTACTGTATTTTTAAAATAAAGCAGATGGGGAAGATCTTTTTTCTGGAAAAGATTCAACCAAACACAAAACTAAAACCCGGAGCAGGAATGTTGGGGGAACATAGGTGTCCTTGATGGGAATATTGGCATCAGTCACTCCTTTTCTTAACCACTGGAGCTGGTGAAGTTGACAAAATACGTTTGCTGTGAGAAGACAAAAATAAGACAAGAGAGTCAGGCTTAGAGAAAGACTTGCCAGAAACTGTGGCTTTCCCCTGGAGATTTCAAATAAGGAATTTTGTGCCCACTGGTTTCCAGGTTAGTTCACCGAGCTGCCAGAATGAGGCATCTCAACTCCATCTGATAAGTAATAATAGTGAAGAATGGGTATTTGTCTTAGTAACATTTCATAAATTTAAAGTGACCCCCATTTTGACTATCTGGAAAAAGGAAACCCTCCAGTACAATGGAAATCTACAAACCGTGGCTATGCCTGACTCACCTTAACACTTTGATTAGTGTTTGTGTCCATTTGGCTTGAGGGTTCAAGCAGATAACTAGCTTATTCTTCATCCAGACTCTGGGGGGAAATAAATAAAAATAAAGCAATCAGTCCTGCATTTTAGGAAAGAGTTGAGTATAAAAAAAAAGATTCCCACAGGAGATATATTAGGAGGTGGGCAGTTTTAGATGTGAAGCAGGTTATTTGCAGCATGAAGTCTGATCATTAAGAAAATCCCCATTTGAGACTCACTGTGTGAGTTGGTGGAACTGAATATGAATTGACAGACTCTCAGTTGTCAGAGGTTAGTATTTTGCTGACAACCTTTGCATGAATTGGAGACAGAACAAATAACAGACTCCAAGTTTGGCTCACTCCTGAAGTTTTAAGATGTTGGTTTAGTCACTAAAGTTAAAGTGAAAGTCACTCAGTCGTGTCTGACTCTTTGTGACTCCATGGAGTATGCAGTCTGTGGAATTCTCCAGGCCAGAATACTGGAGTGGGCCTTTCCCTTCTCCAGGGGATCTTCCCAACCCAGGGATCAAACCCAGGTCTCCTGCATTGCAGGTGGATTCTTTACCAGCTGAGCCACCAGGGAAGCCCGTTAAGTCACTAAGTCTTATCCAACTCTTGTGATCCCATGGACTGCAGCCCACCAGGCTCCTCTGTCCATGGGATTCTCCAGGCAGGAGTACTGAAGTGGATTGCCATTTTTCTCCAAAAGCTATATCATAATATCTTTAAAATGTGTTTGTCCACTGAGCTTGGGAAAACAAAATAGACTAAAGAAAACTCTCTCTTAAAGACCTTTTATGTGAAAAAAAAATCCAATGAAATTTACTGTGGGAGAGGTTTACAGAGCCAATTTCTCTGAGTGACACCTGCATTTGATGGAACCATCAGTGAGCAAGACTTCAATGTTCTGAAAATTAAGCAACGGGAAAGGCAGTAGGGAATAATCATCCATTGATATTGATCAAGCACTTAAAATGTGCCAGCCACTATGCTTAGCAGGTAATATGAATTATCTCAATTAATCTCACAAGAATCCTGTGCTAAAGGAAATACTATTTCCTCACCTTCAGATGAGGAACTTGAGGCTTCCTCAAGAAGACTTTAAATAATTTGTCCAAGATTGTACAAGAAACGCATGATAAAGCAGGATTCAAATAAAGGTTGGCTGACTCCATAACCCCCAGTTTTAGCCACTTCTCCACCTGGGCATATCTGAATGGTTACCAAGTGCCAAAATATCTTACCAGCAGTGAAAGAAATGAGGTTTACCAGTTTACAGCAAACTGGGAGAGTCTACTGTCCATTGGGGTGACTTTGAACAAAACGTGATTTCTTGATGTGTCTCATTTTAGCTATAAAATGACAGATGGCAAAGATCCATCCATCTAGCTTTGAAACTCTACTCTTGTAATTGAAAACTACAGAATCAGAGGTCATAGACCTGTTGGGCTCTTGGCCAGAGCCTTCCAATTTGGTTTCTGAATTCATGATAGAAATACAGATTTCTGACTGTCTGGACTAGAGTATTTTCACTACTGACTGCCATGAATTTTTCATAATTATTTGCAACTTTTGCTTATATATCTGGTTAAAATTCAGAAATGTAGACTCTGGTGAGAAGATAAATTTTTTTCACTTTAAAACAATTAAGGTTTAAGTAGAGAAAATTAGAGTGTATTTCTTCCCCTGGTAGAGAGATGAGAGACTTGACTCATAACAGAGAAACTGGTAATAAAAAAACAGAAGAAAGCCTCTGTTCTCTAGACCAGGGGTTCCCAACCTCTGGGATCTAATACCTGATGATCTGAAGTGGAGCTGATGTAATAATAATAGAAATAATGTGCATAGTAAATGTAATGCACTCGAATCATCCCAAAACCATCCCCCAATGCTGGTCGGTGGAAAAACTGTCTTCTATGAAACCAGTCCCTGGTGCCAAAAAGACTGGGAACTGCTGCTCTAGACAGCCAGAGGAATTACTCCTAAATAGGTCATGACTATACTTCACATCTCCAAGTTGGAGGGCAACAATCACGGTTTAGTCAGAATTTTTATTGTCAGTGATAGTAGTGAAATGTAATGTCTTTCTAAAGAAAAATCCCTACTTATTTTTGATATCCCATGTTTCTTTATTACAAGTGAAGCACAACTAGTCCGAAACCCAAAGCCCTAATATCAAAATGGGACAAACAAAAAGCGCTGTGCTTTGTCATTCAGTCGTGTCCGACTCTTTGCGACCCCATGGACTGTAGCCTGCCAGACTCCTCTGTCCATGGGGATTCTCCAGGCAAGAATACTGGAGTGGGTGGCCATGCCCTCCTCCAGGGGATCTTCCTAACCCAGGGTTTGAACCCAGGTCTCCCCCATTACAGGCAGATTCTTTATCATCTGAGCCACCAGGGAAGCCCAAACAAAAAGTAGCTGCTTACAAATATTTCCAAAGGTTAAAGCAGCCAAGGGAAGAGTTGCTAATGAAAGCCAAGCCAGGGCTGCCCTGAGAAGGATGCTCTGACTGTAGTTCAAGGTGCTGCGGGGCACCTTGGTTCATTCAAGGTGGATCCAGGAAGAAGAAATCACAGTTCTAGGCAGTGATAGTTAAAAGATCTACAAGCTCCTTTAAAAATAGTCAATCCAACATTTGCTGACCCTCTCCCATCTGAAAAGAAAGGGATAAACATCAGGAATAGGGAAATGAATAATGTCTGATTTCTATCTGTAAAGAACTTATTTTCTGATGGAATGAAAGAGAAAAACAGACAAACCAACCTGAATCTTTCAATACAATGATGCCGAATAATTACAGCTAACAGTTGCTGAACATTTATTACTCTGTCTGGCACTGTACTAGGGGCTTTACATGCAATGTTTGTCTCATTTGATATGCCGTGGAAAATGCCCTAATAAAGGAATCTACAGATGTCTCTGGGAGTACAGAAAAGGGCTTATTGAAAGAGGATATACCATCACAATAAAAGAAAATGTCTATTAAATTTCTTGTAGCCATTACTGTCCCCTTAGCCTAATTTTTAAAGCAGAGTTAGGGGTTCACAGTTGACAGAACCTAAAGGATGATTCCATAAGATAGACAGACATTCTGACCAAGGACTGATGTGGGTACTTATTCTCTTGCTCTTTAACTTCTAGGGAACAAATTTTCTGTTTCTGCTGGCAATTGGAGTTTGACGGAATAGAGAAGAATCTTGGTTCTGACCCTGTCTAGTGGTATGCCTCAGGGCAGTTAGCTAGCTTCCCTAAGCCTCAGTTTCTGCATTTGTAAAGGAATGGTAACAACAGATATACCTGAAAGGGCTCTTGAAAGAATACAGTGAGTGAATGTTCGTGAAGCATGTGAGTTAGCTAGGACCTCACCCATACCCCTGCAAAGTATGTACTTAACAAGTTTTACTGATTCTCATTATTAGTTTGAGAATTAATTGCTAGTAATACTCCAAGTTAATCACTTCAAGGAAGCATACATTATTTTTTATTGCAACTTACATGATTTCTGTGTTTGGACATCCACGCCCACGGGGGATGATATTAAGTCTTTCAATGAGATTAACGGGGAAAAAGCTGACAGTCTTTCGAATGCATTTACACTTTAAGTTTGTGTTATTGGTCTCCAGAACACCTATAAACACAGAATCAGTTATTTTAATCCCTTTGGCATATAATTCACAACTAGAATTAATCGGTAATCTTTCATACTGTGCATTTGAAGATTTAAATATTTCAAGTCAATACTTCCACCCATATGCCTTTAGTTTGTGAATTTCTGCTTGTCTTGGCTTATTTTCAAACATTTTCTATCAAAACCTTAAAAATAAAACCAGCTTTTTAAAAATACAATACCTATTAAAATTTGTGACATCATTATATTGGTACTCAGGTGGTTGCCCATATAATAAAATTTGAGAACGGCCACTGTGGGAACTAATAACTCAGTTATAATTCATGCAACATAAAATTGATCAATCTTCACTCCTAATACATAAAAAGCCAGAAATGAACTAGTTAACTGAGTCTCCCAGAGCATTATCAAGTTTTAACCCTATCGAGCTCTTTCTTATCATTACCCCCTACTCTCCGAACCCGCCCTCTTTCTCTAAGGAAATACCATGAAGATATTTTTTGTTTTTGTTTAATCTGTTGGTCCTCTAACTCAGTTGCAAATCATTATCAAAAACTACCAATTATAAACATTCAACTGTTTGTATTCAACAACAAAAAATGTACTCATTACTTTAATAGGTAACCTGTCTTATGCATTTCAAGGAATTCTACTTTCTTTAACCCTAGTGCCCACCACTCCGCTGGACACAGAATTGCAAATAAAGGAACCAGGCTCTAAAGGTGTTACACTTTAGTGGGGGAAACAAAGAAACAAAAACTAAAGTATCACAGAATGCTGTATTTCCCCCAAGGTCCAAACTGCATGAATGAGAACCGAGGACTTTGCCAGCAGCCATGGAAAAGCTTCATGGAAGGAGAAAGAGACGAGGGTCTTAAAGAATGAAATGACATGAAACAGGGTTAAAATCAGGAAAAAATATCCCCACATTTTAAGAACAAAAACTGGTCCTCTGCACCTGAACGAAGTATCTCATCCTACACATGATAATTCCTGGTGGAATCTGATGATCCCTTCAGTTGCATAAAAATTTATCTTTTAGCTAGATATTTACCTATTTACACAAAGAAATCCTCCCCGTTTAGACTTGGAAGTCTGCTTCTTGGCAGAAGTGTGTACTTGAGGACTCCTGTTGTACTTACAATGTTTCATGTCAGAGCTGACCCTAAAACACTGTATTAGACTATCCCTGCAGGAGACCAACGGGTTGGAGTCAATAGCATTTGGTCAAAAAGGGGTAGCGTTGAGAGGCAAAGTGAAGACGAGATATCTGGAAAAAATGAGTTATAGGCAGAGAGGCATCTGAAAAAGGCCAGAAATAGGCTGCTGAGTGTCAGTCCCACGGACCTGGGACCTCCAGCATCTCCGCCTTCTCTGGATGACAGTCTTAACAATACAAGTGTTTCCAGCCTCTAAGAGTTAAATCTCTGAACACCTTTCTTTTAGAAATCTAGGAGCAGTTGAGCAGTTTCCCCCACTTCATTCACACTTCCCCTCATTATCTGATTGGAAAAAAAATTGAAATGGCTGAAGACCACTTGAGCTCAAAGCACGAATGATAACAAGCGAAGGTTCTCACCATGGACAGGAGAGAGGCTGAAGGCCAGCAGCATAAGAATCAGAGCTCCAGGGGTGAACCTCATTCTGCCTCAAGGTGGAGTTCAGACTTCAGCTTCAGATCCACACTGTGGGTTCTCAGCCCAGAGACTCCTATTTATTTAGACCAGTAAAGCCCTCCCACTGCCTTTGTCTCCAGGAGGTCAGCTGCATCATCAGTTTTAAAAGCTCCCCAATATGCTGAGCTTGCTTTTTTTTTTAAACCCCTCTTGCAAATTTTATGCATTTGCTTCAGAGCACTAGTAGTATAATAAAGTATTTCTTGAAAATGTGGACTCTAAATGGCAGGGATGTTGCAGGAATTTGGAGATGGAAGAGAGGGAAGTTTGGAGACTCCCCGGCACTCTCTCTGTAGGTTCACAATCAGGGATTGTGGCTTTGCTTGCTGTTCTCAGTGAAGGGTCAGTGGGCTGTCTCAATGGCATCTGAATATATCCTCCAGGAAATCAGAAACTTGTCAGGCACATCATTGTGTTTCTAGCACCTGCAAGCTTCTCTAACCTTTGATAGGTGCTCAGTAAATATTTGTAGACATAATGAATATCTCCTTATAGACAAATCCCTATGCTGACTTGGTTACTGTTTTTCTATCAGACTTTCCCACACCTTATTTCACTATCTAAAATATATGATTATTTATGTAATCTCACCATCATAGAAGTCCTGGAAGAGGACAAGTGGGTATCCCCTCATAGATGTGGGTGTGTCTTGAAGGGAGGAGAATTTTAATAACAGCTCTGAAAAGGAGAATCTTTCTAGCTCTGGTATGCAAGGTATTGACCTTGAGAACCGGGTGTCCGTGGAGGGCATCATTAGAATTTCATCAAGTAACTGAACCTCATATTACAGTCTGTTTAATAAAGCATGTGTGCAGTTTGGTTTTGATCCAGCCAAATAGCCCATGGGCCTAATGAACCCACAGCTTTAACTCACTTGTTAGAGCGCTTTGATTAAAGAAAAGAAAAAGAAAAATATGTGGGCAAAGGCTGATCTGTCCAGGAGCACCTCTGGGCTGCCTTGGAAGTCTACAAGTGTGGATGTGTGAACCCAGAAGCTTGGAGCCACTGAGAACTCAGAGGTTTGGTCCTCCTGGTGTGGCTTCCTAATTAATTAATTTGATTTTTGCTACTCAGCTCTGTGGATTTTCATCATGTTAGATGCCCCAGAGTGTATGGGATGGGGATAATAGTAATGACATACAGCCTTTGTATGCCAAGCAGTCCTCCAATTGGCCCAAATGACTGTGGTGACCAGGAACTCATCAGTCTTGAGTCAGCCCATTTCACTGTCTGGGCAGTTCTAATAGTTAGAATTGGAGAAGGAAATGGTAACCCACTTCAGTATCCTTGCCTGGAAAATCCCATGGACAGAGGAGCCTGGCGGGCTACAGTCCACAGGTTTGCAAAGAATCACATACGACTTAGTGACTAAACAACAACAGTTAAAAAGTTCTTCCTTCTGTGCATATAAAAGCCACTTCCCTACTATTCCAGTCACTGTATAATACTAATTCAACCGCTTATCACTGTATGAAAACAATTGCTCTTTCATGTGATGGGACTCCAAATATTTGAAGATCCGGTGTGTGAATTGGGCCTCCCAGGAAACAGATGCTGAGATGGATGTTGGAGAAGAAGAAATTTCTTTCTTCCTTTTTTTTCCCCTTGTTGACTAACTCCTACATGTGTGTGTTAGTTGCTCAGTCATGTCCGACTCTTTGCAACACCATGAACGGTAGCCTGCCAGGCTCCTCTGTCCATGGGGTTCCCAGGCAAGAATACTGAAGTGATTAGCCATTCCCTTCTCCAGGGGATCTTCCTGACCTGGGGATTGAACCTGGGACTCCCATACTGTGGGCAGATTCTTTACTGTCTGAGCCACCTGGGAAGACCGACTAACTCCTAGGATAGATCAAAGTGGGGAGGAGACAGGAGTGGGTTTGCCCAGTGAGGCAACACTCGTCTGATTGCAACACTGATCTAACAGTCTGGGACAACTCAACGGGAGATCCCAAGAATAGACTGCCTATCAGATGAGCTCCATGGTGGGCAGAGATCCAGCCCTACCATCCCCTCTACCCTGACACTGGCATGTCCAGTCACTGGCAGGGGCTTCTCAGAAGCAGCACGGTCTCTGGTAGAAAGCTGAAGTAGAGCCTGAGGATGTTGGCAGCTGGAGATTGTCGGCTGACTGCACTTCTCCCAGGTGGCCAGCAAGGTGTTTCTTTGAGGGAGATCTGAGCAGTGAACTTCCAATGATCACTCCACAGGGCTGTGAACTGGATGTTAAGAGTACAAAGTATGAAGTCACCTGGTCAATGACTTTAGTTTGCTATGCCTCAGAATTATCAGTTTTCATATGAGGATAATACTAATTGTAAAGGATTTTTTTTTGGAGAATAAAATTATGTAGTCTATTTAGAATTCTTGACAGAGTGCGTGGCACCTAGAATGTGTTCAGTTAATGGCCTGTCTGTCTACCCATCCATCCACCCATTCATCCATTATCAGTAGGTTTAACTTTCACTCTAAAACCCAAATCAACACATTTCAAAGGTAAATATCCTTTTAATCTATGACAGTTTGAAGCTTTCTCACCATATTTTTTCCAATCATTTATCTTCAGAAAGATAAACCACCAGCTGGATTATCTTTTTGAAATCTGTTCATCTTTTTCTTTGTTTCTCCTAAAATCATGACTGCCCCTCCTTCTGTCTCACTCACACACACTCTTGCATGTCTGACTCTCTCACACACACACTCTTGCATGCACACATCTAAACACCACACTAGCCCAAATATAGCTTTGCCAATACAAAACAGAGGAAACCCATCACCTCCTTTGTCGTAGGCATTGTTCTTCTACTACTGCATCCCTTGGCTGAATAACATTATTCTGGTCATTTATATTGAATTTTCAGGGAATTATTTGTTTCTCTTTTGACGTGATCAATTTCTAACTATGTCTCATTCATTTCACTTGTGGCCACTTGTGCAATTTGAATTTGGGACCCAATGTAGGAGTTTTCCATTTGCCCCTGTTATAGAGATTGTATATCTCCTTGTCAGAACAAAAATGAGTGATGCTGACAGTAACAGGAAGAGCGTAGGAACAAAGGTAACTGAAAGAGAACTCTGAATAAATCTAGGAAATTTCACAGTTGGCTCTTATTTAAAAAGGACTGTCAAGGAGCTAATTTCACAACAGTTCTAAAACCTGATTTTGTTCCTTTTATTGTCCAGAGTTTGGGATTTAGTGTATACTGACCAAAGAAACTTTCTACTTGCCTGTCCCTAGATCGGATTGGAGAATGGGCAGCTCTTTAGTAGCCAGATGGTTCTAGAAGTTTCAAGTCAAATTCTCCATGATCTCACTTACAACAGGGATATACATTTCAAAAACTTTGAAGCCAAGAAGAAAAAATGTTTTGAAACCATAGATTTAGGGCCCACGTGAAAATTTTTTATTTAAAAAGTAATTTTTGTAGATACCTTTGTTTGAAAACATAAAAACCTAACTCGGTTTATATCAAACCTGATTTCTTATGATCATATATATACAAACTTAGGGAAAATGAGAAAATGATAGGGAGGGTTTTTTTTTTTTCTCCCTGAGTTTGAAATCAAACCAGATTTTCTCTCAGACCCAAGGAAAACTGGGTAGTTTTGAGTTATTGTTGTCTTGTCAGTTAGTCATGTCTGACTCTTTGCGACCCCATGGACTGTAGCCTGCCAGGCTCCTCTGTCCAAGGATTTCCCAGCAAGAATACTTGAGCCCCTTGGTACTGAAATTGTGGTCCACAGACTAGCATCATTCGCTTTGTCTAAGAGCTTGTTACAAAGGCAGAATCTCAGATCCTACATTTTAACAAGATTCCTAGGTGATTTAAATGCAACCTTAAAGTCTGAGAAGCACTGATCTATATTGCATGAGCCATATGCAATATACAAATTACCTGCAGAGAAATGTTTGCACAAATCCTCTCCTCAGGGTATGATACTCAGATCCCTTAGTGAAAGTGGACAGGACAGACAGACTCACTGATGGCTAAAGGCACATCACTGACAGGTACAAGAAGGGAATTCTCTCTCAAGATATCAAAAAGCAAAATGAGGGACTTGGCTGGTGGTCCAGTGGTTAAGACTTCACCGTCCAGTACAGGGGGTGTGGGTTTGATCCCTGGTTGGGATCAAACAGAGAACAGAAACAATATTGTAACAAATTCAATAAAGACTTTAAAAATGGTCCACATCAAGAAAAAAAAATCTTTAAAAAATAGCAAAATGTCACTAAAGAGACAGCATGATTGGTCAAAGTACCTACCAGTCTAGCTAGTTAAAGGCATTGATCAGAGGATCCAGGGCAGAGTTTAAAATGATTCAAGGGATAAAATTCTGGTAATTTTTAAGTAGCTTGTAATATCATAGGAGACAAATGCCATTGTGACCAAATTGAGAGCATTTTCTTTCATGCCATTTCAAAAGCAACTCGACTAGAAAAGAGAAACTTTCTCTATTCTGTTAACTAGTGTTTTAACTTGCTGCACATCTGACATTTAGCATAGCAGGAAAGTATTGCAGCCTAGCAGGTAAGAGCTCAGGTTCTGAAATCAGACTCATCTGGGTTTGCATCCTCACTCCAAGACTTACTGCCTTATGCTGTCCCCATGGTTCAGTTCCTCTGTGCCATTGGCACTAGTAGCAGTGATACCTTCTTGGAGAGATCTATAGGGGCTTCCCTGGGGCTTCCATGGTGGCTCAGCTGCAGGAGACCCGGGTTCAATCCCTAGACCAGGAAGATTCCCCAGAGAAGGAAATGGCAACCCACTCCAGTATTCTTGCCTGGGAAATCCCATGGACAGAGGAGCCTGGTGGGCTACAGTACATGGGGTTGCAAAGAGTCGGACATAACTTAGCAACTGAACAACAGCAACACAGGGAACCTACCAGTGATGGAAAAGTGCTTTGCTCAGTGTTTGGGCAAACAGTAAGCGCTCAATAAATGTTAGGTTTTTTACCTTTGTGAAAACACAAAAGTTTATTGTTTTCAATTTGTTCTATTGTGATAAGAACACAACGTGAAATCTATCCTCTTAATTTTTACGTGTATGATACATTAGTGTTGACTATAGGTACAATCTGGCCCAGCAGATTTTCAAGTGCTTATTTGTCTTTTTTAAGAAGCAACTTTGGCTTAGTTTGTGAGTCAAGCTCCTGACATGAATTAAAATGTCACTTAGGTTTCCATTGGACACATGTGATTTCTTATATAAAGGTTCTCTTGCCAAGAAACTGTTCCCCACTATACACTTTGAACAAAAATACTGATCTCTTTTCCCTAAGAAGCCACCAGTGGAGGCTTGTATTAGCTACAAATGTACTGAGGTTTTATCAATTGACTGTTTTGCCTTTTGCCATCATTTTCATCTTGACGGAATTGCTTATTACAGCCTGTTATAAGGTTGTTTATCAGAGAATCATTTCAATACCCGTATTTGAGGAAAAGATATTTTCAAAGGTAATTACATTCACATTTCAAGTTTTGCTCAAATTCATCTCACACATAGTGAATCCCAGACAAATCTAAACTGTCTAAAGCTTCTTTCCTCTGTATTCGGCTGGTGATTTTTCCAGAAGAAGACTGCTAGGTGGCGATGTTACTTACAAAACCAGCCTGCTGAAAGGGAAAGGCAGGCCCACCAGTAAAGATCCTGCCGTACTGACAAGAGGGCTGTGTTGCCTGTTATTTCTGTGTTCAAAGCATTATCTGACTTTGGTTGATTGCTTTTTAAAGAAATTAAATATTGTGGGTTTTGAGACTTTCTTCATTAGGTTGAAATGTTCCTCAGAGAGGGGAGAAAAACCCCTAAAACTCTGAAGTAATCCAACAAATTCTGGGCCCTGTCCAACTTCTTGGCCCTGAGATTGCAAAATCAGATTGTGCATCAGTTCTCTGGCCTGCAGTCACGTTAGGCCCAGCAGCAGCTGAGTGTGAAGCTTCTGTGATTAGAAAGTTTTCTGAGAACAGTGAGGCTACCCCCTACCGATGTTAAAGTGATGGTCAAGTTTTCCAGCTCAGCCCAGTAAGCTGTAACAAAAAAGTCATTCTCTTTCTGCTGTAAAGATTCTATAATGAACATATTAACTCATCATCTGCTTTTTTATCTTAGCTTGTTGTTGTTGAGTCGCTAAATCATGCACAACTCTTTTGCAACCCCATGGATTGTAGCCCACCAGGCTCCTCTGTCCATGGGACTTCCCAGGCAAGAATGCTGGAATGGGTTGCCATTTCTTTCTCCAGGGGATCTTCCCAACTCACGGATTGAACCTGTGTCTCCTGCATTAGCAGGCAGATTCTTTACCACTGAGCCGCCAGGGAAGGCCTTTATCTTAGCTATCAATACATTTATGTTATCGCCATGTATGGATGGGGTTCTGGATGCTAAGAATAAAAGTCAACGGTTTCCAGAAAGAGCACCTTTATTTAACTTAGAAGGTTTTGGTGTATCACTCTGTAATGTCTGCTGTTCTACAGCCCCAGGTGTCTCTAGATAATCCTCTTGTCCTTGTATTCCTTTGTCAGTGTCTCCTCTTTGTCTAACCAGACTTTAAGATTCTCTTCTCACTGTGCAGTCTCCCCCAAGGCAAGCTTGTCTCTTCCATACTTCCAATTTAGATGGACGTCCACTCACATCAGTATCTATTCAATAGCCTGGTGGTCATGGCTACATAGAGGCTGCTGAGATTCCTCTAACCAATCATATCCCAAACTGAACTTAGTTTAAAATCTGCTTTACCTGCAGTATTCCAAGTCTGAGTAAATGATACCTAGTTGCTCAGAAACCAAGAAGTCATCTTTAATTCCTTCCTCTCCCTTGTTGTTGTTCAGTCGCTAAGTCCTGCTCGACTGTTTGTGACCGCATGGACTACAGCATGCCAGACTTCCCTGTCTTTCACTGTCTCTCAGAATTTGCTCAAACTCATGTCCATTGAGTTGGTGATACCATCCAACCATCTCATCTTCTGCTGCCCACTTCTCCTCTTGCCTTCAATCGTTCCTAGCATCAGGGTCTTTCCCAGTGAGTTGGCTCTTCAAATCAAGTGGCCAGAGTATTGGAGCTTCAGCTTCAGCATCAATCCTTCCAATGAATATTCAGGGTTGATTTCCTAACACCATACACAAAAATAAACTCAAAATGGATTAAAGATCTAAACATAAGACCAGAAACTATAAAACTCCTAGAGGAGAACATAGGCAAAACACTCTCTGACATACATCACAGCAGGATCCTCTATGACCCACCTCCCAGAATATTGGAAATAAAAGCAAAAATAAACAAATGGGACCTAATTAACCTTAAAAGCTTCTGCACATCAAAGGAAACTATTAGCAAGGTGAAAAGACAACCTTCAGAGTGGGAGAAAATAATAGCAAATGAAGCAACCGACAAACAACTAATCTCAAAAATATACAAGCAACTCCTACAGCTCAACTCCAGAAAAATAAATGACCCAATCAAAAAATGGGCCAAAGAACTAAATAGACATTTCTCCAAAAAAGACATACAGATGGCTAACAAACACATGAAAAGATGCTCAACATCACTCATTATCAGAGAAATGCAAATCAAAACCACTATGAGGTACCATTTCACACCAGTCAGAATGGCTGCGATCCAAAAGTCTACAAATAATAAGTGCTGGAGAGGGTGTGGAGAAAAGGGAACCCTCTTACACTGTTGGTGGGAATGCAAACTAGTACAGCCACTATGGAGAACAGTGTGGAGATTCCTTAAAAAACTGGAAATAGAACTGCCTTATGATCCAGCAACTCCACTGCTGGGCATACACACTGAGGAAACCAGAAGGGAAAGAGACACGTGTACCCCAATGTTCATCGCAGCACTGTTTATAATAGCCAGGACATGGAAGCAACCTAGATGTCCATCAGCAGATGAATGGATAAGAAAGCTGTGGTACATATACACAATGGAGTATTACTCAGCCATTAAAAAGAATACATTTGAATCAGTTCTAATGAGGTGGATGAAACTGGAGCCTATTATACAGAGTGAAGTAAGCCAGAAGGAAAAACATAAATACAGTATACTAACGCATATATATGGAATTTAGAAAGATGGTAACAATAACCCGGTGTACGAGACAGCAAAAGAGACACTGATGTATAGAACAGTCTTATGGACTCTGTGGGAGAGGGAGAGGGTGGGAAGAATTGGGAGAATGGCAATGAAACATGTAAAATATCATGTAGGAAACGAGTTGCCAGTCCAGGTTCGATGCATGATGCAGGATGCTTGGGGCTGGTACACTGGGATGGCCCAGAGGGATGGTATGGGGAGGGAGGAGGGAGGAGGGTTCAGGATGGGGAACACATGTATACCTGTGGCGGATTCATTTTGATATTTGGCAAAACTAATACAATTATGTAAAGTTTAAAAATAAAATAAAATTAGAGAAAAAAAATAAAAAAAAAATAAAAAAAAGAAAGTAAAATGCAGGGTTTTAGAAACAGAAAAAAAAAAAAAAAAAAAGATTGATTGGTTTGATCTTCTTGCAGTCCAGGGGACTCTCAAGAGTCTTCTCTAGCATCACAGTTCAAAAGCATCAATTCTTTGGCACTCAGCTTTTTTTTTGTCCAACTCTCACATCTGTACACAACTACTGGAAAAGCCATAGCTTTGACTATATGAACCTTTAATCCCCACTTTATCTCCAAGAGCAGCCACTTGTATCTGGCTTTGCCTACTTTCCTCACTTGTATCGCCACCCCTTACTCCAAACCACCATTGTTAGAACTCCTGTTCAGTTCAGTTCAGTTGCTCAGTCGTGTCTGACTCTTTTCGAACCCATGAATCGCAGCACGCCAGGCCTCCCTGTCCATCACCAACTCCCGGAGTTCATCCAGACCCACGTCCATCGAGTCAGTGATGCCATCCAGCCATCTCATCCTCTGTCGTCCCCTTCTCCTTCTGCCCCCAATCCCTCCCAGCATCAGAGTCCTTTCCAATGAGTCAACTCTTCACATGAGGTGGCCAAAGTACTGGAGTTTCAGCTTCAGCATCAATCCCTCCAAAGAAATCCCAGGGCTGATCTCCTGGCCCATTAACTGCTCTCTTTCCATCTCCCTTCTGACCCATTTCCTACACTGCAGCCGGAATCATCTTTTCAGGACACAAAATTGATTATGTCATTGGTATTCTAGTAGCTTCTCACTGTCCTTATATGCATCAGCCCTTCTGTGGATCCTGGCATTCTCTGCAGTTCCATCTCTTGCCTCACTCCCTCGCTCTCCACCCCACCTTTCAAAAGACAGACTTGAGGACCCCTTGCAATCCCTTTCACCACCACCCCCCCACCACTAGGAGTCTGAAGTTCACAGGTTAACACCTTTTTAAAGATTTTAATTTTGTATTCCAAATGAATACTTCCTTCATCATCGGCTCTACCTGGATATTAAAAGTTTTTTTCTCTGGCCCTATTCCTATGGCTTCAGTTATATTTATTCTCAATAACAGTGTGTTGTACCAGGGCTGGAAATGATTTACAATGTTGTGTTAGTTTCCAGTGTATAACAAAGTAATTCAGTTATACATACATATTCTTTTTCATATTCTTTTCCATTATGGTATATTACAGGATATTGAATATAGTTCCCTGTGCTATACAGTAGACCTTGTTTTATCTGTTTTCATATAGTGGTTTGTATCTGCTAGTCCCAAATTCCCAATTTATCCCTCCCCCCTTCCCTTTTGATAACTGTAGGTTTGTTTGCTATGTCTGTAAGTCTGTCTCTATTGTGTAAACAAGTTAATTTGTGTCATATTTTAGATTCCACATATAAGTAATACTATACGATATTTGTCTTTCCCTTTATGACTCACTTTACTTAAGTATGCTAATCTCTAGGTCCATCCATATCACTGCAAATAGCACTATTTCATTCTTTTTATGGCTGAGTAATATTCCATCATTTATATACCCCATATCTTCTTTATCTAACGTCTGTCAGTGGATATTTAGGTTGTTACTGTATCTTGGCTATTGTAAATAGTGCTGCTATGAACTTTGGGATACATGTATCTTTTCAAATTAGAGCTTTCTCCAGATACATGCCTAGGAGTGGGATTGCTGGATAAAATGGCCACTCTGTTTTTAGTTTTTTGAGGAATCTCCATCCTGTTTTCAGTAGTTACTGTATACCAACTTACATTCCCACCAACAGTGTAGGAGCATACCCTTTTCTCCATACCCTCTCTAGAATTTATTATTTGTAGGCTTTTTGTTTCATTTTTAATTTATTTTTAACTGGAAGGAGATTGCTTTACAATGTTGTGTTGGTTTCTGCCACACATCAACATGAATCAACCGTAGGTATACACATGTCACCTCCCTCTTGAACCTCCCTCCCACCACATCCCACCCTCTAGGATGTCACAGAGCACCAGTCTGAGCTACCTGCACTATAGAGCAACTTCCAATTAACTATCTATTTTACATATGGTAATGTATATATCTCAATACTACTCTCTCAAATCATTACACCCTCTCTTTTCTCCACTATGTCTAGACATAGATAGCAGGATTATGAAAGTGAAAGTGAAATCCCTCAGTCATGTCTGACTCTTTGAAACCCCATGGACTGTAGCTTATCATGTTCCTCCATCCATGGGATTTTCCAGGCAAGAGCACTGGAGTGGGTTGCTATTTACTTCTCCAGAGGATCTTCCTGACCCAGGGATCAAAACCGGGTCTCCCACATTGTGGGCAGATGCTCTACCATCTGAGCCACCAGGGAAGTCCTAACAGGAATATGGAGATATATATATATATATATATATTTTTTTTTTTTCTATTGCCTTGGGAGACTGACTTAAGAAAACATTGTTACGATTTATGTCAAAGAATCTTTTGCCTGTGTTCTTTTCCAGGAGTTTTATGGTGTCTTATCTCATATATAAGTCTTTAGGCCATTTTGCATCATTTTTGTGTACGGTGTGAGGATGTGGAATGTGGATATTTTTGAAGTTTAGAGTCGGCAGCACCCTGCCTCCCTTCTATGTTCACGGTGGAGTGTCAACTTGTCACCGCCCCACCATCACTGTCACCAGCTTCCAACTCTACTGCACTGATGCTCTCTTTCTTGCTGTGTAAGGCATCTTGCTCAGACTCCATAACATCTTTTTGCCACTTTTTTGTTATTCAAATAATCTTTGCTCTGTGTATTGAAAAAATTCGGTATTTGCACAATTCAAAGCACTTCTGCTCTCTCCCAGACAGTGAAAACTTTGACTAGAGGGGCTTGGTCTGGTAAGCGAGGCACAGTCTGGACGTCCTTTACCTCCCCCGTTCCTCTTCCAGGCTTGTGTGCCTTGTCAGGAAAGGCAGACGGAGGCTGGAACCCTTATCTTCCATGGCAGGGCGGCAGTCCCCACCCAGCCTGTTATTCATCACTGCGTCTCTGTTATGGATGCTTCTCTCATTGTAGATTCCCGCTGTGTGGCAGGGCTGGCTTTCTCAGGGAGACCCTGAGGAATCTCCTTCATGCACAGACGTAGCAGAGCTGACTCTGAATTAACTCCTTCCACAACTCTTCAGCCTCTACCACAGGGTCACACTCCATAGCCACTTGTTGCTGGAGTCACCTCATCCCACGCCAGCCCTTTTGGAGGTGGCATACTGGTGAGACAACTGAGCCTGGCTGTCTGCTGCAGAGTCTACTCAACCTGCAGAAGGTTAAAGGCTGTTGCCATGGCAACCAGTGAAAAAGCAGGCTGCCTTGCTGGTACCTCCTCTTTCAGCATCGTGTTTCCCCTTTCTCTAAGCTGCAACAGCATCAAGCACCCTGTCTGTTTAGTGGCTTGCCAGTGTTCAAAAGAGGAGAGGGAAGAGCGTTTTTAATATACCTGGCAACCTTCTGAAGTTCTCTCCTCTCTCCTGGTCTTCCCCTTAAATTCACTGGAGGTGAGAGGAGGAGAGAATGTTCTTTGATTATGTTCTTCCTGGTAGCCCTTGATCAGGTGGTTGACCATGATGCTGGTGGTACTCTGGACATAGAATGGAGCTACACAGTGGATCCTGCAGGCTGCCCACCCAACATTCACTCTTGTATTTCCATTTTTTAACAGAACCCTATTGAATTAGAGTATTCAACCTCTTCCACATAGCCATGCTCACCAGATGAGCTATGCTGGCCCTTAGGGGAAAAGCTTCCTTATCTTAAGCCAGTCATGATGATTCTACTTTTCTAAATCTGGGGCCTGAGAAAGACATTTTAACTCTTAAAATCAAGATAGTGTGAGTGGTGGCTTCTTCCTGCCTTAGGACGTTGTCCTCAGGATTTTTCATGAGATCCTTTCATGAGTAGGCTATTCCAGGTGTCGTATCCAGATTTAACAAAGACAACACATGGAGGAGTTCCTTATCAAAAGAATGAAGACATTCTTACTGTTCGAGACAAAAATCTTTATTTATTGTTAGAGCCATTTTTAGCTGCATCTTTGGCTTCTTAAAAACATATCCTGATGGACCCATGTTCTTTTGCTTGCCAACTTTAGATCTTAGCCCAAGTCCAGGACACCAGAGAAAATGCCCCAGTATTTCTTGTTATGGTACCTTCTGCCTGTGTCAGTGATATGCAAAAGCTTGCTTTTTTCACTAAAAAATATGCAATGATTTTTTGAGTGTGAGAAAGTCAATAAAAGGGGCAGCATGGCGTGGTCAATTCCTCATCCCTACCCAGGCTGAAAGACTGGGATGACTAAGAGGGTTGGAATGCCAAGTTAAGGAGTACTGTTAGTCGCTCAGTTGTGTCTGACTCTGCAACCCCATGGACTGTAGCCTACCAGGCTCCTCTGTCCATGGAATTCTCCAGGCAAGAATACTGGAGTGGGTTGCCATTTCCTGCTCCAGGGGATCTTCTCAACCCAGGGATTGAACCCGGTCTCCTGCATTGCAGGCAGATTCTTTACCATCTGAACCACCAAAGTTGAAGAGACTGTGTGATAATGACTTTGGATACAAGCATGCTTGTTTGGAGCCCAGGGGAAACTGTCTTAAGAAGTGGAATGGAGAACTGGGGAGAGGGCCAGTCCCTCTAAATGCCCTGCAGACAGTTGTAATGTTCCGAGACTCTGAAGGCTCAGGATGACAGACCAGTATCCTCATAGAAGGTCCTGGCAGGACAGCAGTGATGCATCTTGATCAAAGTCCAGAACAAATATTGCAACAGTTTTTGCACATCTCCCTGAAGCCAGTGGGGCGCTCTGTGGGGCAGCAGCCCTGTAGACACGTGGCAGGGTTAAAGGAGTACTGACATGTGCACCGTTGTGTTTATGGTCAGAGGCGCTGGCTTTCACATCTTTATACTAAACTTGTCTATGGGTCATGAACAAGAGAAGCTTAATCGCTATCACCTCTTGGTTCTTTTCTATTTAGGGTGAACTCAGTCATCGTCATTGATTCAAGGGTCTATGTTGGGCCCGATGCAATGTGCACGAAAGACATGTGGTCCATACCTTGTGAAAATCAGCCCCAAGTTTAGCACCTCTGTTGCATGCACTAAGCTCAGTGCGTCCTGATGAAGAATCTAAGAGCATAAACTTGGATTACTCTCACTCAGGATGTCTCAGGGGGGTTGAAATGTTCTAATTCCAACATGTTTTCTTAATTATAAAGGATAAGCACTTTTAGCAGAGAACTCAAAAGCAGCTGCTGCCCACAGTAGATTAAGTGAGCAGAAATTGGAGTTACATCTGAGGACTTTCTACCCGCCTCAGTGATACGCAAAAAAAAAAAAGGCTTTGTTTTATGGGCACCAAAAAATAAAAGGAATGTGTTGGTCAGTGTTATAAAACAAACATTCTGGAAAATTAGAAGTTCTGATTTGTGATGTTTGCCAGTTTCCATGATGTAGATACTCCCACCATGGTCAATTTCAAGCTACCCAAGGGAGGTGGCAGAAGTGGAGTGGGGACTGACAAGCACCATTGGAGCATCTGCCCAGCTGCCTGTCCACAAAACCAAGAACTGTTTGTTTCTAGCTTTGGAAATGAAGTGTTTATTCTGTACCTTAAAAAAAAAAAAAAAAAGATCGTTGATTTATTTATTTGGCTGTCCTGAGTCTCAGCTTTGGCACTCAGGATCATTTTTAGTCTTGGCATGTGGGATCTAGTTCCCTGACTAGGGATTGAACCCAGGCTCCCTGCACTGGGAATGTGGAGTCTTAGCTACTGGGCCACTAAGGAAGTCCCTATTCTGTGCTTTGACATTCATCTTAGCAGGGCCTGGGCAGGCTGTGCTTCCTTCTGAAGGTGGACGGCCAGAGGGAAGTTCTGAAGCTGTGCCACTGCCTATAGTGCTGTGACAAAGCTGACAAACTGGACCATTTGATTCAAGTGTCAGTGGAGTCTCTGATCAGCCCACTGTCTCAACATTTTTTATTGCTGTCTCTGTGGCAGAGACAAGTCAAACCTCATGATCTTGTTCTCCAGAGACATGGTGCTTCCCAGGGCCTTTGCCTTGAGCTCCTAGGACCCAGGTTCCAGGGCAGATGGAGAAGCGTGGCCTCTGTGAACCTAAAGCCAATTGTTGAAGAGCTCACTGCTCTGCTCCTCTTCATGACTCACTGGAGTCTCCCAAGATACTCAAACCAAACCTCTCTAACTCAAAATCCAGCACCCTAACCATTAGGCTGAGCCCCCAACCACTTGTGCTACAGTGGGTTTGCCAGGAGGCTGATGTTGGTCTTAAGCAAAGGCAGCCTTGCCTGCTATGATGTGGTCTTCCGTATGAATCCCATGTCACACAATGGTGAGGCAGACCTTTTGCCGGTGCTCCAGAGAGTGACACTCCTCCTTGATCCCCTTCCCAGCCCAATCTCTGGTCTTTTTGACTCCATGGACTGAGGCCCACAGTCTCCTCTGTCCATGGAATTTTCCAGATAAGAATACTGGAGTGGGTAGCCATTCCTTTCTCCAGGGGTTCTTCTCAACCTAGGGATCAAACCTAGGGTCTGCTGCATTGCAGGCAGATTCTTTACCATCTGAGCCACTAGGGAAAAACCTATCTCTGGGTTCAGTCCAACCCCCAGTAAGTGTTAGGAAGATCCCTGTCCTCTTACTTCCAAGCACCTGTCTATCTGCTCCCACCTCTGGGGCAGCACTGATCCTCCCCACTCCCTGCTCGTTGCAGACAGAGCTTTTTGCCCAGCTTGTAATAACCATGATGACATGTGTTCCTTTATCCAAGGATACCCTTCATCTACAAACATGGCAAGGTTTTCACTGGAACCAGGAGATTTAGATGTGAGAGCTCATGGTTTTTGAACTGACTACTTAAGCTCTGATCAAATTTTCTCATCTACTATAAATGGAATAATACCTATCTTCACAGAGGAGCTTAAGAGCCTCTTGAAGAAGGTGAAAGAGAATGAAAAAGCTGGCTTAAAACTCAATATTCATACAACTAAGATCATGGCATTCAGTCCCATCACTTCAAGGCAAATAGGTGGGGAAAAAGTAGAAATAGTGACAGATTTTATTTTCTTGGGCTTCAAAATCACTGTAGGTGGTGACTGCAGCCATGAAATTAAAATATTCTTGGTTCTTGGAAGGAAAGCTATGACAAACCTAGACAGCCTATTAAAAAGCAGAGATATTACTTTGCCAACAAAGATCCACATAGTGAAAGCTGCGGTTTTTCCAGTAGTTATGTACAAGTGTGAGAGCTGGACCATAAAGAAGGCTGACTGCCAAAGAATTGATGCTTTTGAATTGTGGTGTTGGAGAAGACTCTTGGGAGTCCCTTGGACTGCAAGGAGATTAAACCTGTTGATACTAAAGGAAATCAACCCTGAATGTCTATTAGAGGGACTGATACTGAAACTCCAGTACTTTGGCCACCTGATGCAAAGAGTCAACCCACTGGAAAAGACCCTAATGCTGGGAAAGATTGAGGGCAGGAGAAGAAGAGGGTGACAGAGTCGATGGTTGGATGGCATCACCGACTCAATGGACATGAGTTTGAGCAAACTCTGGGAGATAGTGAAAGACAGGGAAGCCTGGCGTGCTGCAGTCCATGGGGTCAGAAAGAGTCAGACAGGATTTAGTGACTGAACAATAACAACAAGAACAGGGATGGGATGAGAAATTACTACGGGACTTCCCTTGCTGTCCATGGTTGAGATACCGCATTTCCAATGCAGGGAGCCTGGGTTTGACCCCTGACTGGAGAACTGCATCATGCATGCCACAACTAAGACCTGGCCTAGCCAAACAAAATATTTTAAACATATCTTATTAAAAAATAAAAAATTAATATATGTGAAAGTGCTTCATAAAATATAAAATGGTTTTAAATGTTGCATGTTTTACTCTCTTTTTCATTGCTCCACTTAGACATTTCCATTAACTTTAATTCCTGAGGTCAGCTTCCTCAAAGCTGCATGAGTTTGTCAGCCTTGCTTTGGAAAGTTAGATCTCAAGGGACTATCCACCCATTCATTGTGACAGCATTAGACAAATCCCCAGTTTTGGTGTGATGCCCCACAGAGGGCACATCCAGAAGATGATGTGAGGCAGTGGTTAGTGCTCCCTCTTAACTGTAAATTGAAGATGATTCTCTCTCTGTCTTTTCAAGCCTAGTTGGTGCTAACAGTGTTTGAGGTTTGAAACAGTTTTGTTTTGTCACCAAGTGATTCATAACAGCCACCACCAGGGAAGTGGAGCAAACTTTCAGTTCCTCCCAATCTCCTCTAGTGAAGAATTTCTTGCTTTGTTAATTGGGAAGAATGGATGAAGGCAAAGAGTTGCCTGAGATCACAAAAACCCAAGAGAATGATGAATAGAGCCTGGAGATAGGAGAGAAAGATCTAGGTGAAAACCTGAACTCTGCCCACGTGTTTGTAATTTATGAACCTCTCTGGATTTGCTGAGAAAAGAAGAGAAGCAAAAGGCAAAAAAGAAAGGAAAGATATACCCGCCTGAATGCAGAGTTCCAAAGAACAGCAAGGAGAGATGAGAAAGACTTCCTAAGTGAACAATGCAAAGAAATAGAGGAAAACAATAGAATGGAAAAGACTAAAGATCTCTTCAAGAAAATTAGAGATACCAAGGGAACATTCCATGCAAAGATGGGCACAATAAAGGACAGAAACAGTATGAACCTAACAGAAGCAGAAGATATTAAGACATGGCAAGAATACACAGAAGAACTGTACAAAAAAGATCTTCATGACCCAGATAACCATGATGGTGTGATCACTCACCTAGAGCCGGACATCCTGGAGTGTGAAGTCAAGTGGACCTTAGGAAGCATCACTACAAACAAAGCTAGTGGAGGTGAGGGAATTCCAGCTGAGCTATTTAAAATGCTAAAAGATGATGCTGTGAAAGTGCTTCATTCAATACGTCAGCAAATTTGGAAAACTCAGCAGTAGCCACAGGACTGGAAAAGGTCAGTTTTCACTCCAATCCCAAAGAAGGGCAATGTCAAAGAATGTTCAAATTACTGCACAATTGCACTCATTTACATGCTAGTAATGTCATGCACAAAATCCTTGAAGTTAGGTTTCAGCAGTATGTGAACCGAGAATTTCCAGATGTAGAAGTTGGAATTAGAAAAGGCAGAGGAACCAGAAATCAAATTGCCAACTTCCATTGGAGCATAGAAAAAGCAAGAGAATTCCAGAAAAACATGTACTTGTGCTTCTTTGACTACGCTAAAGCCTTTGACTGTGTTGATCACAACAAACTGTGGAAAATTCTGAAAGAGATGGGAATACCAGACTACCTTACCTGCCATCTGAGAAATGTGTATGCAGGTCAAGAAGCAACAGTTAGAACTGGACAGAGATAAATGAAATGGTTCCTAGGGCTTCACTGGTGGCTCAGATGATAAAGAATCCACCTGCAATGCAAGAGACCTGGGTTCAATCCCTGGGTTGGGAAGATCCCTGGAGGAGGGCAGAGCGACCCACTCCAGTATTCTTGCCTAGAGAATCCCCATGGACAGAGGAACCTGGTGGGCTACAGTCCATGGTGTCACAAAGAGTCAGACATGACTGAGCAACTAAGCACACACACCACCAAACTGGGAAAGGAGTATGTGAAGGCTGTATATTGTCACCCTGATTATTTAACTTCTTTGAAGAGTACATCATGCAAAATCTGGGCTGGATGAAGCACAAACTGAAATCAAGATTGTCAGGAGAAACATCAACAACCTCAGATATGCAGATGACACCATCTTTGTGGAAGAAAATGAAGAGAAACTAAAGAGCCTCTTGATGAAGGTGAAAGAGGAGAGTGAAAAAGTTAGCTTAAAACTCAACATTCAAAAAACTAAGATCATGGCATCTGGTCTCATCACTTCATGGCAAATAGATGGGGAAACAATGGAAACAGTGACAAACTTTATTTTCTTGGCTCCAAAATCACTGCAGATGGTGACTGCAGCCCTGAAATTAAAAGATGCTTGCTCCTTGGAAGAAAAGCAATGACAAACCTAGGCAGTGCATTACAAAGCAGAGACATTACTTTGCTGACAAAGGTCTGTCTAGTCAAAGCTATGGTTTTTCCAGTAGTCATGTATGGATGTGAGAGTTAGACTGTAATGAAGGCTGCGCACTGAAGAATTGAACTGTGGTGCTGGAGAAGACTCTTAGCAATCTCTTGGACTACAAGGAGATCATACCTGTCAGTCCTAAAGGAAATCAGTCCTGAATATTCATTTGAAGAACTGATGCTGAAGCTGAAGCTCCAATCCTTTGGCCACCTGATGTGAAGAACCAACTCATTGGAAAGCTCCCTGATGCTGGGAAAGATTGAAGGCAGGAGGAAAAGAGGGTGACAGAGAACAAGATGGTTGGATAGCATTACTGACTCAATGGACTTGAGTTTGAGAAAACTCCAGAAGATAGTGAAGGACAGGGAAGCCAGGTGTGCTGCAGTCCATGGGCTCGCAAAGAGTCAGACATGACTGAGTGACTGAATGACAACTGGATTTCTTCATCTTTAAAGTAGAGCTGATGATACTGTAATGTACAATTAGCTGCTCAGCCTCCAAAATTCCTTGTTTTGAAGAAAGCCTCTATTGTGTGAGTCTTGGGGGGCTGTAAGGTCTCATTTCCACTCTAGAATCTAAAAAGGGTCTGGTACTCAGGGCATAAGACCCACGAGGGCAATCATACTATTTCCACCCATAATTTGGAGTCCTGAGAGATTCGAAGTCTGTGACTTACCTGGACTGTTCCTGTGGCAGGACCTTATCATGGCTCCTGCTGCCCAGCTCCTCATAGCTGTCCCCCGGTTCTACAGCCTTCTTTGGATTCCAGGACCTTTCAAGGTCCTTTCAATGATTTCTTTTCTATTCAAGACAGCGAGGATTGTTTTTGTTACTGTGTATATTTGTTACTGACAGCTTAGACCTCTGTGTAGACAGATACTATTCTCTTTTTATAGATAAGCACATTTGGAGCTCAGAGTTTAACTGATTGGTTAAAGAAGAACAAGCCCTCAAATCTAGGTGTCCTGATTCCAAAGTCTATCATTCACCATATATGTGTTGCACTCTGACTATGTGCCAGGCTCTTGCTGATATGAGAGACCTGGTACTGATAACACAGAGAAGAAACCAGTGCAGGGCTGTGCAGAGTGTGGTATCAGGACCCTGAAGGCATCAGGACCATTGGAGCACTTACACACATGTGGATTCCAGGGTTCCACTTATGGGTCAGAATGTCTGGGGGTCAGACTAGGGAAGTGGCATGTTTAATAAGCTCCCCAGATGATCTTGGTGCTTGCCAGTATTTGAGACTCCTTCCTAGTATTGTTGGTAAAGAATCTGCCTGCCAATGAAGGAGACATGGGAGATGCGGGTTCGATCCCTGGGTTGGGAAGATCCCCTGGAGTAGGAAATGGCAACCCACTCCAGTATTCTTGCCCAGAAAATTCCATGGCCAGAGAAGCCTGGCAGGCTTCAGTCCATGGGGTTGCAAAGAGTCAGACACGTTTGAGCACACACACCACCCTAATACTGTAGCACCAGCCATAAATAGTATGAGTGTGCTGCTGCTGCTAAGTCACTTCAGTCGTGTCCGACTCTGTGTGACCCCACAGACGGCAGCCCACCAGGCTCCCCCATCCCTGGGATTCTCCAGGCAAGAACACTGGAGTGAGTTGCCATTTCCTTTTCCAATGTATGAAAGTGAAAAGTGAAAGGGAAGTCGCTCAGTTGTGTCCGACTCTTCACGACCCCATGGACTGCAGCCCACCAGGCTCCTCCATCCATGGGATTTGCCAGGCAAGAGTACTGGAGTGGGGTGCCATCGCCTTCTCTGAGTATGAGTGTAAATACATAGTAATAGTATGAGGCAGGGTGCATTCTTATGGGTACACTTCACAAGGTATGATATAGCTTTTAATATGACCTTTTCAGTCATAAAACAAAAATACTGCCCATGTACTGGGAGTCAGGGACTTCCCTGGTGGCTCAGCGGTAGAGAACTTGCCTACCAATGCAGGAGATGTGGGTTCGATCTCTGGGTCAGGAAGATCCCCTGGAGTAGGAAATGACAACCCCTCTCCAGCATTCTTGCCTGGGAAATCCCATGGACAGAGGAGCCTGGCAGACTACAGTCTATGGGGTCACAAAGAGTGGGACATGGCTGAGCAACTAAACCACAGCAACTGGGGCGTGGCGAGTAGGACTGCACATATGCTAAGTCCTGCATTTCCATTGCTGTCTTAGTCCGGCCACACACTGAATTAGTGTATGTGATTTCTACAGGAGAGGGGATAATCCTTTAGCTACTGTCTTGCCAACTGATCTTATGTTAGCTGTTTGGTTTTAAACCCAGTAACAGAAAAGGAGGGAATTGCAGTGTGCCTGTGTCCATGGAAAATACATTCTTTATGCTTTCCAGAGGCAAATTTATGATCAACATTTTGATCCTGTGTTTTGCTTTATTAAATTATTATACCATGTGCAATTCTATTTTGAATCATTTATTTTTTTAAAAAGAGGAATAATGCTTGTATTGGCTGAAATTAATGAACGGTTCAAACTTTCCATAAATTGCCTCTGTGAATCCCCCACGCCATCAGCTTCTTTGAAGTGGGATGGTAACTTGACTAAGCACTTTTGACCTTGGCCCACACATTGCTCTGCTGGAAGAAAAAGACTACGCTTTACCTTAGATTGCTTCTTCCTCCTTTAGAAACTGGTTTCTAAAGACAAAGTAGAGAAATTCTCTGAAAGGACATTTCTCACATGTATGGTAAGTAGCTGGAAGTTTATATATAAATTTTGGAGGTTAATCTCTTCTGCTTTAAAAATGTATCTTACCTATCCTGGAGCCACTCAATATAAAGGTCTCTGACTTGGAACTTCCCTGCAAATCCCAGATATTGTGATCACACTTGAATAAAAACTGTCATTTATGTGCTTCAAATATTAATAAATTGCACAGAGTACCAAAATGAGCCATCAGCTTGTGGTATATATGAAAAATCTGAATACAGGAAATGTATAGGCAAGTGTTTAAGAGAAGAAAAATGTGAAGAGTGCTGTTCTGATAGAGGCATTGGTAAGTATCTGCATGTTATCTATTGAACTGAATGAACGTCTCCCTAAATTCCTATGTCTATTTGATGGAAGAGATTAAGCCAGTTGAAAACGTGAACATTTATCAAACTCTTTATTGTAGTTGTTCAGCCACTAAGTCATGGCCAACTCTTTGCAACCCCATGAACTACAGCATGCCAGGCTCCCCTGTCCTTCACTATCTCCCGGTGTTTATCAGATTCATGTCCATTGATGGTGATGCCATCCAACCATCTCATCCTCTATCACCCCTTTCTTCTCCTGCCTTCCATCTTTCCCAGCATCAGGGTCTTTTCTAGTGAGTCAGCTCTTCACATCAAGTGGCCGAAGTATTGGAACTTTGGCTTCAGCATCAGTCCTTCCAATGAATATTCAAGGTTGATTTCCTTTAGGATTGACTGCTTTGATCTGCTTGCTGTCCAAAGAACTCTCGGGAGTCTTCTCTACCACCATAATTTGAAAGTGTTGGTTCTTCGGCACTCAGCCTTCTTTATGGTCCAGCTCTCACATCCATACATGATCACTGGAAAAACCATAGCTTTGACTATACAGACATTTGTCAGCAAAGTAATGTCTCTGCTTTTTAATGGGCTGTCTAGGTTTGTCATAGCTTTCCTTTCAAGGAGCTGCTGCTGCTGCCAAGTTGCTTCAGTCGTGTCCGACTCTGTGCGACCCCATAGATGGCAGCCCATCAGGGTCCCCCATCCCTGGGATTCTCCAGGCAAGAACACTGGAGTGGGCTGTCATTTCCTTCTCCAATGCATGAAAGTGAAAAGTGAAACTGAAGTCGCTCAGTCCTGCCAGACTCCCAGCGACCCCATGGACTGGAGCCCACCAGACTCCTCCATCCATGGGATTTTCCAGGCAAGAGTACTGGAGTGGGGTGCCATTGTGTCTTTTAATTTCATGCCCGTAGCCACCGTCTGCAGTGATTTTGAAGCCCAAGAAAGTAAAATCTGTCACTCCTTTCATATTCTCCCTTTTTCTTTCCCGTGAAGTGATGGGACTGGATGTCATAGTCTTACTTTTTCGAATGTTGAGTTTCAGGCCAGCTTTTTCACTCTCCTCTTTCACCCTCATCAAAAGGCTCTTTAGTCCTCTTTACTTTCTGCCATGAGAGTGGTATCATCTGCATATCTGATATTGTTGATATTTCTCCTGGCAATCTTGATTGGAGCTTGTGATCACCCAGCCTGGCATTCCATGATTTGCATACAAGTTAAGTAAGCAGGATGACAATATACAGCCTTGTCATACTTCTTTCCCAATTTGGAACCAGTCTGTTGTTCCGTGTACAATTCTAACTGTTGTTTCTTGACCTGCACACAGGTTTCGCAGGAGGCAGGTAAGGTGGTCTGGTATACCTATCATTTAAGAATTTACCACAGTTTGTTGTGATCCACACAGTCGAAGGTTTTAGTGCAGTCAATAAGCAGAAGTAGATGTTTTTCTGGAATTCTCTTGCTTTTTCTCTGATCCAGTGAATGGTAGCAATTTGATCTCTGATTCCTCTGCTTTTTCTAAATCCAGCTTAAACATCTGGAAATTCTCGGTTCATGTACTGCTGAAACCTAGCTTGAAGGATTTGGAGCATGACCTTACCAGCATGTGAAATGAGTGCAATTGTGTGGTAGTTTGGGCATTCTTTGGTATTGCCCTTCCTTGCGGTTGGAATGAAAACTGACCTTTTTGTGTCCTGTGATCACTGCTGAGTTTTAAATTTTTTCTGACATATTAAGTGCAGTGGTTTCACAGCATCCTCTTTAAGGATTTTATATAATTCAGCTGGAATTCCATCACCCCCACTAGCTTTGTTCATAGTAATGCTTCCTAAGGCTCACTTGACTTCATGCTCTAGGATGTCTGACTCTAGGCTAGTGACCACACCATCATGGTTATCTAGTTCATTAAGACCTCTGTTGTATAGTTCTGTGTATTCTTACCACCTATTCTTAATCTCTTCTGCTTGGCCCTTATCATTTCTATCCTTTATTGTCCTATCCTTGCATGAAATGTTCCTTTGATATCTCCAGTTTCCCTGGAGAGTTCTCTAGTCTCTCCCATTCTGTTTTTCCTCTATTTCTATGCATGGCTCATTTAAGGTGCTTTCTTTTCTCTCCTTGCTACTCTGTCAGTCTTTTTAAGGCTCCAAAACACAGTCACCCTGAAATATCTGCCAAATGCCAAATCCATATCAAGCAGTTGCTATTTGACCTTGAGGTCAACAAGTAGAACTGTGATACAACTTTCAACTATTTCCTCCACCCCACCAATGAGCAAAGTCAGGCTCATGCAAGCACTTCTGTAAATTTCAAAATGTATATGGTCTATGATAATCAGCAGCCTTTCAAGCCACATGAGTATTAAATAGAAATTTAGACAGATTGAAAGTAAAAGTGGTTTAGAGGAAATTGCTTAAACCATGAGGGATAGTTTTCCATTCTGGTCATTGTAAAAGGGAACCTGATCGTCATGTGATTGACTTACCTACCTACACTTTCATTTAGTGGTTTTAAGGGTGGTAAGCCATGATTGCATAGAGTGTTCAGTTTTGCTTTTGTTTATATATGTTTGAGATGGGAGGGTTGGGGGTGAGCAGAACCTATGAAGTTATCCCCAGCAAAGAAATGGAAAAAGAGGCTGCATGAGAGCAGATGAAGAGAATGAGAATGAAGCCAGATCCACATTCCAGGCTAGAGAGAACCCAGAGCTCAAAGGACAGAATAGCCAGGCAGTTAGTTCGGGGAAGAAACTCCCTTGTTGACATATGCATGTGCCAAGGACAAATAAGAGAGGACAGGCTTAGAAATAATTCTTCTGGTGTGTCCTCTCAGTTGGCACGAGTATTACCGTCATATAACGTATAAGGTTGAACATCCATAAGGCCGAAGTAAGCTGACTGGGGTAGGAAATCCTAATGATGCTTAGTTATCAGAAGTGACTCTCAGAGGTGGGCAGCAGGTTTGGTACCAGAATCCCTGGGGGTTGGGACCAATCAACTTCCCCCACCTGCCCCAAACATACTGACCCATCTTCCAAATTGTAGTTTGCCTTAGGGGTAAGAAACAGTAAAGTATGCACCCAAATTAACAGTAGAATTTGATTGTTCACTAGAATATTTTCTATAAAGACTACAGTGATGGAAAGGGGGAACAGCCTTCTTGGAAAATTAATGTTGGAATCAAGGGTGAAAATAGGAAATAGAGATTATGAAAAGGAAACAAAACACCCTCCCTCCACCCCAGTCATCCGTCCTGGCGCCCTACCTCACTTCAAAACCCTTTCAGGAGTGGAGATGGGGCTGAGAAGGTAGACACAAGTGCTTATGCCAGTCCTAACTGAGGGCTGCCTCCTCAATCCAGTTCCTCTGCAACCACGAGCAGAAGTTTTCCTTGGCTTGGCCTTCCATCCCCTTAGATCCCCCTACACTGCCATCATCCCCTTACATGACCCTGTTCCCCAGGCCTTTGGACTGGGACTTCATGGTCCTTGTCCTTGGCGAGGAGTATCAGTAGATTTGAAAAGACAGAGCTAGACTTGAATCTTGGTTCTGCCACTAATTAGTTTTCATAGCCTTTGGTGTGTTACTTGCTTTCTTGACACTTTGGTTTTATGACTTTTAAAATGATAGTCATGGAAAAATTAAGTGAGCTGAAGTGAAGTATTTAATGCAGTGCCTGGCATAGCTAGCAAGCAGCCTTTGTGAAGATTCCAGTTAAGCAGGTACTGGTCTCCCTCCTTTAAGCCATTATTCTACCAATTACCCAACTCCACTGTTGCATCTTTAATCTTTAATCCAAAGATGCATTAAAGATTTACTGAGCATGGCCCTGACCATCAGAATAAGGCCCAGATTCCCTAACAGCTAGTCCCTCCCATCAGGAAGTCTCCACAAGCCTCCTATCCTTATCCATTAGAGGGCGGACAGAATGAAAACCACAGTCACAGGAAACTAAACAAACTGATCACATGGATCACAGTCTTGTCTAACTCAATGAAGCTATGAGCCATGCTGTGTAGGGGCATCCCAAGATGGATGGGTCATTGTGGAGAGTTCTGACAAAACGTGGTCCACTGGAGAAGGGAATGGCAAACTACTTCATTATTCTTGCCTTGAGAACCCCATGAACAGTATCAAAAGGCAAAAAGATATGACGCTGAATGAAAAAACTCCCCACATCAGTAGATACCCAAAATGCTACTGGAGGAGAGTGGAGAAATTATTTCAGAAAGAATGAAGAGAGGGAGCCAAAGTGAAAAGAGCACCCAGTTGTGGATGTGACTGAAGTTGGAAGTAAAGTCCAATGCTGTGAAGAACAATATTGCATAGGAACCTGGAATGTTAAGTCCATGAATCAAGGTAAATTTGGAGTGGTCAAACAGGAGATGGCAAGAGTGAACATCGACATTTTAGGAATCAGTAAAATGAAATGGACTGGAATGGCTGAATTTAGTTCAGATGACCATTATATCTACTACTGTGGGCAAGAATGCCTTAGAAGAAATGGAGTAGCCCTCATAGTCAACAAAAGAGTCCAAATGCAGTATTTGGATGTAATCTCAAAAATGACAGAATGATCTCTGTTCATTTCCAAGGCAAACCATTCAATATCACAGTAATCCAAGTCTATGACCAACCACTCATGCAGAAGAAGCTGAAGTTGAATGGTTCTATGATGACCTACCAGACCTTCTAGAACTAATAACAAAAAAAAGATATCCTTTTCATCATAGGGGACTGGAAGGCAAAAGTAGAAAGTCAGGAGATATCTGGAGGAATAGGCAAATTTGGCCTTGGAGTACAAAACAAAGCAGGGCAAAGGCTAACAGTTTTGCCAAGAGAACACACTGGTCATAGCAAACACCCTCTTCCAACAACACGAGAGATGACTCTACATGTGGACATCACCAGATGTCCAATGTAGATTTCAGATTGATTATATTCTTTGCAGCCGAAGATGAAGAAGCTCAATACAGTCAGTAGAAACAAGACCAGGAGCTGACTGTGGCTCAGATCATGAACTCTTTATTGCAAAATTCAGACTTAAATTGAAGAAAGTAGGGAAAACCATTAGAACAATCAAGTATGAGCTAAATCAAATCCCTTAAAATTATACAGTGGAAGTGACAAGTGGATTCAAGGGATTAGAGCTGATAGAGCTCCTGAAGAACTATGGACGGGGGTTTGTGGCATTGTACAGGAAGGGGTGATTAAGATCATCCCCAAGAAAAAGAAATGCAAAAAAGCAAAATGGTTGTCTGAGGAGGCATTACAAATAGCTGAGAAAAGAGAAGTGAAACACAAAGGAGAAAAGGAAAGATATATTCATCTGGATGCAGAGTTCCACAGAATAACAAGGAGAGATAAGAAAGCCTTCCTCAGTGATCAATGCAAAGAAATAGAAGAAAACAATAGAACGGGAAAGACTGGAGATATCTTCAAGAAAATTAGAGACACCAGGGAGATATCTGGAGTGAGAAGTTGAGTGAGCCTTAGGAAGCATCACTACAAACAAAGCTAATGGAGGTGATGGAATTCCAGCTAAGCTGTTTAAAATCCTAAAAGATGATGCTGTGAAAGTGCTGCACTCAATATGCCAGCAAATTTGGAAAACTCAGCAGAGGCCACAGACTGCAAAATGTCAGTTTTCATTTCAATCCCAAAGAAAGGCAATGCCAAAGAAATTTCAAACTACCACACAATTGCACTCATTTCACATGCTAGTAAAGTAGTGTTCAAAATCCTTCAAGCTAGGCGTCAGCTGTATGTGAACCGAGAATTTCCAGATGTTCAATCTGGATTTAGAAAAGGCAGAGGAACCAGAGATCAAATTGCCAACATTCTTTGGATCATAGAGAAAGCAAGAGAATTCCAGAAAAACATCTACTTCTGCTTCATTGACTATGCTAAAGTCTTTAACTGTGTGGATCACAACAAACTGTGGAAAATTCTGAAAGAGATGGGAATACCAGACCACCTGACCTGCCTCCTGAGAAATCTGTATGCAGGTCAAGAAGCAACAGTTAGAATCAGACATGGAACAACAGACTGGTTCCAAACTGGGAAAAGAGTATGTCAAGGCTGTATATTGTCACTGTGCCTATTTAACTTAAACGCAGAGTACATCATGAGAAATACTGGACTGAATGAAGCACAAGCTGGAATCAAGATTGGCGGGAGAAATATCAATAACCTCAGATATGCAGGTGACACCACCCTTATGGCAGAAAGGGAAGAAGAACTAAAGAACCTCTTGATGAAAGTGAAGGAGGAGAGTGAAAAAGTTGGCTCACCATTTGAAAAATGAAGATCATGGTATCCTGTCCCATCACTTCATGGCAAATAGATTGGGAAATGATGGAAACAGTGACAAACTTTATTTTCTTGGACTCCAAAATCATTGCAGAGGGTGGACTGCAGCCATGAAATTAAAAGATGCTTGCTCCTTGGAAGATAAGCTATGACAAACCTAGATAGCATATTCAAAAGCAGAGACATTACTTTGCCGACAATGGTCTGTATAGTCAAAACCATGGTTTTTCCAGTAGTCATGTATGGATGTGAGAACTGGACCATAATGAAAGCTGAGCTCCAAAGAACTGATGCTTTTGAACTGTGGTGTTGGAGAAGCCTCTTGAGAGTCCCTTGGACTGCAAGCAGATCAAACCCATCAATCTTACAGGAAATCAACCCTGAATATTCATTGGAAAGACCGATACTGAAGCTCAAATACTTTGGCCACCTGATGCGAAGAACTGAGTCATTGGAAAAGACCCTGATGCTGGGCAAGATTGAAGGCAGGAAGAGTAGGGGATGATAGAGGATGAGATGGTTGGATGGCATCACTGACTTGATGGATATGAGCTTGAGCAAGCTCTGGGAGTGGGTGATGGACCGGGAAGCCTGGCGTGTAGCAGTCCATGGGGGTCACGGAATCAGACACGACTGAGTCATTGAACTGAACTGAACTGAACTGTTGCATCTAACTCTGAGGAATACAAGTATTTGTTTCTACCCAGTATCCTGCAGGACTGTGAGTTCCTGCTGAAAGAGGTCAAAACCTTATGGCTTTGTATTCCTCACACTGCAACCCGTACTGTCATCAGTATAAGTTCAATGAAAGTGTCTTGGATCCCCATGGTTCCTCTGCTGACTGAATGCATAAGTTAATGAATAAAAGGGGAATGGTGGTGGGGAGAAATGAAACTAGAAGTCTTCATTAAGTGAGAGGAATGTTCCAATACAGCATCCTTTTCTTGTTTTGACGGTTCAGCAGGGAAGACACCAGACTTACCGGATCTTATTCTGAATACTGTTGACTAGCTTGTGGGCAGAGGAAGTCTAGGCTGTGTTTACTTTTAAAGAGCTATACAGGGAAGCCTTGGAATTTCCACACGAGGCAGTTGAAATAGAAGTGACTAAGAAATAGAAGCCCCGTGCTGCCGAGACATGGCGCAGTTTCACATTATCTGTCATCAGCTCGAGAGGTTGGAGTCTTCTTATATTTCAGCACCACCTACTGCATCTGGGTCTGCTGACGGCAGGTTCTCTTGATTTCCTTGCGAACACAGAGGATTTTTATCTTATTTCATTATTTTTTATTGAAATATAAATATATATACTTACAATATTACATTCATTTCAAATAGACAACATAATGATTAGATGTTTTTATATGTTGTGAAATGACCACCATGATAAACCTGGTTACTATCTGTGCCCATGCAAAGTTATTATAATATTATTGACTATAAGGTATTTTACATTCCCGTGACTTATTTATTTTATAATTGGGAGTTTATACCTCTTAATCTTCTTCACCTGTTTTACTCATCCTCCCATCTAACAACCAACAGTTTCTTCTCTGTATCTATGAATCTGTTTCTGTTCTTTTTGTTCAGTTGTTTTGCTTTTAAGATTTCACACATAAGTGAAATCACATAGTATTTGATAGTGAAATCAAATACAATATATAGTATTTCACATTTAGGTGAAATCATCATATATTATCTGATTTATATCACTTAGTATAATACCCTCTAGGTCCATTCATATTGTCAAAAATGTTAAGATTTCTTCTTTTTTAATGGCTGGGTAACATTCCATGTGTGTGTGTGTGTGTGTGTATTTACATACCATATCTTCTTTATACATTTATCTATTGATGGACATTTAGGTTGCTTGAATATCTTGGCTATTGTGTATATGCTGCAAAGATATAGGGGTGCATATATCTTTAAGAATTTATTTGTTTTCTTCAGGTAATAAATTTTACTTTACTCAGAAGTAAAATTGCTAGATTATATGGCAGTTCTATTTTTAATTTTTGAGAAATCTCCATAATGTTTTCCCTGGTGGTTGCACCCCACCACCAGTGCACATAGGTTCCCCTTTCTCCACATCCTTAACAGCAGTCGTTACTTATTGTCTTTTTGATAATAGCCATCCTGACAGGTGTGAGGAATATCTCACTGCAGCTTTGATTAGCATTTCTTTGATGATTAGTTATGTGGAGAACCTTTTCAGTGTCTGTTGATCATAGTAATATCTTCTTTGGGAAAATGTTTGTTTAGGTTCTTTGCCCATATTTGGATTGGATTGCTTTTTTTTTTTTGATGTTGAATTGTATGAGTTCTTTGTATATTTTGGGTATTAATCCCTTATCAGATATGTAATTGGCATAATATCTTTTTCCATTCAGAAGGCTGATTTTTAAAAAAATACAGTTTCCTTTACTGTACAAAAGTTTTTTAGTTTGATATAGTCCCTTCTGTTTACTTTTGCTGTGTTTCCCTTGCCTGAGGAGACAGATCAAAACATATTGCTGAGACTCAGGTCTAAGAACATACTGCTTATATTTTTGTTTAGCAGTTTTATGTTTTCAGGCATTTTATTTAAATCTTTAATCCATTTTGAGTGTATTTTTTTACATGATGTGAGAAAGTAAACCAATTTTATTCAGTTGCATGTAGCTGTCTAATATTCCCAACACTATTTATTAAAGTGACTGCCTTTTTGCCATTGTATATTCTTATCTTCTTTGTTGTAGATTAATTGACCATATAAGTGTGGATTTATTTCTGGGTTCTCTATTCTGTTCCATTGATCTGTGTATCTGTTTTTGTGCCAGTACCATACTTTTTTTTTTTTAATTTATGTAGCTTTGTAATATAGTTTGAAATCAGAGAGTTTTATATGTTGAGCTTTGTTCTTCTTTCTCAGATTGCTCTGGCTATTCAAGATCTTTTAAGTTTCCACACAAATTTGAGAATTATTTGTTTTAATTTTTGGAAAAATGCCATTAGAATTTGGATAGGGATTGCTTTGAACATATTGATTGCCTTGGGTAGTAAATTATTCTAATTCATGAGCATAATATATCCTTCTATTTGTTTCTGTCATCTTTAATTTATCAATGTCCTACAGCCTTTAGAATTCAGATCTTTCATCTCCTTGATTAATTTTATTCCGAGGTAATTTTTATGCAATTGTAAATGGGATTTTTTAAAGTAATTTCTCTTTCTGATAGTTTGCTGTTAGTGTATAGAAATGCAACAGATTTCTCTACATTGATTTTGTATCCTGCAACTTCACTGAATTTATTTATTACTTCTAATAGTCTTTGGTGGAGACTTTAGGATTTTCTATATTGTAGCATCATGTTATCTGCAAGCAGTGACACTTTTACTTTTTCCTTTCCAAATTGGAGTTTTCAAAATTTCTTTTTATTTTTTGTCTGATTGCTGTAGCTATGCTTTTCAATACCATTTTGAATAAACATAGTGAGAGTTGGCATGATATCTTGTTTCTGATTTTCGAGGATACTTTCAGCTTTTCACTGTTGAGTATGATGTTGGCTGTAAGTTTGTCATACATGGACTTCGTCATGTTGAAGTATGTTACCTCTATACTCACTTAGTTGAGAGTTTTATCATAAATGGATATTGAACTTTGTCAGAAGCTTTTTATGCATCTATTGAGATGATCATAATTTTTATTTTTCAGTTTGTTAATGCAGTGTGTCACATCAACTTATTTGCTGATATTGAAACATTCTTGCATCTCTGGGATAAACTCTACTTGATCATGGCGTGTGATTCTTTTCATGTATTATTGAATTTGGTTTGCTAATTTATTTTTTGAGAATTTGTATTATGTTTATCAGTCTGTAATTTTATTTCTTAGCAGTATCTTTGCTTGGTTTTGGTATCAGGGTAATGATACTCATAGATCAAGATTGGAAGCATTTCTCACTGTTCAGTTTTTTGGAATAGTTTGAGGAGGATAAGTGTTAACCTCTTGTTAAATATTTGGTAGAATTCACCTGTGAAGCCATCTGGCTCTAGGCTCTTGTTTCATGGGAGGTTTTTCTTGTTTTTTTTTTTAATTGCTGACTCAATCATTACTGGTAATTGGTCTGTTTATATTTTCTATTTCTTTATGAACTAGACTCTCTATTCTTAGAAGTTTCATATATTTCTACAAATTTATCAATTTCTTATATGTTGTTCAATTTATTAGTTATAATTGTCTATAATAATCTCTTTGATCCTTACTGTAACATTCTTGTAAAACTGGTTTAGTGGCGCTAAACTCTTTTAGCTTTGTTTGTCTGTACAACTCTATCTCTTCTTCAAATCTGAATTACAGCTTTGTTGGGTAGAGTATTCCTGGTTGTAGGTTTCTTACTTTCATCCTTTTAAATATATCATGGCACTCCTTTATGGCCTGCAAAGTTTCTGCTGAAAAGTCAGCTGGTACACAGGGATTTAAATCCCCTGTTTGTTAAATTCTCTTAAACTCATATTCAGTTGACTTGGCATGAGATACACAATAAGCCTTGTGTAAAAACCAGACCATGATATTGCATGACATTGCATGACCAGAGATTCTAAAAACCCTAGCTGAAACTAAACTAAAAACTTTAGATGAAAAAAAGAAAGCTGCCAACATTTTGGTTTTAATAACAGCCCTGACTTCCCTGGTGGCTCAGACGGTAAAGCGTCTGTCTACAATGCAGGAGACCAGGGTTCAATCCCTGGGTTGGGAAGATCCTCTGGAGAAGGAAAAGGCAATCCACTCCAGTACCATTGCCTGGAAAATCCCATAGACAGGGGAGCTTGGTAGGCTACAGTCAATAGGGTCTCAAAGAGTCAGACATGACTGAGCGACTTCACTTCACTCACCAAATTTAATCATCTTGTTCCTTTAAAAAACTTGGAAATATGATTCCATTGTGTCCCTTCGGGAGCAGGAAGAGCAAAGCCTAGCCCAGGGTGAGTCATCTAGGAGGCCATTGGTACTGGCCTGGGCCTCATGTTACAAAATGTGTCCTTTAGACTTTCACCTTAACTTCAACTGACACCCAGGACAGAAGTGACATCCTTGTCTGTGACATCCTTGTCACAGACACCCAGGACAGAAGTGAAAGAAGCCATTTTCTTTTTCATGGAACTATGCAATTTTCTCATTATGATACTACAGAACCTGAATAATTCTTATCAACCACTTCATGAACAGTACAGTTATATTGTATTGTTTATATGTTTTACATGTATTAATTTATTAAATATAAAAACTTAAAATACACTCTGTTTTTGTAACCTTGTTTGCCAGTTATTTTACCGTAAATGTCCAGTTCTAAGAAAATATTCTTCTAGTGAGTGCAGTGCTCAGACGCTTAGTCGTATCTGACTCTTTGTGACCCCATGGACTGTAGCCTACCAGGCTCCTCTGTCCATGGGATTCTCCCAGCAAGAATATTGGAGTGGGGTGCCATGTCCTCTTCTAGGGCATCTTCCCACCTCAGGGATCGAACCTGTGTCTCTTATGTCTCCTGCATTTGCAGGCAGATTCTTTACCACTCGTGCCACCTGAGAATGAGTATCTAATTATTAGCAATCATTAGTCATGGATTAGGTTTAAATGCTGCAGATCTGGTGCTCACCGGATGTGACAACTTCTCTTCTCCTGACCCTTTGCACTTGAATGCAAGGGAGATGGAGCAAATGAAGAATTTCCCCCACCATCAGTGTCAAAGACTCTGTTAACTAGACTACCTAGCTATCATTTTTGGTGTGCATTATGGGAAAAGCTCATAAAATGTGCCCCAGGATGTTTAGGAATCAGTACCACAGTTTCCTGGACAGTAATAGTAGCCAATGGTGTAAGCAAAGAAAGGCAATGCCAAAGAATGTTCAAACTACTGCACAACTGCACTCGTCTCACACACTAGCAAAGTAATGCTCAAAATTCTCCAAGCCAGGCTTCAATACTACATGAACCATGAACTTCCAGATGTTCGAGCTGTATTTAGAAAAGACAGAGGAACCAGAGATCAAATTGCCAACATCTATAGGATCTTTGAAAAAGCAAGAGAGTTCCAGAAAAACATCTACTTCTGCTTTATTGACTATGCCAAAGACTTTGACTGTATGGATCACAACAAACTGTGGAAAATTCTGAAAGAGATGGGAATACCAGACCACCTGACCTGCCTCTTGAGAAATCTATATGCAGGTCAAGAAGCAACAGGTAGAACTGAACATGGAACAACAGACTGGTTCCAAATAGGAAAAGGAGTACATCAAGGCTGTATATTGTCACCCTGCCTATTTAACTTATACGCAGAGTACATCATGAGAAATACTGGACTGAATGAAGCACAAGCTGGAATCAAGATTGGCGGGAGAAATATCGATAACCTCAGATATGCAGATGACACCACCCTTATGGCAGAAAGCGAAGAACTAAAGAGCCTCTTGATGAAAGTGAAAGAGGAGAGTGAAAAAGTTGGCTTAAAACTCAACATTCAGAAAAATAAGATCATGGCATCTGGTCCCATCACTTCATGGCAAATAGACAGGGAAACAGTGGAAACAGTGACAGACTTTATGTTTTGGGGCTCCAAAATCACTGCAGATGGGGACTGCAACCATGAAATTAAAAGACTCTTACTCCTTGAAAGAAAATTTATGACCAACATAGACAGCATATTAAAAAGCAAAGACATTACTTTTCCAACAAAGGTCCATCTAGTCAAAGCTATGGTTTTTCCAGTAGTCATGTATGGATGTGAGAGTTGGACAATAAAGAAAGCTGAGCACCGAAGAATTGATGCTTTTGAACTGTGGTATTGGAGAAGACTCTTGAGAGTCCCTTGGACTGCAAAGAAGTCCAACCAGTCCATCCTAAAGGAGATTGGTCCTGAATATTCATTGGAAGGACTGATGCTGAAGCTGAAACTCCAGTACTTTGGATGTTTTGGTGCGAAGAACTGACTCATTGGAAAAGACCCCAGTGCTGGGAAAGATTGAAGGCAGGAGGAGAAGGGGATGACAGAGGATGAGATGGTTAGATGGCATCACCAACTCAGTGGACATGAGTTTGAGTTAGCTCCGGGAGTTGGTGATGGACAGGGAGGCCTGGCATGCTGCAGTCCATGGGGTTGCAAAGAGTCAGACATGACTGAGCTAGTGAGCTGAACTGAACTGAATGGTATGAGCACTAGACTGCTCTGCAGACCTTGGGATTTATCAGGATTTAAGTAAACATTTTTTAAAAGTTATTTTTCTTTAAATATTTCTGACCCACATGACCTTATGGCCCCTTCACATCCATGCTTGGAGAGAGATTTTAAATAGCCAGAATACTAAGATTGAGAGTTTCATTGAATAAAGAAGCCAATAGCTTTGGCAAAGCCTCTGCTTTTAGTGAACCAATAGGGAATTCTGGGGTACAGTGATGTTGCAGGCTGGTGCCCCAATACGTGTGACTAAAGGCACTCCTTTGGAAAGCTTGCAAGAAGTCATGGGCTCAGCCAGCTACATGTCTTTTCATTTTGAAGACTTTGGAGAGGAAGAATTTTTAGAGCATATACTAGGTTTGGGACAGGTATAAATAATAGTTGTCATTAAAGCAGCTTTAGGATTCAGGGTGATTAGATTTGAGATGCTTGGATTACAATGCCTAGTATATCTTACTATTGCTGTTAAGTTAAACCCAGAGGAAAGAAAGTAGATCTGAGCATCCTACTCGTGTCCTCCCATGCGCCTCAAATGTAGACGTCCTTGACTGCATTTTCCATTTCCTTTCAGGCAGTCCTTTCCTGCTCACAGCTTTCCTAGGTCGTCAGTACACTGGATACTCTGAGCCAATAACAATACTTCCCCTCCCCTCTCTCAGCTGATTCCTCAGCATTCTTGTGCCCCAGAAAGTCAATTTAAGCCATGGCTTCTGTCCAGTAAATTTTTCCATACTGTTAAAAATGTATCTTCTAAAGATAACTCAGATTTTTAGAAGGCATTGGAATTATTTAGAGTAACTTTATTTTCTCTCAAATTGTGAGGTTATTTTGATTTCAGTTAGCAAGTAAGGAAAGAGTATTAATTTCTATATTCTCTGCATACTAGAACAATATCAGCATAAAATTATAGAAGGCCTGGAATGGCCTTCTTCCCTATTCTTAACCCATATTCAGTTTCATCAGCTGTCTAATAAAGACAGGGTATGCTAGTGGATTTAAACAGGTGATACGAACAGAGCTGTGTAGTTAGAGAAGTGGTTGGAATACAAATTCTGAGTAGCCGTCTATTGTGGCCACACCAGGTTTTGAGTAATAATATATAAAGACTCCATGGTCAAGGAAAGGTCTTCCCTGTAGTTAAGTTCTACCCTGTAGCTCAGATGGTAAAGAGTTTGCCTGCAATGCAGGAGACCAGGGTTTGATCCCTGGGTCAGGAAGATCCTCTGGAGAAGGGACTGGCAATCCACTCCGGTATTCTTGCCTGGAGAATCCCATGGACAGAGGAGACTGGCAGGCTACAGTCCGTGGGGTCACAAAGAGTTGGACATGACTGAGCAACTAACACGAACACCAAGGTCATGGAACAGTATTATTGGTCTGTTCAGTTCAGTTCAGTTCAGTCGCTCAATCAATTGGCCTCTATGTTGGCTCTTAACTGGAATGTAGTATCCTGAATCAGTGACATGGGATGGCCCTTCACCATAGGACCCAAACTAAATCAATCTCAGTGGTATTCTTGGCCCATTTTTCGTGTGTCCTACCTTGGCTGCCACTTACTTAAAGGCAGAAAGTGGGAAATAAGGGGAGAGGGTGTGCTGCGTAGTTCTTTAGCTGGGTTTACTGAAACTCAAAACAGTGCAAGAGAAACCAGAACAAACTAGCAAGCAAGACAACACAGATAAATAATAACAACAAATAGCAACACGCAGCCTTGCCTTTGAAGAGTACATTTCGGGTTGGTGGCTCTCCTCGGTGCCTACATTACTTTTCCCAGGTGCCTTCCCATCATGGCCTAAAAGGGTCTTCAAGGGAGTGACTGCCTAGTGCTTTCTCGGCTGGTCAGGTGGGATGCTCCACAAATGCTCCATCATAATTTGTATGCCATTTGATCTGGGAAAATAACAGCAAAGCCCTATAGCCTTTGAGTCCTTTTCGCAACTGCCTCTGGTGTCCAAGGAAGGGACAACTCAGTATCACCAGGTACACAAGAAGTGCTGTCCAAAGGGGCCGGACTAAAGTGCTAAAGGGATAAAGGGGAAGGAGCAGCTCCTTCTGTAGAGGTTGAGGGGCACAGACAGGAACATTATTATTTCATCTCTTACTTTCCTGTCTTTGCTGTCTGAGGCAATGGCTTGAACAGTGTATACTTGATTAATGTTTCTCAAGTCATGAAGGTGGCAGGAACAAGGGAGCCAGGAAAAAACTGGCAGATAAAGGACAGAAGGGCATCTCTCAGGGACTTTATATTCCTGTCAAGCTGCATTCATCCCTGTTCAATTCCCAAAGGGCTGAGATTTGGGCTGAAACCTAGCCAGATGGTCCAGATGGACCAAAAGTGAGCTGTAAGAGCAACTCTTATTCTTCCAGATCACAGCCTAAGCTGGATGCTTTTCTAATGGCCTATTTAATCCAACTGTGGTTCTTTCTTGGTCTTCTGACCTAGGGAGAGCTAAGGAATGAACCTGTCACAGTCTGAGTACTCCATGCATCTGGAGAGAAGTTTTTCAAGCCTTTGTTCCTTGCATCAAAAGCTCCCACCTGACAATACCATGACTGACGGTATCCTCAGCCATGACCTAGATATGAGTACAGTTGGCTCTCTGTACTTGTGGGTTCTGCATCCATGGCTTCAACCAACTGCAGATTGAAAATATTCAGAGAAAGAATTCCAGAAAGTTCCAAAAAGCAAAACTTGAATTTGCGGCTTGCCAGCAACTGTTTATGTAACATCTGTATTGGGGATCATAAGTAATCTACAGATGGTTTAAAGTATACAGGAAGATGTGCATAGGTTATATGTGAATAGTATGCCCTTTTATATAAGGTACTTGAACATTTTCAGATTGTGGTCTCTGTTGGGGGAGTGGGTGAGACGGGGAGTGTCTTAGAACTAATGCCCCATGGATACCAAGGGATGATTGTATACCTTTCTTGAGTGTTGGGGGAATGGGGAGAAAGCCTTGAGATTTTCTGATGGTTGGATCACGTCTCACACTCTACGTTCCTTCTGTTGATTTCACTGTCTAAATTTTTATGGAATCTGGTGACCATAAACTCTCACCTGTCCTATATTAATGGGCTACTAACTGGAGCCTCTCTCTCTTCACTGGCTCTTGTACCATTACTCCACAAAATGCAGCAGAACCATTTGAAAAAATATATTGATGTGATGTTGTCATCTCTCATCTATAACTTTTAATGTCTTGCTATTGCTTTCAGGATAAAAAAAAAAAACTCCTACCATGACCTGGAAGACCCTGTCTAATCTATCTAGCATCCTTTTGTATTCTCTTTGTCCCTCTGTCATGCTTCCCACATTCTGGGATTTTTTTCTACGTGGAATGCTCTCTCGCTCTCTCTTCTCCCTTCACTTTCTATGAGAGGATAAGTGAAGGATGAGCAGAAGTAAACTGAACAAACACAACTTCCCCAGGAACATTTTTTCTGATCCTGCCACCCACTTCCTTTTAGGTCACTTTCTTTATTGTTGTGTGGTCTCTAAGAACCATGCTCTTTCTTTTGGAATTCTCAGCAGTTGGAAATTATACATTCATCCAATAACCCACCAGATTACAAGCTCTATGAAAACAGGGCTTTTTGTTGTTGTTCAGTCACCAAGTCGTGTCCAACTCTTTGTGACCCCATGGACTGCAGCACGCCAGGCTTCTCTGTCCCTCACCATCTCCTGGAGTTTGCCCAAGGTCATGTCCATTGAAATTGGTGATGCCATCCAAGCATCTCATTCTCTGTTACCCTCTTCTCCACAGGGCTTAGCTTGGTTTATCATTTGATGAATGAGTAGGTCAGCCTCAATATATACAGGGAGGGGGGTAGTTCTTGAGGGAGATCTTTGAAATATCAGAAGCATTCTGACTGGAAAAACAAAAGAAAGCCCACATTCCACAGAGTTTTAAAACTACTATGTTAAGGGAGTAGATGATAGCTTTTTTTTTTTCTTTTCTATTTTTCTACATTTTCCAGGCAGAAAAAATGGCAAAGCATTGATAAAAGTGAGAATTGAGAAAAGGGCATTAGATTTGATGACTTGCTTCTCTTTCCTAGTGATGTTTAATAGGTGAGTTTCAGTAAAGTAATAAAAGCCAAAACTGCGAGCAGTTTAAGGAGTAGGAGGTAAAGAAATGGCAGTGAATATAGACAGTACTTGACAAGTTTGTGGGTAAAAAAGAGGAGAGACAAAGCCACCAACTTGACTAAGTAGCAGAATCAACAGAAAATTGTTTAGTTGAATGAAATTTTTTATGATGATAGAGACAGAAAAACCTATAGACTGAAGGGGAAGAAGCAGTGGAAGGAAACTGGAGGTTTATAAAGTTTTTGTCCTGAGATAAGAGGAAGGTACATGACACGTAAGAGGTTGTTGTCGTTCAGTTGCTAAGTCATGTTCAACTCTGCAATCACATGTATTGCAGCACGCCAGGCTTGCCTGTCCTTCACTATCTCTGGGAGTTTGCTCAGATTCATTTCCATTGAGTTGGTGATGCTATCTAACCATCTCATCTTCTGCCATCTTCTTCTTTTGCCTTCAGTCTTTCCCAGCATCAGGGGCTTTTCAATGAGCCGGCTTTTCGCATCAGATGGCCAAAGGATTGGAGCTTCAGCATCAGACCTTCCAGTGAATATTTGGGGTTGATTTCCTTTAGGATTAACTGGTTTGATGTCCTTGCAGTCCAAGGGACTCCCAAGAATTTTCTCCAGCATCACAATTCAAAAGCATCAATTCTTCAGCACTCAGCCTTCTTTATGGTCCATCTCTCACATCTATACATGGCTATTGAAAAAACCATAGCTTTGACTATACAGACCTTTGTCAGCAAAGTGATATCTCTGCTTTTTAATACACTGTCTAGGTTTGTCATAGCTTTCTATGACAATGAAATTAAAAGACAGAGCAAGGATCTTTTAATTTCATGGCTGCAGTCACCATCTGCAGTGATTTTGGAGCCTAAGAAAATAAAGTCTGTCATTGTTTCCCCATCTATTTGCCATGAAGTGATGGGACCAGATGCCATGATCTTAGTTTTCTGAATGTTGAATTTGAAGCCAGCTTTTTCACTCTCCTTTTTCACCTTCATCAAGAGGTTCTTTAGTTCCTCTTCACTTTCTGCCATAAGGGTGGTGTCATCTGCATATCTGAGGTTACTGTATTTTTCCGGGCAGTCTCGACTGCAGCTTGTGATTTATCCAGCCTAGCATTTTGCGTGATGTACTCTGCATACAAGTTCAATAAACAGGGTGACAATATACAGCCTTGACATACTCCTTTCCCAATTTTGAACCAGTCCGTTGTTCCATATCCGATTCTAACTATTGCTTCTTGATCTGCGTACAGGTTTTGCAGAAGGTAGGTTGGGTGGTTTGCTATTCCCATTTCTTGAAGAATCTTCCACAGTTTGTAGTATTCCACACAGTCAAAGGTTTTAGAGTAGTCAATGAAGCAGAAGTAGATGTTTTTCTGGAATTCCTTTGTTTTTCCTATGATCCAACAGATGTTGGCAATTTGATCTCTGGTTCCTCTGCCTTTTCTAAACCAGTCTTGTACATCTGGAAGTTCTTGGTTCACAGACAGCTGAAGCCTAGCTTGAAGGATTTTGAGCATTACCTTGCTAGCATGTGAAATGAGGGCACTTTGACCAGAAAGTAGATGAAACAGAATATTACACAAGTTTTGTTGCCCAAGGAGAAAGGGAAGGTGGCAAGGAATAATCTCATAACATAGAAGGCATCCAGCCTTGTCTGCTGGGTTCATACTTGAGAATACAGAGGCATAAGTGACTTGTCAATGGTCAGGTAGCCTTCCAGTGACTACAGCCCAGGACTGGCTACCAACCTGTGTCCTTTCATGCTGCAAGGATACCCAGGGCCCTGCAGCTGAGGAAGATTGCCCTGCTCTGTACCTAAGAGATTGTTCACACTTTAGGTGGCAGATTCAAGAGGAGGCTTGTGTGTGTGTGTGCAGTCGAGTCTGACTCTTCGCAATTCCCTGGACTGTAGCCCACCAGGCTCCTCTGAATGGATTAAAAACCACGCTAAAAAGTGTTTGTGTAAAAAGTGGTTACTATTCTGAATAACAAAACTTGGGATATGCCCTCGCTGGAGTTCCCAAATTTCCTTTAAAATCATAATTTGTAACCTAATTCAAGAGGTATTGTTAGTAATACAACTAGTTGAATGTCTACAACCACTCTAGCCATTGTGTTTGTGGGTTCACGGGTGATTGGTTGATACATTTTATTCACTGCCATCTAAGAGATTTATTTAGGATAAAGGGGAATGAGGAAACATGCTCTAAGATTGGGAGATGGAGGAATAGAAGACTCTGATATAGTTTTGGGTATTTTATGTGCTAGGGGGAAAACAAAAGCTACAAATTGAAGAACTTTCAAGGGCCTTGATTTTCACATTTCACATTCTAGGAACTTATTTTTATAGTTTTCTAGAAGGTTATGATGGTAAATTTTATGTTATTTTTATTTTCTCACAATAAGTTTTTAAAGTGGGGGGAAGGTATGGTATTGGAAAAAGAAACAGCAATGTTTTGCATTATACTTGGTCTCTTTTCCAGTCTATATTATCTGAAGCTACATTGCCAATTAGTGAGTCAGTTTTGTGCAGTGGTTCATCGTTATAACAGGTGTGCTTATTAATCCCCTGAATGGACTGGTAAACAAGAGATAGGGAGACACATTTATAGTCCTGGATGTTCTAGGAAATTCTAAATGTACATTTTCTAGTAAATAATTAGATTGACCCAGATGGCCACACACTTTTGGCTCTCCATAAACACTGCTGACACATATTTTAATAGAACTATATCAATAAGAAAGGTGGGCTTTCATCAAACTTGAGCTGAACTATGCAGAAGTCCATCTGAATCATAAACAAAGGTCTATGAATTTGACATATAGGCCCAGATGTTGAAGAGTATGTGGGATAGGAAGGATTTCCAGGAAGATATTGAAAAACCACGTTCCCATCCTCACAGAAGTCTTTTCAAGTTTAGTGGGTTTTGTTCATTTTACTGGAAGCTCTGTGTGTGTGTGTGTGTGTGTGTGCTCAGTTGTGTTTGACTCCTTGCAACCCCAGGGACTGTAGCCCACCAGGCTCTTCTGTCCATGGAATTTCCCAGGCAAGAATACTGAAGTGGGTTGCCATTCCCTACTCCAAGGGATCTTCTCAACTCAGAGATGGAACCCAAGTGTCCTGCAATGGCAGGCAGATTTTTTTTTTTTTTTTTTTTTTACCACTGAGATTCATCTTCTCTTCAGAAACATACATATCCACTTAGTGGACTATAATTTATCTAAGGCCAAACCTGGGTACCATTCTTTCATCAGTTTCCCCACATCTTATGACCATCAGCACTTTCTTCTAATTCCCCAACACAAGTTAGAAAGTGACAACTGCCAGGACAGGTACAGAGAATTACTTAGTTCCCCTTATATACTAGACTGTGAGTCCTTTGAAGACAGACTCCTTTGTGTCTTACACAGACGAGATGGTCAAATATTTATTTGTTGGTGCTGTAAGAAAGCAGCTGCTGCTGCTGCTAAGTCGCTCCAGTCATGTCCGACTCTGTGCGACCCCAGAGACAGCAGCCCACCAGGCTCCCCCATCCCTGGGATTCTCCAGACAAGAACACTGGAGTGGGTTGCCATTTTAGAGGAAGGGACAATTCATTTCAGCTCCTGTGTGAATGGAAGGTCAGAGCCACTTTTTCCTGAAAAGCCTTCTGAGTCGGCCCTGTAAGGATTTTCTTTTTTTCTGGAAGGACCTGGTACAAACAAGTAAGAGAAATGTTTCTTTTTCTTTTCTTTTTTTCCAGTAGGCAGGGTGAGAATATGAATTTTATTTTGTTTTTAAGATAAAATACATCACCTGTTCATACTGCTATTTTCTATTCAGTTTCAAGATCATGGAGATTTTTATCTACATTGTTCTTTTTTATATATTTATTTATTTTTAATTAGAGGATAATCACTTCACAATATTGTGATTGTTTTTGTCATACATCAACATGAATTGGTATTAGGTATACATGAGTCCCCTCCCTCATGAACCCCACTCCCACCTCCCTCCCCATCCCACCCCTCTAGGTTGTCACAGAGCACTGACTTTGGGTTCCCTGTGTCATGCATGGAACCCCCACTGGCTATCTGTTTTACATGTGGTAATATATATGTTTCAATGCTATTCTCTCATTTCATCTTACTCTCTTATTCTCCCACTATGCTGGGAACAAACTCAGCTAGTGAGCAAGCATTTGGCATAGGAAAGATTCAAATATGTTCTGCCCAGAGCTCCAGAATCATCAAACACCAGTATTACATTCTCTCTAATGACCCAGGTTGAACATGAGTTGTGTTTGAAGTGACAGTCCAGCTACGACAGTGGTTTTTAAACTTTTATCTTTTGCTGCAGAACTTGATCTTTTTGCAAACAAATTTTCACCCACAATCCCTGTATTTAGATTGATAGTGATAATGTTAGTTGCTCAGTCATGTCTGACTCTTTGTGACCCCCATGGACTGTAGCCCTTCAGGGTTCTCTGTCCATGGAATGTTCCAGGCAAGAATACTGGAGTGGGTTGGCATTCCCTTCTCCAGGGGATCTTCCTTACCCAGGGATCGAACCCGAGTCTCCTGAATTGCAGGCTGATTCTTTAGGGTCTGAGCTACCAGGGAAGCTTAAGCCAGGTGGAAGTGCAGCTGCACAGGTGGCAGCAGGAGCCCAGCCCCACCCTCCTCCCTGCCCCCAAGGCATTTGAGCCGCATCAGCTGAAACGCAGACTCAGCGCAACAGTTGGAAGCCCACGGACAACCTGATGCAACCTGGTAAAAATCCAGGGAAAATATGCTTATAAAGCAGAATGGACCCAGGAAAACCCCACACAGGCTCCGCACGGTCTAGAGCTGTTGCATTTCTGCTGCCCCTCCCCCACTCTGGGGAATGCGGAACTGTGGGCGCAGGATTGCATCACGGCCACACAGCCTTTCCCCTGCCCCTCCTCCACTGGGGGCCTTTCAGCACAGGTTCTGCTCATCACATCTCTCGGAGTCAGTTATTTCTCTGGGGACGGGAGCTCTCTGTTGTAATTAGGAATTTAGGCTCTGAGTCTGCCTCCGGGCTCTAGGACTTGCTGGGTGCTGGAGCATAAGCACTGCATTCACTCTCAATTTGTCCTAAATTTGCCACTTTGTTGTTGCTGAGTCAGTCACGTCTGACTCTTTGCGACCCCATAGATTGTAGGCCGCCAGACTCCTCTGTCCATGGGATTTCTTCCCAGGCAAGAATACGGTTCACTATAGGGACAGTAATAGTACATGGTCTGTAGGGTTGTTGTAAGGATTAAAGAAGGCAAGGACTGTAAAAACCTTGGAACAGAGCCAGGCACAGAGTAAATGTTTGGTAAATGCTAGATATTGATCTTAGGTGGCTTCAGCCTGCAACGGCTTGGAGCGGGGCTTGGGTTCCCAGCCAGAGGTTGAGGCCAGGTCACAGCAGTGAAAGCACCAAATTGTAGCCACTTGACCAGTGGTCAGTGACAAAGGCCCTGGTCCTTTGGCTTTGTAGAAAAGAATTTCCACAAAGATGAAAAGTAGTGAGGCAAGTAAAATATTTATTAGGAGGCAAAAGAGTATAGTACTTGTGGATAGATACACGGGCAGGCTAAGAGGGAGAGTTCCTGAGTCTCACCCTCATGGTGGTTTGAATCACTTTAAGGCGTATTTCTTCTAGGATTCCTTTGGTCAATCATTATGATTTACCTGGTTCACAGTCCACGTTTGGTATATCTCAGGATCCTCCCATGTATGCACACGCATCTCTTAGCCGAGATGGATTTTACAGAAAAGGCATCTGGGTAGAGCATCCCTTGACAGAACTCTTCTGTGGCCTCCAAGAAGCCTTTCTGCACATGTGTGGTCAGAGGGCTCCTGACTTCATGAACGAGAAATATGTGGTCTGGACAGGGCCCAGCCTCCTTGCCCTAATTGTTCTGCTATTCTCTCATGTTGGAGTTTCAACTCACAGGAGATGAACCCTGGGGGGCCCATCTACCTCCTGCCTCAATTAGAAAATCTACCTCCTGCCTCAATACCTTTAGGAGCGCAGTTCATTTGCCTGCATGATGCAGAAAAAGTAGCTCACATGGCTTGTTTCTTTTGCTCCTAATTTTCTGGGTCACCTGACCTTCCTTGCTGGCTTCAAGCCAAACGTGTGGTTGCAGCAGTCACAGCTGTGTGTATTCCCATGCATGCATCAGTTTGAGAAGCATCAGAGCTCATCAAGGGCCACTGCTTTCTTCCTGCTCTCTGTGCAGCAAATCTTTAATGACGACTCCCAGAAACTTCGAGCAACTCCAGCTTTTGTTGGTTCTATAGCGCCTGTGTGCTTAGTCGTGTCTGACTCTTTGTGACCCTTTGGACTCTGTCCATGGGGTTTTCCAGGCAAGAATACCAGAGTGGGTTGCCATTTCCTCCTTCAGGGGATCTTCCCAACACAGGGATTGAACCTACATGTCCTGTATCACAGGCAGATTCTTTACCCACTGAGCCACTAGGGAAGCCCTTGTTGGTTCTAGATTTCCCCAAAGATACTTTGTTATTCAACCTTTATAGTGTCACAGCCAGGGTCCATGGGCAGACAAGGAAAAGCAGGAACCTCCAGACTGACAGGAAACCACACATTTTGGGTGATAATTTTCCTGGAAGCAGAAAAGAAAGGTGAAGAAAGGTGGGATCCTCTTGACTCATGAGTGTATCCTGTTGCTCATTATGCTCTCATTACAGTAAATTTACCCTTGCAGCTAAGAAGTACCCATCAGGCACTGATGCCATGATACTTCTGATCTAAATTAAATGAGGATGAAAATCTCTCATCCCCTTGGGATGATGGAGCTGGGATGAAAATCAGGGAATACAATCCCCCATCTCCTCCTTCCCCGGGGAATATTCCACCCCTTCATTTGTACACTTCTCACGACCAGCTTGCCAAAGAAGCCTGGAGCAGCTGTTCCTCACCTCTTCTGCCTGCTCGCCCTCTGACACCGTATCCTTGCTTAAATAAATTCTCACTTTACTTTCTTAATCTCCCTGCTTGTCTCCAAATTCTTTTACATAGAGGCAAGAACCTTAAATTCACCAGGAACAGTAGTTCTTTGAGCTGGACTTCTTTTTCTTGTATCATTAAACTTGTATTAAACAATTTCAGGACCCAGTGCCAAGGGGGAGCCTGGGGTGGCTTGTTCACAATAATTAAGGATTTGAAGGCAATGACCGCAGAGAATTAAATCAAGTGCAGGGCCCTTCTGTTGCATGTCCGTGAAGCAGACCCTGAGTACAAACGCCACCATCTTGAAAGCCTTTATTTTGTTTATGCCACAGTCCAGATGGGATATTCAGTTTACACAATGAGACTTCCCTGATTTTTATGCATGAAAGCTTGAATGACAGAAAGCATATAGATATTATATATGTGTGTGTGTATACAAAACACTTGTTTATTCCTTCCACAGAAAATAGTTGTAAACAAGAGGCAAGAGAGTTTATCTAAAGATCTAGATGACAGATTCTTATAGAATTAAGAAAATGATGTTTTCTCTCTGCTGGGGAAAGAGCTCAGCTCTTTTTCTTGGATTGTCTCGTGACATTTCATTTCAATGAACACCCCAGAATCTCATCTTCAGCTGGCCCCGGTGTCAGAACATGATCTCACTATTCTTAAAGGTGTTATTTGCTCGTTATTTATGAAGAGGTTGGCTGTTCATTGTCAGTACTTTTTTCACTGTGCTATGAGAGACAGCCTCATAGGAACTGAGCTGACACTACTGCTCTTAATGGTGACTCCCCCCAGAGGCAGATTAAATCCTTATCTCCCTCTCCTGAGATAAGGATTTAATTATCAATAGTTTATTGGGAGAGGCAGCAAAAGAGGGAAGAGAAGGCAGCCCCAAAAAAGTTAATTAAGCCAGCTATCCCAGCGATTGATTAGAAATGAATCACATCCAATGATTTACCAATGAGATACCATGGACCACCGAATTATCTCACCTGAGGGCCTTTAAACTCAACGCCCATCAGTCACTGATTGAGAATTGCTGAGGGGGTCTGGGCTAGATGCAGCCAGGGCACTCCGGGATGGGAAAGGTCTCAGGGACAGGCAGATGCTGGCAGCATCTGCTACATACTCAATATTAAGTTGGAAGGCGAGTCTACATTGCAAGAGAAAATTGGAAAGCAGACAGCTTTGGGTGCCAAGATCAGCACTACTAATTAGATGCAGAATGACATGGAGTAAGTTAGCACACAAGCCTGTTTTTCATTTATAAAATAGAAATATCACCACTAACCTACCTTTAGGGTGATCTGGGTGATTAGAAATGTATGAAGCATCAGACATAACCATTTCTATCGAGAGTTGTCATTAAATTGTTTTTAAACGAGTGTTTTTCAAACTAATACATTCATAGCATTTACTTGAAAATCTTGTTAAACTGGAGAGTTTGATTCAGCATACTTGGATAGGGCATGGGGTTCTGTATTTCTAGCAAGCTTCCAGGTGATACGGATACTGCTGTTCCATGGACCATAGCTTATGCAGTAAGATTTTAAACCATTCTAAAAGTTCTTTTTAATCACTATATGTAGTAAACTGCAAAATGTTTTCTCTGAATCCTTTGAGTTTCATCATAGCAAAAAAAAGAAGAAAAAGTTTGATTGTGTTTGTGACAGCTGTTAGCCTTATATGAAACATAACCAGCTGGGTTAATCACCACTATAAACTTAACTGGGGTTCCCAGGGCAGTGTTACACAAGAGAGGAAGTGCAGAATGAAAAATATATAGGATAGATAAGGATTTCAGTGTTATGGGAAACTTAAGGGAAAAAAATTGCATCATTATTAGAGAATGAGGAAAAGGAAGAAAGCCCAAAGGCCTATTTCTAAGCAATCCATGACACTAATCCAAAATTAATGCAGTGTGCTTTGAGATGTCTCCTATGTACCATCCATTATGTGGTGTAGTTATGTACGAGAATGTGTGTGATGTTTATAATCTGTTGAGGGGAACAGAGATACCCACGCAAAAACTAAGCAGTAAAAATGTGAATAGATAGTTCTCCTAAGTAGGAGAGTTTTGTTAGGCACAGGAAGGGTATTTTGGTCTGGAATACCTAGGAAAAGTACAGTTGGAAGGGGGATTTCAACTGAGGCTTCAGAGGACAGGTGAGTCTTGGGTTCAAAATGGGAATGCATAGGGAAATGGTCATAACTAACAAAATGGTTTTAGAAAATGTGCCTCAAGGCATTGTTTAGGAATCGATGATGTCAGTAACAGGGCTTACTTTTGAACTGCAGCCCACAATGCACTTACTGACCTTCAGCTGAGGCAGGCAGAGGTCAAGAAACAAGTGGCCAATAGGTGTATCACACTAAGAATGTGAACATTGGAGTCAGATCTTGGTTGACACCCTGATTTCAGTAAGAAGTAGCTGTGTGGCTTGGAAACACTGTTCACTCTGCATCTTCTTTCTTATCCATAAAATGATGATTTCATGTTTCTAAATAGGATTGTAATGATCATTAAATGAGATAATTTGTGAGAGGTCGTACATGTGTATTCCTGAGCACAGGGCCTGGTTTATATTCAGTGTATGAAAAATCATATTTTTAATAGTACGTAACATGGGCTGCCGTCTATGGGGTCGCACAGAGTCGGACACGACTGAAGCGACTTAGCAGCAGCAGCAGCAGAAGCAGCATAACCAAAGCAGAGAGGAAACAGGCCAGCAAAAGTTTTTTAAAAAGAAGAAAGAAACCTCATTGTGGTCACAGCTGTGTGCTGTGCTTAAGTCACTAAAGTCATGTCCATTGCGGTCACAGCAGTGCTTATGACCAGGAAGTTCTAGGAGGTGAAGGGGGTCACAAAGACTGGAGTACCGAGATACCTAGAAGCACATGGCTTCAGTTTATTCATCAATCACGTGCGTGCACACACCCCCTCCCTGCCCACATACATTTTAATCCTTCCATAGAAGAAAACGGTGGGTGAATGGCTGCTAGATGTGCTGCCCAAATCCTCAGGAATAAAGATGGTATTGCCCCACCACACTAGGGGTTCCTTCTAGCCAAGGAAAGCCACCTTGCTCACAGTCACACCCTGTTCTTGGGTGGTCCGTATCCAGTGGCTATTGGTGCAGGGAAGTAAGCTGAGCAACTGTGAAGAACCCTGAAGCATGAGTCTATCTTCAGAAATTTCCACAGGGTTGACTGAAGCTTCATTTAGATGGCATCACATCTCAGTTCCTCCTTCTTCCCAATTCTGTTTCCTTCCCAATTCTGTTTCCTTCCCTTCCACAAGTGATGCACCAAAGGGCTCTCCCTAATAAACCTCCTGTACGGTCATCTCCATCTTAGAGTCTGCTTGCTGGAAAATCAACCTATGACAGGGTGCACTGCTGGTGATAACTGGAGGGTATGTAGCTCTTGGTTACATACGAGGTGGGAGTGTAGGTATCAAGATGATCACAGCTAATGAATTTGGTTGATATACTGACACAAGAAAATACATTAGCTGGTACCAGTTTCCACCATTGGAGAAATATGAGGGAAATACTGATTTTAAAGACAATAGAAGTGGGTGACTTTTCTAACTGTTGAGGCTTTGGAAAAAAGATAAACTCGGGATGAAAGGGAGAGTTTCTCATATAGAGAAGCTCTAATGTCTTTTAACAGAAGAGCTGAGAAAGTTGAAGACAAGACCCTGGAACTGGCTAGTTCATCAGAGTAGCCAAATTTCAATAGAGGTTAAATTCTCAACCAAGGCAGATCTGCTATGCCCTGGTCAGGGCCCTGCTTGAGTGAAAATAAGACCCTGACGTGTGGGATGGGCAAATGCATTGGACTGATACACTCCCCCCTCCCAATCTCAACTCCAGAGTCCCAGGAGCCCTACAGAAGTAGTATGCTCATCCCTAGCCATGGTTAGCACCTTCTCTTTTTCAAAAATGATGCAGAAGCTTTTTCCTTACAAGACAGCACCTCAGGATCTGGCCCTCCTGACCCGCTTGGCCACTAGGTCTACAACTATAGGCTGCAGCCAACACAGCCAGAGGCATGCCGGGCACGAGAAGGGAGGAAAGGGACTATATCTCAAAGGATCTGCAGGATGTAGTCATCTTGTATAAACATGAAAAGTGAAAGAAAGTGAAGTCACTCAGTAGTGTCCAACTCTGCGACCCCATGGACCATAGCCTACCAGGTTCCTCCATCCATGGGATTTTCCAGGCAAGAATACTGGAGTGGGTTGCCATTTCCTTCTCCAAGAGATCTTCCTGACCCAGGGATTCAACCCATGTCTCCCACATTGTAGGCAGACGCTTTACCATCTGAGCCACCAGGGAAGTCCTATAAACATGAAACTGGAAGATTATAGATGAGGTTGGTTTCAGTGGATGCTGGAATATTGCTTGAACCCAGAGTTTATCAATTGGAGAGACTCTTCTAGGATATGTGATTTAAAATTATGGCAAGGAATAGCATGAGATGGTGCAAACACTATCCTAGGGTAGCTCTGAAAAGCGTGAAAAAAAATAATAGCTCACACTGAGTGGGCAAAGAAATACCAGAGTTGTCATGGAAGCTGGTAGACAAATAAAATAAAAGGCTGAGAGAACTACAAATGCCAGAGTGGGTACAGTATGTAATGCTGGAAATGCCATTACAGAATTATTATGCTCACTGATAATAGGACATCTCCAACTCCCACGTGCTCACTGTGGAGGACCGGTGGTGGCACTTCACCATCTAAAGCCTACTCCGCCCTCCAACTGTGGGGGGCATGGTTCTATCCCTAATCAGGGAACTAATAGCCCACAAGCCATGGGGCATGGCCAAAAAGGAAAACTGTATCCCTGGGGGGAAAGAGGGGCAACTTACATAGTCCTACCGTGCCGGGAGCCGGTGAGGCATTCCGCTCGTGACAAAGGTCATGAGGAAGGAGGCTCGGCATACGCAAAGGCGGGATCGAGCCTCAGGAGTCCGCCTGGATATTCTCGAGCATTTTCCCCCAAAAAACCAGAGTCTGCCTACTTTATTGCTTTGTGCTCTCACCTCTGACTTTACTGGGGGCTGTCCCCTACCACCATCTCGCTCTCTCTGTCAAAGAGTTAACTTACAGCTCCAATTAATAAAGTTCCTGGGCAATTAGGAGTGTTTAACTCCAAACCCCTCAGATGGCTCTCTAACTCGCCTGACAAGTTTACCCGGACTCCTACAGCTATGCATACGATTGTTTACATTCTCCCAGCCTCAAGAGGCACGGGAAGCTTAAGATATTCAAATAGCTTAAGAGCCTCTCAGAGAGTTAGAAACTGTCAGAATAAACTAGTAAAGGATTTCATTGATGAGCCAATGCTTGTTGCCAAGTTTTTCACATCCCCTGAATTGTATCCTTGAATATGTATTAATTAATAGTTGGTATGTAGAAAAAATAAGTAGTGGCCTTGGTGTTAGTAACTTTAGACCCTTAAGGTAATAAATTCTTTCCTTTGTTGTAAACCCATTACACATCCGCCCTATAGGAATGCAATTTTATCTTCGGAAGATGGCGCCAAACCTTAAAATAATTACTCTTAGAGAAAATAAGTCTTTGTTGATAAGTCCTTGTCAAGAGTCATAAAATGTTAGTAGGCCTTCTGGCCAGAAGATGATGTAAATCACCTAAACCATTTGTATACGGTAAATTTGCAGGAAAGAAACCCTGGTTTTTGATAAGAATCAAAGACTGCTGACTTTGCATCCCCTATTATCCTCTATGTGTAACTTAGGGTATAAAAGCCCCTGTTAAAAATAAAGCTATGGGCCTTGCTCACCAATGCTTGGTCTCCCCATGTCATTCTTCTCCTTAACTTCCGGCTGAAGTCTCCATCTGAGCGTGGATATCCTCTGCGACCACTTATTTGCCTGGGCTTCTAAGACCCACTCGAGAAGGTGTCTAAGGTGGGGCACCTTCCGCTATTCGAGAGGGCGCCTGCGGCCTCCGTGGTCAGAGCTAACCTGGTGTCATGGGTTATATTGATTTTCTGCGTAAACCAAGCTACTCAGCCTCTTTTCTCCACTGAATTTTCCTACTGAGCTATCCTCATTCTATTACTCTTTATATCTCTAATTACCATTTGAATAGGTCGCCGACGCCGTCTCCCCTTCGAATACCCTGGATCAGCGGGGGCTGGTCCTCAGCAGGTGGCGCCCGATACAGGCGTTTCGAAGGTAAATCCCCAACCCCATTCCCCCAGTGTTGAGTTTTCGGGACGGATAGGACCCCACTTAGGGTGCTGCAGACCCCCCTGTAGAATAGACAGGGAGAGAGGAGTGGGAAGTGTTGAAAGTGTTGAAGAATTAGAGAGAAAAAACGATTTCTAAAAAGGCTGACAAAAAAGGCCTAATCTTTTGATAGCTAAAAGCAAAATCTTTTACTATACTTAATTTTCTGACATGGGTAATACTGAATCAAATGAAAGACAGCTCTTTATAGGAGTAATTTTACAGTTATTAGGTAAAAGAGGAATTAAAGTTAAAAAATCTGCCATTCAATCATTTTTTTCCTTTGTACAAGAGCACTGTCCCTGGTTTCCAGACGAAGGCTCTGTTAACTTAGATGTCTGGGAGAAAGTAGGAAAACAGCTAAAAACTTACCATGCAGAACATGGCTCAGAAAAGGTGCCTAATGATGCCTTTTCCTTATGGAATATTATTAGAGATGTCTTAGACCCTGTCCCAGATTCAGAAAAAGTACATCTTAAAAGGGATAGTGAAGAAAATGCTGTAGTTAAACCTACCCCTGAATCTAAAAAAGTAACCTTTAAAGAGGAAAATGAAGTCGAAATTGTAGTTAAACCTGTAGAAAATGAGAAAAACGAAGACCCGCCTGACTATTGGCAACTAAGAAAAATGTTAGCAGCCATGACTACTCAGGAACAACTTAAAGATAGGGATGAGAAACAAGATCAGCCTTCCCCAAAAGGAAGAGAGAATTTAGACGAGATAACAGCTAAATATCACTCCGATGAAGATCGGCATCTCTTAAACAAAGATGCCCCAAAAGGCCTAAGAGAAACTTCCCCTGTCAGGCCATCAGCTCCAAAGAGTTTAAGGGAAACGTCTCCCATCAGGCTATATGCCCCCAGGGACTCCCAAGAGACCTTCCCAGTTAATCCATATGTAACTTCTGCATACCAAACAGTTCAAAGAGCTCCAGAGTACAGAACAGAGAATATAGAACCTATGCCATTGCCACCTCCCCCCATACCACCTCCCATACCAAGCCGTACAGGTCCTATTAAACCCACATTATTGCTGCCAGCTCCCTATCGAAGTGGGAAAATTCCAAAATCGATCCCACGGAGATGGGCCTCTTCTGCCCCTGGCGAGAAATTCGATCCCCCGCTTCAGGCTTGTTTCCCTTTAATTTTTGACAATGATGAAAGAGAACAAAAGGCTATCGACTGGGAGCCTGTTTCTTTTCAATTGGTAAAAGAACTTAAAAATGCATGTATTTCATATGGGCCTAAAGCCCCACATACGATGCAGCTAGTAGAAAATTTAGCAGGTCAATGCTTAACACCTCGAGAATGGAAATCAATTGCTAGGGCCTGCCTGTCCGGAGGATATTTTATACTTTGGAAATCTGAATATGATGATCTCGCTCGTATATATGCTTTTTCTAACCAAAATGGAGACTTTACACATATCACTGAACCTATATTACTTGGTCAGGCCGACTACCCCTCGTATGACGAACAGATGAAATTAGATAGAACTGCTATACAACAGGTGGCTGATTGTGCCTTTACTGCCTGGCGCTCATTACCCGATGGTACGGCATCAGGTGCCGCTCTATCTGATATTAAACAAAAGTCAGAAGAGCCATTTGAAGACTTTGTCTCACGACTCTCAGAAGCTGTCCAGAGAATAATTTCTGATTCTGAGGCAGCTAAACTGTTAACAAAACACTTGGCCTTTGAAAATGCTAATTCTACCTGCCAGGCTATATTGCGCCCTCTTAGAAGAACTGGATCTTTAATTGATTGTATGAAACAGTGTGCAGATGTAGGACCGTCAATGCTACAGGGTGTTGCGATAGCTGCAGCAATAACAGGGAATTCTTACCAGCAGGCAGTCCAGTCCTTTTTTACTAACAAGAATAAGCCATCACAAAGTGATCCCAATAACCAAAGCAAGAATGCATTCCCTAAAACTTGTTTTTCCTGTGGCCAGGAGGGACACACTTCTCGTTATTGCCCTCAAAGAACACCCGGTTCTTATCTACCTAATCCGGCCCAACCAGCTGTGTCTGCTCCGCAAAACCCTGCCCCCCCGCCCATGAATGCTAGGTCTCTTTGCCCTCGCTGCCAGAAAGGATATCACTGGGCAAGGGACTGCAGGTCAAGACTCCACAGAAATGGAGCACTTTTAGGCCCCGACCAGCAGTCGGGAAACGGGTTGAGGGGCCAGCCCCAGGCCCCGACAACGATTGGGGCAGACTCACTGAACCCATTCATCCCCTTCGTTCCGTCGCAGAGCTCATCAGAGCAACCCCAGGCAGCACAGGACTGGACCTCAGTTCCACCACCTCAACAATATTAACACCAGATAGCCCCACTATAAAAATCCCTACAGGAGTTAAAGGTCCGTTACCGACAGGCCTGGTAGGAATTATACTAGGCAGAAGTTCCTTAGCTATACAAGGTCTTACAATTATTCCTGGAGTAATTGACTCAGATTATACAGGAGAAATTCAGATAATGATTTCACCCCCAACTAAAACTTTCCAAATACATCAAGGACAGAGAATAGCCCAACTTTTACTCTTGCCTTATCATAATGCAATTGGGCAAACAGCCATCCAAAATGAAAGACAAGACAAAGGATTTGGGTCTAGTGACATGGTTTTTTGGATAACAGAAATTACTAAAAAGCGTCCTATGAAATCTATTCTTGTCAGTGGCAAGTCTATTGAAGGGCTATTAGACACAGGAGCAGATGTTTCCTGTATTTCTGGGAAAGACTGGCCCAATTCCTGGCCCACACACACTACTGCAAATAACTTAGTGGGCATCGGGAGAGCTCCTGCAGTAGCCCAAAGTGCAAAAATTTTAGACTGGCAATTTGAGGATACCCGTGGAACATTCCAACCGTATATGATTCCTTCGCTGCCCTTCTCGCTGTGGGGGAGAGATGTGCTGTCTCAAATGGGCATGTTACTTTTTAGCCCTGATGATAAAGTAACTTTTCAAATGCTACAAATGGGCTATGACCCTTCAAAAGGTTTAGGTAAACAGCAGACAGGAATAACTGAGCCAATTTGCCCTGCTCCTCTAAAGTTCCGTGCTGGATTGGGGTATCCAAATTTTTGATGGAGGCCATTGTTTTTGCTGCCGACCCCATTACCTGGAAATCTCAGGACCCGGTGTGGGTAGAACAATGGCCTCTGACTAAAGAAAAACTACTGGCAGCCAAAGCGTTAATTTCTGAACAACTAGCACTGGGACATATTGAGCCCTCCAATAGCCCCTGGAATACTCCTATTTTTGTTATTAAGAAAAAATCTGGCAAGTGGCGACTTTTACAAGATTTAAGAGCTATTAATGCCACTATGGAAGACATGGGGGCCTTACAACCTGGGCTTCCTTCCCCAGTAGCCGTCCCAGAAGGATATAATATTATTGTAATTGATTTACAAGACTGTTTTTTCACCATCCCCTTAAATGCTGAGGATAAAAAGCGATTTACCTTTAGTTTACCAGCAGAAAATTTTAAGCAGCCTCATTTAAGGTTTCAATGGAAAGTGTTGCCCCAGGGAATGAAAAACAGCCCTACTCTATGTCAAAAATTTGTTAATGCAGCTATAGAAGATATTAGGGCTAAATATGAACAACTGTATATGATTCACTATATGGATGATATTTTAATAGCTCACCCTGATAGAGCTCATTTACAAACTGTCCTCCAAGATTTGACCCAGGCATTAACAGACAGAGGCTTAAAAATTGCCCCAGAGAAAATTCAAGTCAATCCGCCCATAACTTACTTAGGACGGGTTATCAATTCAGAAACTGTGACTCATGCCCCATTAAAATTGAGAAAAGATCACCTTGTTACTTTAAATGATTATCAAAAACTTTTAGGCGACATTAATTGGATCAGACCTTATTTAAAATTAACCACTGCTGAATTAAAGCCTCTTTTTAACATTTTACGCGGGGATCCTGATCCAACTTCTAAGAGACAATTAACTGCTGAGGCTCAGGAGGCCTTAGAAAAAGTGGAAGCAGCTTTATCTGATAGCTATGTAAAAAGAGTTAATTTACAAACAAATTGGCAATTCCTCTGCCTGGCTACTCCAACACCACCTACGGGAGTTTTATGGCAAAACGGCCCCCTAGAATGGGTCCATCTCCCCGCCCAGGCTAAAAAAGTAGTGGCCTCTTATCCAGGACTGATAGCTACACTGATATTGAAAGGGAGAAAACGTAGCATTGAATTGTTTGGTAAAGAACCAGCAGAAATTGTAATTCCATATAATAAAGAACAACTTGATGCTCTTCTAATGTTTGATGAGGATTGGCAGATTGCTATCGGAAATTATTTTGGCCAAATTCTGCATCATTTACCTTGACATGTTTTGCTAAATTTTATGTCTAAACACCCGGTTATTTTCCCTGTTAGGTGTAAATACTCTCCCATCTCAGATGCTCAAATGGTTTTTACTGACGGTCTGCTAATGGCAGAGCTTCTATATTTACAAAAGATCAGCGTAAAGTTTTACATACTCAGGAGACTTCAGCCCAGAGAGCTGAACTCACAGCTGTTATAGAGGCTTTTGTTATGTTTGCAGAGGAGGAATTTAACCTTTATTCTGATTCTCAGTATGTGGTCAGGCTGTTTCCACACATTGAGACTGCGGTTCTACCCGAGAACAAAACTGCAATATTTCACTTGTTAACTAAACTGCAGCAGCAAATTTGGAAACGAAGCCGAGCATATTTTATTGGCCACATTCGGGCTCATTCTGGATTGCCTGGACCTTTAAGTGCCTTAAATGACCTGGCAGATTCACTAACTAAGGTCACAGTGGCTCCTGCTTTTGAAGAAGCCTGAGCTTCCCATTCACTCCACCATCAAAATGCTACTGCGCTAAGATATCAATTTCAGATTCCTCGAGAATCTGCTCGGGAGATTGTTCGTTCCTGTTCTCATTGTCCCACTACTATAAATAGTTTACCTATGGGAGTTAACCCTCGCGGTCTTAAACCTAATGCACTCTGGCAGATGGATGTAACTCACATCTCTTCATTTGCAAAATTGTCTTTTGTTCATGTAACAGTAGACACCTTTTCTCATGTTATTGTTGCAACTGCTCGCACAGGGGAAGCAGTTAAAGACGTAATACAACATCTCTTTACTTGTGTTTCATATATGGGTCTGCCAAAAGCCTTGAAAACTGATAATGCTCCTGCTTACACATCTAAGTCTTTTCAGGAATTTTGTCTAAAGTTTCAAATTAAACATAATACAGGCATCCCTTATAATCCACAAGGACAAGCCATTGTGGAAAGAGCACATCAAACGTTAAAACACAAATTCAAAAACTAAAAGAAGGGGAGTTTAAATATAGTTCTCCCCATCATCTCTTGCAACATGCTCTTTTTGTAATAAATATCTTAAATACTGATTCAGCTGGAATGACTGCAATGCTTCGCCATTGGTGCCCGGAGCAATTGAATGTAAAACCATTAGTTAAATGGAAGGACCTCCTTTCCGGACAATGGAAAGGTCCCGACCCATTGTTAACCAGCGGTCGAGGATATGCTTGTATTTTTCCACAGGACGCAGATTCTCCAATTTGGGTTCCAGATAGATTGATTCGCCATGTCTCAGCCTCTCGGATACCGGGTTCCACGGCCGCCGCGACCCCGAAAGAGGAAAGGGCCTCCTCTGCCTTCGCTCCCCCCACCAGCACGGGAAACACCACTGACGTCGGAGCAACTGACATCGGGGATCCCGGATGAGCAGGGAATGGATCCGCCCACCAAACAGATGTCTCAACTTCACATACAGGATATTGCTCCCCCCGATCCTTTGCCTCACAAAAGGGGGTCAGGCCGCCTGACTCAGGCGACCCGGAATGCCTCCATACCTACTTGGGGACAAATAAAAACACTCTGCCATCAGGCACGGGGAATAACCTCTTTGCAGGGCTCTCCAACCTCCCCTGAGAAGATGTTTATTGCTATGCTTGCCTTATTATCTTGCCAGGTAAGCTCCTCCTCCCCCACTCCTGAAAAGTATTGGGCTTACTTCCCAGATCCTCCAACCCTTCAAGTAGTTACCTGAACAGTGACCCGCTATGGGTCCACACAAACCAGCCTCAGTTACTGGGAGGGTCATATACTTCCTATACCACAGACGGATATCCTATTAATTTCAATTTTACCTTCAAGGGATTAGCAGATGATCTTCCTGTTTGTTTCAACTTCCCCAGTGATATAGAAAGCTTTATTATTCCCCCTAAAGAAGGATGTGTCGGAGCCTCTAAAAAGGCAGTTCTGACTCATTCTCCAGCCTCAGGTATTGAACACAAAGGGCGTCTAGCGCTTTGGGTTTTACAGGCTCGTATGCCCGGGGCCCTTGATCCCCACGAACTTATAATCCATAGACCCCCTCCTGGATATCCAAGTTGTTATAATACCGAGCCTTCAGATGCCGTATGGAACACTATAGATGATCGTACAGGGTATCCGATTTGGAAATCTTGTACTTATCGTTTAAGAGCTGATTATAGAATACCGGGAGGAGGGAATTACATGATTCAAGATTGGAGTAACTCAGACCTAGATAGGAGCCCATTGCCCCTTGATGACTTTCCCAGCAGATTTTATAATTGGAAGAAAGAATTGGTTTCTTAGCCATTAAGCATTACTAGATGGCATAATAATCGATTTGTTTCACCTATATTGTCTTATACCACTAAGAACAGAACCTTTTGGCAGCCAGAAATTTGGAGGGCCCTTGCTGCCACTGCTCCCATTTCCTTACTCCGTCCAAATAGCAATTCTACTTATTCTGTTTTAGCTTGTGTACCCTCACCTTATGTTTTTCTCTTTACTAATGACTCCAAAAGACTAAATGTATACATGAATTATTCAGGTGGACCTAATATAGTAACTTGTGAACAATGTATGCTTTCATCTTGTTTGAACCCCCAACATAATGTTTGTTCTTTTGTTGTGTTGAAACGCCCACCCTATCTCATGATACCTGTGTCTGTGGATTCTTATTGGGATGATAATTACAGTTTGGCTGTATTGCAACAACTGCAGGATTTAATGCGAACACAACGGTTTGTGGGCTTACTTATCTTGGGAATAGCAGCTTTGATAAGTGCAATTACTTCTGTTACTGTGGCAGCAATATCATTGACTCAACAAGTACATACTGCTCAATATGTTGATTATATGTCCAAAAATGTTTCTTTAGCATTGGAAACACAGGAAGCTATAGACAGAAAATTAGAGATGAGGGTAGATGCCCTAGAGGAAGCAGTAATACATATTGGGACTGAATTGCAGGCTTTAAAGGTGAAAATGGCATTGTCCTGTCATGCTGACTACCGGTGGATATGTGTAACACCCCTGAAAGTAAATGAGACAGATTTTGAATGGGAAAAGATTAAAAACCATATTTCAGGTATCTGGAACAGCTCTGACATTGGCTTAGACTTAGGGAAACTTCACAATCAAATAGCAACCCTGAAACACTCCCGATTAGATTTTACTGCCGCTGGAACAGCAAATGATTTCTTCCATACTTTCTCTAACTACATTTCAGGAAAAAATATTCTGTCTACCTTCCTTGGCTATGCTACGATGGCTGTTTTAATTTTGCTTCTAATAATCATTCTTCCTTGTATTGTCAGGATTCTTCGGCAGAGCATTCAGAGGCTCGCGACTGAGCTACATCTGGCTGTTTTAAGAAATAAAAAAGGGGGAGATGCCGGGAGCCAGTGAGGCATTCTGCTCGTGACAAAGGTCATGAGGAAGGAGGCTCGGCATACGCAAAGGCGGGATCGAGCCTCAGGAGTCCGCCCGGATATTCTCGAGCATTTTCCCCCAAAAAACCAGAGTCTGCCTACTTTATTGCTTTGTGCTCTCACCTCTGACTTTACTGGGGGCTGTCCCCTACCACCATCTCGCTCTCTCTGTCAAAGAGTTAACTTACAGCTCCAATTAATAAAGTTCCTGGGCAATTAGGAGTGTTTAAATCCAAACCCCTCAGATGGCTCTCTAACTCGCCTGACAAGTTTACCCGGACTCCTACAGCTATGCATACGATTGTTTACAGTCTCCCAGCCTCAGGAGGCACGGGAAGCTTAAGATATTCAAATAGTTTAAGAGCCTCTCATTGAGTTAGAAACTGTCAGAATAAACTAGTAAAGGATTTCATTGATGAGCCAATGCTTGTTGCCAAGTTTTTCACATCCCCTGAATTGTATCCTTGAATATGTATTAATTAATAGTTGGTATGTAGAAAAAATAAGTAGTGGCCTTGGTGTTAGTAACTTTAGACCCTTAAGGTAATAAATTCTTTTCTTTGCTGTAAACCCATTACACATCCGCCCTATAGGAATGCAATTTTATCTTCAGAAGATGGCGCCAAACCTTAAAATAATTACTCTTAGAGAAAATAAGTCTTTGTTGATAAGTCCTTGTCAAGAGTCATAAAATGTTAGTAGGCCTTCTGGCCAGAAGATAATGTAAATCACCTAAACCATTTGTATACGGTAAATTTGCAGGAAAGAAACCCTGGTTTTTGATAAGAATCAAAGACTGCTGACTTTGCATCCCCTATTATCCTCTATGTGTAACTTAGGGTATAAAAGCCCCTGTTAAAAATAAAGCTATGGGCCTTGCTCACCAATGCTTGGTCTCCCCATGTCATTCTTCTCCTTAACTTCCGGCTGAAGTCTCCATCTGAGCGTGGATATCCTCTGCGACCACTTATTTGCCTGGGCTTCTAAGACCCACTCGAGAAGGTGTCTAAGGTGGGGCACCTTCCGCTATTCGAGAGGGCGCCTGCGGCCTCCGTGGTCAGAGCTAACCTGGTGTCACGGGTTATATTGATTTTCTGCGTAAACCAAGCTACTCAGCCTCTTTTCTCCACTGAATTTTCCTACTGAGCTATCCTCATTCTATTACTCTTTATATCTCTAATTACCATTTGAATAGGTCGCCGACGCCGTCTCCCCTTCGAATACCCTGGATCAGCCCAGGACCGGGGCTGGTCCTCGGCACTGCCGCTGCTGCTAAGTCACTTCAGTCGTGTCTGACTACAAGTACTCAAACTGTATAATCAATAGAAGTCAAGGCTGACTTGTTGCAAGGTTGACAGCAGTTTCTCCAGTGTAGTCATGATCCATCACCCAGTTTCCAGGTCTGAACCATTTTTTAGGCCTGGAACCCAAAAGCTAAAGAGGTCAGATACTAACAATTTTGCAACACCATGACAAGTGCACGCAGTGATGATTCCCCTAATCTTTCCAGGTCACTACATAAACAAATGTACCTTATGAAAGAGGACCACTGGACAGGCTCTGAGTTAATATGATGCCCAGAGATCAGAAGCATCATCGTTTCTCCATTAAAAATGGAGCTATATGGGAGTCAAGTAATAAATGGATTCAATGGATAAATCAACATTTCAGACTAAAGATTTGTGTCTTCCTAATATGCAGGAAAATCATGTTTTTAAAATTTCTTTCTTTGATTTCCCTTTTCTTAAAAATTTGAAATGTAGTTGACATACAACATTATGTTAGCTTCAGGCATACTACATAGTGATTTGACATTTGCTTTCATTAAGAAAATCAACACAATAAATCTAATAACCCTCTTTGCTCATACAAAGGTATTGTAATATTATTGACCATATTCTGTAAACTGTGTATTACATCCTTGTGGCTTACTTATTTTATAACCAGAAGCTTATATGTCTTAATTCCCTTCACCTATTTCTCCCAACCCTGGACCCTCCTTCTGTCTGGCAAACATCCATACATTCTCTGTGTCTATGAGTCTGTTTTTGTTTTTTGTGTTTGTTTTTGGATTCCATATATAAGTGAGATTGAATGGTATTTCTCTCTCTCTCTCTCTGACTTATTTCGTAATGGTACCTGAAAGTGAAATTGCTGGATCATATGGTAGTTCTATTTTTAATTTTCTGAGAAACCTCCATATTGTTTTCCATAGTGAGTGCACCAATTTGCATTTCCACTAACAGTGCACTAAGGTTCCCTTTTCTCCACACCCTCGTCAACATTTGTTTTGTTGGAGTTGTAATATTCCTCCTCTGTCTGGGACATCAGCCCTGGGGTGTGTGTCTCACATCTCTGCCTCTCCTACCCATTTTGTTGTGTATCCTTCTTTATATCATTAGTTACGGAAAATCTTATCTGCTAGTCTTCAGATCATTCTCATAGATAGTTGTTGTGTAAGTAGTTGTAGTTTTGGTGTGCCCGCAGAAGGAGGTGAGTTCACGTGTCTCTACTTTGCCATTGTAGGGAACCTCCATTTCCCATTGACTAGGATGATAAGAATCTTCTAGATTCATCTTTAAATTTTCTCATATTTTATGTCTGTACAATATGAAAGATTCCTTCAACTTTATATTTTAGGATTTTGTAAGCCTATTTTTGCAGTGATTTTAAAAATCAGCTTTAATATCTATTTTAATGTATAGTATGATATATATTCATCTGTGTATCTACCACCCAATGAAGCTATTCCAATCAAGGTATGGTATATTTCTATCACTCCCAAAAGTTTCCTCATGCCTGTTTATTATCCACATCCACCCAGACACAAGTAATTGTTGCTCTCTTTTCTGTCACTATAGTTTTCTAAGAGGTCACATAAAAGGAATCATGAAGTACCTATTTGTTGGTGTCTGGCTTCTTCATTCAGCTTGTTTTTTAAATCCACAGAGTGTGCGTCAACATACACATTGATTTTTATTATCAAGCAGTCTTCTATTGTGTGGATGTACCATTTGTTTACCCATCCATTTGTTAGTTGACATTTGGGTTGTCCCTAGCTTTAGGCTACTGTGAACAAAGCTGCTATGAATATTTATGTACAGTTGTCTTTGTGTGGACAAGTGTTTTCATTTCTTGTTGGTATTTACTTAGAAGTAGAATGATGGGTCACATGGGAAATTTCAGTTTAACTTTATAAAGAACTGCCAAGTGGTTTTCCAAAGTGGTTGCACCACTTTATATTTGAATCAGAAATGTATAAGAGTTTCAGTTGCTCTAAATTCTCATCATTGGATATTCTCAGTTTTTGTTTCTGTTTTTAACCTTCCTATGGATTTATAATAATATGTCATGGGTTAACATGTTTTTCCCTGATGCCTAGAACTATTGTGCACCTTTTCATATATATATATTGGCCATTCTTATACCTTTTTTAAGGGTCAAATTATTAGTTTGATTAAAAAACTGGTTCATTATCTTCTGATTATCCAGCTGTAAATATTCTTTATATATTCTGACACAAGTCCTTTATCAGATATATGTAAAGAATATATTTTCTACTAGTCCATGTGCTTCTTTCTTCATTTTCTTAGTGGTGATATTGAATTACAGAAGTGTTTATTTAATATTTATAGAGTCCACTAATCTTTCATATTTTGTTCTTTACAGTTATATCTAAGAAATATTTGTCTACCCAGTTTGTGAAGATGTTTTTCTATGTTTTGCTGTAAAATTTTTTTAATTTTTGCTTTTACATTTCAATTTATATTCAATTCAATTACCTTTTACACTTGGCATGAACTAAGAGTTGAAGTTCATGTTTTTTATAAGATAATCCAATTTTTCAAGCACTACTTATTGAAAAAACAATCTTTTTGTCATTGAATTACTTTGACACATTCAATTCCTTTAACAAATATAGGACTATTAAAACTGTTTGTTTCTTTTTATGTTTTATGGCTGTGTCTTTCAGAGAATTTGTCCATTTCATATTAAGTTGTCCAATTGTATAAATTTGTTCAGAATAGCTCCCTTTTATCCTTTTAAGGTCTTACAGTGACGTTTCTTCTTTTATTCCTGATCTTGATCGTTTGTATCTTCATTTTTTCTTTGCTAGTCTGATTAGAAGTTTAATAATTTTTCAAAAAACTGGATTTTGGTTTCATTGATATTTTTCCCCTGGTCTGTTTTCTATTTCATGATTCCACTCATATTCTTATTATTTCCTATATTCTACTTAATTTTGATTCAGTCTTTTTTCCTAGCTTCTTCATGTGAAATCTTGCATGTTGATTTTAGACTTCTATTCTTTTCTAATATAAGCCCTTAAAGCTCTAAATTTCCCTCTAATTAGTGCTTTATCTATATCCTACAAATTATGTTGTGTTGCATTTTCATTATTATTCAGGTAAAATATGTCCTAATAGTCCTTGTGATATATTGTATCATACATGTGTTATTTAGAAGTGTGTTGTTTGATTTACAAATATTTGTGCATTTTCAATATCCTTCTGTTATTGACTTCTAACTTTTCTGTTGTGGTCAAAGAACACATTCCATATGATTTCAATGCTTTAAATATCTTCGGACTCTATATGGTCCAATATATGGTCTGTTTTGGTGACTGATCCATGTGCATCTGAAAATAATATATATTCTGTTGTTTTGGGTGGAGTGTTCTACAATGTTCTATAAATATCTAGATCAAGTTGCTTGATATTACTGCTTAATTCCTCTGTCTTCTAATGGAATTTTCTTTATATTCTATCAATTACTGAGAGAAGAGAGCTGAAATTTTCCAAGTGTTATTGTAAGTCTATCTATTTCTATTTCAGTTCTGTCAGTTTTTGCTTTGTGTATTTTTGAAACTATAACTTTACATGCACATTTATGATTATTATTTCACATTTATAGTGAAATGATTCAGTTATCCTTTTGAGATTTTTCTTTTTATCTCTAATAATATTTCTTATCCTGGAGTATCACTCTAGTTTTCTTAAAATAAACATTGCAAGGTATAAATTTTTAATCCTTTTACCAAGATTGCCAAAATTATTTATGGTAGATTTCTTGTAAACAGCAAATAGTTGGATTTGGCTGTACTCTTACTCATTCTATTGAGTACTTTGTGTTTTGTTTTATAGCTACATTAGGATTGGCCACATAAATCACACAAAACTAAGGGAGATAGCAATTTCTCTGTAACACTGAATGCAAGAAATATGTGCCTACTTTTCCAAAAAGTAATAGCAAGTTAGTTTCTTTTCTCATCAAGATTAAGAGTACCAATACTCTCTGTTTTTATGACCCTCCTGCCCCAGTGGTCAGGAAAAATGGTGGAGATTGTTGGTTCTTAGTACTTTGGGATGTCATTGCCATTGGTCTTTGCCCAGGCCCACATGGCTCAGTGAAAAGCTGCCAGCCTTGGTGAAACTTTGTTGTTCCCTCCCCCATTGCTGAACTGAGACATGGTCCCTCCACAGGAGACTGTAAGGCTGAGATGCTTAGTGCTTTCCTTGGGTATCCAGGCAACCATCTCTACCAGGGATTCCATCATCTTTAGTGAACTTCATTAGAGTGAACCGGAGTATTTTTCTCCTACTTATAAAGCACAGCCCTGAAGAAGGGAATGGCACCCACTTCAGTATTCTTGCTTGGAGAATCCCAAGGACAGAGGAGCCTAATGGGCTCAGTCCCTGGGGTTGCAAAGAGTCAGACACGACAAAGTGACTAACACTTTCACTAAAGCACAGAGCCTTTATCTTTCTCTTCAAATTAGCTATCCTTATACATTTTGGCTTCTGCAGTTCAGGGGAGAAGGTTGAGACTGGATGCAGAGAAAAGTAAATATTTTCTGATTTATTTTTTCCAAGAAGAGTCCATGCTGCTGGTGCTGCTGCTAAGTCACTTCAGTCGTGTCCAACTCTGTGTGACCCCATAGACAGTAGCCCACCAGGCTCCCCTGTCCCTGGGATTCTCCAGGCAAGAACACTGGAGTGGGTCGCCATTTCCTTCACCAATGCATGAAAGTGAAAAGCGAAAGTGAAGTCACTCAGTCGTGTCCAACTCTTAGAGACCTGAAAGAAAAACCAAAAAAGTGCACAAGATACCAAATGAATCTCTCAGCAATTCAACTGTTACATCTTCAGGGTAAACAAAGTCATGAGTCATTCTTCACTGAGTCATAAGAAAATGTTTAATAAGACTGAGCAGGGACAGACTCTTTTTATGAAAGCTTCCAGGGCAGCCCAAGTCAGCCATGAACCAAGCCCAAGAATGTACTGCCCAAGAATGGAAGGAATGACTGTGTTGCTGACCGGGGGAGAGTGGAATCGTGCTGTGATCTAGAGAAAGTCTTTCCTTGTTCCTTCCAGGAAAAGCCTTCATGGGTCACTCTCATGCTACTGTCTGCTTCCCTCTCTAGTGAATGAACTGTGTGTTCAGTGTTATTCAATTTCATGGAAACTTTGTGTTCAAGATCTAAATAGAGAAGAAAACATGATGAAAAAGAACGAACATCCCAGTTTTTGCAGAGGATGGAGAGAAACAGCTGCAAAACAAAATACGTCTGAGTTGGCTTTCTGTCTCCAAGAGGAGATAAAATGAACCAGGAAAGATGGTCATTTGTGTTTGTCAATCCTCATTTAAGCCATGTTGAGCTTCAAACATCTGAGTTAAATTCACTCATTCCAGTCCATTTTAGTTCGCTGATTGCTAGAATGTTGACGTTCACTCTTGTCATCTCCTGTTTGACCACTTCCAATTTGCCTTGATTCATGGACCTGACATTCCAGGTTCCTATGCAATATTGCTCTTTACAGCATCAGACCTTGCTTTTATCAGCAGTCACATCCACAGCTGGGTATTGTTTTTGTTTTGGCTCCATCCCTTCATTCTTTCTGGAGTTATTTCTCCACTGATCTCCAGTAGCATATTGGGCACCTACTGACCTGGGGAGTTCCTCTTTCAGTATCCTATCATTTTGCCTTTTTATACTGTTCATGGGATTCTCAAGGCAAGAATACTGAAGTGGTTTGCCATTCCCTTCTCCAGTGGACCACATTCTGTCAGCCCTCTCCACCATGACCTGCCTGTCTTGGGTGGCTCCACAGGGCATGGCTTAGTTTCATTGAGTTAGACAAGGCTGTGGTCCTAGTGTGATTAGATTGACTAGTTTTCTGTGAGTATGGTTTCAGTGTGTCTGCCCTCTGATGCCCTCTTGCCACACCTACCGTGTTACTTGGATTTCTCTTACCTTGGACGTGGGGTATCTCTTCACGGGTGCTCCAGCAAAGTGCAGCCGCTGCTCCTTACCTTGGACAAGGTGTATCTCCTCACTGCCGCCCCTCCTGACTTGAACATGGAGTAGCTCCTCTTGGCCCTCCTGCACCCATGCTTCCACCACTACTGCGGGCAGGAATCCCTTAGAAAAAATGGAATAGCCATCATGGTCAACAAAAGAGTCAGAAATGCAGTACTTGGATGCAATCTCAAAAACGATAGAATGATCTCTGTTTGTTTCCAAGGCAAACCATTCAATATCACAGTAATCCAAGTCTATGCCTCAACCAGTAACACTGAAGAAGCTGAAGTTGAATGGTTCTATGAAGACCTACAAGACCTTCTAGAACTAACACCCAAAAAAGATGTCCTTTTCATTAGAGGGGACTAGAATGCAAAAGTAGGAAGTCAAGAAACACCTGGAGTAACAGGCAAATTTGGCCTAGGAATATGGAATGAAGCAGGGCAAAGACTAATAGAGTTTTGCCAAGAGAACACATTGGTCATAGCAAACACCCTGTTCCAATAACACAAGAGAAGACTCTACACATGGACATCACCAGATGGTCAACACCGCAATCAGATTGATTATATTCTTTGCAGCCAAAGATGGAGAAGCTCTATACAGCCAGCAAAAACAAGACCAGGAGCTGACTGTGGCTCAGATCATGAACTCCTTATTGCCAAATTCAGATTTAAATTGAAGAAAGTGGGGAAAACCACTAGACCATTCAGCTATGACCAAAATCAAATCCCTTATGATTATACAGTACAAGTGAGAAATAGATTTAAGGGCCTAGATCTGATAGATAGAGTGCCTGATGAACTATGGAATGAGGTTCGTGACACTGTACAGGAGACAGGGATCAAGACCATCCCCATGGAAAAGAAATGCAAAAAAGCAAAATGGCTGTCTGGGGAGGCCTTACAAATAGCTGTGAAAAGAAGAGAAGTGAAAAGCAAAGGAGAAAAGGAAAGATATAAGCATCTGAATGCAGAGTTCCAAAGAATAGCAAGAAGAGATAAGAAAGCCTTCTTCGGTGATCAATGCAAAGAAATAGAGGAGAACAACAGAATGGGAAAGACTAGAAATCTCTTCAAGAAAATTAGAGATACCAAGGGACGTTTTCATGCAAAGATTGGCTTGATAAAGGACAGAAATGGTATAGACCTAACAGAAGCAGAAGATATTAAGAAGAGGTGGCAAGAACACACAGAAGAACTGTACAGAAAAGATCTTCACGACCCAGATAATCACGATGGTGTGATCACTCACCTAGGGCCAGACATCCTGGAATGTAAAGTCAAGTGGGCCTTAGAGAGCATCACTACAAACAAAGCTAGTGGAGGTGATTGGATTCCAGTGGAGCTATTTCAAATCCTAAGATGATGCTGTGAAAGTGCTGCACTCAATATGCCAGCAAATTTGGAAAACTCAACAGTAGCCACAGGACTGGAAAAGATCAGTTTTCATTCCAATGCCAAAGAAAGACAATGCCAAAGAATGCTCAAACTACCGCACAATTGCACTCATCTCACACACTAGTAAATTAATGCTCAATATTCTCCAAGCCAGGCTTCAGCAATATGTGAACTGTGAACTTCCTGATGTTCAAGCTGGTTTTAGAAAAGGCAGAAGAACCAGAGATCAAATTGCCAACATCCACTGGATCATCGAAAAAGCAAGAGAGTTCCAGAAAAACATCTATTTCTGCTTTATTGACTATGCGAAAGCCTTTGACTGTGTGGATCACAATAAACTGTGGAAAATTCTGAAAGAGATGGGAATACCAAACCACCTGACCTGCCTCTTGAGAAACCTGTATGCAGGTCAGGAAGCAACAGTTAGAACTAGACATGAAAGAACAGACTGGTTCCAAATAGGAAAATGAGTACGTCAAGGCTGTATATTGTCACCCTGCTAATTTAACTTCTATGCAGAGTACATCATGAGAAACGCTGGGCTGGAAGAAGCACAAGCTGGAATCAAGATTACTGGAAGAAATATCAATAACCTCAGATATGCAGATGACACCACCCTTATGGCAGAAAGTGAAGAGGAACTAAAAAGCCTCTTGATGAAAGTGAAAGAGAAGAGAGAAAAAGTTGGCTTAAAGCTCAACATTCAGAAAACGAAGATCATGGCATCTGGTCCCATCACTTCATGGGAAATAGATGGGGAAACAGTGGAAACAGTGTCAGACTTTATTTTGGGGGGCTCCAAAATCACTGCAGATGGTGACTGTAGTCATGAAATTAAAAGACGCTTACTCCTTGGAAGGAAAGTTATGACCAACCTAGGTAGCATATTCAAAAGCAGAGACATTACTTTGCCAACAAAGGTCCGTCTAGTCAAGGCTATGGTTTTTCCAGTGGTCATGTATGGATGTGCAAGTTGGACTGTGAAGAAGGCTGAGCGCCGAAGAATTGATGCTTTTGAACTGTGGTGTTGGAGAAGACTCTTGAGAGTCCCTTGGACTGCAAGAAGATCCAACCAGTCCATTCTAAAGGAGATCAGTCCTGGGTGTTCTTTGGAAGGAATGATACTAAAGCTGAAACTCCAATACTTTGGCCACCTCATGCAAAGAGTTGACTCATTGGAAAAGACTCTGATGCTGGGAGGGATAGGGGGCAGAAGGAGAAGGGGACAACAGAGGATGAGATGGCTGGATGGCATCACCTACTCGATGGACGTGAGTTTGAGTGAACTCCGGGAGTTGGTGATATACAGGGAGGCCTGGCGTGCTGCAATTCATGGGGTCACAAAGAGTCGGACATGACTGAGCAACTGAACTGAACTGAGCTTCAGACCTGCACAGTGTCTAGCTTGGCAAATACTGAACATCACCATTAATATTGGCAGCACACAGACTATGTCACTTCATGTTCGACTCTTTCAACCCCATGTACCGTAGCCCACCAGACTCCTCTGTCCTTAGGATTCTCCAGGCAAGAATACTGGCATGGGTTGCCGTGCCCTCATGGTTATGTAACAGATGAGATTACTTATAGCACAGTACATGTGTGTCACGAGGTACTTGCTTGCTCACGGGCTACTCTGTGCGGTACACCTGTATTAGTGTCACCATGAAAGCCCTGGCTGCTGCTGCATCAGAGCTACATTGGAGCAACATCATGGTTATATTATATGAAATTATGTTATGGCCATGTTATGGCCACCTTATGGTTATGCTATGGCTGCTGTGTCAGCCAGGAAAGAGGCTGTGTTATGGCTGCTGTGCCAGCCAGGAGAAAATAAAGGTGCCTGTATTTCCTACGGCTCCTCGAGTCTTCTTCCAGCCTCTTAGCTCAAGCCTTGCCTATCCTGGGTTCAGCAACAGTGTGAACAGCAAGACAATTGGCATTGCGGACAGGATCAGCCAGACAGATACTATTCTCCATAGTGGCTGTAACAGTTTACATTCCCATCAACAGTGCACAAGCTGTCCCTTTTCTCTACATCCTCTCCAACACTAATCTATTGGTTTTTGATGACAGCCATCTAACAGGTGTGACGTGATATCTCACTATGGTTTTGATTTACATTTCCTTGATGATTACTTGAGCACTTTCTCATGTACCTGTTGGCCATTTGTGTATCTTATTTGAAAAAACAAAAATCTATTCAGGTTCTTTGCCCATTTTAAAATCAGATTATTTGGGTTTTGGCCATTGAGCTGTATGAGTTTTTATATGTGTTGGTCATTAACTCCTTATCAAGATACATGATTTGCAAATATTTTTCTCCCATTCTATAGTTTGCCTTTTCATTTTGTTGGTTGTTTCTTCTGATATAGTTATGCTTATTAATTTCTGTTGCTTGTGATGTTATATAAAAAATTGTTACTAAGACCAATGTAAAGGAGCTGTTACCCATGTTTTCTCCTGGGGTCTTTATGATTTCAGGTCTTACGTTTTAAGCTTTTAGCTCATTTCAAGTTAATTTATTATTTTTTAATTTAAAAAATGTATTGAAGTACAGTTATTTACAATGTTGTATTAGTTTCAAGTATACAGCAAAGTGGTTCTGTTTTTTTTTTGCTATACAATAGATCCTTGTTGGTTGTCTACTTTCTATATAGTAATGTGTATATGGTAATCACAAACTCCTAATTTATCTCTCCTCCCTTTCTGCTTTGGTAACCATAAGTTTGTCTTCTGTGTCTGTGGATCTATTTCTCTTTTGTATGAGTTCATGTGAATTTTTTTTTTTTTTAGATTCCACATACAAGCGATATCATGTGGTGTTTGTCTTTCTTTGGCTTACTTCACTTAGTATGATAATCTCTAGGTCCATCTATGTTTTTGCAAACAGCATTATTTCACTCATTCTTTGGCTGAGTAGTATTCCATTGTATATACATACCGCTTCTTTATCCAGTCACCTGTCAATGGACATTTAGGTTGTTTCCATGTTTTGGCTATCGTGAACAGTGCTGCTACGAACATAGGGGTGCATGTATCTTTTTGAATTGTAGTTTTGTCTAAGTATATGCCCAGGAGTGTGATTGCTGGATCATATAGTGATTCTACTTTTAGTTTTACTGTTTTCCATAGTGGCTAAACCAACTTACATTTCCACCAACAGTGTATTAGGGTTCTCTTTTCTTCACACCCCCTCCTGCATTTGTTATTCGTAAACTTTTTAATAATGGCCATTCTGGCTGGTGTGAGATGGTACCTCACTGTAGTCTTGATCTGCATTTCTCTAATGATTAGTGATGATGAGAATCTTTTTAGGTACGTACTTGCCATCTGTAGTCTTCTTTGGGGAAATGTCTATTAAGGTCTTCTGCCCATTTTTCAATTGGGCTTTTGTTGTTGTTGTTGAGCTGTATGATCTGTTTGTATATTTTGGAGATGAAGCCCTTGTTTATTGCAAAATTTGCAAATATTTTCTCCCATTCTGTAGGTTACCTTTTCGGTTTCTTTTTTCTAATGGTTTCCTTTGCTGTGCAAAAGCTTGTGAGTTTGATTAGGTCCCACTTCTTTATTTTTGCTTTTATTTATATTGTCTTGGAAGACTGACCTAAGAAAACATTGGTACAATTTATGTCAGAGAATGTATTACCTATGCTCTTTTCTAGGAGTTTTATGGTGTCACATCCTATGTTTAAATCTTTAAGCCATTTTGAGTTTATTTTTGTAGATGGTGTCAGGCTGTGTTCTAACTTCATTGATTTACCTGCAACTGTCCACCTTTTTAAGTACCGCTTGCTGAAGAGACTGTATTTTTCCTGCTTTCTATTCTTGCCTCCTTTGTCAATGATTAATTGACTGTAGATGTGTAGGTTTATTTTGAGCTCTCTATTCTGTTCCATTTATCCATACGCCTGTTTTTGTACCAGTACCTCACTGTTTTGATTACTGTAGCTTTGAACAAGGCTGGAAGAGCTATGCCTCCTGTTTTGCTTTTTAACCCTCAGGATTGCTTTAGCAATTCGCGGGCTTTTCCTAGATATTTTATTCTTTTCGATGTGATAATAAGTGGGGTGTTTCCTTAATTTCTCTTTATGATCTTTTGTTGTTAGTATATAGAAATGCAGCAGATATCTGTGTATTAATTTTGTATCCTGAAACTTGGCTAAGTTCATTGATGAGCTCTAGTAGTTTTCTGGTAGCATCTCTAGGATTTTCTATGTATAATATGTTATCTGTAAACAGTGACAATTTTACTTCTTCCTTTACAATTTGAATTCCTTTTATTTCTTTTTCTTCTCTGACTGTTATTGCTAAAACTATGTTAAATACAAGTGGTGAATGTGGACATCCTTGTCTTGTTCCTGATCTTAGAGGAAATGCTTTCAGGTTTTCATGGTTGAGTATGATGTCAGCTCTGAGTTTGTCATATACGGGCTTTATTAGGTTGAGGTATGTGGTCTCTATGAGCACTTTCTGGACACTTTTTTAATATAATAAATGGTGTTGAATTTTGTCAAAACTTTTATCTGCATCTATTGAGATGATCATTTGGTTTTTGTCCTTCAATTTGTTAATGTGGTGTATCACACTGATTGATTTGTGTATATTGAAGAATCTTTACATCCTTTGGATAAATCCCACTTAATCATGGTGTATGATCCTTTTAATATATTGTTGGATTTGATTTGCTAGTACTTTGTTGAGGATTTTTGCATCTATATTCATCAGTGATATTGGCCTAGAATTTTCTTTTCTTATGGTATCTTTGTCTAGTTTTGATTTTATTATGTGGTGGCCTCATAGAATGAGTTTGGAAGTGTTCCTTCCTCTGCAGTTTTTTGGAAGACTTTCAGATAGAATTTGTCTTTGAAGCCATCTGGCCCTGGACTTTTGTTTGTTGGAAATTTTAAAATCACAATTTGAATTTGATTATTTATGATTGATCTGTTCATATTTCATTTCTTCCTGGCTGAGTCTGAGGAGATTGTACTTTTTTAAAGATTTGCTCATTTCTTCCAGGTTGTCCATTTTATTGGCATGTAGATGCTCGTAGTAGTCTCTTGTGGTCCTTTGTATTTATATAATAACAGTTGTAACTTCTTCTTTTTTATTTCTAATTTTATTGATGTGGGCCCTCCCTTTTTTTCTTTTTGTGTCTGGCTAAAGGTTCAAGGTTCTCAATTTTGTTTATGTTTTCAGAGAACCAGCTTTTAGTTTCAATGATCCTTTCTATTGTTTTCTTCATTTGTATGTCATTTATTTCTGCTCTGATCTTTATGATTATTTTCTGTCTTTTGACTTTGAGTTTTGTTTGTTCTAGCTCTAGTTGCTTTAGGTGTAAGGCTAGGTTTTTATTTGAGATTTTTCTTGTTTCCTGAGGTGAGCTTGTATTGATATAAACATCTCTTAGAACTGCTTTTGCTGTGTCCCATACATTTTGGATCAAAATGTTTTCATTTTCGTTTATCTCTAGGCATTTCTTTATTTTCTCTCTGATCATTTCAAGCTAGCTTTTGTGAGTGGCGTAAGACAGGGGTCAGGTTTCATTCTTCTGCATGTGATTATCCCAACACCACTTATGAAGAGACTATCCCTTCCCTTGAATATTCTTGGCTCCTAAGTCAAATATTAGTTGACTATATATGTAAGGGTTTGTTTCTGGTCCCTTAGTCCTCTTCCATTTGTCCATGTGTCTATTTTTATGCCAGTGCCATATTACTTTGATTACCAAAGATTTGCAGTATAGTTTGAAACCAGGTAGTGTGATTCTTCCAACTTTCTATTCTTTCTCAGGATGGCTTTGGCTATTGGTGGTCTTTTGTGGTTCCATATGACTTTTAGGATTGTTGTTGTTGTTTTCTATGAAAATGTCATTGGAGTTTTGAAAGAGATTGTACTGATTCTGTGGGATGGCTTTGGGCAGTATGGAGTCTATGCTGTTAATGATTAAGCTTTGGTAGGTTTTCATGATAAATGCCAGAGCTGAAAGATAACTTTGAAGTTACTTGCTTCAAACCCCTCATTTTATAGATTCAACTAACGGATGGTGAAAGTACTGCTGTTTACTATTTATCCTATCCTGGCTCAAATTTAGGCATCCCAACTCTCATCCTGTTTACTTTCCATCATTACTGAAAGAAGGCAGTGTGTAAATGAGACTCCCAACTGTGCTGGTTGTCTGCCAATCTCCCCAGATGCACATTCCACCTTGCTTACTGCCCCAGGAAGCTGATGTACATAGGCTGCTTCAATGGGATCCCTTGCCTTGTGATTTCCAATAGAGTTTGACCATTGCAGGGGTGGGTAGGGGCAGAAGATTCAGGGAAGAGGGTGAAGCCAGGGTATTTATTCTAACAAGCTCTAGAGTTATTTATTGCTGCTTAACAAACAATCCCAAATTTAGTGATATAAAATTACTATTTTATTAGGCTCACTAATTTTGTGAATCAGGAATTCAGACAGAGCACAGTGGGGATGGCTTGTCTCTGCTCCACTATGTTTACGGTCTTATTTGGGACTCAGTGGTTAATGTGGCTTCACAGCTGGGAGCTTATTATCTAAAGATATGTCCACTCATGTGTCTAGCAGCTGATATTAGTTATTGGCTGGGACTTCAGCTGAATGTATGGCCAAAATACCTCCATATTGCTTCACCATTGACCTCTCCACCTGGGTGAGTTTGGGCTTCTTCACAGTATAGCATCTGGGTTCCAATAATGAGGATCCTAAAAAAATAGAAACATATTTGGGGGAGAATGGATATACGTATATGTATGGCGGAGTCCCTTCACTGTTCATCTGAAACTATCACAGCTTTGTTAATTGGCTATACCCCAATACAAAATGCTTTTGGTGTTAACAAAAAAAAAAAAAACAGATAGAAGGCATGGTATTTTTATATTCTATCTTTGGGAGTTGCACACTGCCACTTCCATCTGTTGGTCAAGGCAGACACAAAGCTCTGCGAAGATTCAACAAGACAGAAGAGAGATGCCAACACTTTATGGAAGAAATATCAAGGTCAGACTGCAAGAAAAGCATGAGGGGTGGGAAAGATTTTGCAATCCTGTTTGGAAAATAACAGGTCACAAGAGTGAGATCTGAGGACTAAGTCTGTATACACAAATAAAGCTTAATTAGAAAGGCATGCTTAATAGGGAAAGAAGTATATTACGGAATTTATGAAAATGTAGAAGAAATAGTATATTATAAAACTGTTATTCAAGGTGCACCCAGGGCTTAAAAATAAATAAATAATTGAATTTAGAACAGAGTCCCTAAAATAACCCACAGTTCTTCCTGTTCTTGACCAAATGAATGTTCTTGACCAAACTGTGTGTGTCCTCAGAAAGCACTTCTTTCCTCCCTGTTCCTGGCTCACTCCCTCTGGAAGAGGATACTGTGAGGACAACATGGGTGGAGAGATCTCTTGGAACAGGAAAGAAATTGGTCAGTGCTTCCCCTTTTACAACTGCAGTAATCTTGCCACAGTATGCAAAGCAGTCTTTGAGGGTAAGAAGGCGAGATCTACTTCTTCTGGAATAATACTAGAAAGAAACTGCTGTTTCCATGAAGGTTTTCAGAAGGTCATCAATAAATATGAAAGTCCTGAAAACAAGGGTCCACAAACGTATATAGCTCACTCTACGTATGAGATTTGTTCTTGCCTGGAGAATCCCAGGGACAGGGGAGCCTGGTGGGCTGCTGTCTATGGGGTCGCACAGAGTCGGACATGACTGAAGTGACGCAGCAGCAGCAGCAGCAGGTATGAGATTATAGAAGCAAAAAGATATTTAGGACCTATTTATGGCCCAACCCCATTATTCTACAGGCATGGAAATTGGAAATGAGGGGGTAAGTGACACATCTAAGGTCCACACTGCTTGGACTTCTGCCATTTATGACAAAGCTGAAATAGGTCCCAACTCAAACTCCCCACCATTCTCAGAGGTATATATTTTAAATTAAAGTTTGTATTTTGAGATAATGCTAAATTCACATGCAGCTAAAAGAATAGTAGAAATCTCATGCTGTCCAGTTTCTCTCAGTGATAATATCTTGTAAAACTATAGTGCAATATCATAATCAGGATACTAACACGGATGCAGTCAAGATGCAGAACATTTCCATCACGGCAGGGGTCCCTTATGTTGCCCTGAAATAACCACACATACTACTTCTTGCCCCACCCCCTTCTTAGCCCCTGGTAACCATTCATTTGTCCTGTATTTCTATTATTTGTCATGTAAAGAAACTTATTTAAGTGGAATCATACAGTAAGTAAGCTTTTTGAGATCAGTGTTTTCCACTTGGCATAATTCTCTGGTGATTCACCCAGGTTGTTGTAAATCAACAGTTTGTTCTTTTTATCACTAAGCATTATTCCATGGTAGTATTCCAAATTCAGACTTACGAAGAGAGTATGGAAAACCACTAGACCATTCAGGTATGACCTAAATCAAATCCCTTATGACTATGCAAAGGAAGTGACAAATACATCAGGGATTAGATCGGATAGAGTGCCTGAAGAGCTGTAGATAGAGGTTTGTGACATTGTACAGGAGGCAGTGATCAAGACCATCCCCAAGAAAAAGAAATGGAAAAAGGCAAAATGGTTATCTGAGGAGGGCTTACAAATAGCTATGAAAATAAGAAGCAAAAGGCAAAGGAGAAAAGGAAAGATACCCATTTGAATGCACAGTTCCAAAGAATAGCAAGGAGAGATAAGAAAGCGTTCCTCAGTGATCAAAGCAAAGAAATAGAAGAAAACAATAGAATGGGAAAGTCTAGAGATCTCTTCAAGAAAATTAGAGATACCAAGGGAACATTCCATGCAAAGATGGGCACAATAAAAAACAGAAATGATATGAACCTAACAGAAGCAGAAGATATTAAGAAGAGGTGGCAAGAATACACAGAACTATGCAAAAAAGATCTTCATGACCCAGATAATCACATGGTGTGATCACTCACCTAGAGTCAGACATCCTGGAATCGAAGTCAAGTGGGCCTTAGGAAGCATCACTATGAACAAAGCTAGTGGAGGTGATGGAATTCCAGTGGAGCTATTTCAAATCCTGAAAGATGATGCTGTGAAAGTGTTGCACTCAATATGTCAGCAAGTTTGGAAAACTCAGCAGTAACCACAGGACTGGAAAAATCAACTTTCAATCCAATCCCAGTTCAGTTCAGTTTAGTCACTCAGTCATGGACTGCAGCATGACAGGCCTCCCTGCCCATCGCCAACTCCCGGAGTTTACTCAAACTCATGTCTGTTGAGTCCATGATGCCATCCAATCACCTCATCCTCTGTCGTCCCCTTCCCCTCCCACCTCAATCATTCCCAGCATCAGGGTCTTTTCAAATGAGTCAGTTCTTCCCATCAGGTGGCCAAAGTATTGGAGTTTCAGCTTCAACATCAGCCCTTCCAATGAATATTCAGGACTGATTTCCTTTAGGATGGACTGGTTGGATCTCCTTGCAGTCCAAGGGACTCTCAAGAGTCTTCTCCAACACCACAGTTCAAAAGCATCAATTCTTTGGCGCTCAGCTTTCTTCACAGTCCAACTCTCACATCCATACATGACCACAGGAAAAACCATAGCCTTGACTAGACAGACCTTTGTTGTCAAAATAATGTCTCTGCATTTTAATATGCTGTTTAAGTTGGTCATAACTTTCCTTCCAAGGAGTAAGCGTCTTTTAATTTCATGACTGCAGTCAACATCTGCAGTGATTTTGGAGCCCCCCAAAATAAAGTCTGACGCTGTTTCCACTGTTTCCAATCCCAAAGAAAGGCAATGCCAAAGAATGCTCAAACTACCACAAAATTGCACTCATCTCACATGCTAGCAAAGTAATGCTCAAAATTCTCCAAGCCAGGCTCAACAGTATGTGAACCATGAACTTCCATATGTTCAAGCTGGATTTAGAAAAGGCAGAGGAACCAGAGATCAAATTGCCAACATCTGTTGGGTCATTGAAAAAGCAAGAGAAGTCCAAAAAACATCTACTTCTGCTTTATTGACTATGCCAAAGCCTTTGACTGTGTGGATCACAGCAAATTGTGGAAAATTCTTCAAGAGATGGGAAAACCAGACCACCTGACCTGCCTCCTGAGAAATCTGTATGCATGCAACAGTTAGAACTGGACAGGAACAACAGACTGGTTCCAAATCGGGAAAGGAGTTTGTCAAGGCTGTATATTCTCACCCTGCTTATTTAATTTATATGCAGAGTACATCATGAGAAACGCTGGACAGGATGAAGCACAATCTGGAATCAAGATTGCTAGGAGAAATATCAATAATCTCAGATATGCAGATGACACCACCCTTTTGGCAGAAAGCAAAGAAGAACTACAGAGTCTCTTAATGAAAGTAAAAGAGAAGAGTGAAATAGTTGGCTTAAAACTCAACATTCAGAAAAATAAGATCATGGCATCTGGTCCCATCATTTCATGGGAAATAGATGGGGAAACAGTGGCAGACTTTATTTTTGTGGGCTTCAAAATCACTGCAGATGGTAAATGCAGCCATGAAATTAAAAAATGCTTACTCCTTGGAAGAAAACTTATGATCAACCTGGACAGCATATTCAAAAGCAGAGACATTACGTTGACAACAAAGGTCCATCTAGTCAAAGCTATGGTTTTTCCAGTAGTCATGTATGTATATGAGAGTTGGACTATAAAGAAAGTTGAGAGCCAAAGAATTGATGCTTTGAACTGTGGCGTTGGAGAAGACTTGAGAGTCCCTTGGACTGCAAGGAGATACAACCAGTCCATCCTAAGGGAAATCAGTCCTGAATATTCTTTGGAAGGGCTGATACTGAAGCTGAAACTCCAATACTTTGGCCACCTGATGGGAAGAACTGACTCATTTGAACAGACCCTGATGCTGGGAATGATTGAAAGTGGAAGGAGAAGGGGATGACAGAGGATGAGGTGGTTGGTTGGCATCACCGACACATTGGACATCAGTTTGAGTAAGCTCAGGGAGTTGGTGAAGGACAGGGAAGCCTGGCGTGCTGTAGTCCATAGGGTGGCAAAGCGTCGGACACAACTGGCCTGAACTGAGTATTCCATGGTGTGAATGTGTCACTGTTTAACCATTCACCAGTTGAAGAACATCTGGTTGTTTCCAGTTTCATGCTATTACAAATAAACCTATAATAAACATCATATTCAGGTTTTTGTGTGTAAACGTAACCTTCCTTTTGGGGGGATTAAATGCCCAGGAGTGCAATTGCTGGGTTATATGGTAGTTGCATATTTAGTTTTTCAAAGAAACTGCCAAACTGTTTTCCATGGTGGTTGTATCTTTTATCTCCCCACCAGCAATGTGTGAGTCGTCTAGTCTTTCCATATTCCCACCAGCATCTGATATCATAGCTGTTTTTCATAGGTGTGTAGTACTATCTCTTTGTAGTTTTCATTGGCATTTCCCTGTAGACTAATGCTGTTGGCATCTTTTCATAGGCTTAGTAGCCATCTGATTCTCTTCTTTGGTGAAATGTATCCAAAGTGTTTAATACGAGCAGTATATCTACCCACTCTTCCATTCATCCTTAGGGTCTTGTTTGCCAAAGTTCCTCTTTCACGAAAGGAAACAAAATTGGTCACCATTTTCAGCCCCACTGACCTCTGTCAGCATTGTTAGCATGTCAAACTCTTCATATTTGACTAGCAAGCAAACAAAATAGCTCTACAACCAATCTGCTTGTTTCCCCACGTGGCTGGCTCTTTTCGAGTCTTGGCTTCAAGACTGCTTCTTCAGAAAGACCTCCCTTGATTCCTTAAGCTGATTCTCTGTTGGTTTCTCTTGTAGCTCGGTTTTCCTCCCTGATATGAACCCCAGTCTTCAGTTTTACTTATCGCTTTGCTTGTCACTGTCTTTGCCTACATCATCTTACATAAACACCATCCGTCCAGGGACCTTGTGTCTTTTCTCACTCTAAGCCTTAGCACCTGGGCTGAGTGCCAAGTGTGTAATAAATCTGTAGATTTGCTGAATGAATGGGTACAAGTCAGTGTCACTTTATCCAGGTTTCAAGTTACCACAGACTTTTCCCCCTTCAATGTATTTCCTATCATTTCCCCTTTTTATTTACCTTTAGTCAGCACCATCACCAGCCTTAGGATTAAGCTAAGACATACATCATATTTTACCATGTAAAACACTTAATAGTATGAAGGTCTATTTTAGATTATGTTGGCATTTAGTCACTAAATGTATTTCATGAATATTTAACATAGAAAAAATTTATTTAGTGTATTAATGTATGTTATTTGGGCTTCCCAGATGGTGCTAGTGGTAAAGAATCTGCCTGCCAATGCAGGAGACATAAGAGACACGGGTTCGTTCCCTGGGCTGAGAAGATAGCCTGAATGAGGGCATGACAACCCACTTCAGTATTCTTGCCTGAAGAATCCCATGGACAGAGGAGTGGGTTACAGTCCATGAGGTCGCAAAGAGTCAGACACAACTGAAGTGACTTAACATGCACACACTTATGTTATCTGGTGCACAATCCAATTTCATAAACTCAAAATGTTTATGTATGATTGAATATATACAGGAATATATACTTTAGTTTCATAGACTGAATTGTGTCCCCTCCCAGATTTATATGTTGAAGTCCTAACTGTAGTACTGCAGAATGTGACTGTATTTGGAGAGGTATTACCCTGGTCACTCAGCTGCTAGAAAATCTGCCTGCATTGCGGGAGACATGGGTTCAATCCCTGGGTTGGGAAGATCCCCTGGAGAAGGGAATGGCTACCCACTCCAGTATTCTGGCCTGGAGAATTCCATGGACGGTATAATCCATGGAGTTGCAAAGAGTGGGACATGACTAAGTGACTTTCACTTTCACTTTAAGGTTAAATGAGGTCCACTCCAGTACTCTTGCCTGGAAAATCCCATGGATGGAGGAGCCTGGTGGGCTGCAGTCCATGGGGTCGCTAGGAGTCGGACACGACTGAGCGACTTCACTTTAACTTTTCACTTTCATGCATTGGAGGAGGAAATGGCAACCCATTCCAGTGTTCTTGCCTGGAGAATCCCATGGACAGAGGAGCCTGGTGGGCTGCCGTCTACGGGGTCGCACAGAGTCGGACACGACTGAAGCGACTTAGCAGTGAGGTCATTAGAGTGGGTGCTAAACCACAGGTGTCTTTATAAGAAGAGGAAATTTAGATACAGATACACACAGAAGGAAGACCTCATGAAGACATAGGGTAAGACAACTAATTACATACCAAAGAGAGAGGCCTCAGAAAAAACAACCCTGCCAGCACCTTGATCTTGGACTTCGAACCTCCAGGACTCTGAGAAAATTAACTTCTGTTATTTACGCCACTCCGCCTGTGGTATTTTGTTACGGTGGCCCTATCAAACTGATGCAAATGATAATAATAGCAATATGTGATGGTAGAATTATGGGATTTACTATTTGATTCTCTTTTTTAATTTCTATAAAATTATCTACAAATTTTGTTATTAAAATTGTATTAATGCTACCCTACCCTGAGCCAATAGATGGAGCTGGTCTGAGGTGAAACAAATGAGAAAATAATAAATGAAGAAGAAACAAATTGGCTAATTAATCCCCTTGTCATTGAGGAATATGAAAATAAAAAATCAAATTCATAGACAAAGTTGCTTAAGCCTTTAACGTCTTGGTCAAAAGAAAATGTGCTACTGAATGGTTGGTCCTCTGACCAGAGTATGATCACCCAGGTAAAAAGGGCTGCATCCCTTAAGGGGATCTTCAGTGTAGTCTATGGCACAGTGCTCCGGGGATGGTGTGTGGAGCTTCAGACCCTTGATCTGAGGCTCCCAGAACAAACTAACCATATACATTCCTTACAAGTTACTTGGAAACAAGTTCCAGACGCGGCTGCCCATGCCAAGAGGGATGATGGACGTCGGCTCTGGAAGTCAACCAGGCAGTAGAGTATGTGGGACTGACACATTTAACCTCTCACCTCATTAGCAGGGTCAGTTTGGTCATACATCTTCTTTCACTTCCTTGAAGAAATATAACTGGCCAAGAGTAGCCAAAGATGATCAGATAAAATCTGCTGGACTCAAGGACCTTCATCAACTGGGCCAATCCTCATTTCACAAGGGAGAAAACTAGGACCCCAAAATGCTCAGAGCAGGGTTCACAGTGCTCACACATGTGCATTGAGAATATTTATAGCAGTCTACCTCAGTCTGAAGTTAGAGATAAAGACTCCTCAGAGACGTACCAAGCCTAACATTTCTCATGCTATGAACAGCACTTTGGATTCCCTTGCTAGGCCTTGTCTAAGATCTCAGAGGGAAATACATTTAAGGGATGTTCCAAAATTAATTGCTTATCTTATGACTTTGGGCTAGAAGTTAAAATCCTATCAGTACTACATCTGGAAAATATAAAGAGATTGATTAACAGCTGGAGAAATCTCTACTATCACTGACAAGTAACTCACTCTCACCAGTGAATATTGTTCAGTGATTACTCTTTTGAAAGATTATTTCCTCTCCTCAGTGTGCACAGGTACAGGTATTGGTTTTACAGTACTCTGGAACTGACAAAGCAGGGAGCAGATTCATCTGAGATCCAGGTCCAAAGGATTAAATATGTACTTAATTACCATGTATTTCTACCATATATACTGTCTTAGGCCTTATTTAAAGGAAGTACAAGGATAAAGGAATAAGTGACACCAACAGAAGGAAACAGATGAATCCAAAACAGGGAACATTTTGAGGAACTGACTCATTTTCTGCAAAAAATACGATGGGGAAAAGTTGGGAAAAAGACAACTATATGCAAAAGACAGCAATCAAATGTGACATGTAGACTTTATATCTGATGCCAAAGAATTATTAATAACTTGATTAGGTATCATCCTGTACTGTGGTGAAGAGCTGCAAACTAAAGTATGCAAAGGAGAAATGACACAATGCTTGGTGCTTACTTTGAACTACTTTGGCAAAGAAAAAGACAAAAGGGATAGTTAAGCTAAGATGGAAAACTTTGATAATTGTTCAATTAGGGTGGTGGGTAATTGTAATTCATTATTCTCTCTAATTTTGTTGATGTTTAAAATGTTTTGTAATAACCCTCCCGCCCTCCCCAAATTCATTGCTTGTGTTTCCAATGTCGGTGGGTTGATTTTCTCCTGATAATGCTTTCATCTTGTGGTTCTGCTGCACCATAGGGCCTGTGAGTTCTTTGCATCTAAATGGGTAGAGGAAAGAAGAGAGCAGTGAAATTCACAGGCTCATTTTCAAGGACATCCCATTAGCAAAAAAGGTGTCCTTTGGCTTCATCTAGATACAAAGTAGTTCCTGAGGGCACCGTCACTTCCAGCTTCTACACTAAGAAAATGGGGTAAAGCTCTTTAATGGATGGTTCATTGTCTCTGCCCCAGGTGGCTTCCTGGGAAGCTTCCTCCAACCACCCAGGGATTCTGATGTAGTAGGCACATGGGCCTCAGTAAGTCCCACACGATACAGGGCTCTCCGAATATTTTCTATTTACTCTCCCAAGCTGGTACGTTCCACCTTGGGTCACCCTGTGCTCCACGGAGCAGATGGAAGCTTCTTTGCCTGTGGCTTCAAGTGGGGTTCAGGCAAAGGTGGGCATTCCTGAAGGCTGTAAGATGAGGGGATGGAAAGGAGGAGACTGCGGAGCTGAGACTTTGTCCCCCAACTCACCCGCAGGCAGAATTACCACCCTGCAGTTTTGCTGGCTCTCTGTAACCCTTTCTGTCTCTGGATTCTGATAAACATTCCCTCCTCTCACTCCTTCCAGCCTAGGGCCAGTATCAATGCCCCATCAGAATATTACTTTATCCACGTGACTTCTGTATACCTGTCCACACCCTAATGTTCTTGCGGTTTAGACAGAAAGTTGTGTCCAACTCTTTGTGACCTCATGGACTGCAGTCTGCCAGGCTCCTCTGTCCGTGGGATTTTCCAGGCAAGAATACTTGAGTGGGGAAATTGTTCCCACTATTTCCTTCTATAGGGGATCTTCCTGACTCCAGGATTAAACCCGCATCGCCTGCATTGACAGGAGGATTCTTTACCACTGAGCCATCAGGGAAGCCTAACTCCCTAATAAATTGTGCTTTGATTCAATTTGCCTCAAATTTCCATCTGTATTTGCTGGGACCCTGGCTCATACACAGAGGATCTGTGGACAGCATTGTGAAACACCAGGTCAAGGCAGGACATGCCACATCTCCTGGGGAACCTGAATGACACATTGGAACTACAGGATGTCTAGTGCAGCTGGAGCAAACGTGAGGAGTGCCAGGTGAGAATGATGAAGTGAGAGGCATCCACACCATTGAAGGGCCTTTCTCCCACACTAGGTCTCTCTGACAGTAGCAGCAGGATTATTCAAAGAGGCTTTGTAGTAACCGAGGTGAGAAATGACAGTGTCAACTGAAAGACAGGAAACAGACCAGAGAAGGAGAAAGTCAAGGTCTTACTCTTGGACTCTACCTGCAGTGTTACTAGAGCTGCATTGTGGACCAGTGAATCCACAAGCAAGAAAAAAATCGCCTCTGGAGAGGGAAACAGAGGTGGTAGGTAAAGGAGGAGCCTAGTTTTAGGGATAGTACAAGTTGAAAGGCACTACCAGGACCATAATGTCCCTTATACCACAAATCTAACCTCTACATTGATCACCAAAATGTTAATCTCCAATTTTGGAGGTTATTTTTCTCCCTCATCAGAATAAGATTGCCTATCATAGGATTATTTGTTACAGCAAAGAAAATGGAATTTTTGTGTTAGTCAGCTTTCCTAGGCTACACTTGTGGCAAGTGAGAAATATCTAAAACTGGAAAGACTAAAAGCTAATGAGAAATATTATTTGAAAAACAGCGTTAGTGACAGTGTTGCAGAGGCCCAATGTTATAGAGGGCTTTTCTAAAGTATTCTAAAGACACCCAATATATATGCCAAACTGGAAAGAATTCAAGACAGAAAGCTTATAATTCATTTAGTTGGCTGTGCCGGATCTTAGCTGCAGCACGTGGGGTCTTTGATCTTTGTTTGGCATACAGGATCTTTAGCTGAGGCATGCGGGATCTAGTTCCCTAGACCAGGGATCGAAACCAGGGCCCCTGCATTGGAAGCTCAGAGTCTTAGTCACCGGACCACTAGGGAAGTCCCAAGACAGAAATTTTTATTTCCTCACTTTCTCTCATTCGCTGCTTAGAAACTGACTTTATTACCTCAAAGTAAAAAACTTGTATTTTTCTTCCCTGATGCTTTAAACAGTAAAGAATCTGCCTGCAATTCAGGAGACCCAGGTTCGATCCCTGGATTGGGAAGATCTCCTGGAGAAGAGAATGGCTACCCACTCCAATATTCTTGCTTGGGAGATCTCATGGACAGAGGAGCCTGGTGGGCTGTAGTCCATGGGTTTACAGAAAAAGAGTCAGAGATGACTGAGCAACTAACACACACTTCATGATCATGTATTGTTACACATTTGCATAATTATTTTCGATTAATTGCTTTGGGTTTTTTTTTTTTTTTTTTGCTCTTTCTTCATTCTGCCTAGAGTATCTTTTGATCTTTTAAAACAGAATCCAACGTCTACCCCAATGTTCATCGCAGCACTGTTTATAATAGCCAGGACATGGAAGCAACCTACATGTCCATCAGCAGATGAATGGAAAAGAAAGCTATGGTACATATACACAAAGGAGTATCACTCAGCCATTAAAAAGAATACATTTGAATCAGTTCTAATGAGGTGGATGAAACTGGAGCCTATTATACAGAGTGAAGTAAGCCAGAAGGAAAAACACCAATACAGTATACTAACGCATATATATGGAATTTAGAAAGATGGTAACAATAACCCTGTATACGAGACACCAAAAGAGACAGATGTATAGAACAGTCTTATGGACTCTGTGGGAGAGGGAGAGGGTGGGAAGATTTGGGAGAATGACATTGAAACATGTAAAATATCATGTAAGAAACGAGTTGCCAGTCCAGGTTCGGTGCACGATACTGGATGCTTGGGGCTAGTGCACTGGGACGACCCAGAGGGATGGTATGGGGAGGGAGGAGGGTTCAGGATGGGGAACACATGTATACCTGTGGTGGATTCATTTTGATATTTGGCAAAACTAATACAATTATGTAAAGTTTAAAAATAAAATAAAATTTAAAAAATAATAAATAAATAAATACATAAAACAGAATCCAAGGAGCAGGTATGTAAATTTTAGATAACATGTTACCATCAGGTTTGGCCCTAACGCTAGGGCATTAGAGAATATTTTGGCTTCCTTCATTAATGCAAGGTGGTCCTTTTGTGATTGGGAAAGTACAAGCCTGCTTGCCTACTTTGTGTTGTGAGTATCATGAGTTCAATAAGATTTTCTAAGTTTCTAGGGCTCCAAACACTAAAGAAAGTCTTTTCTACTGCTCCTTTCTATGTTATTTCAGTACTAGATTGGGGAGAGGAGTGATGGTACCAGCATCACTCTTCACTGGACTAAAGTTTGGTATATTTATTTCAAAACATGCTACATTTCTCATTTGAAGGTATCTTTTAAATCTTCAATTTGGCCAGGGTATGTAGCCTAATGGACATGTGCTTTTAAAAATTCAGGCTATGTTCCAAGCTGGAACTTAATTAGGATTAGAGAAGAAATTCAAACCATGTATCAAATTCATCTACTGAAAATGTCAGTACCTGCCCTACTTATAGCCCATGATGACTGGGCAGCTTTAGGTGATCATGCTTGGTATCACATGGCCAGTTGAGTACACAAAGATGGACACCCAGTGAAAGGGCCATCAATCCAAGAGCTAGATATTGATACAGCTCATCTTTTATCCAGGCCATGTTATAATCATGGTCTCTCTTGGGAATTTGAACTAGGAATTACTACCAAGGGGAGGGGATAAACAGCAGTAGCAGCAGCGGAAAGGTTAGAGTTAGAGGTTATAGATAAGAATTTACCTACTTACCAGAGTTACTGGTAAAACACTATTTTATAAACCTGAGGTAACCTTAGCAGTCAGAAGAGTCAAAGCAAGATACTATTCCTTTGTAATATTTCAGTCCTTTACTGTGTATAAAAAGGTTTGTTTAATGTCTAATATGTGATCTATTCTGGATAATGTTCCATGAATTCTTGAGAAGAATATTTTTGCAATGTATTAGGTGTAATGTTCTGTACTTGTTAGGTCTTGTGGGTTTAGAGTATTGTTCTAGTCTTCTATACCCTTGCTGACATTCTAAGTAATTGCTTTATCCATTATATAAAGTAAGATATTGAAGTTTCCAGCTGTTATTGTTGAATTTTCTGTTTCTCCCTCTAATTCTGTCAGATTTTGTTTCATGTGTTTTATTTAGGGTTCTGTTGTTAATATAATTATTTTATTTTCATGATGAATTGACCTGTTTATGATCTTACAATGTCCTTCTTTTGCCTTAGTAACATTTTGTTGTCTTAAAGTCTATTTTGCAAGACATTTCTGTAGTCACACTTTCTGTCTTGTGGTTGACGTTTGAATATGTCTTTCTGTATCCTTTTATTTTCAATCAATTTGTACCTTTGACTCTAAAGTATATTTCCTGTAAACAACATACAGCTGGATATTGTTATTTTTCATCCAGTCTCTGCTGTTCATTACATTGTAAGTATTATTATTGATGTGGTTGAAATCATATCAGTTATTTTGGTTTTCTTTTTCTATCTTATTATTATCTTATTCCTCTGATTCTCTTTTAAAACCACATTTGAATTTAAGCAAATATTTTCTATGGTATAAATTAAACATTTTTAACTATTAAAAATGGAAAATATAGCCTTTAAAAAAAGCAAGAGGCTTTAACAGATGGCTTCTGCAAACTATTCAGCCATTCTCACCCCCCACAAAAATCACAAAGTGAAATTAGTTCAAGCCAGCCACATTACGTCACCTTGTCTTACCCAAAGTACCCGCTAATTCGAGGACTTCTTAAATTAGATATTCACCATACCTTTGGAGTACAGATTTTAAAATATATGTATAAAACCACATTTAAACATTTAAATAGAAAATAAATGAGAAAATACCTAATTACTCATCATTGCTTCTGGTCAACTCAATAGAATCACTGTTATCAAGGTATTCCCATCATTCCAGGCAAAAACAATATTTGAGGTTACTTATGAAAAAACTGTCATTGTTCAGTTGCTAAGTCATGTCCGACTACTTGTGACCCCATGGACTGCAGCACACCAAGCTTCCTCGTCCTTCACTATAAATGCTAATAAATTCATACACTCTTCTGTTTGAAACCTAGATGATGGACCACAATACAGTTTGGGTTCCTGGGAAACAAACTCAGAGATGGAGTCTAACATCCAGGATGTTTATTAAGAAGCACTCTTGAGATTCAAAAGTGTGGAAGGGACGGGAGGAAGCAAGATTGAGAAAAGGGAGAGGTCTAGCTGTGATACAGGCTCAGATCGTCCCACAGGGAACCTCCGGAGCTAAGAAGTTCTTCAGAGATGTCCTAAGTGGGGACCAGATGGCCAGGTCTGTGTACTCCCTCACAGATCAGTCATGGGATGCAAGCCATGCAGAGAAGGAACATCCTTATGCTGGATGGGTCTCTGCACCTGAACTGCTGAAGGTCCTGACAGCTAAAGACTGTCTCATAAGGCATCCAGATTTCCCAGGACTATCCTGATTTCAAGCACTGAAAATTCTCAAGCAAACCAGAATGGCTGGGTACCCTACTGTCTGCCAATAGCACTTAGGCAGCTGAGAAAACAAATCTTTCATTAAATAGCAGTGTCCATCACAACAGCTTTACTATTCCCTTGGATTTTAGGGACCTCATGCTGGAGTCCAGTATTTGCCAGAGTTGTTAAAAGCTCCAAGTGTTAAAGGTAATTGATGTGTTTCCATGATCATACCGACTGAACTTGCTTAGAAGCAAGGAATAACCATAATATCTTCTCTCCTACCTCCCACGGATTGATGATCACATAAATTCAGATCATTTTGGAAAGGACTCAGTGGATCAAGAGACAATACAATATCGAAGTCTGATCCTCTATCAAGTTACTCTGCAGGTGGGTTTCCCCATGACAAAGTCTCCTCTGCTGTGCATTTCCTGTTCTCTGCTGGGCATGGCCTGTCCCTCTAAGACAGCCTGAAAAATAGCAAATATGCCTGGAAACAGTTATTAATATTATATGTCAAAATTTAGAAGAAAACAGCCTGTCATAATGTCAAGAGAGGACAAACTTTATAGTTAAAATTTGCCATATCTCACTGAATTCATGATATTTCAGTAACTAGTGATGTTCCTTACCATGCTTAAGTTCACAGAATTGATTTTGAGTTTATAATAATGACAGATGTACAGGTTGATAAAAGAACATGAAACAAAAACTAAATGAACCATTGATTGGTTGACATGTTACGAGAACACCTTTGGCCACAGAGGTGGGAGTTCAGAACAGAGTTTGACTCCCCTTACTACCAAAGCACCCTGGCCTAGACCACTTCCCAGTGGTTGGTCTCCATTCAGCTCCTCATACTGAACCCAAGAAACCACTCTTTTATGCAATGTTTCTTCCTGGTGAACTGCAAGAGTTAGATCTGAGAAACTCAAGGAAGCAATAATCATTTACTAGTAAATAGCTAAGTAACATCCAGGGGAGAACTTAAAATAATGCGCCTCCCAAGTAAACTAGCAAGTCAAGATGCTCAAAACACTTCATTGATGGTTCCTTAAATTCAAGCTTAATTGGCTACCAATAAATGAAACATTTCTATAGCTATGAGAAGACATTGTGTGTGTGTGTGTGTGTGTGTGTGTGTGTAGGCTTTTGGGAAATGAATATTGACAGGAACTTGTATTATCAATCTTGGGAAGTATGTGCAAAAAATAAAAACATTTTCCCTGTTTGTCTTCTCATTCTTAAGATGATAGATATCCAAATAATTTTCTATTAAAATAACTATGAATGTAACTCAAAATGGTAAGTATATCTACAAGGATGAATCTGCAATTTTCATTAGGTTAATGTTTTTGGTGGTGTTTTTTTGGTTATAGCCTTTCTTTTTCAAACCTATGATTCAAATAGCAGCATTAATTCTAAGACACAAACCCTTTTTAACAAATGCTACCCTACTGTTCATTCTAGATGTATGAATAATTCATCATAATCACTTCAGTGAAAAATGAGCCTGCTCATAACCTTCATTTTTAAGAGATGGAAAATGAATTGTAATTCAGTGAATTTGGAGAGCAATCATTGCTTTTAAAAGGAAAACTAAGTTCTGATATTATAATTATAAAGAGAAAAATATAGAATTGAAAATATTAAAAATTTGCATTTTGGGGTTAGATTATGAGAAACTTAGAATACTGCAAAACTGTTCTTTAACAAGAGCAGAGAACAATCTTGTCTGATGCAGGAACTTTTACTCATTGAAGTCTTTTAAATTTTTTTATATTGAAGTATAGTCGATTTACAATGTTTCAGGTGTACAGCAAAGTGATTCAGTTATACATATATATTTTTTTCAGATTATTTTCTATTATGAGTAATTGAAAAATATTGAATATAGCCCCCTGTGTGATACAATAGGTCCTTGTTGTCTATCTGTTTTTATATAGTAGCATGTATTTGTTAATCCTAAATTCCACATCACCCCTTTCCCCTCCCCCTGCCCCTTCCCCTTTGGTAACCATGAGTTTGTTTTCTATATTTGTGAGTCTTTCTGTTTTGTCAATAAGTTCATTTGTATCATCTTTTTTAGATTCCAATGGTATTTGGATATGAGATATCAAATGGTATTTGCCTTTCTCTGACTTACTTCAGACAGTATAATCCTCTCCAAGTCCATGCATGTTGCTGCAAGTGGCATTATTTATTCTTTTTATGGATGAGTTGCATTCAGGTACCACATCCTCTTTATCCATGCATCTGTTGATGGATATTTATCTATGTCTTGGCTATTGTAAATAGTCCTGCAAATAGTCCTGCAATGAACACTAAGGTGCGTGTACTTTTCAAATTATGGTTTTCTCCAGATATATTCCCAGGAGTGGGACTGCTAGATCATATGGTAACTCTATTTTCAGTTTTCTAAGGAACTTCCATACTGTTCTCCATATTCATTGAGTTTTAAAGCTGATAAAAATGGAACTTTCTAAAAAGTTAATTTTGTTGATTCGTATCAAGCAATTATATATTGGGAAGGTTTTCTTTCCCTTTTTTAAATGTGGTAAATGACACATAACATAGAATTTACCATTTTAACCATTTTAAAGTATATGGTTCAGTGGTATTAAATCCATTCACGTTGTCATGCCGCTATCACCACCATCCACCCTGTAACTCTCTTGATCTTGTAATACTGAAACTACATCTTCGCTTTTAAATAGTAAATCCTCATACTGTTCTCCCCCACAGGCCCTGGAAACCAGCATTATGCTTTCCATCTTGATGATTTTGACTGTTCTAAATGCCTCATACGAGTGGATGTAAGTGGAATCATAATGTATTTGCTTTATGTGTGTGACTTGCTTATTTTACTTAGCATGAAGTCCTCAAGGTTTATTCATGTTGTATATACTTCTTTTTTGAAGCTGACTAATATTCCATTCAATGTGTACACCACGTTTTACTTATCCATTCATTTCTCAATGGACACTTGGGCAGCTTTCATGTTTGTCACAGTGAATAATGCTGCTATGAACATGGGTGTACAAATATCTCCTTGAGACATTGCTTCTCAATTCATTTGAGTGTGTGCCCAGAAGTGCGATTGCTAAATCATATAATTCCATTAAAATTTTTTTGACATATTATTTACCACAGCAGCTATACCATTTTATATTCTCATCAATAGTGCACAAGTGTTGCAATTTCCACAAATCCTCACCAAGACTTGTTATTTTCTGTTTTTTGATAGTAATCATCTTGAAAGTGAAAGTTGCTCAATCCGTGGAATTCTCCAGGCCAGAATACTGGAGTGGGTAGCCTTTCCCTTCTCCAGGGGATCTTCCCAACCCAGGGATCGAACCCAGGTCTCCTGCATTGCAGGTGGATTCTTTAACATCTGAGCCACAAGGGAAGCTCTAGTCATCTTAATGGGTGAATATATTATAATTCTCAGATGCAGGGATTCATTTAAAAGAAAACAGAGAAGGAAAACAATGAAAAAGCCTGTACCACATTTGTATAGTATCGATAAGAAAATGTAACTATAAAATGATTCAATTAATATTACTCACATCAATTTAATTATACAGTTGTCAGAGTAATGTGTAATATCAATGAAGAAATATTTGTAGCATGCAGATGGCTCTGTTTCTTAAAAAATAATGTCATAGGGCTTTTAAATTTGTATTTTTTAATTTAAAAAAGGGGATGTTATCTCACTGGTGGCTCAGACGGTAAAGCATCTGTCTACAATGTGGGAGACCCAGGTTCAATCCCTGGGTTGGGAAGATCCTCTGGAGAAGGAAATAGGAACCCACTCCAGTACTCTTGCCTGGAAAATCTCATGGATGGAGGAATGTGTTAGGCTACAGTCCATGGGGTTGCAAAAGAGTCGGACACGACTGAGAGACTTCGCTCATGTCTCCTGCATTGGCAGGTAGGTAGGTAGGATATTATCTCATACATTTGATTTGCATTTTTTTAGTTATTAGTCATGTTGAACATCTTCTCACAAACATATTGCCATATATCTTTGTATATCTTCTTTGGAAAAATGTCTAGTCAATTCCTTTACCTATTTTAGATTGAGCGTTTTGTTCTTTTGTTGAGTTTTAGGAGTTATTTATATGTCCTAACTATGAATCCTTTATCAGATATGTGATTTGCAAATATTTTCTGCCATCCTGTGGACTGCTTTTTTATCCTGTTGATAGTATCCTCTGATCCACAAAGCTTTTCATTTTGAAAAAGGCCAATTTGTCTAGTTTTTCTTTCTTTCTTTCTTTCTTTTTTTTTAGTTTTTCTTTTGTTACCTGTGTCTTTGGTGTCATATCCAAGAAATCATTATCAAATTCAGTCATGAAACTTTTACTCTATGGTTTCTTCTAAAAGTTGTATAGTGTTAGGTGTTAAATTGAGGTGTTTGATCCATCTGTCTTTGGTGTTGAGTAAAAGTCCAACTTCATTTTTTTTTTCATGTTTTATCTAGCATTCCTAGCAGTATTTGTTGAAAAGATTGTCTTTTCTCCATTGAATGCCCTTGTTGAAAATAATTTGGCCATATATGCCATTATTCCTGGGATTTCCATTCTGCTCCATGGTCTATGTGTCTTGTATACCAGTGCCATAGTGTTTTGATTACTGAAGCTGGGTGATAAGCTTTGAGACCAAGGAGTGTGAGTCCTCCAGTTTTATTCTTTTCAGGATTGCTTTGGCTATTTAGGGTCCCTCAAAATTCTATATGTATTTTTAGAATTGATTTTTCTGTCTCTGCCAACAGCATCATTGGGATTTTGAGAGGGATTGCATTGAATCTGTAGTTACTTTGGGCTTTATTGAAATTTTGATAATATTAAGGCTTCTAATCCATGAACATGAGATGTTTTCACTTATTTACGTTTTTATTTTTTTGAGCAAAGTTTCATAGTTTTCATTCTACAAGTCTTTCACCTCCTTGATTATGTTAATGTCTAGGCATTTTGTTCTTTTTGATGTTATTATAAATGTAATTATTCTTGTAATTTCCCTTTCAGATTTTTCACTGTTCAAGTATAGAAATGCAACTGACTTTTGTGTGTTGATTTCATATCCTACTACTCTGATGAATTCATCTACTAGTTTTAAGAACTTTTTTGTGAAATCTTTAGGATTTTTTTATACAAAAGATCATATCATCTGGAAACAGATAATTTAAACTTTTCCTTTCTAATTTGGATATATTTTATTTATTTTTCTTGCCTAATTTCTCTCACTAGAACTTCCAGTACTATGTTGAAGAGAAGTGGCAAAAGCAGGCATGTTTGTCTCATTCCTAATCTTAAAGAAAAAGCTTTCAATCTTTCCCTATTGAGTATGTGTTTTCTGTGGGTTTTTCACGTATAGCTTTTATAATATTGAGGTAGTTTCCTTCTACTCCTATTTCATTGACTGTTTTTATCATGAAAGTGTGTTGAATTTTGTCACATGCTTTTTCTGTATCAATTGAGATGATCATGTGTTTCTCCCCCTTCATTGTGTTGATGTGGCCTATGATATTGACCAATTTTCATAAGTTAATCTGTTTCTGCATTCGAGGAAAAAATCCCACTCAGTCGTGGTGTATGATTCTTTCTATATGCTGCTGAATTTTGTTTGTTAGTATTCTGTTGAGTATTTTTGAATCAATATTCAAAAGAAATTTTGTGTAGTTTTCTTGAGGTGTCTTTATCTGGTTTTGGTATCAGGGTTATGATAACCTCATAGGATGAGTTAGGATGTGCTCCCTCCTCTTCAGTTTTTTGGGAAAATTTGAGAAGGATTAGTGTTGTTTAAATGCGTGGCATTTAAATTTATTCACTGGTGAGGTCATCTGGTCCAAGGATTTTCTTTTTCAGGAGATTTTTGATTACTGATTCAATCTCCTTACTAATAATAGGTCTATTCAGATTTTCTAATATTTTTATGTTTTGTGTTTCTATTTGTCCATTTTACCTAGATTATCCTCTTTTTTTTTTGGTATAGAATTGTTCATAGTATTCTTACAATCCTTTTTATTTCTGTAAAATTGATAGTATGTATGTGTTATTCGCTCCAGTTGTGTCTGACTCTGTGACACCATGGACTGTATAGCCCACCAGGCTCCTTTGTCCATGGAATTCTCCAGGTAAGAATACTGGAGTGAATAAGCTATTCCCTTCTCCAGGGAATCTTCCCAAGTCAAGAATCGAATGCAGATCTCCTGCATTACAGGTGGATGCTTTACCATCTGAGCCACCAGAGAAGCTCCCAGATTGATAGTAGTGCCCGCATTTTCATTTCTTACTTCAGTATTTTCATCTTGTCTCTTTTTTCTTAGTCCATTTAGCTAAAGATTTGCCAATTTTTTAAATCTTTTCAAAGAACTGGCTTTTGGTTTTATTAATTTCCTGTTATTTTTCTATTCTCTGTATTGTTTATCTCTGCTCTACCTTTTTATTTGCCTCCCTTTGATAACTTTGAGTTTGGTTTGATCCATAGTTTAAAGTTAGTTTGTTGATTTAAAATCTTTTAAATTTTTTAATGTTTTTCTAATGACTAACCTACTGGGGTATTGGGAGAATGTAATTAATAACATACATGGATGCAAAGTATTTATAGCTATAAACTTGCTCCTCAACACCACTTTTGCTGTGTCCTATAAGTTTTCAGATGTTGCGTTTTCATTTGTTCCTCAGTATTTTCTAATTTCCCTTGTGATTTATTTTTTGATGCATTGATTGTTTAAACTGTGTTGTTTAATTTGTATAATTTCATGAATTTTCCAGCTTTCTGTATGGTACTGATTTCTAATTTCATCCTATTGTGATCAGAGAAGATATTTTGTATGATATCTATCTTTTTTAACCTATTGAGTTAATTTATGGCCTAACTTATGGTCTATCTTGGAAAATGTCCCTGTGCACTTAGGAAGAATGCATATAATGGAATGTTCTATATAAATCTGTGAGATCTAGTTGATTTATTGCATTAAGTTCTCTTTTCCTTACTTATCTTCTGTCTTTCATTATTATGAGACAGGTATTGAAGCTCTCCAACTATTATTGTAGAACTGTTTATTTCTTTCCAAGTCTGTCAATTTTTGCTTCATATATTTTTATTGCTCTTTTATTAGGTAAGGGTGCATTTGTAATTGTTGTATCTTCTTGCTATATTGAAACTTCTATTAATATACAATGTCCTTCTTTGTCTCTTGTAAATACTTTTGATTTAAGTCTATTTTGTCTGATCTTAATATGGCCATTCTAGCTCTCTTGGTTACTATTTACATGGAATATCTTTTTCCATCATTTGCAATCTGTTTTGTGTCCTTGGGTCTCAATTGTATCTCTTGTAGATAGCATGTAATTGAGTCATGCATTTTTATCCATTCTACCAGTGTCTGTCTTTTGACTGGAGTCTTTTGACAAGACTCTTTTGGCAAGAGTTTACATTTACAAATGTAAATCCATTTACTTTTAAAGTAGTTACTTATAAGATGAGAGACTATTTGAACCTCTGTGGTCAGAAGCAGCACTCAGCAATCAGAGCACAGATCTTCAATATTTGGAGGATAAGGTACTTATTGCTCATCTTGGTTCCTGCAAGCTGTGTGAAAGGAACACATATACAGCTGCCTGCCATGTAGAGGGAGGGTAGGGGTGTGGGTGGGTGGCAGATGCTCCTGTGCTAAGAGCTGAAAATGACCAAAATTAATCACAATTTACCTTAGAAGTCTTATCCAGGAAGTCTAAGCCTTCTACAGATCCCAGAGTTATAAAATATTTACATCAGAAAGATTCTGCCTATGCAATTGCTGGGAGACAGATTCCTAGGGTCCCCTGCTCTTCTCTCTGCTCAGAATCCTTTCTCCTGGGTGAAGTTATATTTAACTAAAATATTTTTCCTTTTCATTCAGACATAAATATCCTTCACTTGGCACTAAGGGAAAACAAATGTAAAACTTGTTTGCCATGTAAAAAACCAAGCAATTTGAGAAGCCTTATACATACACACAAGATAAACATGGTTCACTGTAATCATATCAAATCACAGTCCATTTCTTATTACTGATGAGGTTGGTGTTCAATTACCAAGCACAAAGAAAGCCGAGTGGAACCTCTGGATTGAAGCAGCATGGATATCCGAACAACTCATGGAGCTGGAATCAGTTACTTACTGAGTTTTACATTCTAAGAAAAGATGATGGAGAAAAATAAAGGTGGAAACAGTCTAACCGTGCAATTGTCTGCACTCTTAAAATTTGCTGCTTAATAAGTATTTGATGATGCAATCTAGACAACTTATGGAAACAAATGTTTTGGAAGTACAAGTTGTTTATATCCCCTTAGTCAGCAAATAAGAGTACCTACGGTGTAGTAGACACTGGAGATACAGAGAAAATAGGACAAGAGGGCAATCTCTGACCTCAGGGAACTAATAGGAAAAGTAAATAAATGAGAAAAACCCTAAAGAAGGGAACTCTATAAATGAAAATGGGGTTAATAGCAGAGAGCTTGTCAGGAAAATCTGACTTTCTAAAAACAATAATACTTGATCAGAGTATAATTACATGAAATACTCTGAAATTAAGGCACTGGATGAAGGGTAGCATTTCAGGCTGAAGAAATGTGTGTTTGGGAAAGTTGTGTTTGGTATGGCAGGAGCAAATGGTGCAAATGGAAGTGTGACAAGAAGCAAAGCTGAAGAGGCCACTGAACTCAAACCCCAAAAGGCCTTTTAGAGCACGCAACGGAGTCTTGTGCAATTCCATAGACATAGGTGAACTAGGCTGTGGTTTATATGCAAAGCAAGGTAGGTTAGCTATTATTCACCCTTTCTGTTCTATCCAAGAATATATCTGAAACAGGGCAGGATGTGATCCTGTTCAAAGTTCAAAGTTATTAACCAAGCAAGAGGAAATGGCTGAAGATTTGAAGTATTTATCTTAATAATAACTAACTTGTAACACCATGTTGTTGCTCATGACTTAGGCAATAAGTGTGCATTTGAGCTGAGACTGTTGTGGCTGTTGAAAAAGCATTAAAAAGATGACACAAGAGAATAAAGTGATGGAATTTGAGTAGTTGTATATTACCCACCCCATCCTCAGTTTCATAAATCATGTTTCCCAGATGAACCTGAGCAAGTGGGGAAGATGAAACTGGTCGTGGGTCTTTTTCCCCCATATCCAACAGGGCTGACTCTAAGGAATCCCACCCTACTTCCTAACTCACCCGGACTATCTTTCCCTGCCCTCAATTTTCTCCTTCCATGTCTCACCCAGGATCACTTAGATTTTTTATCTACTTGCACTTTGACAAGAGAACGGAAGATTCCAGTCCTAATAAACCCACTAGGCAATAGCAGTAGCCTGGGGGCAGGAGGAAAAGGGGACAGCAGGGGATGAGATGGCTGGATGGCATCACCTACTCGATGGACATGAGTTTGAGTGAACTCCAGGAGATGGTGATGAACAGGGAGGCCTGGCATGCTGCGATTCATGGGGTCGCAAAGAGTCAGACACAACTGAGTGACTGAACTGAACTTGCCCTGCAGAAGACGCCACCTTGAAAAGGACAGCCCCTTAACTCGGAGAAGGCATCTCTGACCTTAGGATGTCAGTTCCCAAGGCTGCCTAGTCAGGGACTACTGTGTTGTGAGTTGAGTGGGTGTAGCTGGGAGGGAGGGATGCTATTTCTTCCGAGCCTCACATATTACCATCATTAGCATGGAAATCATCACTAACATGAACCTCCAGCCTTGGAGCTGTTGAATGTTCATGTATTCAGTTTCTCTCCTTTTGCAGCCTCTGGGCCTGCTGGCCATCCTTGATGTGTGAGTAGTAGGCTTTGAGCCAGTGAAGTGCTGCAGAGTGCTATTTAGGCATTCACACATGTCAGATGATGTGCTTTTATGCATTGTGAACAATTAGTCTGATAATGTGTCCTCCTGAAGCATCCAGCAAGGGCTAGAAGTGGATCAAGCTGTGGGCAGACAGGAAATGTGGAGGCAATAGCTATAGTGGAGGAGATAAATGACACACTGACAGCTCTGATAAAAATACCCTCATGGAGGGACACCGGGCCAGGGCTGATTGGCAGGGAAGCAGGCAGGGTGGTGCCACCTACTCCTCAGGCCCCCTCCTGAGCCCTGCTGGGGTGGAGCCATGATCAGCCAAGCCCTGGGGCTCTGGCCTTGGCAATGTTCAGCTGCCCCACCAGGGCAAATCTTATAATTAAAGCATGGAATGTGAAAAACAGAATACTTCAGCTGGTACTTTAGTCTCATCTGAAATTCTGCAGGCATGTGTCTTATAAGCAGTATAAGCAGAAGCAGAATTTTAAGCCAATCTGCGAGTCTCTGTTTTTCAGTAGAAATTGCAAGCATTATTTTGACTGCTACTTGCTATCAAATGCTCAGTTGAGTTCATTTCAGTCACTCAGTCGTGTCTGACTCTTTGCGACCCCATGGAGTGCAGCACGCCAGGCCTCCCTGTCCATCACCAACTCCCAGAGCTTACTCATATGCATGTCCATTGAGTCAGTGATGCCATCCAACCATCTCATCCTCTGTCGTCCCCTTCTCCTCCCACCTTCAATCTTTCCCAGCATCAGGGTCTTTTCAAATGAGTCCTTTGCATCAGGTGGCCAAAGTATTGGAGTTTCAGCTTCAGCATCAGTCGAAAGCTCAGTTGCTCATATCAAATGCTCAGTTGGTGAAATTGAAGGTCTTTCACTCAGAAGAGAAAAATCAAGAAGAACCTGAGGCTTGCATGCTTCTGAGCTGCTGTGAATGGCCCCGGCACTCCTGACCACCCTTCCAGCTAGGATGTCACTGAGATCCCTGAAATGGGGCCTCCTGCTGCTGTCCCTGCTGAGTTTCCTGGTGATGTGGTACCTCAGTCTGCTGGTATCAGTCTACAATGTGATCGAATGTGTGAACTGAATGTACTTCTATGAGTATGAACCCATTTACAGATAAGACTTCCGCTTCACACTTCAGGAGCATTTGAATTGCTCTCTTCAAAACCCATTTCTTGTCATCCTGGTGACCTCACACCCCTCAGATGTGAAAGCCAGGCAGGCCATTAGAGTTACTTAGGGTGAAAAGAAGTCTTGGTGGGATATGAAGTTCTTTCATTTTTCTTATTAAGCCAACAGGCTGAAAAGGAAGACAAAGTGTTAGCATTATCCTTAGAGGATGAACACCTCCTTTATGGAGACATAATACGACAGGAGTTTTTAGACACATACAATAATCTGACCTTGAAAACCATTATGGCATTTAAGTGGGTAATTGAGTTTTGCCCCAATGCCAGGTATATCATGAAGACAGACACTGATGTTTTCATCAATACAGCAATTTAGTGAAGTATCTTTTAAATTTAAACCACTCAGAGAAGTTTTTTGCAGGTTATCTTCTAATTGGTAATTATCCTATAGAGGATTTTACAAAAAAAAAACAACCCATATTTCATACCAGGAATATCTCTTCAAGGTATTCTCTCCTTACTGCAGTGGGTTGCCTTATATAATGTCCAGAGATTCGGTGCTGAGAATCTATGAAATGATGAGTCATGTAAAACCCATCAAGTTTGAAGATGTTTATGTTGGGATCTGTTTGAATTTATTAAAAGTAGACATTCATATTCCAGAAGACACCAACCTTTTCTTTTTACATAGGATTCATTTGGATGTCTGTGAGCTCAGATGTGTGATTGCAGCCCATGGCTTTTCTTCCAAGGAAACGATCACATTTTGGCAGGTTATGCTAAGGAACACCACACGTTATTATCAATTTGACATTCTACCCAAAGCCTGGAAAAGGGAGGGATATTTTGTGCAAAGTGTGAACGTTAGACTATGAAATCTCCAATGAAAAACTCGTGAGAAGGTCACGGTCTGGCTTACACAAAGCTGAAACTCATGTCAAGCCTAGAGACTGGAGGGTTGCACTTGACCTGTGGTTTATTTTGCCAACAATCAAGTCAAGCCTTTTAAAGGTGATATTCAGAGGAATTAAACATCTTATAAGGGAAGGGGAGGTTTTTGTTAATAAAATTAATAGGACCAATAGGACCAAACAATTTGAATATGTCATTCTATAGACTAGAGCTTCTTAAATGGGTTTCATTGAGTTATAAGCTCATTTATCCATAATAGCAAAACAGTGTGGAGTATTATTCATTGAGCAATCTAGTCAGTTCAGGGTTTTGTGTATATCTGGATTACTAGTTTTTTTAAATATACCGTTCTGTGTAAAAGAAACTGAAGTTATTTCTGAACAAAATTTAATCTGTTTTTGGTCATTTGGAAAGTATTTCAAGATGTTGCAGTATTAAAGAGTTATCAATTATTATTTAATAATACTTAGAGTTTTGCACTTTATGGATGTGTGAATGTTTTGGTTGTTTCAATACTGTATAAACAGAATAAATTTCTTTTCCAATTACTTCAGTGATGAGTTTATGATGAATAGCTCCATTAATGTGTAGTCATTGTTGCATATCAATAATCTCTTGGACTTTGATAAATATTTCACCAAGTTAATATAGAGAAGAATTAAAACAAGAAGGTCAAAATTACTGTTTTGTTTTTAAAAACATAATCCCTGGTGTTTTTAGGTGTCACTTCATTTGTCTTATTTTTCCTCCTGGAAATTCGGAGTAATATAGAATGCCAGGTAGCATATTTCCTTTAGGAAAGGATTCTGAAGCCAAAAAAGAAAGAACGAACATGATGGCCAGAATATCATGAAAAGGAGTATCCTATTTCGGTGCTTGAGTTGGAAAGAGAATACTAATATTTGAGTTGCATTGTTAACTGCTCCATGTTTTTCTCATTAGCAATCAGTTTGAGAATAAAAAAGAATAAAAAAAAAAAAAAAAAACACTGTTGCTGGTGTTACTAGCTTCACATCAAGAGGAAAGCCCTACTATGTGGTCTAAAATCAATTCTGATTTCCATGTCATAGAGAAACACCTTATTTCATAGGAGTGGTAACGTAGGTCACCTTCGACCTGCTGGTTGGTCCAAGAAGAGCACTCCTTGTCCCGGTATTCTTGGGGTTGTGCAGTTTCCTGTTATGTCTGATATGGGACAAGTGATTCTTTTTCTCTGGATTACATGATGGCAAAAGATCAAATCTGTTGGGAGAAAATGTGAACTTGAAAGTATATAGTCAGCTCTTAGAACATTCATACATTTGTAATTTTCCTGTAAAAAAGCTTAATTTGAATTAGAAGTGTTGTAATGTATGATTCCTTTATAACAAGGCTGTTTCCATTTCCCTCATCTCAGACCTGAACCTGTCACAATAAAATCCTAAAATAAATGAAATATTCTGTGGAATCTTTCCATGCCCTTGCTAATTCCCACCCATCCAGGAGTCACTTTCTCTAAGACACAGATGGTGGTTATATTTGTAGGATTAGATTTGATTGAATTTGTGTAAGTTTATATTGGTGTTTGGGAAGCTAACTCAAAGAAGTTTTAAAGAGAACTTGTGAAATAAAAGATAGCGTCCCTTCATTTTTAAAACTAAAAAAAGAAGTAAAATGTGAATAATTGCCAAGTTTTAGAAGACTGTTCCTTTTCAACTATAGATTGGTGCTTAATTATCTAAAGAATTAAATGATTATGAAAAAAAAAATTACTCTCATGGGAATGGGCATTTGACCCTCTCCTTCCCTTCTTTGCTATTCAAGAATTTGGGATCACAGACGGAGAGGTTAAACTATATTTAGACTCTAGATCTTCGAAGATGGTATGTACTGAAGTGAAAGTGAGCAGTAGATGATTGGCATTCTTAAAGGAGTTCTACTGTGTATGTCATGGTAGTGTACAGAATCAGCCACTTTTTTAAAAGCTTTATCTGTTTCAAGTAAGGACAATACAGAGCTATTCAGAATCCCAGATTCATAAAAAGCTCATTGCTTTATGTTGGTGCCATATTCTGGAACCTAGATGGAAAAAAAAAAAAAAAAAAAAGCCTTGAAATGCTGATGTATTGTGACATTGGGGGATTTTTGAACTCTTTCTAAGTTACACAATACAGTACTATTAAGAACCATCCATCAAAGTAAAGATACCCCAGGGACCACCAACTAAGCAGTGAGCAGTCTCTTGACCATTAATTGTGACTGCTAGTATTTGTTCCTTTTTATTTTTCTTTTAAACTTAAAACCCAACAATGTTCGAACAGTACCAGTCATCACAGGACTCAAAAATAAGAAAAGAAACTAAAAGAAAATGATACCCAGTTTTTCTCTTGTTTGGCAACAAATAAGCTTCAATTTATAAGGAAGTTATCTTCTAATGCATTAAGTAAAGCAGAGTGGCTTTTGAAGGAGAGTGCAAAAATGGCTGTATTGGTTAGGGTATTGGTCCATCCTAGATGGCTTGTCCCTGTGTGTTTCTAATAACTGGCAAATACCTAGATATAAAATGTTGTAGAAATTGTGGTCCCTGCATGGCCAATTCTTTACTGCCTGAGCCATCAGGGAAGCCCCAACTTCCAGATGTATGCATGAAGTCACATTTTAGTCAAGTGACATTTATACCAGACTGTTTATGCATCTTTCCAGACTGCTCAACTCCAATCCCAACCTTGTTCAGTGGTCACTGCTACTGTAGCCTCAACTCTAAATACTACCAGTCATCTTATCCTCTTCCGGGGCACAGCTTCCATGGTGCCATCATAACAGCACCTATAGAAGACCTCTTATCAAGGTTTAACTTAACCAGATTCATGGAGGCTCTGGCTCACTTGGTAGGTACTTGGAGTGGCCAAGTAACATAGTCTGGTGGTGTGGGTAAGTTACTCTTCTATAGGAAAATTTTGACCAATGGGAGGTAGAAGGGAGTTGACACATTTTACATCCTTCTTCCAGATTCCCTATAAGACATTTCTCAGACCCAGTGGCACTTTTCACATGGCCTTCTCACAGATGTCCTCTGTATCCAAGTGACTCACTATGCATTTTTGTGAATTTATAGCTTGCTTATTAATATACCAGTTTCTAGTATTTCTTTCCCTATTTCCTTTTTCATGTCCCTATGTTGCCCTGGGATGGCAATCTCTAGCACTGTGTTTGCATGCAAACTTTGCCACAGTCTCTTGTTTTGACAGCTAAGACACTTATACTTTCTGTGTTTACCTTAAGTTTGAATTAAATACAATAAGTATGTATGTAATCAACTTTTTATCCCTAGATTTCTCCAAGCTGGGAATGCCAAGAGTACCCAGTCTGTGGTAATAGAAAAGGGATAGTTTAAGTCCATTGGGTATTCAGCTATTCATTAAAGCCATTGCACCAAAGGCATAGCTTTTCAAATCTTGGAACTGATGTGGTAGCTCCAGGGAAAACAAACTTGGAGTTCCCTTCTAGCATGTAATAGGGTCCTTTACTTTGAGATACAGCTGATATTGGTATTAGTTTCCTCTTCCTATATACCAAGAGCAAAAGCTCCCAATTAGGGATACCTTGTAGGAGACTGCTGAATTTGGCGAAGAAAGTGTAATCTTGTCTGTTCTTCTTTCTTAAATGCATGTGCTTTATCAAGAAGTAAGAGACTTCTCTGGTGTCTCAGATGGTAAAGAATCTGCCTGCAATGCAGGAGACCCAGGTTCAATCCCTGGGTTGTAAGATCTGAAGAAGGGAATAGCTACCCACTCCAGTATTCTTGCCTGGAGAATTCCATGGATAGAGGAGCCTGGCGGGCTACAGTCCATGGGGTTGCAAAGAGTCGGACCCAACTGAATGATTAACAATTTCACTATCAAAAAGTACAGTTTCAATGTTAATTTAGGAAATACCAATGGATAAAACCTATATAAACAAAAGTTTTTTGGAGTCCTCGATAAATTTTGAGTGTAAAGGAATCCTAAGACCAGCAAGTTAATAGATACCTCCAGAGCCCAGCATCAGAGAAGGCAATGGCAACCCACTCCAGTACTCTTGCCTGGAAAATCCCATGGATGGAGGAGCCTGGTGGGCTGCAGTCCATGGGGTCGCTAGGAGTCGGACACAACTGAGCGACTTCACTTTCACTTTTCACTTTCATGCATTGAAGAAGGAAATGGCAACCCACTCCAGTGTTCTTGCCTGGAGAATCCCAGGGACGGGGGAGCCTGGTGGGCTGCCGTCTATGGGGTCACACAGAGTTGGACACAACTGAAGCGACTTAGCAGCAGCAGCAGCAGAGCCTAGCATAATATCTGGAACAAAGGAAAGTCTTGTAGCACAGCCTTCTGGTGTCCATGTGGTGGCCCTTTAACCTACTTCAGTTAACCACTATTTTATGATGCTTCGCAACTTACAAATAGCTAATAAAGAGCAGAAATGCCAAGTTACCATGCATTGCTATGCTTATATATCTTCTTGCTAACAAAACTAGGGAAATTATTACTTTGAGATTTTAATGCTTCACAATTATATATCTAACCTCCTCTACTGTAAGACTTTTTAGTGTTTTTGATGCTGTTTTTCTTGGTACTCTAGTAGTGTAATAAGTTGCTTTCAACTATAAGTAGCAAAGGTCCTGATCTAAAAGAGACAAATATTTGGAGTATACTTTTGCCCAGTAACAAGAAACCCAGAAGTAGCTGGTTGCAGTGTTGGTTTGAAAGCTCCACAATATCATCAAGAACTACAGAGTTTTCTGTCTTTTCTACCAACCACAGGGGCTGGTCAGAGCTATAGGATGACTGCAGTAGCTCCAAGCATGGTATCCTCACCTGACAAAATCCAAAAGCAGAAAAGGAGACTCAGGGTCTCTTCCCTGGCTTCTCTCCTTTTATCAATTAAGGAAACATTTCCGAAATTTTTTCTTACATTTCCTTGATCATGACTGGGTCACTTAGCCACTAATAAGCTAGTTGTCAAAGAGGCTGGGTAACCAAGTATCAGCCCCAAATGAGTAAAGAATCTGTAGGGGAGTTGAGTACCCACAGGGCAGGCAGTCTACAGTATTTGCCACAAAGGCACATTCATGTTTGTCACATGAAATTCATGGGAATATATGGTTAAAAATAGACTGAAATAAAGGATGAGACAGTGACTTGGATGGTGAATGTTTCTTGGGATGACTGGAGTCAAGTCAAAGAGTAGGACCATATCTAGATTACCAAATCCTCAGTGAGTTTGTAAGCATTTGGAAATTGAGGCAGAGGGAGGTTTCATAAGATGATAGAAATAATGACAGGCATAACATGACACTCCTGATGAAGGGGATCAGAACAGCTAAAGCTCCATGCTCTATCTGTGGACAGGGCAGAGCCGGGATGTTAATACTGAGTTCAATGCCAAATTCTGAGGTCTTCTGTGAGAATAAGCAGATTCCTCTCTAATGAGTGACCAAGAAATTAGCATGTCCAGGTTTCAGTTTGAGGAAAAAAGTATAGAAGTAGTATGTTTTGCTGTGATGTATATAGGAAAGCTTATTTATAGGAAAAATGAGAGTTCCAGTCAGCAGTGGACACGGTTGAAAGAACAATATCATAAAGATGTGGCTTGGAGGGTGTAGAGAGAAGCAGGCAGGAAGGAAACCAGGATAAACACATGGGCAAAAATCAATTTCCGGCAAGATTTCTACTCCAGACCCTGGCAGGAGTTCAAGAGCTTGAGAAGTCAGGATAAAGAGGAAGCTTACGGATAAATTTAACCAGCTCTATAAGTTATGACCCTCTAGTGTCAAGTAAACCAACTGTAGTTTTTGTTTGTTTGTTTTTAAAGTGCGATGATGTTGAACAGACTCTTGCCGTAAGAAGTCAGCTAGCCCTCAGAAAGTGACAAGAATCTAAGCCTGGTAAAGTGCCAGAACTCTCCTATCTCTGTTTCTGTATGTCCAGATCATTTTTCTCTGTTCTCCTAGGCTTATTGATGGAATACAGCTACTCCACACTCCACACTTCTTAAGTTTACATTGTTATATTTCCAACCATCCACTCACATGCTGACTTAATTTAATGTTCTAGGAGAATATCTTATTGATCCTCATTGGGTTAGACAGGGTCTATCCAACCTCTAATAATGCCAGGGAGACAGAATTATATAAGTATGGCTTCTATGAGTTTATTCCTAAAAGGGAAGAAGGGACAGTTTAAGAGAAGAGGATTATTAAGTGCTATGCAGACATCACTGGAGAAGGAAATGACAACCCACTCCAATATTCTTGCCTAGGGAATCCCATGGACAGAGGTGCCTGGTAAGCTGCTGTCCATAGGGTTGCACAGAGTTGGAGGCGACTGAGGTGACTTAGCATGCATGCATCCATTGGAGAAGGAAATGGCAACCCACTCCAGTATTCTTGCCTGGAGAATCCCGTGGACAGAGGAGCCTGGTGGGCTGCCGCCTATGGGGTTGCACAAAGTCGGGCAGGATTGAAGCAACTTAGCAGCAGCAACAGCAGCGTGCAGACATCACAGTTATCTATTATAGCACTAAAACCAGAAACATTTGAAATGATATGACTTGATATAGCTTTGTTTTCAGGAAACTCTGGTGACTACTGAGGTTGACAGTGGGATTTGAGTCTAACCTGTCCTTACATTAGATTTCCATTTCATGCAAAGGATGACCTAGAAAGAGAAGTCAAACATGGAACAGTTAAATCTAACTCCCAAGAGTTTGTCACCTGTGTCGCATAGAGGAGGAGTTCGGGTAAGAGAGGTGAAGGAGAGGTTGGAAGGAAGGGGAGAACCACACAGACACTAAGAACAGAGGTGATACTGACTCCTTCACCAACAGAGATCTCTGACTGGGCAGTCTTTCTACCACAGGGGAAAAAAAAAATGCATGGGTCTCACTTTAAGGATCATACAATATAAATACTAAAGGCAGAAAATGGTATTTTGGAAGTGGTCAATAACTGACTCCATAATCCTGAAGGTTTGTGCGTGCTCAGTCGCTTCTTCTTTTTTTTTTTTTAATTTTATTTTATTTTATTTATTTTTTTTCCTCCAATTTTATTTTATTTTTAAACTTTACATAATTGTATTAGTTTTGCCAAATATCAAAATGAATCCACCACAGGTATACATGTGTTCCCCATCCTGAACCCTCCTCCCTCCTCCCTCCCCATACCATCCCTCTGGGTCATCCCAGTGCACTAGACCCAAGCATCCAGTATCATGCATCAAACCTGGACTGGCATCTCGTTTCATACATGATATTTTACATGTTTCAATGCCATTCTCCCAAATCTTCCCACCCTCTCCCTCTCCCATAGAGTCCATAAGACTGTTCTATACATCAGTGTCTCTTTTGCTGTCTCATACACAGGGTTATTGTTACCATCTTTCTAAATTCCATATATATGTGTTACTATACTGTATTGGTGTTTTTCTTTCTGGCTTACTTCACTCTGTATAATAGGCTCCAGTTTCATCCACCTCATTAGAACTGATGCAAATGTTTTCTTTTTAATGGCTGAGTAATACTCCATTGTGTATATGTACCACTGCTTTCTTATCCATTCATCTGCTGATGGACATGTAGGTTGCTTCCATGTCCTGGCTATTACAAACAGTGCTGCGATGAACATTGGGGTACATGTGTCTCTTTCCCTTCTGGTTTCCTCAGTGTGTATGCCCAGCAGTGAGATTGCTGGATCATAAGGCAGTTCTATTTCCAGTTTTTTAAGGAATCTCCACATTGTTCTCCATAGTGGCTGTACTAGTTTGCATTCCCACCAACAGTGTAAGAGGGTTCCCTTTTCTCCACACCCTCTCCAGCATTTATTATTTGTAGACTTTTGGATCGCAGCCATTCTGACTGGCGTGAAATGGTGCCTCATAGTGATTTTGATTTGCATTTCTCTGATAATGAGTGATGTTGAGCATCTTTTCATGTGTTTGTTAGCCATCTGTATGTCTTCTTTGGAGAAATGTCTGTTTAGTTCTTTGGCCCATTTTTTGATTGGGTCATTTATTTTTCTGGAGTTGAGCTGTAGGAGTTGCTTGTATATTTTTGAGATTAGTTGCTTGTCAGTTGCTTCATTTGCTATTATTTCCTCCCATTCTAAAGGCTGTCTTTTCACCTTGCTAATAGTTTCCTTTGATGTGCAGAAGCTTTTAAGTTTAATTAGGTCCCATTTGTTTATTTTTGCTTTTATTTCGAATATTTCCTCCCATTCTGGGAGATGGGTCATAGAGGATCCTGCTGTGATGTATGTCAGAGAGTGTTTTGCCTATGTTCTCCTCTAGGATTTTTATAGTTTCTGGTCTTACGTTGAGATCTTTAATCCATTTTGAGTTTATTTTTGTGTATGGTGTTAGAAAGTGTTCTAGTTTCATTCTTTTACAAGTGGTTGACCAGATTTCCCAGCACCACTTGTTAAAGAGATTGTCTTTAATCTATTGTATATTCTTGCCTCCTTTGTCAAAGATAAGGTGTCCATATGTGCGTGGATTTATCTCTGGGCTTTCTATTTTGTTCCATTGATCTATATTTCTGTCTTTGTGCCAGTACGATACTGTCTTGATAACTGTGACTTTGTAGTAGAGCCTGAAGTCAGGCAGGTTAATTCCTCCAGTTCCATTTTTCTTTCTCAAGATCGCTTTGGCTATTCGAGGTTTTTTGTATTTCCATACAAATTGTGAAATTATTTGTTCTAGCTCTGTGAAGAATACTGTTGGTAGCTTGATAGGCATTGCATTGAATCTATAAATTGCTTTGGGTAGTATACTCATTTTCACTATATTGATTCTTCCAATCCATGAACATGGTATATTTCTCCATCTATTAGTGTCCTCTTTGATTTCTTTCACCAGTGTTTTATAGTTTTCTATATATAGGTCTTTAGTTTCTTTAGGTAGATATATTCCTAAGTATTTTATTCTTTCCATTGCAATGGTGAATGGAATTGTTTCCTTAATTTCTCTTTCTGTTTTCTCATTATTAGTGTATAGGAATGCAAGGGATTTCTGTGTGTTGATTTTATATCCTGCAACTTTACTATAGTCATTGATTAGTTCTAGTAATTTTCTAGTGGAGTCTTTAGGGTTTTCTATGTAGAGGATCATGTCATCTGCAAATAGTGAGAGTTTTACTTCTTCTTTTCCAATTTGGATTCCTTTTATTTCTTTTTCTGCTCTGATTGCTGTGGCCAAAACTTCCAAAACTATGTTGAATAGTAATGGTGAAAGTGGGCACCCTTGTCTTGTTCCCGACTTTAGAGGAAATGCTTTCAATTTTTCACTATTGAGGATAATGTTTGCTGTGGGTTTGTCATATATAGCTTTTATTATGTTGAGGTATGTTCCTTCTATTCCTGCTTTCTGGAGAGTTTTTATCATAAATGGGTATTGAATTTTGTCAAAGGCTTTCTCTGCATCTATTGAGATAATCATATGGTTTTTATTTTTCAATTTGTTAATGTGGTGTATTACATTGATTGCTTTGCGGATATTGAAGAATCCTTGCATCCCTGGGATAAAGCCTACTTGGTCGTGGTGTATGATCTTTTTAATGTGTTGTTGGATTCTGATTGCTAGAATTTTGTTAAGGATTTTTGCATCTATGTTCATCAGTGATATTGGCCTGTAGTTTTCTTTTTCTGTGGCATCTTTGTCAGGTTTTGGTATTAGGGTGATGGTGGCCTCACAAAATGAGTTTGGAAGTTGACCTTCCTCTGCAATTTTCTGGAAGAGTTTGAGCAGGATAGGTGTTAGCTCTTCTCTAAATTTTTGGTAGAATTCAGCTGTGAAGCCGTCTGGACCGGGGCTTTTGTTTGCTGGAAGATTTTTTATTACAGTTTCAATTTCCGTGCTTGTGATGGGTCTGTTAAGATTTTCTATTTCTTCCTGGTCGAGTTTTGGAAAGTTGTACTTTTCTAAGAATTTGTCCATTTCTTCCACGTTGTCCATTTTATTGGCATATAATTGTTGATAGTAGGCTCTTATGATCCTTTGTATTTCTGTGTTGTCTGTTGTGATCTCTCTATTTTCATTTCTAATTTTATTGATTTGATTTTTCTCCCTTTGTTTCTTGATGAGTCTGGCTAATGGTTTGTCAATTTTATTTATCCTTTCAAAGAACCAGCTTTTGGTTTTGTTGATTTTTGCTATGGTCTCTTTTGTTTCTTTTGCATTTATTTCTGCTCTAATTTTTAAGATCTTTCCTTCTACTAACCCTGGGGTTCTTCATTTCTTCCTTTTCTAGTTGCTTTAGGTGTAGAGTTAGGTTATTTATTTGACTTTTTTCTTGTTTTTTGAGGTGTGCCTGTATTGCTATGAACTTTCCCCTTAGGACTGCTTTTACTGTGTCCCACAGGTTTTGGGTTGTTGTGTTTGCATTTTCATTCATTTCTATGCAAATTTTGATTTCTTTCTTGATTTCTTCTGTGATTTGTTGGTTATTCAGCAGTGTGTTTGTTCATCCTCCATATGTTGGAATTTTTAATAGTTTTTCTCCTGTAATTGAGATCTAATCTTACTGCATTGTGGTCAGAAAAGATGCTTGGAATGATTTCTATTTTTTTGAATTTACCAAGGCTAGCTTTATGGCCCAGGATGTGATCTATCCTGGAGAAGGTTCCATGTGCGCTTGAGAAAAAGGTGAAATTCATTGTTTTGGGATGAAATGTCCTATAGATATCAATTAGGTCTAACTGGTCTATTGTATCGTTTAAAGTTTGTGTTTCCTTGTTAATTTTCTGTTTAGTTGATCTATCCATAGGTGTGAGTGGGGTATTAAAGTCTCCCACTATTACTGTGTTATTGTTAATGTCTCCTTTCATAATTGTTAGCATTTGTCTTACATACTGCGGTGCTCCCGTGTTGGGTGCATATATATTTATAATTGTTATATCTTCTTCTTGGATTGATCCTTTGATCATTATGTAGTGACCTTCTTTGTCTCTTTTCACAGCCTTTGTTTTAAAGTCTATTTTATCTGATATAAGTATTGCTACTCCTGCTTCCTTTTGGTCCCTATTTGCATGGAAAATCTTTTTCCAGCCCTTCACTTTCAGTCTGTATGTGTCCCCTGTTTTGAGGTGGGCCTCTTGTAGACAACATATGTAGGGGTCTTGTTTTTGTATCCATTCAGCCAGTCTTTGTCTTTTGGTTGGGGCATTCAACCCATTTACGTTTAAGGTAATTACTGATAAGTATGATCCCGTTGCCATTTACTTTATTGTTTGGGGTTCGAATTTATACACCATTTTTGTGTTTCCTGTCTAGAGAATATCCTTTAGTATTTGTTGGAGAGCTGGTTTGGTGGTGCAGAATTCTCTCAGCTTTTGCTTGTCTGAAAAGCTTTTGATTTCTCCTTCATACTTGAATGACATGCTTGCTGGGTACAATAATCTGGGCTGTAGGTTATTTTCTTTCATCATTTTAATTATGTCTTGCCATTCCCTCCTGGCTTGAAGAGTTCCTATTGAAAGATCAGCTGTTATCCTTATGGGAATTCCCTTGTGTGTTATTTGTTGTTTTTCCCTTGCTGCTTTTAATGTTTGTTCTTTGTGTTTGATCTTTGTTAATTTGATTAATATGTGTCTTGGGGTGTTTCACCTTGAGTGTATCCTGTTTGGGACTCTCTGGGTTTCTTGGACTTGGGTGATTATTTCCTTCCCCATTTTAGGGAAGTTTTCCACCATTATCTCCTCAAGAATTTTCTCATGGTCTTTCTTTTTGTCTTCTTCTTCTGGAACCCCTATGATTCGAATGTTGTAGCGTTTAATATTGTCCTGGAGGTCTCTGAGATTGTCCTCGTTTCTTTTCATTCATTTTTCTTTTATCCTCTCTGATTCATTTATTTCTACCATTCTATCTTCTAATTCACTAATCCTACCTTCTGCCTCTGTTATTCTACTATTTGTTGCCTCCAAAGTGTTTTTGATCTCATTTATAGCATTATTCATTATATATTGACTCTTTTTTATTTCTTCTAGGTCCTTGTTAAACCTTTCTTGCATCTTCTCAATCCTTGTCTCCAGGCTATTTACCTGTGATTCCATTTTGATTTCAAGATTTTGGATCAATTTCACTATCATTATTCGGAATTCTTTATCAGGTAGATTCCCTATCTCTTCCTCTTTTGTTTGGTTTGGTGGGCATTTATCCTGTTCCTTTATCTGCTGGGTATTCCTCTGTCTCTTCATCTTGTTTAAATTGCTGAGTTTAGGGTGTCCTTTCTGTATTCTGGCAGTTTGTGGACTTCTCTTTATTGTGGCGTTTCCTCGCTGTGTGTGGGTTTGTACAGGTGGCTTGTCAAGTTTTCCTGGTTAGGGAAGCTTGTGTTGGTGTTCTGGTGGGTGGAGCTGTATTTCTTCTCTCTGGAGTGCAATGAAATGTCCAGTAATGAGTTATGAGATGTCTTTGGTTTTGGGGTGACTTTGGGCAGCCTGTATCTTGAAGCTCAGGGCTGTGTTCCTTTGTTGCTGGAGAATTTGCTTGGTATGTCTTGCCCTGGAACTTGTTGGCCCTTGTGTGGTGCTTGGTTTCAGTGTTGGTATGGAGGCATTTGATGAGTTCCTGTCAATTAATGTTCCTTGGAGTCAGGAGTTCCCTGGAGTCAGGGTTTGGACTTAAGCCTCCTGCTTCCAGTTATCGGTCTTATTTTTACAGTAGTTTCAAAACTTCTCCTTCTATACAGCACCATTGATAAAACATCTACATTAAAGATGAAAAGCTTCTCTACTGTGAGGGTCACTCAGAGAGGTTCACAGTGTTACATGGAGAAGAGAAGAGGGAGGAGGGAGTTAGAGGTGACCCAGATGAGATGAGGTGGAATCAATAGTGGAGAGAGTGGGCTAGCCAGTAGTCACTTCCTTATGTGCACTCCACAACTGGACCACTCAGAGATGTTCACGGAGTTATACAGAGAAGAGAAGAAGGAGGAAGGAGACAGAGGCAGCCAGAAGGATAAAGGGGGGGAATGAAAAGGAGGGAGACAGATCCAGCCAGTAATCAGTTCCCTAAGTGTTCTCCACCGTCTGGAACACACAGAAATTCACAGAGTTGGGTAGAGTAGAGAGGGGTTAGGGAGGAGACACAGGCAACCTGGTGGAGAAAAAGGAGAGTCCAAAGGGAGAGAGAGCAGTCAAGCCAGTAATCTCGCTCCCTAGTGAAAAATGGGTCCTGAAGATTGGGTTCTTAAAGGTACAAAATTGGTAACAAATACATAGAAGCAAAAATTAAAAATCTAGAGTAGAGTTTGGAATTTCAAAAATACGATGTTGTAGAAAAGAAGAAGGAAAAGAAAGAGAGAAAAAACGAACAAAGAAAAACAAACAAGGCCGCGAGAATTATAAAGAAAATACAGGTACAAAATTGATAACTAATACCAAAAAGCAAAAATTAAAAATCTAGAGTAGAGTTTGGAATTTCAAAGATACAATGTTAAAAAAAGGAAGAAGAAAAATAAGGAGAGAAAACAAACAAACAAACAAAAACAAACAATGTCGCAAAAATTATAAAGAAAATACAGGTACAAAATTGATATCAAATACCAAAAAGCATAAGTTAAAAATCTAGAGTAGAGTTTGGAATTTCAGATATACAATGTTATATAAAACAAGAAGAGAAAGAAACAGAGGAAAAAAAAAAAAAGTCACAGAAATTATAAAAAAAAAAACTATAGGTACAAAATTGATAACATATACCAAAAAGCTAAAATTAAAAATCTAGAGTAGAGTTTGGAATTTCAAAAATACAATGTTAAAGAAAAGAAGAAAAAAAAAAAGGTCAAAAAATTATAAAATATATATATATGAAGTTTGCTGAAGAAGAAAAAAAATAGGGTCTTTTTTTTTTTTGCAAAGTAGTAGGTTATAAAAGTGAAAATTAAAGGAACAATAGAGGACTTAAAAAATATTTTTTTTAATTAAGAAAAAAAAAAGAAAGAAAGAATGATCGTAAAAATAGTAAAAATATATCTAGGACTTTTTCTGGTTTTGTTGTGAGCATTGTGGGTTCAGTTCATTTTTAGCTAGTTCCTTGGTCCGACTTATATTTCTCAAGATCTATACGTCCCTTCCTATGTAGTCCGTAGTAACCACAGGGTTTTAATCTCCGAGGCATTTCCCTCTGTTATAACTTCTTCTGTTTGCTGGTCTCTTCAGTGTCTGGTTTCCGCCCTGACACAAAGGGGACGGTAGAGGACACTTTTTTTTTTTTTTTTTTAGGCTCACTTGTTCAGTGGCGCTGTGGGGAGGGAGGGAGGGATGCTGAAAACAAATAACACTGGCGTGCGCTCGCAGTGCCTCAGCCACACTGGGTCTGCCCCCACTCACGGCGCGTGTAGCCACCCTGCCCACACTGCTCGGGCTCTAGGTTGTTCCACCGGGAACAATCCGAGGCCGGCCCTGGGCTGCATGAACCTCCCAGGTCCAAGCCACTCAGGTTCAGGCACTCAGGTAGTCCTCAGAGGTGCAGACTCAGCTGGGCCTGCGTTTTGTGCTCTTCCCAGGTCTGAGCAGCTCAGGTGATGAGGTGTTTGGCGAGCGCCAATGCTGTGACTTATCGCCTCCCCGCCACTCGGTTATCTGGGTGTAAAACCGGCGCACCTTCTCAGGCAGATATTGACCGTCCAGATCCCCAAGAAGTTTTGGTTAGCAAAGAAGCCTGCTTACAGTTTTATAGATAATATCTCTCTGGGGCTGCGATTGCCCCCTTCCGGCTCTGGCTGCCTGTCACCGGAGGGGGAAGGTCTGCAGCCGGCTATCTCTGTTCAGTCCTTTGTTCCGTGCCCGGGCCTGGCGGTGTCTTAGGTTAGGGCTGGCTTTTTGAGTGGTAGATATCCCACAGTCTGGTTTGCTAGCCCAAATTATTTCGCTCAGATAGCACTCATGGTATTCAGGCCAGATTCTTACTCTCAGCGATGCAGCCCATGCCACGCCTCCCTGCCCAGCCCCCGCTTGCCAATGGCGTGTGCAGGCGTCTGCGCTGCTTCTCCGCTGGGGGAGTTACCGTAGGGCTCGCAATCTGCGAGTTTTAATTGTTTATTTATTTTTTCTCCCTGTTAAGTTGCCCTCTGTGCTTCCAAAGCTCGGCACAGATTCGGCAGTGAGAAGATTTCCTGGTGTTTGGAAACTTCTCTCTTTTTAAGACTCCCTTCCCGGGACAAAACTCCGTCCCTCCCTCTTTTGTCTCTGTTTTTGTCTTTTATATTTTTTCCTACCTCCTTTCGAAGAGTTGGGTTGCTTTTCTGGGTGCCTGATGTCCTCTGCCGGCATTCAGAAGTTGTTTTGTGGGATTTACTCAACGTTTAAATGCTCTGTTGATGAATTTGTGGGGGAGAAAGTGTTCTCCCCATCCTACTCCTCCGCCATCTTGGCTCCTCCCTCCTCAGTCGCAACTGTCACGTCCCATTGTTTGTGACCCCATCAACTATAGCCCGCCAAGCTCCTCTGTCCCTGGGATTTCCCAGGCAAAAATACTGGAGTGGGTTGCCATTTCCTCCTCCAGGGGATCTTCCCGACTCAAAGATCAAACCCGCATCTCCTATGACTCCTGCATTGCCGGCAGATACTTTACCACTGGGCCCTAAGGGAAGCCCAATCCTGAAGACACTTTTTAGTAAATGCCATAGAGAAAACATCTTTTAACTTTAAATTTCCCTGGTGGCGCAACTGTAAAGAATCTGCCTGCCAATGCAGGTGACCCAAGAGATACAGGTTCAATTCCTGGGTTGGGAAGATCCCCTAGAGTAGGAAATGGCAACCCACCCCAGTATTTTTGCCTGGAAAATTTCATGGACAGATGAGCCTAGCAGGCTACAGTCCACTGGGCCTCAAAGAGTCAGAGACAACTGAGTGTACACACACACAAATATATTCTTAAACACGTGGGAGGAAATCATGTAGTAAGATAGCATGAAACAGTGGGAAAAAAAAACCTGGATTTGATATAAGTCAGACTTACATCTTTGTGTAAGACATTAAATAGGTCAGACTTGGAATTCTAGTTAGACAATTTGAGTTACCTTGAGAAATCACTTATTCTTTTTTTTATTAAACAAGTAAACTAACAGAGAGATTAAGATCTTTTTGACTCAGGACTTCACATCGTTGTGAGGATCAACTAAATTGTCATAATAGCAGGGGGGAAATAACTGAACTCTATGCATATCACAGTAATCCAAGTCTATGCCCCAACCAGTAATGCTGAAGAAGCTGAAGTTGAACAGTTCTATGAAGACCTACAAGACCTTCTAGAACTAACACCCAAAAAAGACGTCCTTTTCATTATAGGGGACTGGAATGCAAAAGTAGGAAGTCAAGAAACACCTGGAGTAACAGGCAAATTTGGCTTTGGAATATGGAATGAAGCAGGGCAAAGACTAATAGAGTTTTGCCAAGAAAATGCACTGGTCATAGCAAACACCCACTTCCAACAACACAAGAGAAGACTCTACACATGGACATCACCAGATGGTCAACACCGAAATCAGGTTGATTATATTCTTTGCAGCCAAAGATGGAGAAGCTCTATACAGTCAACAAAAACAAGACCAGGAGCTGACTGTGGCTCTGATCATGATCTCCTTATTGCCAAATTCAGACTTAAATTGAAGAAAGTAGGGAAAACCACTGGACCATTCAGGTATGACCTAAATCAAATCCCTTATGATTATACAGTGGAAGTGAGAAATAGATTTAAGGGCCTAGATCTGATAGATAGAGTGCCTGATGAACTATGGAATGAGGTTCGTGACATTGTACAGGAGACAGGGATCAAGACCATCCCCATGGAAAAGAAATGCAAAAAAGCAAAATGGCTGTCTGGGGAGGCCTTACAAATAGCTGTGAAAAGAAGAGAAGTGAAAAGCAAAGGAGAAAAGGAAAGATATAAGCATCTGGATGCAGAGTTCCAAAGAATAGCAAGAAGAGATAAGAAAGCCTTCCTCAGCGACCAATACAAAGAAATAGAGGAAAACAACAGAATGGGAAAGACTAGAGATCTCTTCAAGAAAATTAGAGATTCCAAGGGAACATTTCATGCAAAGATTGGCTTGATAAAGGACAGAAATGGTATGGACCTAACAGAAGCAGAAGATATTAAGAAGAGTTGGCAAGAATACACATAAGAACTGTACAAAAAAGATCTTCACGACCCAGATAATCACGATGGTGTGATCACTCACGTAGAGCTAGACATTCTGGAATGTGAAGTCAAGTGGGCCTTAGAAAGCATCACTATTAACAAAGCTAGTGGAGGTGATGGCATTCCAGTGGAGCTATTTCAAATCCTGAAAGATGCTGCTGTGAAAGTGCTGCACTCAATATGCCAGCAAATTTGGAAAACTCAGCAGTGGCCACAGGACTGGAAAAGGTCAGTTTTCATTCCAATCCCAAAGAAAGGCAATGCCAAAGAATGCTCAAACTACCACACAATTGTACTCATCTCACACGCTAGTAAAGTAATGCTCAAAATTCTCCAAGCCAGGCTTCAGCAATACGTGAACTGTGAACTTCCAGATGTTCAAGCTGGTTTTAGAAAGGGCAGAGGAACCAGAGATCAAATTGCCAACATCTGCTGGATCAGCGAAAAAGCAAGAGAGTTCCAGAAAAACATCTATTTCTGCTTTATGGATTATGCCAAAGCCTTTGACTGTGTGAATCACAATAAACTGTGGAAAATTCTTCAAGAAATGGGAATACCAAACCACCTGACCTGCCTCTTGAGAAACCGGTATGCAGTCAGGAAGCAACAGTTAGAACTGGACATGGAACAACAGACTGGTTCCAAATAGGAAAAGGAGTACGTCAAGGCTGTATATTGTCACCCTGCTTATTTAACTTCTATGCAGAGTACATCATGAGAAATGCTGGGCTGGAAGAAGCACAAGCTGGAATCAAGATTGCCAGGAGAAATATCAATAACCTCAGATATGCAGATGACACCACCCTTATGGCAGAAAGTGAAGAGGAACTAAAAAGCCTCTTGATGAAAGTGAAAGTGGAGAGTGAAAAAGTTGGCTTAAAGCTCAACATTCAGAAAACTAAGATCATGGCATCCGGTCCCATCACTTCATGGGATATAGATGGGGAAACAGTGGAAACAGTGTCAGACTTTATTTTTCTGGTATCCAAAATCACTACAGATGGTGACTGCAGCCATGAAATTAAAAGATACTTACTCCTTGGAAGGAAAGTTATGACCAACCTAGATAGCATATTCAAAAGCAGAGACATTACTTTGCCAACAAAGGTCTGTCTAGTCAAGGCTATGGTTTTTCCAGTGGTCATGTATGGATGTGCAAGTTGGACTGTGAAGAAAGCTGAGCACCGAAGAATTGATGCTTTTGAACTGTGGTGTTGGAGAAGACTCTTGAGAGTCCCTTGGACTGCAAGGAGATCCAACCAGTCCATTCTGAAGGAGATCAGCCCTGGGATTTCTTTGGAAGGAATGATGCTGAAGTTGAAACTCCAGTACTTTGGCCACCTCATGCGAAGATTTGACTCATTGGAAAAGACTCTGATGCTGGGAGGGATTGGGGGCAGGAGGAGAAGGGGACAACAGAGGATGAGATGGCTGGATGGCACCACTAACTCGATGGAGGTGAGTCAGTGAACTCCGGGAGTTGGTGATGGACAGGGAGGCCTGGCGTGCTGCGATTCATGGGGTCGCAAAGAGTTGGACACGACTGAGTAACTGAACTGATGCACATTTAGTAATGACCCAGAACTTGGAGGAGAAATGTTATATATGAATGAAAAGGGAAGATTGTCACTTTAGCTAATAGTTGCTTCTATAGCAGCTGAATGCCCTGGGGTTGGGGGTATGGATGGTGAGTACTGAAAGTACAGGACCAGTCTTACCCACAGCAGGTATCAGCTCTAAAACTTTATAAGAAGTATTTTTCTTAACCACCAAGCAGGCCTCTTTGCAGGATTTTTGGAGGCACAAAACCAAGTAGAGACACTTGCAAGCTTGCGTAGTATAGATGGGACCCACTTGGTCAATAATACAGTTGACCCTTGAACAACTATGGGTTAGGAACCCTGACCCTCCCTGCAGTTGACAATCCACACTTAACTTTACAGTCAGCCCTCTGCATCTATGTCTTGGATTCTACCAATCACAGACTGTACTGTAATAATACTAATACAATACTAATAGTACTGTAATACTATTTAGTGGGAAAAAATCCATGTGTAAGTGGACCCATGCAGTTCAAACCTGTGTTGTTTGAACTAGATAAGGGTCAACTAGATAAGGACCTCACAGAACAGCCTGATGGTTTGGAATAGAGAATTTTGTCCTCAAAGACTGAATTTGTGGGGGGTAGAGAGAGGGGGAGGGAAGGGTGGGAAAGCCCACACCCAATGTCTCTGCACCCGTTGTGCTCGGAAGCCTGTGAATGGGGATGATGTCCTATAAATAAGTGCTTGGGAACTTTTGGAGCCTACATCTGTTTGATCTAGAGGTCAGCTGGGCCACAACAGGAACATCTAAAAACAAATAGGCTTGTAGTCTACAAGAAAGAACCTTGCCCGGGGAGATCTGTTTGCTGGTCTCAGCTCTGCCAGGAGCTATTTGGGTTTGTTCAGGTGAGCCCCTAGAACCCACTTAGGATCAAGCCATGCATACTTGTTAAGTTTTCATTTTATATTTATAGTCAAGGATTTCAGGATCCTTGCTTAAAAAGTGAGATACTTGGAGTGGATAGAGCTTGAAATACCCAGGCCAACAGAGTCTCCTGTGATTCTCTGAAAAGTTTACTGGCCATAAATAGGGTCTTCTCTGAGAGTATCCCTCTCAAGCAAGTACAGTAGGACCATAGAACTCTCCTCACAAGATGCCACAGGACACTCTTACCCACTCCCCCAACCACTACTCCATATTAATCCCCTTCTAGCACCCGAAGCTGTGGTGACATGAGTGGGGTGTTCACACCAAGATGTTTGGTGAATGATCTAACCACTGGACAGGGACAGGCCCATAAGTGCAATCTTGCTTTGTTTATTTTATAAAAGGAAAGAGGCAGGAAGGGTTGAAACAGGAGAACTGGAGAGGACAGAACATTATGTTTAGAACAAAGGCTTAAAACTCCACCGTGAGCCAAAAGGGGAATCCCACTCTTTTTGCATGAGACTAGTTCCTCTTACATATTTGAAACAACAGTATAATTAGCTGAGGACACTGAGCAACCTCAAGGCGTTTGGAAGTCCCCTCTGGCCCCCAATTCAAAAGGAGGCTCTTGATTTGGTTCAAAGTCCTGACCACGAATGTGCTGAATCAGGCTCTGGATGCCTTGTGTCTGCCAGCAGGAACGGGACTCTTGGAGGTACCCATTAGCAGGAAGCCTTATTCATTTTCTGGTAAGGAAAATAAAGGGAATGACCCTAAATTTTGGATTATACAAGCATGCTCAGATGATGGTCTGTCAACTGCTGGTTGTATGGTTGAACTTCTGCTTCAATCATTGCCAACTCTTTGTCAATCAAGGGGCTACATCCTCATTTTTAAAAAAAATATATAAACACACACACACACACAAAGATGCAATGAAAGTCAGACCCAATGAGTTTTTTTTTTTTTTAAGTTTTTGAATATTTATTTATTTTGGCTGTGCTGGGTCTTTTTTTTTAATTTATTAATTTTAATTAGAGGCTAATTACTTTACAATATTGTATTGGTTTTGCCATACATCAACATGAATCTGCCACTGGTGTACACGTTCCCCATCCTGAACTCACCCCCCCCCACTTCCCTCCCCATACCATCCCTCTGGGTCATCCCAGTGCACCAGCCCCGAGCATCCTGTATGATGCATCAAACCTGGACTGGCAATTCATTTCACATATAATATTATACATGTTTCAATGCCATTCTCCCAAATCATCCCTCCCTTGCCCACAGAGTCCACAAGACTGTTTTATACATCTGTGTCTCTTTTGTTGTCTCGTATACAGGATTATCGTTACCATCTTTCTAAATTCCATATATATGCATGAGTACACTGTATTGGTGTTTTTCTTTCTGGCTTACTTCACTCTGTATAATAGGCTCCAGTTTCATCCACCTGATTAGAACTGATTCAAATGTGTTCTTTTTAATGGCTGAGTAATACCCATTGTGTATATGTACCACTGCTTTCTTATCCATTCATCTGCTGATGCACATCTAGGTTGCTTCCACGTCCTGGCTATTATAAACAGTGCTGCGATGAACATTGGGGTACACGTGTCTCTTTCAATTCTGGTTTCCTCGGTGTGTATGCCCAGCAGTGGGGTTGCTGGGTCATGTGACAGTTCTATTCCCAGTTTTTTAAGGAATCTCCACACTGTTCTCCATAGTGGCTGTACTAGTTTGCGTTCCCACCAACAGTGTAAGAGGGTTCCCTTTTCTCCACACCCTCTCCAGCATTTATTGCTTGTAGACTTTTGGATTGCAGCCATTCTGACTGGCGTGAAATGGTACCTCATTGTGGTTTTGATTTGCATTTCTCTGACAATGAGTGATGTTGAGCATCTTTTCATGTGTTTGTTAGCCATCTGTATGTTTTCTTTGGAGAAATGTCTGTTTAGTTCTTTGACCCATTTTTTGATTGGGTCATTTATTTTTCTGGAATTGAGCTGCAGATTTTTGAGATTTATTTTTGAGATTAATTTTTGAGATTAATTCTTTTTCAGTTGCTTCACTTGCTATTATTTTCTCACATTCTGAAGGCTGTCTTTTCACCTTGCTTAGAGTTTCCTTTGTTGTGCAGAAGCTTTTAATTTTAATTAGGTCCCATTTGTTTATTTTTGCTTTTATTTCCAATATTCTGGGAGGTGGATCATAGAGGATCTTGCTGTGATTTATGTCAGAGAGTGTTTTGCCTATGTTCTCCTCTAGGAGTTGTATAGTTTATGGTCTTATGTTTAGATCTTTAATCCATTTTGAGTTTATTTTTGTGTATAGTGTTAGAAAGTGTTCTAGTTTCATTCTTTTACAAGTGGTTGACCAGTTTTCCTGGAACCACTTGTTAAAGAGATTGTCTTTTCTCCATTGTATATTCTTGCCTCCTTTGTCAAAGATAAGGTGTCCATAGGTGTGTGGATTTATCTCTGGGCTTTCTATTTTGTTCCATTGATCTATATTTCTGTCTTTGTGCCAGTACCATACTGTTTTGATGACTGTGGCTTTGTAGTAGAGCCTGAAGTCAGGCAGGTTGATTCCTCCAGTTCCATTCTTCTTTCTCAACATTGCTTTGGCTATTCGAGGGTTTTTGTATTTCCATACAAATTGTGAAATTATTTGTTCTAGCTCTGTGAAAAACACTATTGGTATTTTGATAGGGATTGCATTGAATCTATAGACTGCTTTGGGTAGTATACTCATTTTCACTATATTGATTCTTCCAATCCATGAATACTGTATATTTCTCCATCTATTAGTGTCCTCTTTGATTTCTTTCACCAGTGTTTTATAGTTTTCTATATATAGGTCTTTTGTTTCTTTAGGTAGATATATTCCTAAGTATTTTATTCTTTTTGTTGCAATGGTGAATGGAATTGTTTCCTTAATTTCTCTTTCTATTTTCTCTTTATTAGTGTATAGGAATGCAAGGTATTTCTGTGTGTTGATTTTATATCCTGCAACTTTAGTATATTCATTGATTAGCTCTAGTAATTTTCTGGTGGAGTCTTTAGGGTTTTCTATGTAGAGGATCATGTCATCTGCAAACAGTGAGAGTTTTACTTCTTTTCCAATTTGGATTCCTTTTATATCTTTTTCTGCTCTGATTGCTGTGGCCAAAACTTCCAAAACTATGTTGAATAGTAGTGGTGAAAGTGGGCACCCTCGTCTTGTTCCTGACTTTAGAGGAAATGCTTTCAATTTTTCACTATTGAGGATAATGTTTGCTGTGGGTTTGTCATATATAGCTTTTATTATGTTGAGGTATGTTCCTTCTATTCCTGCTTTCTGGAGAGTTTTTAATCATAAATGGATGTTGAATTTTGTCAAAGGCTTTCTCTGCATCTATTGAGATAATCATATGGCTTTTATTTTTCAATTTGTTAATGTGATGTATTACATTGATTGCTTTGCAGATATTGAAGAATCCTTGCATCCCTGGGATAAAGCCCACTTGGTCATGATATATGATCTTTTTAATGTGTTGTTGGATTCTGATTGCTAGAATTTTGTTAAGGATTTTTGCATCTATGTTCATCAGTGATATTGGCCTGTAGTTTTCTTTTTTTGTGGCATCTTTGTCAGGTTTTGGTATTAGGGTGATGGTGGCCTCATAGAATGAGTTTGGAAGTTTACCTTCCTCTGCAATTTTCTGGAAGAGTTTGAATAGGATAGGTGTTAGCTCTTCTCTAAATTTTTGGTAGAATTCAGCTGTGAAGCCATCTGGACCTGGGCTTTTGTTTGCTGGAAGATTTCTGATTACAGTTTCAATTTCCGTGCTTGTGATGGGTCTGTTAAGATTTTCTATTTCTTCCTGGTTCAGTTTTGGAAAGTTGTACTTTTCTAAGAATTTGTCCATTTCTTCCACATTGTCCATTTTATTGGCATATAATTGCTGATAGTAGTCTCTTATCCTTTGTATTTCTGCATTGTCTGTTGTGATCTCTCCATTTTCATTTCTAATTTTATTGATTTGATTTTTCTCCCTTTGTTTCTTGATGAGTCTGGCTAATGGTTTGTCAATTTTATTTATCCTTTCAAAGAACCAGCTTTTGGTTTTGTTGATTTTTGCTATGGTCTCTTTTGTTTCTTTTGCATTTATTTCTGCCCTAATTTTTAAGATTTCTTTCCTTCTACTAACCCTAGAGTTCTTCCATTTCTTCCCTTTCTAGTTGCTTTAGGTAGAGTTAGGTTATTTATTTGACTTTTTTCTTGTTTCTTGAGGTATGCCTGTATTGCTATGAACCTCCCCCTTAGTACTGATTTTACAGTGTCCCACAGGTTTTGGGTTGTTGTGTTTTCATTTTCATGATTTTCTATGCATATTTTGATTTATTTTTTAATTTCTTCTGTGATTTGTTGGTTATTCAGCAGCGTGTTGTTCAGCCTCCATATGTTGGATTTTTTTTTTTTTTTTTTTTTCCTCCAAGTTCAGGGAGATTAGCATCTTCCTTCCAGTGGACTTTGCATCCCTAGGGCCCCTCATCCATTTGCTGTACAAGCGGCTGAGGACTGAGTTAGAATGAAGTGTTTCACCCTTTGGGTTATTTATGTCCCATCTAATAGCACTTGTTTCTCTTAGATGTCATTGTTACTGCCCTGCTTTTTAAAAGCTAGAACATTTATTAAAGGTTCCCATCTGAAGTCCTTTTGGTGAAACCACATGTGGGTTTCCAGTCACCAAACCAAGCCAACTCTGAAAGGCATCAGAACCTTTTTTTTTTTCCCTTTTCCAATCTATGAGAACTTTCCTAGCCTTCATGTTGGCTGTTGTATTGGGAAACCTGATCCAGATCTACCTTACTCTCTAATCCAGCTCTGCTTTCACAGTAGAATGCAGTGTCTGTATTAACCTTCTTGGACCCACTCAAAGGAGCTGAGTTCTCTTGATAATTTTAATGGTGCGTTTTCAGTTGCAAGGCCAAAGAACTCTTCCTGTTTACAAGCATGAAATTGACTCACATTGTCTTGAAGGTTTAGAGCGGGAAAGAACGGTTTGAGGTCAGATGAGAAATTAAAGCTCAGAGAGGTTAAGGGACTTGCCCCAAATCACACAGCTATTAATGGGGGGACCAATGACCAGAACACAAGTGTCTTAACAATCAGGCCAGTGAGTTTTCACTATTTCTTGAATTACTTTGTTTTGTACCCAAGTTCTAAAATTTTCAAGTGTATTTCTCTTGCTTGAATTAGTGTGTATGTTGGAATTTTTAATAGTTTTTCTCCTGTAATTGAGATCTAATCTTACTGCATTGTCGTCAGAAAAGATGCTTGGAATGACTTCAATTTTTTTTTAATTTACCAAGGCTAGATTTATGGCCCAGGATGTGATCTATCGTGGAGAAGTTTCCATGTGCACTTGAGAAAAGGGTGAAATTCATTGTTTTGGGGTGAACTGTCCTATAGATATCACTTAGGTCTAATTGGTCTATTGCATCATTTAAAGTTTGTGTTTCTTTGTTAATTTTCTGTTTAGTTGATCTATCCATAGGTGTAAGTGGGGTATTAAAGTCTCCCACTATTATTGTGTTACTGTTAATTTCCCCTTTCATAATTGTTAGCATTTGTCTTACATGCTGTGGTGCTCCTATGTTGGGTGCATATATATTTATAATTGTTATATCTTCTTCTTGGTTTATCCTTTGATCATTATATAGTATCCTTCTTTGTCTCTTTTCACAGCCTTTGTTTTAAAGTCTATTTTATCTGATATGAGTATTGCTACTCCTGCTTTCTTTTGGTCTCTATTTGCATGGAATATCTTTTTCCATCCCTTCACTTTCAGTCTGTATGTGTCTCTTATTTTGAGGTGGGTCTCTTGTAGACAGCATATGTAGGGGTCTTGTTTTTGTATCCATTCAGCCAGTCTTTGTCTTTTGGTTGGGGCATTCAACCCATTTACGTTTAAGGTAATTATTGATAAGTATGATCCCATTGCCATTTACTTTGTTGTTTTGGGTTCAAGTCTATACACCCTTTTTGTGTTTCCTGTCTAGAGAATATCCTTTAGCATTTGTTGGACAGCTGGTTTGGTGGTGCTGAATTCTCTCAGCTTTTGCTTGTCTGTAAAATTTTGATTTCTCCTTCATATTTGAATGAGATCCTTGCTGGGTACAGTAATCTGGGCTGTAGGTTATTTTCTTTCATCAGTTTAAGTATGTCCTGCGATTCCCTCCTGGCCTGAAGAGTTTCTATTGAAAGATCAGCTGTTATCCTTATGGGAATCCCTTTGTGTGTTATTTGTTGTTTTTCCCTTGCTGCTTTTAATATTTATTCTTTGTGTTTGATCTTTGTTAATTTGATTAATATGTGTCTTGGGGTGTTTCACCTTGGGTTTATCCTGTTTGGGACTCTCTGGGTTTCTTGGAGTTGGGTGATTATTTCCTTCCCCATTTTAGGGAAGTTTTCAACTATTATATCCTCAAGTATTTTCTCATGGTCTTTCTTTTTGTCTTCTTCTTCTGGGACTCCTATGATTCAAATGTTGGGGCGTTTAACATTGTCCCAGAGGTCTCTGAGGTTGTCCTCATTTCTTTAATTTGTTTTTCTTTTATCCTCTCTGATTCATTTATTTCTACCATTCTATCTTCTACCTCACTAATCCTATCTTCCGCCTCTGTTATTCTACTATTTGTTCCCTCCAGAGTGTTTTTGATCTCATTTATTGCACTATTCATTATATATTGACTCTTTTTTATTTCTTCTAGGTCCTTGTTAAACCTTTCTTGCATCTTCTCAATCCTTGTCTCCAGGCTATTTATCTGTGATTTCATTTTGTTTTCAAGATTTTCAATCATTTTCACTATCATTATTTGGAATTCTTTATCAGGTAGATTCCCTATCTCTTCCTCCTTTGTTTGGTTTGATGGGCATTTATCCTGTTCCTTTACCTGCTAGGTATTCCTCTGTCTCTTCATCTTGTTTATATTGTTGTGTTTGGGGTGGCCTTTCTGTATTCTGGCATTTTGTGGAGTTCTCTTTATTGTGGAGTTTCCTCACTGTGGGTGGGGTTGTACCAGTGGCTTGTCAAAGTTTCCTGGTTAGGGAAGCTTGTGTTGGTGTTCTGGTGGGTGGAGCTGGATTTCTTCTCTCTGGAGTGCAATGAAGTGTCCAGTAATGAGTTATGAGATGTCAGTGGGTTTGGAGTAACTTTGGGCAGCCTGTATATTGAAGCTCAGGGCTATGTTCCTGTGTTGCTGGAGAATTTGCGTGGTATGTCCTGCTCTGGAACTTGTTGGCCCTTGTGTGGTGCTTGGTTTCAGTGTAGGTATGGAGGCATTTGATGAGCTCCTGTCGATTAATGCTCTCTGGAGTCAGAAGTTCTCTGGTGTTCTCAGGATTTGCACTTAAGCCTCCTGCTTCTGGTTTTCAGTCTTATTTTTACAGTATCCTCAAGACTTCTCCATCTATACCACACCGTTGATAAAACATCTAGGTTAAAGATGAAAAGTTTCTCCACAGTGAGGGACACCCAGAGAGGTTCACAGAGTTACATGGAGAAGAGAAGAGGGAGGGGGGAGATAGAGGTGACCAGGGTGAGATGAAGTGGAATCAAAAGAGGAGAGAGCAAGCTAGCCAGTAATCACTTCCTTATGTGTGCTCCACAGTCTGGACCGCTCAGAGATGTTCACAGAGTTATACAGAGAAGAGAAGAGGTAGGAAGGAGACAGAGGTGGCCAGGAGGATAAAGCGGGAGATCAAAAGGAGAGAGACAGATCCAGCCAGTAATCAGTTCCCTAAATCAGTTCCTTTGTGTGTTCCGGACTGTTCTCCACAGTCCGGAACACACAGAGAGAGTCACAGAGTTGGGTAGAGAAGAGAAGAGGGAGTGAGGGGGAGGAGATAGAGGTGACCTGGTGGAGAAAAAGGAGAGTTTAAAGGGGGAGAGAGCAGTCAAGCCAGTAATCTCGCTCCCAAGTTAAAATGGGTACTGAAGATTGGGTTCTTCAGTTCACTTCAGTCGCTCAGTTGTGTCCGACTCCTTGCTACCCCATGAATCGCAGCACGCCAGGCTTCCCTGTCCGTCACCAACTCCTGGAGTTCGCTTAGACTCGTGTCCATGGAGTCAGTGATGCCATCCAGCCATCTCATCCTCTGTCGTCCCCTTCTCCTCCTGCCCCTAATCCCTCCCAGCATCAGAGTCTTTTCCAATGAGTCAACTCTTCGCATGAGGTGGCCAAAGTGCTGGAGTTTCAGCTTTAGCATCAGTCCTTCCAAAGAAATCCCAGGTCTGATCTCCTTCAGAATGGACTGGTTGGATCTCCTTGCAGTCCAAGGGACTCTCAAGAGTCTTCTCCAACACCACAGTTCAAAAGCATCAATTCTTCGGTGCTCAGCTTTCTTCACAGTCCAACTCTCACATCCATACATGACCACTGGAAAAACCATAGCCTTGACTAGACAGACCTTTGTTGGCAAAGTAATGTCTCTTCTTTTGAATATGCTATCTAGGTTGGCCATAACTTTTCTTCCAAGGAGTAAGTGTCTTTTAATTTCATGGCTGCAGTCAACATCTGCAGTGATTTTGGAGCCCCCCAAAATAAAGTCTGACACTGTTTCCACTGTTTCCCCATCTATTTCCCATGAAGTGATGGGACTAGATGCCATGATCTTAGTTTTCTGAATGTTGAGCTTTAAGCCAACTTTTTCACTCTCCACTTTCACCTTCATCAAGAGGCTTTTGAGTTCCTCTTCACTTTCTGCCATAAGGGTGGTGTCATCTGCATATCTGAGGTCATTGATATTTCTCCCGGCAATCTTGATTCCAGCTTGTGCTTCCTCCAGCCCAACGTTTCTCATGATGTACTCTGCATAGAAGTTAAATAAGCAGGGTGACAATATACAGCCTTGACATACTCCCTTTCCTATTTGGAACCAGTCGGTTGTTCCATGTCCAGTTCTAATTGCTACTTCCTGACCTGCATATAGGTTTCTCAAGAGGCAGGTCAGGTGGTCTGGTATTCCCATCTCTATACAAAATTGATAACAAATACCAAAAAGCAAAGATTAAAAATCTAGAGTAGAGGTTGGATTTTCAAAAATACAATATTAAAGAAAAAAAAAGTCACAAAAAATTATAAAATATATATATATATGAAGTTTCCTTTAAAAAATAGGGTTTCCCTTTTTTTTTTCGAAGTAATAGGTTATAAAAATGAAAATTAAAGGAGTAACAGAGGACTTAAAAATTAAAAAATTTTTTTTTAATTAAAGAATGATAGTAAAACTGGTCAAAATGAATCTAGGACTTTCTTTGGTGTTGTGGGCTGTGTGGGGTCAGTTCATTTTCAAATAGTTCCTTGATCCGGCTTATAATTCTCAAGATCTATAGGCCCGTTCCTAGTAGTCGGTACTAACTACAGGGTTTTAATCTATTGCATGTGTCACTTCCAAGGAAGTTCCCTCTGTTTTAGCTTCTGTTTGCTGGTCTCTTCAGTGTCTAATTTCTGCCCTGACTCAAGGGGGCGGTGGTGGACACTTTTTTAGGCTCACTTTTTCAGTCGTGCTGTGAGGAGGGAGGGATGCTGCAAACAAGTAACACTGGCGTGTGCTTGCAGTGTCTCAGCCACACTGAGTTTGTCCGACTCACGGCGTGTGTGCTTTCCCTGTGTACACTGCTTAGGCTCTAGGTTGCTCTGCCGGGGACTGTCTGAGGCCGGCCCTGGGTTATATGCACTTCCCAGGTCCAAGCCACTCAGGTTCAGGTACTCGGGTAGTCCTCAGAGGTGCAGACTCGGTTGGGCCTGCGTTTTGTGCCCTTCCCAGGTCCGAGCAGCTCAGGTGACCAGATGTTTGGCAAGTGCAGTCACTGCGACTTATGGCCTCCCCCGTCCCTGCCACTCGGTTTTCTGGGTGTACAACTGGCGCACCTTCTCAGGGAAATGTTGACCATCCAGAATCCCAAGAAGTCCTTGTTAGCAACGAAGCCTGCTTGCATTTTGGTAGATAATGCCTCTCTGGAGCCACAATTGCCCCCTTCGGGCTCTGGCTGCCCTCTCCTGCCTGGAGGGGGAAGGGCCGGTCTGCAGCCGGCTAGCTCTGCTCAGTCCTTTGTTCTGTGAGCAGGCCTGGCAGTATCTTAGGTTAGGGCTTTTCACGTGGTAGCTATCCCACAGTCGGATTTGCTATCCCGAGTTAGTTTCCTCAGATTGCCCTCGGGCCATTCAAGCCCGGTCCTTACTCTAAGCAATGCAGCCCACGCCTCCCTGCCCAGCCCCCACTTGCTAGTGGCAGGTGCAGGCGTCTGCGCTGCTTCTCCACTGGGGGAGTTACCATTGGGCACGTAATCTGTGGGTTTTAATTATTTATTTATTTTTCCTCCCTGTTATGTTGCCCTCTGTGATTCCAAGGCTCCCCACAGACTCAGCAGTGAGAGTGTTTCCTGGTGTTTGGAAACTTCTCTCTTTTTTAAGACTCCCTTCCCAGGACAGATCTCCGTCCCTACCTCTTTTGTCTCTCTTTCTTTTATATTCTTTCCTACCTCCTTTAGAAGACAATGGGCTGCTTTTCTGAGTGCCTGATGTCCTCTGCTGGCATTCAGAAGTTGTTTTGTGGAATTTACTCAGTGTTCAAATGTTCTTTTGATGTATTTGTGGGGGAGAAAATGGTATCCCCGTCCTATTCCTCCGCCATCTTAGCTCTCATGAGACCCAATGAGTTTAAAAGAAACCTTGCTTGAATCACTATCTAAACATTTGAAATTATGAAATTACATTAACATATCATAACCTTAGTTTCTACCCCAAATCTTCATTCTGAGTATTGTCTATCTAGAGACTTATGTCGAGCAGCAAAGAAGTAAATGTTGCTTCCAATCATTTGAGAAATTAGATTTCATAGGGTAGAAAACTCGGGAGAAATTGATGGATAGAAGCAAGGCAACTTGAAAGGGACCCCAGTAGACCATATGAACATAGTGGTGGGCACATGGACTCCTCCAAACATGAAAGGGCTCATCTAGGAGCAAGTGTGCATCCCTGGTGGAAGAGCAGAAACAACTGTTCTATCTGGGAGAAAAAGATAGTGTCATTTGGGGTACCACATCCAACTCCCAAGTTAACTGAGTCCCCAGAATATTGTTCAGTTGGCCATACCCAAACAAACTTTTTGGCCAACCCAATAAATTATGAAAAGGGTAGCAAGAGATCATGGTTTCCCGTGAGGGCAACTGACATCACACTTTTGCTCATGTGTTCCTGATTCTTTTTTATTATCTATGTTAAACAGTATCCTCATGGGTATGCTATTTTGTATGAATCATCCCCAGAGATGACTGTGGGTCAGGTCTCCCTGATGGTCATCCAACCTTTTGCCCATTATGGTCATTATACCCACTTTGTTTAGAGGGTTAAGTGTGGTCACTTGATCTCTGCTCTTCCTGGATCCTATCATCCCCATCACTTTCAGGAAAGCATAACAGCATCTCTTACTGTCCATAACAGCATCTCTTACTGTCAGTTCTAACTCATAGAGCATATATTTCCATCAAGGTTGGTGCCCTTTTACTGGTACACTCATAATCACTTTGTTAAACAGAATGTCCTGCAGACCTGGCTTAGGAACATGATTAACTCTTATCAGTTCAGTTGCTCAGTCACGTCTGACTGTTTGTGACCCCATGGACTGCAGCAGGCCAGGCCTCCCTGTCCATCACCAACTCCCAGAGCTTGCTCAAACTCATGTCCATCGAGTCAGTGATGCCATCCAACCATCTCATCCTCTGTCGTCCCCTTCTCCTCCTGCCTTCAATCTTTCCCAGCTTTGGGGTCTTTTCCAATGAGTCAATTCTTCGCATCAAAACATCCAAAGTATTGGAGTTTCAGCTTCAGCATTAGTCCTTCCAATGAATATTCAGGACTAATTTCCTTTAGGATTGACTGGCTTGATCTCCTTGCGTCCAAGGGACTCTCAAGAGTCTTCTCCAACACCAAGTTCAAAAACATCAATTCTTCAGCACTCTGCTTTCTTTATGGTCCACCTCTCACATCCATACGTGACTACTGGAAAAAAATCATAGCTTTGACTAGACAGACCTTTGTCATTGTCAAGTCTTTTGAAGTAGATCTGTTTTAGCACTATTCCTTCCTCAATAGGCTATCTGGGCAGTCCTGCCATCCCTACGTCATTCAATATGGGCTGTCGTTTTTTCTATGCTTCCAAAAGCCATCTAGCACTGTCACTCAGTGTTCTTTCTAGGACATTAAGTCCTATGTCAAGGGAGAGTTTGTTTATTTTGACCAAATCCCTCTTATCCAGATTTATATTCTTCCTCAGCTGGCCCTGGTGGCTCAGACAATAAAGAATCTGTCTGCAACACAGTCCCTGGGTTGGGAAGATCCCCTGGAGAAGGAAATGGCAACCCATTCTAGTATTCTTGCCTGGAGAATCCCCAAGGACAGAGGAGCCTGGCGGGCTACAGTCCATGGGGTTGCAAGAGTCGGACATGACTTAGTGACTACACCACTACAGGTCTGGTGGGCAGGAAATTAGGTGGGAACAGATGCTGAGGAGGGCAAGTGTCTTATCAGGCATGCATCTCATTTGAGGCTTCTGCCTAGTCTTCAAGGAAGGGAGGGAATTCCACCTTTGAACAAAGGGCATGAACTACTTCTAGAAGCCCAGAGGGCTCAGAGGGAACAGAAGATTCAAGTTTTTCAAGTCCATCTCCACAGATACTCTCATTCCAAATCTCAAAGTCTTATGTGCTTGCTCAGTCACTTCACTCATGTCCACTTCACTTTGAGACCCTATGGACTGTAGCCCCCCAGGCTTCTCTCTCCATGGGATTCTCCAGGCAAGAATACTGTAGTGGGTTGCCAGACCCTCCTCCAGGGGATCTTCCTGACTCAGGGATCCAAGCTGTGTCTCTCACATCTCCTGCATTTGCAGGCAGGTTCTTAACACTAGCACCACTAATCCTTCCCTATTAGGGGCCCAACTTTGGTGCAGGATTCTTTTTTTTTATTTTAACTATTTATTTGGTTGTCCTGGGTCTTAGTTGTGACGCACAGGCTCTTCAATCTTTGTGGCAGCACATGGAATCTTTTAGTTGTGGCTCATGAACTCTCAGTTGTGGCATGTGGGATCTAGTTCCCTGACCAGGGATTGAACCCTGGCCGCCTGCATTGGGAGCATGGAGTCTTAACCACTGGACTACCAGGGAAATTCGTGATATAAGATTCTTGATGAGGCAGGAATTCAAACTTTTCTGAAGTTCTGCTTCTGATAAAATTAACTCCTGTGTTTGATTTTCAGCTATAGTTTAAAGACTAGGCTGAGGTAAATGAAGCCCCTAGGGTACAATTTAAGGAGGTGCTCATACTCAAGGTCATGCAAGTACTGATGAATGACCTTGAGTGTAAATTTTGTGCCCTGTGGACCTCTATTACCACCCTGGCCCTGACCCTGTTCACCTGTATCTGCCCTTCAGCTACAGAAGATATGGGTCTTTTTAAATGTTGTTGAGGCCATCTGACTCTTGAACCTTGCTTTTAAATCATTGATGAGTATATCTGAATCTGTCTTTCTTTCTTTCAGTTGCTAAGTTGTGTCCAATTCTTGCAACCCCATGGACCGTGGCCTGCCAGGCTCCTCTGTCCATGGGATTCTCCAGGCAAGAATACTGGAGTGGGTTGCCATTTCCTCCTCCAGGGGATCTTCCCAATCCAGGAACCAAACCTGGGTCTCCTGCATTGCAGGCAGATTCTTTAATGACTGAGCTATGTGGAATGAACGTTTATTGCTGTCTCTACTGTAACCCCTCAAACGCCCAAGGCACTGTGCCAACTGAAGCATCCCCTTCCATCCCTACCTCATTCCAGTTAGTTTTAGCAATCCCATAGCTCCAGCATGCCAGGAACTATTACCATGTCACATTCTCAGTGCCATACAGACAGTGAGCAATCCAACTTCAGAATCTTATCCTTAGGGTCTGCTTCCTCTACCAACTGTCTTAGTTTGAGTTCCTTAGAAGCCGATCTATAGTGGGGATTTTTATGTGATTAATTGGGTGAGTATTCTTAAGAAAAGAGAATGAGGGAAGCAAGATAGAGCAGATGAAAAAGCTAAGCAAGAATGCGATCTCACTAGAGTCTCACTTAAGTGCAATCCTACAGGAATTCTGAAGCATAAATTGCACTGTAAAACTGGTTGCACCTCAAGGCAAGGGGACTGGCCTTTTATGCCCTGAGCTTGTCTTTGGCTAAGGTCTGGCCCAGGTGAGGGGCTGGAAAGAGGGAGAAGGGGTAGTGCAGCCTCCTGTGGGTTTCTGTTTGCCCAGAAGCAATTCTCTGGGGAAGGAGCAGCCATGAACTTCACTGGCCAACATTCAGAGCATCTGGTGAATGGGTGCACAAGCCAGTAAAGGGACAGAGCACCAACAGGATCAAGAACACTATCCACTTTAGAGAAATTATCTGTGTGATTGAAACAGAGGGCTTCTATTATACCTGAGCTTCCCTGGTGGCTCAGATGGTAAAGAATTTGCCTGCAATGCAAGAGACCCGAGTTCGATCTCTCATTGGGAAGATCCCCTGGAAAAGGGAACGGTTACCCACTCCAATATTCTTGCCTGGAGAATTCCATGGACAGACAAGCCTGGCAGGCTACAGTCCACGGAGTTACAAAGAGTTGGACGTGACCGAGTGACTAATACAATAACACAATTATACCTGGACTATCAGAAACAGTACTAGTCACAGGACTTATTTCAGGCTTAACTCTGCCATTAGCTAGCTGGAGGACCACTTTGGCCATGTTGTTTGACCTCAGTTTCTAAATCTTTAAAAATTAAAAAGAAAATACAGCAGACTCAGAATTTTGCAGTGATTTCTAACTTCATTGCTTGTGGTGAGTGGGATGGATGTGCTGTAGCATCACAGTCACTAAGACTCTCATCTGTGACCCATTGGGCAGGGATACAGGTAGGAGGGGATGCAATGGCTCATGCAATGGACAGAGATATCAGGACAATGATAAGTTTAGGGACCATGGAACCTGTTGGTTAAGTGACACTGATGCTCTCAAGGAAGAAAATGACAGATTCAGTTCAGCTAACTACCAACTTAGTCTGAAAGCTAAAGGGCCTCCCCAAGCAGCCTTTAAAGAAAGATCAGCTTGAGAGCAGACTGTGATGAAAACCAGATCCAACATCTGGTTATACAAGAGCAGAATTATAAACTTGTTAGGGAGAGTACTATTTGCCACACAATAGGCCAATTATCAAGAGACAAGTTGTTGGGATAAGAAATAATGACTTTATCTGGAAAGGCAACAAACTTTCTTTGGGGTCTTGTGCCCCCAAAGAACCCTCTTGCCTGAGTTAGAATTCAGACTCCTTTTGTACTAAAAAGGGAGGGAGTAAAATCAAACAATTCCTGGTACCTCTCAGCCTCTGGAGGGCACATGTTAGTTTCTTCTGCCTGCAGTGATCACAGGTGGGTCTGGTTTAATGCTCATTACCTGGGAAGCAAGGTTCCTAGAAATGGGCTATTATGTATAATTTAAGCTTAGAGGCAACACCCCTTTAGAGATTAACTGGTAACAGAATACAAAGGGTTCTTCTCTGTTACAAACTTACAGTCCCAGAAAATTGCATATGCTAAAGTCTGGTCCTATGAGAAAGGAGTGAGTAAAGACCTGTGATAGGAATATCTAGAGGGATGCATTTAAGAACTCCCATCCCCACATTCCCCTGAACACTCGGGATGGTAGATTTGCCCCATGGCTCCCTGGTGGAGCATATAGAACCCCCACTAGCTGGAAACATGCAAAGGGCTCACCTGAGGCAGATGCCTTGCTAGATAATGCTTGTCCTAAATGTTGATTCCATCTCTCTTCATGGCTTCTAGACCAATAATGAGGATCAAGAGCCAGCATGGCCCAGTTAAGGAGGTACTACCCATGCTTCAGGAGCCAGAGCAAGAGAAGGCTCTGTAGCATATTCAGATTTGGCCCTTCATCTCATTGCCATGGGAATAAGGTTGGTTGTAAAATGGGGATGGGTAAAAGTACCAGAGAGTCAATATTCCCAGCAGTGGTCCTCAATCAGTGAGGAACAGAAGCAGATGGGTGAATACCCCCAGTTTCCTTGTCCCTCAGTAGAATGCAGGTGCATCCCAGGCAGTTCTTTGAGGGTCTCTAGTGGGACTCAACCCCAGTTGCCAACAGTAGTAACCCAACTGCTAAAGCACCTGTTGTTTGTTTATTTGTTTGTTTTACTCACTTCCCTGTCTCATCTTTTCTCTCTTCACTGTGCTCACTGGGATCCCCTCCAAAATAAACTAGAGCTTCAAATCCTTGTCCTGGCTTCTGCTTTCAGGAGCACCTGGTCTAAGACTAAGCTCGTAGTGTCAGGAATTCAATGAAGGAGGGGAAATGGGATGAGGTGAAGTGAAGAAGCAGGTAGAATCCTGCAGGGTTTATAGTACTTTATTTTTTATCTGATTTACAGTGCTGTGCTAATCTCTGCTGTACAGCAAAATGATTCAGTTATATACATACACATTCTTTTTGTAGTATTCTAAAAGCTTGCATTTAATTCTAAGAGCAATGGGAAGTGAGGATATGTTTTAAATAGACAGATATCATGAATAAATTTAAGTTTCTAAAATAAGATTATGCTGGCAGCTTTGAGGAGAATTGTTTCAATGGAACAATAGTGGATGCCAGAGGGCCAGTTATGGAGAAATGACGATGCTTAAGTGAGAAAAATGGCAGTGGAGAGAAAAGAATGAGCTGATCCTAAATACCTTAGAGTTAAATTCTACAGGACTTGCTGATGGACTGGTTATGAGGACCAAGGGATAAAGACTGTGGCATTCATTGAAATGAGGAAGCTGGGACAGGGTATGCTTCAGATTAAATATATCTTCTCTATTCTTTAACTTTTCTGCCTAAATAGGTCCAGAATCCAGGAACTTCTGGCCAGATTGAGTTGGTGGGGTGTCAGAGCTCAGTGGGGCTTCCCTGGTGGTGCTAGTGGTAAAGAACCCGCCTGCCAAACAGGAGACACGAGACGCAGGTTCGATTCTCTGGAGAAGGTAACGGCAACCCACTCCAGTATTCTTGCTTTGAGAATTCCATAGACAGAGGAGCCTGGCGGGCTACAGTCCATGGAGTTGCAAAGAGTCTGACATCACGGAGTGACTAACACAATAACAACAAGAGCTCAGTGGGCACTGCCTGAACTTCTTTCAGAAGGTGGAGAGTTAAGTGGGCTGCAGATACCTGTGTTAATATTTTTTTTTCTGTCATACATACTTCCTAGGTATAGTGATAAGACACAGTTGCCTTCCCCAAGTTCATGTTATTATATAATTACAATTTCTTCAGGACAAAAATAGTTGGAAACTTTACCTTGACTCTTAGCCAAGTTATTCCACACAGACTACTGGTAGTACATATTCTAAGAATGGGAAAATAATTACAAACTGACCATGTTCTCTTCATGCAGGAAGAGGAACAGTCAGTTTCCTGGATAGCACAGATGGCTCGTACATTATTAACCCTACAGGGCAGAAGGACACTGGAAAATAGTCCAGAAACCACTGCTTTCTAGGCAAAACACAGAAGTACTTCAAGCAGTCTGCCTCCCCAGCCAGCTGTTTAAGCCTCCCTCTCCACTGGATCCATGATATCCTGATTTCACAAGAAAGAAAGAGTTCCCTTTTCAACACTAGGGAAGACAACGGTCCTGCTGGCATCAGCTATCAGCCAACAATCACTTATATTTCAGTCACTAGAGATGTGGATTAAATGGATAGAAATTCTAGAGGCTTAGACATAGGAGTGGTGGGCCATTCAAGAAGCTCAGCTTCTGGAAACTTGTAGGCATTCACACATGTAACATTCACTTCGGTGGATCACACCACCCATGGAGAGGTTGGGGAGAGAGGGGCTGCTGCGAGACAACCCCCAGTGAGCTGAGCACTTCAGGTTCAATCCCTTTCAGGATTTCTTTGCTGCGTGGTACAAAATGGCTAATACTGAACTCCTAGATGACTAGGAAGAGGCCAAACACTTCCCAAAGTCAAACATGTGTTCTTATAGAGTAGCCTGAACATCCCTACGGAGAATCAAAGATTGTCCTCAATGCAGCCTGAATTGCCCAGATGCCTGCCTTCAATGGGGCTAAGATCTCATATCACCCATGGCCCAGTCAGTTGTTATTCACACTCTTTTCATTCTCTGCTACTGAAATGAATATCAGAGCTCACATTTTATGGAACTGGACCAATCGCAGAATGGCAGACCCATTGGTTACAACCCCAAAATGCAGCAGAAACTCAGGATGCTATTTAACTTCACCATAGAACAGATGGCGTTGCTAGGCATATCACGGACATGGCAGATGCTGGTCTTAGATCCCACTCTGCATCCCCCGATCTCTTCCAAGCTGGTCTGTGGCTGCAGTGGGCAGCCTCCCACCTCAAGCATCTTGTCTGAGCTGCTCTGCCTGAGGGTTTTCTCTGGTGCTAAAGGTGCTTGCCTGGAAGCTCCAAGGACTGAATACTCCTCGGGGTATCCCTCAACGGATGACGGATGGAAGTCAGTACAGAAATACTGCAGCCCTCCCATCCCTGGGTAGGATACTTCTGAGGCATAGTATTGGCAGATGCTCAGTGAGTCCCCAGGGGAATTGAACCATGGTTGCTACCCAGTATCCTGCTCAACTGTATTGGCTTTCCTCCTGTGGTAAATAACACAGTGTCCTGATCCAGAGATTCAGACCAGCAACTCCAGATGTCAGCACCTTCAGGATCTACCTTAGTCTCACAATTGTCTCATTTGAGGTCCCGCTCTTCCTGGGAAGCCTAGAGTCTGACGACTATGTGAGATGAGCGTACAAAAGTGTGACCATTTTGGTGCCATTCAGGCTAAGGCTTTGGGCAACATTTGCTCCAGAACACCCTCCCAGGCTGGGCTTGGCTTTGTTAGGCCTGCATCCAGCGTGACTGCCCAACCCCATGTCCCCTTCCCTTTTGCAGGCATTGATCCCTAAGAAACATCTTATACCCCAAACTCTGCCTAGAACCTGCTTCTAGGAAAAAAACAGTCTGCAACATTTTCCCCGTCTTTCTACTCACACGTTCACTTCTGCTCCAGACACCACAAATGTACACCACCCTGTACTCAAGTCTGGTGGGAACTCAGACTAGAACCAGAAGGAAAGAGAAGGGTCCTCCCTTGTTCCTGATCTCTCCATGTCTCCTGCAGCTCAAGCCCTCTTGACTTTTCTCTCGCCACTCCTCCCCACCTCCCTGAAAAGGTAGACTGGGGATGAGTAGCCCAGCTTGTTCCTTTCCGTTTGGGAGTGAGGCTGCCCACAGGAAACGTGTTTTCCCCCATTCCTGCCTCTGTCCGTTTTCTAGAAGTAACTCGTGATTTAGAGTCCTATAGTGATCAGTGTTGCTGGAATAGCTAAGTGTCTAATTCTGGGCCTCGTTTTGAGATGCCCACTTTCCTGCAAATCTAAGCCACTTTTTCCCATACTTGGCTTTTCAGTAGGAAAGATGGCATTTTGCCTACCGCCTGCTGGCCCTTGTTCTGTTTATATATTAAGAATTCAGGCAGGAAAGAAAAACATAATTTGTTAGGTTCCACCAAACTCGGTCACTCATCTAGAGAACAAACTCCAGCTTTGTTGTGAGTCACCTGGATTGTATCCAGGCAAGGAGGGTGTGATGGCCGTGAAGGTGCCTCACTCTGATGTTCCATCAAGAAACCAGCTGCGGGGACTTCCCTGGTGGTTCAGTGCTAAAAATCTGCCTTGCAATGCAGGGGACTTGGGTTCAGTCCCCGGCTGGGAAACTAAGATCCCACATGCCATGGAGCAACAAGCCCCCAAGTCACAACTAGAGAGTCCACGGGCCATAAGGAAAGAAAAGATACCACAGGCTGCAACTAAGATTCAATGCAGCCAAATAAATAAATATTTTTAAAAAGAAAGAAACCAGCTGCAGAAAACATAGTTGACTGGCAACCCCAGCTGCTACCTTCTGGATCTACCATGGGGATCACCCAGAGGTCAGGGGTTCTGAGGCTTCCGAAGCCGATGACAGGGCACATCAGGAGTTCTTAAGCCAGCCAGTCCTGCCAGATGCAGGTTTCATCTCACAGGCAACTTTGGCTCCAGAACCACATCTGCCTGGTCACAAATTGTCAGAGCTGTACTGCAGGCTAAGAGGCTCTTCCTAACCAACGCTTGCTTCCCTCTCTCCTTTCACAGGTGTCATGTGATGGTCTGAAGGCTCTCCTGCATACACCTGCTTCTTAGTAGCTTCTATACATCACCATCCCTTGACCGCCTGTACCCATTTTTGCCCTTCCCACACCCTTCCTCTCTCATAACCATTACTCTAACAATGTGTTTGTTTTTGTCTTTTGTTGTTGTTTTTCATTTATATTGCTTTGTTTTTTTTAATGAGGTCTCTTTATACACACCCATATCCTACCTAGAGAGATAGCCAGCTTTGGTCTGCTATGGCACTTCTCTCAATTTCTCTTATGCACAAGGAACCAGGGAGCTCAGAATGCACTTTTGGGATTCAGTAGGTGGAGGTAATGTTGCACGTTGGAGGAGAACTTCCCTGAGTGGAGTCTCCTTCTGCAAGTACCCCAGCAGGCAGAGGTCCACAGCTCTGGGCAAGAGCTATCTTGAGGACAGTGACCCTCCATGACCTCTGTCCTATGGGAAAGTGGCAAAAGATCATTTCAGGCAAAGCTCCTCATCTCTGAAGGAATGGTTTAAATGTCACTTTAGCTGTTTCTCAACCTCCTCCAGAGAGAGTGTCCCTTCTGTAATAGACGAATAGATTCAAGAGGGGCTGGTGGAGCAGAAGGCTGGCTCTATCATTGAAATGAGAAACCAGAGTGGAGCTGTCCATGTAATAATTTACACATCCAGTAATGAACTTGGTTAGAGCAGCATCCTGTGTGGAGGGCAGCTTCCCTGCTATCTTCCATTCTAACCATTCAACCCAGTTCCCATCTGAATGGTGTCCCATAGCTTTAGTATTTTCACAGTATGCCCCTTAATCTCTTTGGCTTTGTTAACATTTTATCACTATTCAGTCTCCGCTTGAGAGAGTTGCCAGGGAGATGTTGTCCCTCCCCCTCAGCTGTCCATGCACACAAAGAGAGAGACATTCTTGCTCCAAGCTAGGTGCCATCTTCCCTATCTTATCGTGAGCAGAAAGAGTCTTGGCCACATGTTTCTTGTTACCTAATCATGGCCTGTGTAAAATTTAGATGTCTTGAGTTTGAATCTCCTCTGTTTCTTCTGAACCATGTATGTTTTTGGATTGATGGAACAATTTATGGAGAAGCAAGATCATCACCACTTGAATGTCATCTTAGTGTGACCACTGCGTGTTCATGTTCAAAGCAGACCAGCCATAAGTAGAATATCTGGGGATTCTTGTTTCAGGGTTCATGGAGTATAGATCTATTAGATTTATTTTGATTTTGAATGATTTTAATCTGACATAATATTATTCCTAAACAGGAGCAAAAGTTATTGCAGTATCTCTTGTGTTCTCTAGGCCAATCTCTTAATTTGGGGGCCCCCAAAGCAGACTATGGAGGCTAGAATGCAAGTTATTTAAGAGGTAGACAGAACCATGATAGGACCATGGGGAATGGAAACAGGGAAGCAAAGTAACCAATAAAGAGCATATATCAAGCCAGAAACCACTGAGGGCAACTGGAGAGTAATGTCAAGCAGGAATTTTGTGCCCTAGTGGCCATCATAGTTTGTAGTTCACTGGGACCTTTTCTGTATTATCAGGCAAGAGTGCTCCTGCTTTGGAGACCAGGAGTTCTGAAATAGTGGAGCGATGAGAAGATGAGATTTGTGAGGATGAGATGCATCATGTTCCCCAGTGAGATATTGGAGATGATGATGAGTAAAGCCATTTCTGCTTCCAATTCTTGGCTCCTGGTCCAAATGTGCTCCCTGTTGGAGTCACCATGCCATCTAGAGCTCTCCCAATAGTATGTGCAGTTTATTCTGGAGCAAGGTACCTCATCTGAGCTGGAACCTCGGCTCTGCCTTCAGTAACCCTTTCCAAAGCTCTCTGAGAGAGGCTGATTCTGGGTGGTGCAGTGTCGTGTACCTAGGGAATCCCATGGTCAAGGCTCGTTCCCATATCTCCTTCACTGTAATGGGAGACCTTGGTCAGATACTGTGTTGTGGGGATCAGGAACTCTGTGATACTCTGGAGAGTGATGCAAAATGAGGTTCAGAGGGCAAGAAAGCACACCCACAGCAGGAGTGTCTTTTCCTGTGAGAGTGATTCCCATGTTTTTCTGAGACAGAAGGGTTGAAGTGTAATTAATTTGCCTCCAAATGACTGGTTGGTCTCCTTGAGAAGAGCTCTATCTCAGGGGCTTAGTGTTGGTCTGCGTTGGCAGCAGGTTGGACATTCAGAAGCAGCAAGAGCAGCAATGGCCTTTTGAATGAGAATCCATGTTGCTGGGTCCACTCATAGCCTCCTTCCACTGTGGGCCCTCTGTCTGTATGCCTATGTGCTGTGTCTGGTTTGGCAGATGACAATGGTTAACAAACATCAATCAACTGGCAGAGTCATTGTGGCTCGATCTGGGGACAGGGGAAGCAACTATGACTTTTTATTGAGGTAACCACCATCAGCCTTCTTCTCATTTGTTTGTTCTTCTTCTTATAGGTAGTGATCAGTGCCCTCGCTGATTCTTCTGTATATTGCTTCTATGAATGCCATGTTCTGTTACATATCTCAGAACTCTCAAGGTCATTTCTGCATGGCTGTCATTCCAGCCTTGCCTGGCTTTGTAATAATCATGGCACCCTGACTTTTGCTGGTTGAGGGCTGCCACTTAGCCTCTTTTGCTTCAGGAACCCCACCATTCCATTATCAGAAATGAGCCAAGATCTTTAAATGCTCTGCCTAATGTCTGTAACTAGCTTTCAGAAGAGTGACTATGGGGCTTTTTACTGAGGCTGGTGTCCCTCTTGCCAGTAAACTACTAATGACCTTGGTGAAGGAGGGTCTTTTGAACTGTTCCATAGAACATCATTCCATGTTTCCAGGTAGGTCTTTTATCATCACAAAATCGATTTAATCCAGTATGCCCATGGGCTGTCCTTGGGCTTTATTAGTTCCTTCTTCTACTGTCTGTTATTGCAATTAAGGTGTTTCAGCTTGACTCAGCATGGGCCCTTGCATTTTCCAAGCTTCTAGAAGCCACCATGGAGAAGGCGATGGCACCCCACTCCAGTACTCTTGCCTGGAAAATCCCATGGACAGAAGAGCCTGGTAGTCTGTAGTCCATGGGGTCGTGAAGAGTCAGACATGACTCTATGGGGTCGCACAGAGTCAGACATGACTGAAGCGACTTAGCAGCAGCAGAAGCCACCGTAGAAGTAAGTTCACCATCCTCTGAAGCCCTTACCAGGGTGTTAAATCCAGTATCAGTGGTAGTACCACCAGTCCAAAAAAAAACAAAACTCTCCCTTGTCTTGTCTAGTGACCTGGTTCTCTAGATCAAGCACTCTCAAGCTTAAATCTAAATCCATGGTGCTCTCCTGACCCCTGCCAGTTCTTGGCTAATTTGCACAGGCCCATTACCTACCTGGCTGTGTTTTGCTTAATCCCAGGTATCTGCCTGGCTGCCAGAGGAAAATGACAGCACACCTCTGTTGCCTTACGGAGGGTGGGGGTGGGCTTGGGATAAGAGGTAACTCTCTTTATAGGAAAGGGAAGGGTGGGCTAGCCACAATCTGAAGTCTCTAAAGAATTCAAGGGATATGAGGAATAACAAAGACCAATCCCATACTAACGGTCTCAAGTGTATACAACCAGGTCTTGACCTTGGTATAAGAGAACTGCCTCTGCTGAACACTCCGTCAGCTTTGTCCTCTGTGCTCACTGCGTCTGACTCTTTGCGACCCCATGGACTGTAGCCCACCAGGCTCCTCTGTCTATGGGGATTCCCCAGGCAAGAATACTGAAGTAGATAGCCATTTCCTTCTCCAGGGGATCTTCTCGACCCAGGAATCAAACTCACGTCTCCTGCACTGCAGGCAGATCGTTTACCGCTGAGGCAGCTGGCTTCTCGGCAACTCTAACTATGAAATCCAGAGTTTGGTCATCTACTTCTTTTGCTCTAAGGGCTTGTGGAAGGCAGTAAGGGCCTTTGGAAGCTTCTGAAGTTCTCTGGAATCAATCTCACAATTGATTTTTTTTCCCCTTCACACTTTTTAATGGGTTGTTCATTGCCTCAGCTTGTCACTCTCTCTTTCTAGTGGCTCACTGTGACTTAGCCCCAACCAGACAGTGTTATTGTTGTTTTTATTTTCTTTCATATCTACCCATGCCTGCTTCTCAAACGGTTAAGATTTCTCTGGCTGGGAGAAATGCTACTAGAGCATTCTACCAAGTCAACCCGGAGAATACTTCAACAATTGGGCTGCCACCTCTGCACAGACAGGAGTCAGCAGACTCCCAGTCAAGGGCGAGATGGTAAGGACTTTGGGGCTTTTTGAAAACCAAACAGTATCTGCAACTCTCTTGTTTTAGTGCAAAACTAGACAATATGGAAACGAATGCATGTGGCCAAGAGCCAATACAACATTAAAAAGAAGAAAATAGGTGGTTGCATCATTCCAACTCTATGACTCTGGTAAAGGCAACAGTATGGAGACCATAAAAAGATCAGTGGTTGCCAGGAATTTGGGGATGAACAGAAGAAGCACATGGGATTTTTAGGGCAGTGAGACTGTTCTGCCTGATACTGTAACAGTGAATACATGTCATTATACCTTAGTCAAAAGACATTGAACACACTGCAGAAAAAGCAAACCATATTGTAAACTATGGCCTATCTTTAATAAGATTGAGCCAGTACTGCCTCATCAATTGTAACAAAAACACTGCCTTAATGCAAGATGTTAACAATAGGGTCAAGTTTGGGGGGAACGTGAGAGGATTCTGCTCAATTTTTCTGTATACCTAAAACTGCACCTTAAAAAGTCTATTAATTTTAAAAACCTGAAGTTAAATTAAAGACTTTTGCATACAGATTAAAACAACAGCAAAACAGGTGGCAGGTGGAATCTGGCCCTTGGGACTGTAGTTTGCCCAACCCCCCCCCCCCAAACCTCCCCCCCACCACACACACACACACACGCCCCACATAGGTTGTCCATGTGTGACATAACAACCAGCATAAGGTTTGCATTGCCAGCAGGGAAATGAAGGATCCAGTTCCCACCACCTATCTTGCTTTCTCAGACCATCCTTGATACTATGTCAGTTCAGATACCCTGGGAAAGAGACACTGAGATGGAATTTACAGTGTAAGAGGCTTATGGGAGGGGCGGGTAACACCTATGAGAAATGGAGGGGGAGAAAACAGGATTGGCAGGGAAGGTTTTTGCACCACATTACATAGCCAGAGAGATATTGGGCAACTCAAGGGGACTCTGGAGCCAAGATTATACCCAGAGGAGGTGGCTAGTCAGAAATGGCCAGGCAGGCCCTTGTGTTTGACCTGTACTGACCCACTGGCTGGGACCTGCTTCAATATGGGGTTAGACCCGAAAGCACTGCAGAGAGACTGTCAGCAACTGCTCTCCTCAGAGCTCCTTGGTAAGCTCTTTCTTGAAAGGTCTGAGAGGGCATCCCCAGGGCTGTGGAGGGTGCCAGTTTCTCTCTTTTTTTTCTTTCCAATTTCACTGTGTACTTTAAGGTACACAACATAATGATTTGATATGTGTGTCTACTGGAGAATGATTACCGCAATCATGATTATGTAATACCCATCCTTTCACACAATTACAAAATTTTTTCTTGTTATAAAAACTTTTATGATCTACTCTCATAGCAATTTTCAAATATACAACACCACAGTACTAACTGTAGTCACCATGCTGTGTATTACATCTCTGGGAGTTATTTATCTTATAACTGAAAGTTTATGCCTTTTTGACAACTTTCACACATTTTGCCCATGCCCTGCCCCACCCCCTCCTGTCTGGCAACCACACATCTGTTGTTTCTATTAGGTTTTTTTTTTTTTTTTTTTAACATTCCACATAGAAGTGGTAGCATACAGTATTTGTTTTTCTGTTTGTCTTTATTTTACTTAGTATAATGCCCTCAGGTCAATCCAGGTTGTCACAAAAGTCAAGATTTCCTTCTTTTTCATGGCTGAATAACAGATGACCCTTGAAAACATGGGTCTGAACTGTGCTGATCTACTTATATGTGGGTTTTTTTCAATAAATAACCATGAACAGAGAGGGCTGTTATACACAAATTTTTTAATTAATTTATTTTTTAATTGAAGGATAAATGCTTTACAGAATTGTGTTGGTTTCTGCTAAACATCAACATGAATCAGCCATAAGTATATATATGTCCCCTTCCTAATGAACCTCCCTCCCACCCCATCCCACCCCTCTAGGTTGTTACCTAGACAACCTAGTTGTTACCTACTCCGTTTGAGTTCCCTGAGTCATACGGCAAATTCCCGTTGGCTCTCTATTTTACATATGGTAGTATAAGTTTCCGCGTTACTCTTTCCATACATCCCACCCTCTCCTTCCTCCCCAGCCCTGCCCCCGTGTCCATAAGTTTGTTCTCTATGTCTGTGTCTCCACTGTTGCCCTGCAAGTAATTTCATCAGCACCATCTTTCTAGATTCCTTGTATATGTGTTAGTATATGATATTTGTTTTTCTCTCTCTGACTTACTTCACTCTGTATAATGCACTCTAGGTTCATCCACCTATTTAGAACTGGCTCAAATGCATTTCTTTTTATGGCTAGTAATATTCCATTGTATATATGCTTCTTTATCCATTCATCTGTCAATGGACATCTAGGTTGCCTCCATATTGTAGCTATTGTAAATAGTGTTGCAATGAACATTGGGGTACATCTGTCTTTTTCAATTTTGGTTTCCTCAGAGTATATGCCTAGTAATGGGATTGTTGAGTAACATGGTGGTTTTATTCCTAGTTTTTAAAGAAATCTCCATACTGTCTTCCAGAGTGGCTGTATCAATTTACATTCCTACCAACAATGAAAGAGGGTTCCCTTTCCTCCACACACTCTCCAGCATTTATTGTTTGTAGACTTTTCGATGATGGCCATTCTGACCAGTGTATACACAGAGTTTTGACTGCAGGAGGTTGACACCTCTAACCCCCATGTTGTTCAAGGGCCAGCTGTTTTCCATTGTATGTTTTTTCACTTGCTTTTTACCCATTCTTCTGTCCATGGATGTTCCCGTTGTTTCCATGGCTTGGCTACTGTGAATGATAATACAGTGAACATGGGCATGCAGATATTTCTTTGACATAGGAATATCGTTTTCTTCACATATATACCCAGACATCAAATTTCTGGATCATAGAGTAGTTTTTATTTTTTAATCTCATGTATCTTATTTAAGTCTCTGTGTGATCATATATCTGAAGTGAATCTCTTATAAGCAGCATAATTGGATCTTTTCAAAAATCTATTTAGCCATGCTATATCATTTCACTGGAGAATTTACTTCATTTACATTTAAAGATGTTATCAATAGGAATGGACTTACTATTGACACATTGTTCATTATAATGCCTTCGTTCTTATTCTTTTTCTCTTCCTTTGTAATTTAATGATTTTTCTGTAGTGGTATGCTTAGATCCCTTTTTCTTTATCTTTTGTGTATTTTTTATAGATTTTTACTTGTGGTACCATAAAGCTTATATAAAATATATTTGTAACAGTATATTTTAAGCCAATAACAACTTAAGTTTGAACACATAATATAGCTCTGTAATTTTACTTTTCCTCTTCCATGTTTTATGTTTTTGATAGTATAATTTATATCACTTAGCCTTATATAGCCATTAACAAATTATTGTGGTTATAGTTACTTTTACTACTTTTTAGGTTTTAATCTTCATACTAGATTTATAAGTGATTTACTCTGACCATTACAACATTAGAATATTCTGAATTTAACTATATATTTACTTTACTGGTGAGAGTTATTCTTTCATATGTTTTTCAGTTACTAATTAGTGTCCTTTAATTTCAGTTCAAAGATGTCCTTTTAATACTTTGTAGGGCAGGTTTAGTGCTTGTCTAGAAAACTGTCTTCCTTCAATTCTAAATCACAAGTTTGCCATGATAAGTATTCTCAGTTGGCAATTTTTCCTTGCACTTTGATTACATCATGCCACTCCCTTCCAGCCTGCAAAGTTTCTGCTGAAAAGATCAACTGATAGTTTTGTGAGGTTCCCATATATGTAACAAATTGTTTTTCTCTTGCTGCTCTTAAGATTCTCTCCTTGTCTTAACTTTAGTCATTTAAATCATAACATTTCTTAGCAGAGTCTCTTTGTGTTTTCTTATTTTAAATTCTCTGGGCTTCCTGGATCTAGATGTCTGTTGCCTTCCCCAGGTTAGGGAAGTTTTCAACCATTATTCTTTAGGTAAGTTTTCTGACCCTTTCTCTCTCTATTCTCCTTCTGGGATCCCTATAATGCAAATGTTGATCCACTTGATATTGTCCTGCTGCTGCTGCTGCTAAGTCGCTTCAGTCATGTCCGACTCTGTGCGACCCCATAGATGGCAGCCCACCAGGCTCCCCTGTCCCTGGGATTCTCCAGGCAAGAACACTGGAGTGGGTTGCCATTTCCTTTTCCAATGCATGAAAGTGAAAAGTGAAAGTGAAGTCGCTCAGTCGTGTCTGACCTTCAGCGACCCCATGGACTGCAGCCTCCTAAAAGGTCCCTTAAACTATGTTCATTCTGTTTATTCTTCTTTTTTTTTGCCTGCTGATGAGATGAATTCCTCTGCCCCATGTTCATGTTTGCTGATCTTTTCTTCTACTTTATCTAGTCTATGGTCAAACGGCCTCTATTAAATTTTTCAGTTCAGTTATTATATTCTTCAGCTCTGTGATTTCCAGTTGGTACTTTCTTATATTTTCTCTCTCTCTTGAAATTCTCACTTTGTTCATGTATTGTTCTCCTGACATGGTGAGCATCTTTGTAACCATTTTTGGGACTCTTTATCAAGTAAATCACCTTTGTTTCATTAAGGTCTGTTTCTGGAGTTTTATCTTGTTCTTTTGTTTGGAAAGTGTTCCTGTTTATTCATTTTCCTTGACACTTTGTGTTGATTTTTTCACTTTAAATAAAACAGCTATTGCTCCCAGTCCTAAAGGAATGGCCTTATGTAGAAAATGAAACTTATCAGCCCTAGTCCTTAATTCTCTCTCAAATATTTGTGGTTGTTTAAACTGACTCCTTTGTTTTAGTGGCTCCCAATATTTTTGAGTGTACCAAGACCTGTCAGTGTCCCAGAGGGAGGATCTCAGGCAGCACCTACATGCTGGTTGATTGGAAGCTGGAACCTCAGGCAGCAGTTTCTAAAGTGTGCGAGTAGATCTCTTTCAGAGAAAGACTGGGAGCTGGATGTTTTTGTCTGCTCCCACTGCACTGAGTCCTAGGGGAGATAGCTGGTTAAGAGCTGATTCTTGTTGGCTACTGTCCGGTGGGACCTGTGAACAGGAGCCCCACTGGCTACCATAGCCATGTGATCAAAGAGTGCATCTTCTGGCCAAGAGACAGAAAAGTCAGTGCTCCAGACATATGCAAAAGCATCTTTCAGGAAGTTATTAGTGACCTGTAAGAGGGCAGAGAAAGGATCCAGAGATGGCTCCCAGTGGCCTCCCTGGTCTCCAGAGACAACCTCTGTCACCCTAGATGTGTGCTAAATTAGGAGATTAACCCTCAGGCTGTACTGTTTAAGAATGCAAATAGGCCTCTTTCAGGAAAACACTTCAGGATGGGCATTTCTAATTGCTGCCTCTGTACTGAGCCGATGGGATGTCCACGGGGAGTCCTCAGGGGTCTGTTAAGAACTGTTTGTTTGCTATAATCTGGTGCACCTCGTGGATGCAAGCCCTATTGGCTTTCTGAGCTAGGTATTTAGGGGGGCCTCCATAGCGCTTCCCTGGTGGCTCAGGTGGTAAAGAATCTGCCTGCAATGCGGGAGACCTAGGTTCAGTCCCTGGGGTGGAAAGATTCCCTGGAGAAGGGCATGGCAACCCACTCCAGTATTCTGGCTGGGAGAATCCCATGGACAGAGGAGCCTGGCAGGCTACAGTCCATGGGGTCGCAAATAGTTGGACACGACTGAGTGACTTTCACTTCCATCTCCCAGGTGGAAATATTAAAAGTTGGGCCACTTGATGTTGGGTCTAAACCATTCCACCTCAGGGAGAAACTGAAAATTGGGACCTCCCTTCTGATTGCAGGGTGGAGTTTATGGTGAGTATGTTTCATCCTGTCCTTTTTGATGTAGGTCTTTTTTTTTTTCCCTTATTCACCTAATGTACAGGAGCCACTCAGTTTCTGGAGGTTTTTTCAGAGGAAATTGTTCTGTGTGTCTGTGGGAAAACACGAGTTCAGGAGCTTCTGATGTCACCATCTTGGATTGGAACAGTCAACTAAAAAATAGTCACAATCTGAAAGTAGAGAGTTTTTTATTTTATTTGGTGGGATTGTTAAGGACTCCAAGCCCAGGAGACAGCATCTCAGTAGCTCTTAAAAAACTGCTCTGAGGAGGCAGGAGAGGGAGTCTGGCTACATAACAGTTTGTAACAAAGGGGACAGGCAATCTGAACATCAAATATTATTCATAAGTAGTGAGAGCTGGACCGTAAAGAAGGCAGAACGCCAAAGAATTGATGCCTTCAAACTGTGGTGCTGGAGAAGACTCCTGAGAGTCCCTTGGACAGCAAGGAGATCAAACCAGTCAGTCTTAAGGAAGATAAATCCTGAATATTCACTGGCAGGACTGCTTGCTGACGCTAAAGTTCCAGTATTTTTGGTCATCTGATGTGAACAGACGACTCATTGGAAAAGTCCCTGATGCTGGGAAAGACTGAGGGCAGGAGGAGAAGAGGGCATCAGAGGATGAGATGGCTGGACAGCATCATTGATGCAATGAACATGAATTTGGGCAAACTCTGGGAGATGTGGTGAGGAACAGGGAGGCCTGGTTGTGCTGCAGTCCATGGGGTCACAAAGAGTCAGACACGACTGGGCGAATGAACAGCAACAACAGTAAGGAAAACCGGATATCAAGCTAAGGAATTTAGCATTCTTCTATATACGGGAAGACGCAAGCCTCTGGCTCACTGAATTCATTCCTTTCATATGCACTTCAGCTATCTGGGGCCAAATCCTGTTTCCTGCCCCCATAAGGGGTGGCAAGTGTGGGGCTGCTGCTTGCATCTGCTCACCAGCTCCTCAGCAATCATGGTGAAGGGTGGCTGGATCACAGGCATTGTGTTCCCTTTGGGGAGCCCTCATTCACACTGAGAGGCCAGAAATCACTGGTGTCTGTCACATTTCTTGCCTACCAATATGGCAGGAAATATTGCATTTCACAGAACTCTTTGCACAGGACACCAGTTTCTTAAGACAGTCTCCCTCAGCCTTTCAACCAGAATCATATAATCCTAGATCTACTTTATAATTGAGGCAAAAACTACCCTTTAAAAGAATGAGAGAAGAGCAGCTGCAGGGGGCAGCAAAGACAGGGTAGACACCAGAAGTCACCATTTTTTTCTATTCTTTTACTAACGGAGGAAGCTTAAAATATTGAACAGAGGTTCCCTGAAGTCAAGAATTATCCTCATCTCTAGTCTCTTCTTTCATCACTGAGTGATGCTTTACGGTGGTTTATAGCTCATGATGTACTTTTCCCTCACCCAGTTTTTAAAATTATAGGCTGTCTTTTCTCCTGAGTGATCCAAATTTCCTGAAGCTGGAGCCTGAGTCTTAGTTTGGGTTTTCCTAAAAGCTGAACCTGAGATAAGAATTTGGGATGACATCCTGTATAAACTGCCCCACACCTGGAAAACAGGAGTGTATGAAGGGAAGCATCAGATAGGGATGAAGGAAGCGCCACCTTGAGGTGCAGTATCGAAGTCCATGATCCAGCTTGTCACCCTTCTGCAAAGGTATGCTTCTCAGTTGTTCCTGAAAAACAACTTAGCTCTTCCAAGCTGCACATAGAAAAGGGTCTGGACTGGCAAAAGCCAAGCTCCTCAGAAGTCCGGTGTGAGCCTGGGGAGCACACTGCCAGCATGAATAAGACATAAACAGCTCCTCAGGTGTGAAGTCATAAGTGGCTGAGAGCATGTACCATGGGCATCTGGAAACTGCTGTGGCCCACTTGCCTAAACTGTAAATATTCAAAATAGGTCATTCCTTTGGTTTAAAACTGTTTTGTTTAAGCAGAACATAATGGTGCATGTAAGGAATGCCACATTGTCTGGATGTGAGCTGCCGCAGTGGCTTAAGGAATCAGAGTAAGTTCAACAGCTTGGCAAGTTAAGGTAAATGTGAGGACAGGGTATTCTGAAAGCAAAGCACGAGAGACCCTTGATGTGTTTTATTCAAATCTGGCCCGACGATGGGGCTTTCTAAAGTTACTACCAGGATACCCCCAAAGACCCCTTGAGTCACTAATTGCACGACCAATTAAAATTTCCTTGTGTCCTTGGGGGCTGACTATTTTGCTTCATTGTCTGGCTTCCTGCTTGGTGCTGGATCCTCCCCTAGGGGCTTTTCCATTTGCCTGACAACCATCTGACTCTGAAATACAAGTATCTAAGGTCAAGATCTGGTCTTCCATCTTGACATGAAGAGAGAACAGTACCTACAATGGGCATTGCAGTATTTTGGAGAGGCCTCAAGAATGACTGATAGTCTACAGTTGGGTGTCTAGAATGACACCCCGTGAAGAACTGCTAGGCTAGGACTGGGAGATGGAGCACCAGTTTCTTCAGTCCCATTGCCCTGAGCACAGTTCTGTGTCAACACAACAGTGCAGGTTTATTCACCTAGGTTTCCTGATCACCATCCAGTACCTTCTCACACAGGAATGTTACACAGAGTTTCAGTTCAGTTCAGTTCAGTCGCTCATTTGTGTCTGACTCTTTGCGACACCATGAATCGCAGCACGCCAGGCCTCACTGTCCATCACCAACTCCTGGAGTTCACCCAGACTCACGTCCATCAAGTCAATGATGCCATCCAGCCATCTTATCCTCTGTCGTCCCCTTCTCCTCCTGCCCCCAATCACTCCCAGCATCAGGGTCTTTTCCAATGAGTCAACTCTTCGCATAAGGTGGCCAAAGTATTGGAGTTTCAGCCTCAGCATCAGTTTACTAATGTTCAAAACCCCTACAGCTTAAAGTATGAACCCATGGGACCTGAAAGAGTATATGGGTACAGTTTCTGCCTGCATAAAGTAGACTGTAACACGATGTATGAACAAAGTTCACTGGACTGAATCAGGAGTTCTGGGACCCACAGCAAGTCCAGCTCTCAGAGATGACTTACTTTGGACAAATCATTTACTCAGATGCTCCAGATGAGGTTGTCAGTGTTAGAACAAGTGCCAGCAAGTCACTGATTACCAAATGGAGTTAAATAAAAACCAGTTTATAAGTATAAACCACTATTTTTAATAAGTATTGAGACTTTCTTGGTGGTCCAGTGGTTAAGACTTTGCACTCCCAGTGGAGGAGGTCTGAATTTGATCCCTGGTCAGGGAACTAGTCCCATCACTTCATGGGAAATAGATGGGGAAACAGTGGAAACAATGTCAGACTTTATTTTGGGGGGCTCCAAAATCACTGCAGATGGTGATTGCAGCCATGAAATTAAAAGATGCTTACTCCTTGGAAGGAAAGTTATGACCAACCTAGATAGCATATTGAAAAGTAGAGACATTACTTTGGCAACAAAGGTCCATCTAGTCAAGGCTATGGTTTTTCCAGTGGTCATTTATGGATGTGAGAGTTGGAGTGTGAAGACAGCTGAGTGCCGAAGAATTGATGCTTTTGAACTGTGGTGTTGGAGAAGACTCTTGAGAGTCCCTTGGACTGCAAGGAGATCCAACCAGTCCATCCTAAAGGAGATTAGTCCTGGGTGTTCATTGGAAGGACTGATGCTGAAGCTGAAACTCCAGTACTTTGGCCACCTCATGCAAAGAATTGACTCATTGGAAAAGACTCTGATGCTGGGAGAGATTGGGGGCAGGAGGAGAAGGGGACGACAGGGGATGAGATGGCTGGATGGCATCACCGACTCGATGGACATGAGTCTGAGTGAACTCCGGGAGTTGGTGATGGACAGGGAGGCCTGGTGTGCTGCAATTCATGGGGTCACAAAGAGTCAGACATGACTGAGTGACTGAACTGAACTGAACAGGGAACTAGACTTCACATGCCGCAACTTGAGATCCACATACCACAACAAAGATCGAACATTCTATGTGCCATCACCAAGATCCAGTGCAGCCAAATAAATAAATACTAAAAATATATATATTGATATTATATTAATAAGAAATGAAAGTGAAAGTATGAGCCACTCAGTCATGTCCAACTCTTTGCGGCTCCCAAGGACTACAGCCTGCCAGGCCCCTCTGTCCATGGAATTCTCCAGGCAAGAACACTGGAGTAGGTAGCCATTCTCTTCTCCAGGGTATCTTCCCAACCCAAGGATCAAACCCAGGTCTCCTGTACTGCAGGCAGATTCTTTACTGTCTGAGCCACCAGGAAATAATCAGCACCCAAGGCCATTAAGTATTAGTTTTTAATAAGTAAAAGCATATTTAATAAGTATTTTAAAACCACTGTTTCATAATTATAAACCACCATTCTAAGTTATTTTCTTAGACTTATTTCTTAGATAGTTTAGTTTCTAAGAAAGTTATTTTCTTAGTTTAGTTTCTAAGCGAATCACCTAAAAGTTTACTGGGTTTATATTTTAGAACCAAAGTTGCTATGGTATAGTAGGTTGTTTTCTTTCTGTGGAACATAATATCTCTTATCTCATAAAAGTCCTCCCCCCCCATCACCACCATTTCCATTTTAGTAGACCCCCAAAGCAGTGCATATAAGCCAGGGACCATCATGCTTTTGGCAAGCAGCACCTCCAAAGAAGAGGGATCCATACAGAAAAGATTGCTGAACTACAGTAAGGAATACCCCTCCCAAGGCAAGTAAAAGAGGTCACATGCCTTAACCAGAAAGCAGAGATCCAAGAGGGTAGGGACAGTCTATGTCTTACCCACCTGTTTCCAGCTATGCTCATTCAGTATATGTTTGGGGCATAATCTATTTTGCAAGAGTTATTATTGTTCTTCAGTTGCTAAGTTGTGTCTGAGTCTTTATGACCCATGGACTGCAGCATGCTAGGCTCCCCTGTCCTTTACTCTCTCCCAGAGCTTGCTCAAATTCATGTCCATTGAGTTGGCAATGCCATCCAACCATCTTGTTCTTTGTCACTCCCCTTCTCCTCCTGCCCTCAATCTTTCCCAGCATCAGGGTATTTTCCAATGAGTTGGCTCTTCACATAGGGTGGTCAAAGTATGGAGCTTCAGCATCAGTCCTTTCAATGAATGTTTAGGATTGATTTCCTTTAGGATTGACAGGTTTGATCTCCTTACTGTGCAAGGGACTCTCAAGAGTGTTATCCAACACCACAGTTCAAAAGCATCAGTTCTTCAGTGCTCAGGCTTCTTTATGGTCCAACTCTCACATCTGTACACGACTACTGGAAAAACCATAGCTTTGACTATACAGACCTTTGTTGGTAAAGCAATATCTCTGCTTTTTAATATGCTATCTAGATTTGTCACAGCTTTCTTTCCAAAGAGCAAGCATCTTTTAATTTCATGGCTGCAGTCACCATCTGCAGTGATTTTGGAGCCCAAGAAAAGAAAATTTTTCACTGTTTCCACTTTTTCCCCTTCTATTTGCCATGAAGCGATGGGACCAGATGCCATGATCTTCATTTTTTGAATGTAGAGTTTGAAGCCAGCTTTTTAACTCCTCTTTCACCCTCATCAAGAGGGTCTTTAGTTCCTCTTCACTTTCTGCCATAAGGGTGCTGTCATCTGAGTATCTGAGGTTATCGATATTTCTCCTGGTAGTCTTGATTCTAGTTTGTGCTTCATCCAGCCTGGCATTTCACATGATATACTCTGCATATAAGTTAAATAAGCAGGGTGACAATGTACAGCCTTGTTGTACTTTCTCACTTTGGAAGCAGTCCATTGTCCAAGTCCAGTTCTAACTGTTGCTTCTTGACCTGCATACAGGTTTCTCAGGATGCAGGTAAGGTGGTCTGGTATTCCCATCTCTTTGAGAATTTTCCACAGTTTGTTGTGATCCACACAGTCAAAGGTTTTAGTGTAGTCAATCAAGTAGACATAGATGTTTTTCTGGAATTCCCTTGCTTTTTCTATGATCCAGTGGATGTTGGCAATTTGATCTCTGGTTCCTCTGCCTTTTCTAAACCCAGTTTATGTATCTGCAAGTTCTCAGTTCACATACTGCTGAAGCCTAGGTTGACAGATTTTGAGCATAATCTTACTAACATGTGAAATGAGTGCAACTGTATGGTAGTTTGAACATTCTTTGGCATTGCCCTTCTTTGGGATTGGAGTGAAAGGGGAGCTCAACAGAGCCATGTATGCTGGTGTTTTGAAATGCGGTCCCCTCCACGTTGCCGTTGACAGAACCGGTCTTTCCTCTGGCCTCCCTGGGATTCGTACTCTTCTGAGACCTACACCTGTTAGTCCAACTCTTTCCTCTTCTCTGGTTTATGTTTGCTCTGCTTTGGCCTTTCAGCCTCTCCTCTCCTTCTTGGGGTCCTCTGTTAGTCAGCCTCTGATTGGGCTGATTAGCTTAAAGCGGCCCTTCTCCTCCCAAGAACTATGTATCTTTACCCATAGTTGTGGGACCCCAGATGTCCTAAGACTGCATGAATCAGTCACATGCTGATCATTTCTTCCCAGGAAGCCCTCTCAGAAGCTACCCAGTTGCGGCTCCATCCAGCCAAGGTGTCTCACGGCTCTGTGAGCTCTGCTGTGTGGTTAGACACTGCCATCTCCTGGTCGAAGCACTGAGCCTGGTCCCAGCTGGTCTGTCCCAGCAGTTAACTCTTGGGCTTGTTACGTGCTCCCCGTCTACAGTGCTAGCCAGAATTGAAGAGATACTCCTGACCCCACCTCCCCACATCTTATAAGCCTTATGACTTAGAGAATTACTGCTGGTATTGCCCTGTGTTGTTGTTGTTCAGTCACTAAGCTGTGTTCAACTCTTTGCAACTCCATGGACTGCAGCATGCCAGGCTGCCCTGTCCTTCACTATCTCCTGGAGTTTGCCCAAACTCATGTCCGTGGAATCGGTGATGCTATCTAACCATCCCATCCTCTGTCACCCCCTTCTCCTCCTGCCCTCAATCCTTCCCAGCAACAGCGTCTTTCCCAATAAGTCAACTCTTTGCATGAGGTAGCCAAAGTATTGGAAGTTCAGCTTCATCATCAGTCCTTCCAATGAATATTCAGGGTTGATTTCTCTTAGGATTGACTGGTTTAATCTCCTTGCTGTCCAAGGGACTGTCAAGAGCCTTCTCCAGCACCACAGTTTGAAAGCATCAGTTCTTCGACGCTCAGCCTTCTTTATGGTCCAACTCTCACATCTGTACATGACTACTGGAAAGACCATAGCTTTGACTATACAGACCTTTGTCAGCAAAGAGATAGATATCTTTGCTTTTTAATACACTGTCTAGGTTTGTCATAGCTTTCCTTCCAAGGAGTAAATGTCTTTTAATTTCAGGCAGTGACTGGCAGCAGTCACCGTCCGCAGTGATTTTGGAGCCCATGGAAAGAAAATCTGTCACTGCTTCCACTTTTTCCTCTTCTATTTGCCATGAAGTGATGGGACCAGATGCCCCGTGGGCCCATCTAAAATCCATACCTCCCTCAGAGTCCAAGTACATCGTCCCCATAGAGGGACATTGACTTTGGATCCAGACCTCATTGTTTTATCATCAACTGAGCTGGTGAAATGAGTCATCTGAAAGGGATCTTAAAATGCACTGTTTTAATTTGGATGCATACTTGTCTTCATGTGGATTTCTAAGCAGTCTGTCTTAGTAACCAGGGTTAGATCAGGTTTTTATACAGTAGCTTTTAGAGTTAGCTTTCTGATGGATAATTCCATATAAATAGAAAACAATCTCTTGTGAAGTTGTTAATCTGTTTAGTAGATAAACTCCGCCAGGCATAAAAAGCCTACTTTGCCAAAAGAGAAACTAGCTAAATGGGATATTCAACATCTCTGTTGAAGGTAAGGAGCTGAGACCAAATGTGCTAAATATCCTCTGTCATCTAAACTCTTTAGCTGAACCTATAGATACTATCCTCTCTCATTCTTCATTCCTAGACTTTCATGGCACAGGGGATCCTCATGGGCGGAGCTAGCTCTTTCCTGGCTTCCCTGGTGGCTCAGACAGTAAAGAATTTGCCTGCAATGAGGGAGACCCGGGTTTGATCCCTGGGTCCGGAATATCCCCAGAGAAGGAATTGGCAACCGACTCCAGGATTCTTGCCTGGAAAATCCCCTGGACAGAGGAGCCTGGCAGGCTACAGTTCATGGGGTCCCAAAGAGTCAGACACAACTGAGCAACTAACACTCACTCACATGGAATCACCAGCTCTATTTCAGGAATTCACTCAGGATCATAATAGGGAAAGATTTCTGTTCCTTTGGTCAGAAATAACCAGATACCCAAGGGCAGATATAGTCCCTGAAACCAAGCAGGCTTTCAGGAATTAAAAGAAACTGCCAGACGTGTGTGTCTAGAACTGGGTAAAATGAGCCTTTAGCCTGAAGGTCTAAATGTATAGGAAGTTCTTTCCAGCTTATAACAGATTATTCAGTAAACTTGGGACATTAAAAACTTTGCCTTAGCCTGTGTGGACCTCCAAGTCTATCCCAAACAAAAGAGAGATGGGAATTCATCTGGATCAGAGGCTTCAGTTAATCTGCTTAGTTACTACGATGTTGGGTATTAACTATACCCCATGCTCATTTGATTCTTTGAAGGACTGGATAAACTTTGAACAAGCAAAACAATTCTCCTCTGCACCCTTAATAGAGATTAATTTCAACTTACCTGCTGCCGCTTTCCAAAAGACTAATTGAGAAAAGTGGTATTTGTGAAGAACTGATTAGTGGTTATGCAGCACATCCAATTCTTGTTATTCTACATTCCAGCCTCAGATTGAAAAGAACCCTCATGTACTTGGACGATATTTTCTTGGCCTCTCACACAATCACGTTTGCTGTGTTATATTTTGGTGTCACGCCTTCAGCTTTCATCAAGGGATGCTATTTAAAAAAAAAAAAGAAAGAAAGAAAAAACAAACCCAGGCTAATGAAATCCCTCACTGTCTTTGCTCCAGGAATATGGAAGAGGTTGCTCACTGTATCCCTTAGCTCTTGCTCTAAAAACGTCCTCATGAAAATTGTCTGACAAATTTGCCTGCTCAGAGAATCTTGGCATCCCTTAAGTAACAGGCATCATTTTTCCTCGGTTGATAAGAGTGAAATAAATAACTCTTCTGGTACGTTGCCAATCAGGAACTTAGAGCCTTATTCAAAGGTCAGAGATGCAGGCACCAATGGGAGGATATGGCTCATCTAGCCCTGATGGGGTTGTTTCCTCTATGGGGTTGGAGACACCAGACACAGGAGGCTAAAACATCTTGCTTTGTGCTGCCCAGAATGAGATCTCAATTGTGAGGCTCCTGAACTAAGTGATCATCAGAGATCATTTTGGAGGAATCTTTCCCTGCTAGTCTATGAAGTTACTGATACTGGGGCTTGTACAGGGTACACCATCAAGGTCCCTAGCTTGTAGCTATGTTACACTCTCCATAAAGGCCAAGTTATTGGCCTATCCCCCACAGGTTTGTTTTGGTTTTGTTTGTTTTTGCCAAATATTGCAGGGAAGAGGACACTGATTTCTAGCTATTTGCAAATGTACTATCTCACATGTCCCTGGAATAATTATCTCAAGTTTTTCTCCTCACCTGGCCATTGCAAGCTGCTGCTTTTCTGTTACCGATTCAGCTGTCTCTTGGTGACCCCCATGACCGTCTTCCTCCCAAACTCAGGAAGGCAAAGCAACAATTACATGTCAAAAATGCCAGTCTTGCTACTCAGTAGCAGGATCAGAATTCAGACCAAGGCCCTTGAATCTGGGGCCCCATGGTAGAGGCTGCTGCCCTGCGTCCCAGCTGCTCAGGAAGAGGTGTTTCCACAATGCCATTTTTGACACCAAGAGGATATTTGCGCATTCCCAGCACTCTTGTCTGTCTCCACATGGATCTCACCTCCACCCGCAGAAATACTCCAAGCCTCCTTACTTCCCCTAGTCTAAAAATACATCTCATCCCTCACCCCAGAATTAACATGGAAATGTCTTTCCCCAGTACCTAGGACTCATGGTATAGCCTCATGGGACTGCTGTGGTGTGGTCTTGTGGCATTGGGCTTCCCTCATAGCTCAGTTGTTTAAGAATCTACCTGCAAAGCCGGAGACCCCAGTTCATATTTCTGGGTTGGGAAGATCCACTGGAGAAGGAATAGGCTACCCACTCCAGTATTCTGGCCCGGAGAAGTCCATGGACTGTATAGTCCATGGGGTCGCAAAGAACTGGACACGACTGAGCGACTTTCACTTTTCACTTGCATTTGTGGTACTTTGACATATTTCCCCAAACCTGGGTCATTCCACATTGACTATGGTTAGATTGTTATCCTACAAAAGGTCTCCTAGAGATGGATCAAGGTTTCAACAAAATAGAACTCCAAGTATGTAAATGTTTATATGTAAATCCAATACTTCCTACCTTAAGTATATTCCAGTATCAAACTATTATGTGATTTTAAATTGATCATTATACCAACTATGATTTTTTTTTGGATCATAGTTTTGATTTGGATCATAATTTTTCAATTAGTACATTGACATAATAAGCAAATTCTAACACAAGAATGAACACTATTAATCTCCATCATAAGCTTGACTGCCATGACCCCCCCAACAGAGAGTATCCTTTCAAAGATATTCCAAGTCTATACAATTTGATTAATAAGTTTTTATTAAAACCTTGTAAATTCATGATGAAATTATTGAATTTTCTGTAGTAAGGTCTAACTTTTAATATCTTGGAATGGGATACTTCCTTAACAAGAGTAGCTGACATAATTATTGGCAATCAGCCTGTAAAATTACACAGATATTATTTATGAACTGGTCAGTTGTGGTAGCCCCATCATTTTAGATATCCTTTGCCTTTTATCACAGTCTTCTTGATTTCATACTTTGGCATGCATTTTCCAGAAGATTAAAATCTTTAACTTACCCTTAGGGCTTGATGAGTAAATGAACAATAATTATAAAATATACTTGATTAATAGAGTTCATCCAAAAGCAGAGTGGTGCTCAAAGTTAATTTATCTGGAATCACTTTAATGTCTCAAGTTGTGTAATATGAAAAAGCAATGTGGGTTGTGATTCTTATCAACATTTTGTTATTGCCTGATTAAATACCAAGCAAGCCCTAGATTTAAAGAGATGCCAGTTGATGATTAAAAGCAATCCCACTGTCTAATGAATTCCACAACCAAGTTAGTTTCCTCTTGAAATATATACTCATGGGATTAAAATCACCTCAAAGCCAAGTCAGTGATGGAGCTACCATCTTGTCCCCACTATCTGGGACAAATAACCCTTAGTTTTCCTCACACTGGATGTTCTGGCAGGATAAGCAGGGAGGTACAGTAGCTCAAGGACTCTTCAGTAGCCTTGCCAAACTTTCCTTAGAGTTGCACTCAGTTTAAGAAGCTTCCACGCAACCTTACTTCTTTCCACAGGAGATTAGACATGCAATGTAGCCTACTGGCTCTCTCAGCTTCATCCAGCTCTCTCTCCATTTTCTCTGATAGGCGTTTTCTCTAATGTCTGACTTCATCCATATATAGTGGGCTATGTCACATTCTTCAGGGTGTCCTTCATGCACTTCGTGTCCTCGGGTCATGTCCTCATGACCTCAGATCCCTTTGAGCCAGACTGTAACCCTCTGGCTGCCACTCTGACCATCTGCTGATGACAGTGATTGTGTCCCCTAGGTTTCTGATGCTTATGCACTATTGCCTGCCTCTACTGTTTCAAAATCTGATCCTGCTCTTTGCTCCCAGTGGCGCCAGTCTTAGAGTGGCATCTCCTACTGTCAACTCTGGCTGGGGCAGCCACCACCGAACTTTTTAGTGATGCTGATGCCTTCCTCATTAGCTCATACTCAGTGCTTTGGTAGACAGTGTCTCCACCATGCCATCCTGTGAAGCAGTTTAGGCTGGCTGAAACTCTTCAAAGGACTGACATCTTTATCTGGTCATAAGGGACCTTGATGCTACCTAGGGTATGACCCGAGGGAACGACACAAGTGCAATAGTAATGAATGACCTGGAGGTCTGGCTGTCTATTTTGCTGTCTGTCCTCCAGCCCCATTCATACTCAATCCTAGTTGTACCATTCCATCCATCCAATCCAAAGAATTTGTGGGTTCTGGTTTAACCCAGTTTATGAAGGGCAATGTTGGCTGCATCGTCACTTGATATACCATGTTAGATGCTCTGTCTACAGCGAGGCCCAATAGTGAGCCAGAAGCTGTTTTTCAAACAGTAATTCTCTGCTGCAAATAACCTTGTCCAGAACCCTAGTAGACTAGGTTATGATTCTCCCATTGAGGCTTATGTGAATTCCCCATGGCATCCTTCTGGCCCAAGAAACTTCCTTTGGGGTAGAGTTCCCTTTCTCCCTAATCAGCCTAGCACTCCCCAGCTGGGTTATACTGTGACTGAAATCTAATTGACTGAGTGTAGGTCTGGCAGGGGGTTGGGGTTCTGCATCATCATGAACCCCATTAATTAATCTTTAATAGGGAAGACTGCCCCTGGAGAGGGAAATGGCAGCCCACTCTAGTATTCTTGTCTGGAGAATCCCATGGACAGAGGAGCCTGGCAGGCTATGGTCCACAGATCACAGGGAGTCGGACACGACTGGGCAACAGAGCACAGGGAAGACTGGAAATGTTCTGCAGGATCATGGGTTCCCAGGGATCCAGGAATTTGAAAGTGACCCCATTCTGTCCCAACCAGAACCTTGACCTTGGTCTTCCATACTTGCCTAGCTGAGAACTGAACCTTCTTTGGAGCTCTGCTACCTTTATGATTAAGTCCAGGGCCTGGTCCTCCATTTGCTCTGCCTTCTGGGGGTGATTCAGACGGTAAAGAATCTGCCTGCAATATGAGAGACGTGGGTTTGATCCCTGAGTTGGGAAGATCCCCCAGAGGAGGGCATGGCAGCCCACTCCAGTATTTTTGCTGGAGAATCCCCATGGACAGAGGAGCCTGGTGGGCTACAGTCCATGGGGTCACAAAGAGTTGGACATGACTGAGCAACTAAGCACACAGTGCTGGTGAAAGAGAAAAGAGCCTCTTCAAAAGCTAAGTGTGAAAGCCAGAAGTCCTCTTTATAGTATCTGATTATGGATTAAACACTCAACTTTTGGTTATTTTCCCAAAATACTAATTGTGTTTAGCAATATGTGGTTAGTATTTCCCCATATTTCTCAAATGCCTGATCCAGGGCACCCACTAGTTCATTTCCTTCCATTTCACCATCAGTGAACTTTTTAACAATTTCAGCCTTTGAATAATTCAGCCTTGCGCCAGGCGTTATCAGTACACTGCCTATCACCAGTGATGGAGTCTGTACTAGTTTTTAGAACTGTTGTAACTGCAAACAGGGCGGCTTAAAACAACAAACATTTTATTTTGTCATAATTATGGAGGCTAGATCTGTCCAAAAGCAGTGTGTCATCAGGGTTATATTCCCTCTGAAGGCTCCTGGGAAGAATCCTTCCTTGCCTCTGAGTTTCTGATGGCTCCAGATGTTTTTGGCTTGTGGTAGCATCACTCCACTCTCTGATTCTATCTTCATATGGCCTTCTCTGTGTCCTCTTTGTCATTGGATTTACAGCCCACCCTAATCTACCATAATCTCATCTCAACCCTTAACTAAAATTATACCTGCAAGTACTATTTCCAAATAAGATCACCTCCTGAGGTTCTGAATGAAGATGAACTGGGGGACAGTGTTCATCTCACCACAGGGTCCTCATGGCCAGCTGGCTGGTGACAATGTTTCTTAGCACTGACTTTCTTGGATCATTCCTGGGGACCCAACTTGCAACAGCTGGGTCCCCAGGGACATAATATGCTATTATTATGATACAAATAACAGCATACAGGAAGTTTATTAAGTGTTGCTCTTAAGCTAAACACATGGGGAAGGGGTGGATAGAAAGAAGGAATCGGCATAAGGGGAATTTGGACCACCCTTGGTTATATAGCTTCCCTGATGTCTCAGACAGTAAAGATTCTATCTGCAATGTAGGAGACCTGGGTGTGATTCCTGGATGGGGAAGATCCACTGGAGAAGGGAATGGCTATCCACTCCAGTGTTCTTGCCTGGAGAATTCCATGGACAGAGGAGCCTGGCAGGGCTACAGTCCCTGGGGTCACAAGAGAGTCAGACATGGCTGAGTGACTAACACTTTCACTTTTCACTTTCATAGTTTCGAAAGGCTTCACCAGTGTTCTCAGGAATCTCTGAAGCAGAGAGGATCCCTTGCTGTGGTTCTGAGTTGGATCAAAGAGGCAAAGGCATTAATGAGTAGGATAATCGGTCATTGAATGTGGACTGTTCTAGGGAGACTGTGCTGTCAGAGAAACTGCTTCTCTTCAGGCAAGACTTCAAGACTGACAGCTGAACATTCTCAGTAGTGGGTGAAAAGTACTTCACTCCTGAAGTACTCCTGGGTGACATAGGACTCCACCCACTATACCTATCGTTGATCAAGATTAAAAATTAACTTATTTTTATAAAATTGAAATATTTTAGGCTATTGTTTTCATTTCCAGAAAGATACACCAGAAGGGGGAAAAACCTAAGAACTCTTGAAAAGAAATGAATACTAGATGGATGAGATGACTGAAGGCAAATTTTGAGACATACACATTGGAAGGTGGAGGGAACACTCACCCAAAATGGAAGTTGCTCCACCTGAAAACTGGGAGGACGGAGATTGCGCACTGGTGATAGAGGAGTTTAGGGGAAGGATATGGGGGATGCCTTAGCACCTCTTTCTCTGGTCTGTCTGTCTCTGAGAAAGGTATGTGCTCTCATTTGTTCTGCTTCTCTATACCATAAGCTTTTCAGGGGCTGGACCTTGTTAGGGAAACCTGCCAGAATCCAGCTTAGCCTATGCTGAGTGGGTAAATGTAACTTTGGGTGCAATATTTGCAAGTCTTTTTGACCAAAAAGCTAAACTGCATTTCTCCCAACAGCTTTATCAGCTTAAAAAAAAAAAAAGATTAAAAAAAAAAAAAGTAATCTCTACATCAACCTTTCTATGTCCCAATCTGTTCTGAAGTCAGGTGAAGAAGAGTGGTTCTATTCATAGGTCCCTCCTTCAAACTCCTACATGGTCATCAGTATTAGTGATGAAAGAAACACTTTCTTTTCCTTTTCACTTTTGAAACTCTAAAATGTTGCTGTAGTGAAAGTTGCATCTCAGTCCAATAACCATGTGTATCCACTCAGAGTGAGGCACAGACAATTGAGCCTACTCGAGCTTGAAAAGTAGGCAGGGACTGAAGAGTTTTCTCTCATCAGCTCTATAAATCATTTGACACAGATTCTAGGGCAAGCTTCCAGCTATGACTCCAAAAGCCACACCATAGATTTTCTTTTTAGATACAATCGAAATAACATTATAATTAGTTTCAGGTGTACAAGGCAATGATTCGATGTTTGTGTATATTGCAAAATGATCAACACAATAATCCAGCTAACATCTGTCACTATACATTGGTACAAAGAATTCTTTTCTTGTGATGAGAACCTTCAAGATCCACTTTACTGCTGCTGCTGCTGCTGCTACTGCTGCTAAGTCGCTTCAGTCTTGTCTGACTCTGTGCGACCCCATAGACGGCAGCCCTCCAGGCTCCCCTGTCCCTGGGATTCTCCAGGCAAGAACACTAGAGTGGGTTGCCATTTCCTTCTCCAATGCATGAAAGTGAAAAGTGAAAGTGAAGTCGCTCAGTCATGTCCAACTCTTCTTGACGCCATGGACTGCAGCCCACCAGGCTCCTCTGCCCATGGGATTTTCCAGGCAAGAGTACTGGAGTGGGTTGTCATTGCCTTCTCTGATCCACTTTACTAGCTACTTTCAAACAAGCAATATAGTATTATCAACTATAATCATCAGGCTATAAATTACATCTCTATGACTTACTAACTAGAGCTGGAAATGTGTACTTCTTGGCCCTTTCACCCGTTTCACTCACCCCCACCTCCACTCTGGCAACCACCAGTTTGCTCTGTTTCCGTGAACTCAGGTCTTTGGTTGGTTGGTTGAAGATTCCACCTGTAAGTGATAACATATGGTATTTGTCTTTCTCTGTCTGACTTATTTCACTAAACATAATACCCTCCAGATCCACCCATGTTGTTGTAAACTACAAATTTTTATTTTTTTATTTTTGGATGAGAAGTATTCCATTGTGTATGTGTATATATGTATGTGTGTGTGTGTGTGTATCTTTTTGAATAAGTGTTTTCATTTTCTTTGGATATATACCCAGAAGTGGAATTACTGGGTCAGATGGTAGTTCTCTTTTTCATTTTTGAGGAAACCCCATGCTGTTTTCCACAGTGGCTACACCAATTTACATTCCCACCAACAGTGTACAGTTTAGTTCAGTAGCTCAGTCGTGTCTGACTCTTTGAGACTCCATGGACTGCAGAACGTGAGGCCTCCCTGTCCACCACCAACTCCCGGAGTTACTCAAACTCATGTCCCTTGAGTCGGTGATGCCATCCAACCATCTCATCCTCTGTCATTCCCTTCTCCTCCTGCCTTCAATCTTTCCCAGCATCAGGGTCTTTCCCAATGAGTCAGTTCTTCACATCAGGTGGCCAAAGTATTGGAGTTTCAGCTTCAGCATCAGTCCTTCCAATAAATACTCAAGACTGATTTCCTTTAGGATGGACTGGTTGGATCTCCTTGCAGTCCAAGGGACTCTCAAAAGTCTCCTCCAACATCACAGTTTGAAAGCATCAATTCTTTGGTGCTCAGCTTTCTTTATAGTCCAACTCTCACATCTACACATGACTACTTGAAAAACCATAGCTTTTACTAGGTGGACCTTAGTCAGCAAAGTAATGTCTCTGCTTTTTAATATGTTGTCTAGACAGTGTACAAGGGATCCCATTTATCCACATCCTTGCCAATGTTTGTCTTTTGTGGTCTTTTTCATGATAGCCATTTTGACAGATGTGAAGTAATATCTCATGTGGTGTTGGTTTGCATTTCTCTGATAATTAGCAATGTTGAGCATCTTTTCGTGTGTCCATTGGTCATCTGTGTGCCTTCTTTGGAAAAATGTCTGTTCAGGTGTTTTGCCCATTTTAAATTGTGTTGTTTACTTTTTTGAAGTTGAACTATATGAGCTTTTTATATATTTTGGATATTAACCCCTTATCAGTAATATCATTTGAAAATATTTTCTCCTTGTCCATTGGTTGTCTTTTCATTTTGTTAATGGTTTCCTTTGCTGTGTAAAAGCTTTTAAGTATAATTAGGTCAAATTTGTTTTTTATTTTTGTTTTCTCTTTGGAGAAAGATCCAAAAAAGATCTTACTACAATTTATGTCTAAAACCTATACAGCATATTAAAAAGTAGAGACTTTACCAACAAAGGTCCATATTGTCAAAGCTATGGTTTTTCCAGTAGTCACGTACGGATGTGAGAGTTGGATCATAAAGAAGGCTGAGCACTGAAGAATTGATGTTTTTGAACTGTGGTGTTGGAAAAGACTCTTCAGAGTCCCTTAGACAGCAAGGAGATCAAACCAGTCAATCCTAAGGGAAATCAGTCCTGAATATTCATTGGAAGGACTGAAGCTGAATTTCCAATACTTTGGCCACCTGATGAGAAGAGCTGACTCATTGGAAAAAAACCTGATGCTGGGAAAGACTGAAGGCAGGAGGAGAAGGGGATGACAGAGGATGAGATGGTTAGATGGTATCACCAACTCAATGGACACAAGTTTCAGCAAGCTCCACAAGATGGTGAAGAACAGGGAAGCCTGGAATGCTACAGTCCGTGGGGGTCACAAAGAGTTGGACATGACAAAGTGACTGAACAACAACAAATCCCTACCTATGTTTTCTTCATGAGTTTTATGGTTTCCAGTCTTATATTTAGATCTTTAACTTGTTTGGAATATTTTTGTATACGCTGTGAGAAAATGTTCTAATTTCATTCTTTTACATGTAGCTGCCTAGTTTTCTCCTCAATACTTAGTGAAGAAACTATCTTTTCCCCACTGTATATTCTTGCATTCTTTTGTAGGTAAAGTGACCGTAAGTGTGTGGATTTATTTCTAGGCTCTCTGTTCTGTTTCACTGATCTATGTGTCTGTTTTTTGCCAGTACTATACTGTTTTGATGACCAGAGCTTGGTGATAGAGCCTGAAGTTAGGGAGCATGCTACTTCTAGCTCTGTTCTTCTTCAAGATTCTTTTGCCTATTTGGGGGTCTTTTGTATTCCAAACAAATTTTAAATTTATTTGTCCTAGTTCTGTGAAAAATACTGAACCACAAAAGACCCCAAATTGGCAAAGAAATCCTGAGCAAAGTGTCCAAAGTTGAAGGTATAATCCTCCCAAACTTCAGAGTATACTGCACTGTAATAAAAGCGGTGTGATATTGGCACCAGAATAGACACACAGATCAATGGAACAGAATAGAGAGCCAGAGATAAACCCACACACCTATGGTCAATCAACCTATGACCAAGGAGACAAGACTATACAATGGAGAAAAACAGTCGCTTTTAAGGTGCTGGGAAAACTGGACAGCCACACATAAAACAATGAGATTAGAACATTCCCTCACACCATATATAAAGAAAGATACACTCAAAATGGTTTTAAAGACCAAATGCCATAAAACTCCTGGGGGAAAATAGATGGAACACTCTGACATAAATCATTAACAATATTTACTTGAATCAGCCTAAGGGAAAAGAGATAAAAGCAAAAATATACAAATGAGATCTAACTAAACTTAAAAGTTTTTGCACAAAGGAAATAATAGACAAACAGCTCAATAACAACCACAAAAAAAAAAAAAAAAAAAAAACGCAATTTTTAAAAATGGACAGAGACCTTCTGAGAAATGTCTCTTCAGAAGACATACAGATGGCTAACAGGCACAGGAAAAGATGTTCAATAGCACTATTAGAAAAATGCAAGTCAAAACCACAAGGAGGTATTGCCTCATAACTGTCAGAACAGCTATCATCAAAAAGTCCGGAAACAATAAATGCTGGTGAGAATGTGGAGAAAGGAACCATCTTGCACTGTTCATGGGAATGTGAATTAGTGCAGCCACAATGAAAAACAGCATGGAGATTCCTTAAAAAGCTAAAACTATAACACCCATACGATCCAGCAATTCCACCCTTGGGGCTGTATCTGGAAAAAACACAAACACTAATTTGAAAAGATACATGCACCCCAATTGAAAAGATACATGCACCCCAATGTTTGTGGCAGTGCTATATACAATAGCCAAGACACAGAAGCAATCCAAGTGCCCATCAATATCTGATTAGATTAAGAAGATGTGGTATATATGAAATAAAATATTACTTAGCCATAAAAATTGAAATACTGCCCCTTGCAGTAGCAAGGATGAACCTAGAGAGTGTTATGCTTAGTGATGTAAGTCAGTCAGAAGGGCAAAAACTGTATAACCCCACCTACAAATTCATATGTATGTGCAAAACAGACTCACAGATATAGAAAACAAACTTGTGATTACCAAAAAAAGAGAAGGAAGTGGGGAGGGAAATATTAAGTGCATGGGATTAACAGATACAAGCTAATATATATATATATATAATAGATAAGCAACAAGAATACACTGTACAGCATGGGGAATTATACCTATTATCTTGCAATGACCTATTATGGCGTGTAGTGTGCAGTGCTAAATCATTATGCTGTACACCTGAAACACAATATTGTAAATCAACTATACTTCAATTAAATTTAAAAAATAAAGGACAGTAATGGATTGTAATGCACTGAATTATATAAGCACATACTAATATAAACACATTAGAGAAAAGAAAATGCCTGCCCTTATAGTTGAATGCTGCTGCTGCTGCTGCTAAGTCGCTTCAGTCGTGTCCGACTCTGTGCGACCCCATAGATGGCAGCCCACCAGGCTCCCCCGTCCCTGGGATTCTCCAGGCAAGATCACTGGAGTGGGTTGCTATTTCCTTCTCCAATGCATGAAAGTGAAAAGTGAAAGTGAAGTCGCTCAGTCGTGTCCGACTCTTAGCAACCCCATGGACTGCAGCCTACCAGGCTCCTCCATCCATGGGATTGTCCAGGCAAGAGTACTGGAGTAGGATGCCATTGCCTTCTCCGTTACAGTTGAATATCAACCAATAAATGTAGAAGAAATGTGAAAAATACCAAACCATTTGGCAACCATTATAATGCTGATTGATTCAAGTAGGAATTGTCAATAGATGCTAGGGCTGGTGGGTATATATTTGAAATTGGGCCAGGATCCCATTTCTTATTAGAAAACTTACCACAAAGGACTTTCCTGGTGGCTCAATGGTTAAGACTTTGCCCTTCAATGCAGAGGGTGTGGGTTTGATCCCTGGTTTGGGAGCTAAGATCCCACATGCTTCTCAGCCAAAAGTCAAAACATAAAACAGAAGCAATATTTTAACAAATTCAATAAAGATTTTGAAACTGGTTCACGTTAAAAAAAATTTTTTTTAATATAAATCTTCACTCAAAATACTTCTCAATTGCTAAGGAGGAAATGGCAGGCTTCTCCCTGTGTAAATTCACCAGACACCAACTCGAGCAGGTGATCAGAGTTAACATAGACAGTAGTGGGTGGGTCAATGTCATGTGCCTCCTGATGTGATAAACTGAGAAGAGCACACCATCACTTCTGAATAGTATTTTCTATCAGTGTTGACATCCTAATATAAAGCCACAATGCAACCATTCATAAGTAGGAGAGAGTCTTTGTATTCTAGATTTAGAAGTGAAGGTGCATCATGTTAGCAACTTGCTTTCAAGTGGCTCAGAAAACAAGTAATGGCAATAGATATTCATATAAAGTTGCTTACACAGCAAATACATTCATAATTGGGAAATCTTGATGAAAGGGATATGGCAGTACTTTACTGTCATTGCAACTTTTCTGTACATTTGAAATTTTAAAATTTACTGAAATACCTTTTAAAAAATCATATTTGTAGTATAAAATGGTTTGATGATTGACATTTTGGCAAGGAATTGGAAAAAACAACTGCATAGATTTCTAGGTGGGAAAGTACATGAAAGTACTATTTCTTATGGAGGGCAGTTCATCACTATCAAATTTTTAAAATGCATATACACTTTGACTCAGTAATTCTACTTTTAGGAATTAATGCTACAGATGTATACATCTATGAATATGGGATATACTTCAAGTTGCATAAAATGCAAATAATCAAGTACAAAGTTGTGTGAAAATATAACCATTTGTGTGAAAAAGGACCCGTGCATGCATATTTACCTATAATTAGTGATAATATCAGAATAGAAAAGAAGCTGGTGGCTAGGTGGCTAAAAGTTAAAAAAAAAATCATAGATATAGGAGAGGTGGAGAACTGAGGCTGTTTTAGAATTGGTCTTAGATTCTACCTCTTCATGGGAGGAACTATAATTTCCCCATCCCTTGAATCTGGACCTTGGCCAGTTGAGTGTGGTAGAACTGACAGTGTGCCAAGCCTGGGTATTAGACCCATGCAATTTCCATGAGAACTTGCTCAGGGAATCTGGTTGAAAGATGAAATACATAGAATAGAGCCAATAACCCCAGCTGAGATCATTCTTGACTAGCCAGCACAAGCCAGTCACCAGACTAAGCCTAGCCAGGACCAAGTGAACTGCCAAGTTAAACCCAGCAGAACTACCCAGTGGACCCATGCTCTTGCGATCATAATAAATGGCTGTTTTAAGCCACTAAGTCTGTGGTAGTTTTTAATACAGCATTAGTGTGGCAACAGATTATAGCCAGCACGAACGCATTCTTATTGGGTCCTAAGTGAGCCTTGGTATCTAACATTACTTACATCCTGCTGCAAATCTAGAAGTACTCAATTTTTCCTTGTCTTCTTGGCAACAAGGCATGGGCACATGACTGGGCCCTGCTTTGCTGCATCCACTAATGTAAGTGTCAAAATTCTCCAGTGCCTTATTTCTTGGTGGTGTTTGTTCCAGATATACTGATTGCGGAATTGCCACCCACATGAGGTCCTAGCCCTAATGCATTTATCTTCAGTTGACTCCTGTGGGGAGCTTTCAGCTCTGCCCCTATTTACACATTTTCTCAGCCTGATGCTTCTGCTCCTGGAAATAAGAAGGTATTAAGTAGCTCATGGAATTAAGTTTATTTTCTGTTTACAAGGGCCAGTGGGCCTTTTTGCTTTTAAATGGAACATTATTCATTTAGATTTCTGAAGTTGATTAGTCAGGAATTTGCTGGTGTGGACAGTCCAAACTATCACACTGGTGAAGTTAGAAAAAGAAGGTAGGAGAGAATTTTAGGAATGGGGATAGTATTAATGTTCCTCTATGTTATTTTCCTTTGAAACAAACATCTCAATTACTATGATACAGTACAAAGCAAGAGAGACATCATTTATTGTTGGCCTTTGCAATGGAAATACACTGTACCAAGACTCAAGTCCTAGCAACCTTTTACACTAGGATTGACCAGGATTCAACCTTTGAACTCTATCTTTAACCCATTACTTCAGGATTGTTTTGTAAATTTTAACTACTCTCACACTTTCCTGAAAAGCAATTTAGAATCCCATACACTGAAATGCCTTTTATTGTCCCTGAGAAAGTGCCTTGGACATGGATATATCAAGTAACTCAGGAAATCTTGAATCAGACAAGAAATTGGCTAACTACCAATTTTCCCATCTCTTGGCTAACTTTGTTTCCCAATTAGTTTGAGGCTCAACAGAACTAGGACCCTGGCTAAGTTTCAGCTGGCATTGATTCAATCTTTAAATCTCTCACATCTATCCTGTCTCATCCCACAGTTTAGGCCCTCATCTTTCAGCTAGATGATTACTGCAACATGAGACAAGATTGGAGGCAAGAGAGACCGAGTTTTTTCAGGGGACAGGCCTTCTGTGATTTGGTTTTTCTTACTTCCCACTGCAACTCCTGCCAATCCCAGGATAGAAAATAGACATTTGTCTGATTGTACCAATTATTTTCAGAACACCAAGCGCTTACATGCTGTTCCCTATGATTAGCATGCCTTCCCTACTTGAAAAATGTCTACTCATCCTTCAATTTTCAACTCAAGCATTACCAGCAATGTCCATCTCCAAGCAGAAAAGACTCTTCACCTTCTCTTATGGCCAAGCTATCCATTTAACCCTATCCCTACTGTAGAGTATTAACTTCCTTGTTGTCGCTCCCATTGTTCAGAGTTCTTTTGTATCCCCATTACATAGGCTAATGTACTAGAGTACTCAGATTATGCCTATGGGCAGCCTTGGATAAATAACCAAGAAAAGAAAAGGGGGAAAGGAAGAGAGGAGAGAAGAAAAGAATCTGAAGACCCAGGGCCTCAATTCTCTATTCCAAAAAAAACTTTTAATGTTCATCCTCCCAACAAAAACATCCCTGACGTTTAAGAACCATACTTAGCAAAAGAGTGACAAGATGAAAATACATGACAGTTACTGCCTTGGATTTCAAAAATTACTCAAGGCATCTATCAATCACATTAATGAGTCCATTCTTCCTTATTAAGTATATAAGCTGAAAGGCTGGCAGCGTTTCATGGAAATTTTATGATCACTGGCGTCAGACATGGTTTAAATCTGGCCTTAGATAAATTTTTTGCCCTCTGTATCTCTCAGTTCCTTGAACTGAAAGGATTGTATTGCACTGCTAGCAATCTTTCATACATACATACATACACACACACACACACACATACATATCCTTAAATAGTTTTGTAACTTTTCCAGTGAACAGGCTTACAAGAGCAATGAATTGGGCACAACCAAGATTTTCATTACATGGAAAAGTGTTTTTTTAATCACATTGTCCATACTATCCAGTTTTATATAGCATTTAAAGAATACTGAAGTATAACTGAATGTACTGACTTAGAAACCTGTCCATGTGTTCTTTCATAGGAAAAATATTGAACATATGCAATTACAATCTTATTGATCATCTTGAAAAATATCTGTATATAGAGGTACATGTATATGTAAAGTGCTTAGGGATACAATCATCAAGACCAAAGTGTGTAATACATGAAGGAGGAAGAAAGCACTACCAGAGAAAAATAATTTCAATAAACAATTCTATTTTAATTGATATAGTCCATTCAAGATGCCATAGCAAAATACCACAAATTGCATGGCTTATAAATGGATATTTTTCACAGTTCCAAAACCTAAAGCACCAGCATGGTCACATAGCAACTGCCAACCAAGAAAAGTTTACCCAGCAAAGTTATCCTTCAGAAATGAAGGGTAGATAAAGCTTTTCATAACAACCAAAAGCTGAGGGAATCCATCACCACTATACCTGCCTTACAAGAAATGCTGAAAGATGTTTTTCATATTAATATGAAAGGATGCTAACTTCTAATGTAAGCTTATGAAAGTATTCGTCACACGTGTAGAGGCTTCCCTGGATGCTCAGTGGTAAAGAATCCACCTGCCAGTGCAGGAGGCATGGATTCCATCCCTGATCTGGGAAAATCCCATGTGCCACGGAGCAACTAAGGCCATTCACCACAACTATTGAGCCCACACACCCTAGAGTCCAGGAGCTGCGACTACGGAGTCTATGCACCCTAAAGCCCGTGGTCCACAGCTAGAGAATAGCCCCCATTCATCACAACTAGAGAAAAGCAACAAAGATCTAATACAGTAGGTCTAGTGCAATGAAGGCCCAGTACAAAAATAAATACACACACATGCATCACACTGGTAACACTAAGTATATAGTCAAATTCAGAATACTTTCAATACTATAACCACGTAACTCTAGTATGGCAGTTAAAGGACCCTTGTGGCTCAGAACCTGTCTGCAATGTGGGAGACCTGGGTTCTTTCTATCCCTGGGTTGGGAAGATCCCCTGGAGAAGGGAAAGACTACCCACTCCAGTATTCTGGCCTGCAGAATTCCCTGGACTGCATAGTCGATGGGATCACAAACAGTCGGACGTGAGTGACTTTCACTCACTGCCCTACCTGCCAGTCAGTCAGTGCCCTGTCACTGCCCATTCTGGCCATGGCTAATGCCCTTGGGTTGTAATTTGACCAAAGCTCCCAAGGCAGCCCTGGTTTTGGCTAACCCATCTCGGCAGCTGGAACTTGGAGGGCCCACTGCAGTCCAGGACTTCTGGTTTTGCTTCTTCCTGGCTAGAGGTGTTGCAAGATGCTGTGCCAAAACACTTGCCCCTGTGGATCAAGTAAAAGTTTTATTACAAGCTCACAGTCAATGCTAAAAACATTCGGAAGTATTTTCTGCATTGCCTGCTATTTCCCAAAGGATGGATACCTTGGATTGTATTAATATAAAGGGATTATTGCAATGATGATCTGAATATTTCCCTATGGTGCAATCCAGTTTATCACATTTGAGCATGATGGAACATTTACTACTACAAAGCTGAGTTTCTGGTCTGTACACAGATTAATGGCTGGATCTGTGGCAGGTTTAACAGCAGTTATCGGTACTTACCCTCTACACATGGTTAGAGTACACCGAACACTCCAAGTGAAAGAGGAACATACTTATACAGGAATTAGTCATGCTTTCAAAATTGTTTGAGCAAAGGAAAGTGATTACCTTGTATTTTACAGAGGCCTGATACCTGCTGTATTGGGAATGGTTCCATAGGCATGTATTTGGTTGGTTGGTTGCTTTTTTCCTTCTGGTACCTTTCCTGTGCTCCTTACGTTCTGGGCAGAATTTCTGATAACAGTAAGTCCCCTACATACAAACCTTCAATTTGCAAACTTTCAAAGATGTGAGTGTGTGTTCACATGTCCAATCATGTTAGTTCCTGTGTCTGGCGTGCATTGGCACATGTGTGCATCTTCTACAAGTGGTTGTGATCGCGTGTACATCACTGCGTAGCACTGTAGAGAGTACAGTAGCACAGTATCTTTAGTTCAAGCCCAGGATGTCTAGAGGCAAGCATAAAAGCAGCGGTGATATAGCTGGTACTACTGATACAGCTGGTAAGTACTGTACTGTAAGATTAAAAATATTTTACTTTTGTGTTTTTAAGTGTATTTGTTTGCAAAGTTTTATAAACCTATCATAATACCGTACTACTATATAGCCAAATATATTAGTTGGGTACCGAGGCCTACTTTGTTGGACTTAACGAACAAACTGGACTTACCAATGTGCACTCAGAATGGAACTCATTCATTTGTAGGGGACTTGCTGTATCCTAATGTCTTTGTTTTGAAAACTCACAAACTTACATTGCAGTGGTGTTACTGGAACAAAAACACAGAGTCGTTGTATCCTACTCATCTGTTGTATTCTTTGGTAATTGTAGTTAGGAACTGCTCCTTCAGAATTTGAAAAGTGTCTTACCAGGAAGGTGACTATAAAGTATGTCTATGGACACCATGGAATTCAAAGGGATCGTGGTTTCTCTCTTAATTATACCCACTGTGTTCTTCCTCACACAGTGGCTTTTACAATACATGAACTTATGAAGCAGTTTTTTCACCTCAACTAAAAAAAGTTATGATTTCCTTAAACTCTTTGAGAGAAAAATGAAATCTTAATTTGTGGGAAGAACATACTTGGAGGGAGACATTTACCCTGTCACTGAAAACCACTGGTATTTTAGCACTTGATTTTTTTGTTCATCATAATCAAAAGTGCTTACTATGCTTTCTGATGCTGAAAGTTATACCTTGGAATATTGGGGGGGGGGGAATTTATAAGCTGATGCTGGCTAATCAATAGGTTAATTGAAATCATTTAAAAGTATTATTTGGAAATAGGGTTAATTTAAAACGGGATTTAAGAGGTTGCCATTAAGGTTACTTAAAATATGAAAACAGAGCTACTATTATATGATCCAGCAATCTCACACCTGGGTATATACCCAGAAAAAACAGCTAAAAGATACATGAACCCCAATGTTCAGCACTGTTTACAACAGCCAAGACATGGAATACACCAAGTGCCCATCAACAAATGATTGGCTTAAGATGTGTTGTGTACATATACACATACGCATATGTATGTGTGTATATACATACAATGGAATTAGTATGGATTTCTCAAGTGGCGCAATGGTAAAGAATTTGCCTGCCAATGCAGGAGATGTAAGAGATGCGAATTCCATCCCTGGGTTAGAAGATTCCCTGGAGGACAGCATGGCAACTCACTCCAGTATTCTTGCCTGGAAAATTCCACGGACAGAAGAGCCTGGCGGGCCACAGTTCAAGGGGTCACAAAGAATTGAACATGACTGAGCACACACACATATTAAATATATACATGCATACAATGGAATTATTACTTAGCCATAAGAAAGAATGAAATATTGCCATTTGGAGCAACATGGACAGATTATCATGCTAAGTGAAGTAAGTCAGAGAAAGACAAATATTGTATCACTTAAATGTGGAATCTAAAAATGATACAAATGAGGCCATATACAATACAGAAACAGACTCAGACAGAAAGGAAACTATGGTTACCAAAGGGGAAAGGGGAGGAGGAAAGGATAAATTATCAGATACAAACCAGTTCATATAAAATACATAAGCAACAAGGGTTTACTGTATAACATACTGAACTGTATTCAATGTCTTGTAATAAGCTAAAATGAAAAGTAATGTGAAATATAAAGTCTTTATATATATATTCAGTTTTTCCATACATCTGAATCATTTTGCTATACACCAAAACTAGTACAATATTGTAAATCAACTAGATTTTTTTTTTTAAAAAGTGTTACCTTTTTCTTTATCATGCTATTCCAAGCTTTTAATTGTAATCATGATGTTCAAAGACTGACATTGGTTCTTATCATAGACAGGCTTGGTTATATTGCAGCAGAATGAAGAGAATTGGAAATTTAAGGTATATAAAACATAGCTTAAAGCCAACATTGAACTATTATTCTTAATATTGCTCTTATGTAATTCTGCTGTACTCAATAAAAGGACATTTTCTCTTAATTTCCTTAATAAAAGTTGTATTGAAAAAGTAGCTGTGTAGAGAGACTTATCATGGTAGCTCAGATGGTAAAGAATTTGTCTGCAGTGCAGGAGATCCAGGTTTGATCCCTGGCTTGGAACGACCCCCTGAAGAAGGACATGTCTACCTACTCCAGTATTCTTGCCTGGAAAATTCCATGGACAGAGGAACCTGGCAGGCTACAGTCCATGGGGTCACAAAGATTTGGACATGACTGAACAGCTAACCCACACAGACTCAACAATAAGAATTTTCAGGTATTGTGCAAATGTTACTTCCAGTTTCTATGAGTGATTTAAAGGTGTTTTTTAAAAGTCAGTGTATTTCCCAAAGGCAATAAAAATATTGAGTATCTTTGCTCTTGAAATAGATTAGTTATAGATTTGTTTTCATTAAATATTTTGGTATATACCAGATCATCTAAGTCCACTGTAAAATACCTACTAATATAGATATGAACATCAAATAATGTTTCTAAGGCATTATGTCATGATACATCAAATAGTTCTTCCTTGTGAAATAATTTTAGTGCAATATAAACTTAAGTAGAAATGCAACCCACTCCAGTATTCTTGCCTGGAGAATCCTATGCACAGAGAAGCCTGGCAGGCTACAGTCCATGGAGTAGCAAAGAGCCAGACACAACTGAGTGACACACACACACGGAAATGTAAAACATGATTTGAATTGCTATCCTTTGTATTAAAATGGTTTAAAATGTGAGAATTCCACGTATTGTGTTGAGTTCTTTTTAAGTTTTATTATAAGCATGACAAAAATGCAAGGGAGAACAGTTATGGTTTAGGCTTCAGAAATAGCAATTTATAGTTTGCTAATGTTAAAAATAAAGCTCAACATTCAGAAAATGAAGATCATGGCATCTGGTCCCATCACTTCATGGGAAATAGATGGGGAAACAGTGGAAACAGTGATAGACTTTATTTTTGGGGCTCCAAAATCACTGCAGATGGTGATTGCAGCCATGAAATTAAAAGATGTTTACTCCTTGGAAGGAAAGTTATGACCAACCTAGATAGCATATTCAAAAGCAGAGACATTACTTTGCCAACAAAGGTCTGTCTAGTCAAGGCTATGGTTTTTCCTGTGGTCATGTATGGATGTGAGAGTTGGACTGTGAAGAAAGCTGAATGACGAAGAACTGACGCTTTTGAACTGTGGTGTTGGAGAAGACTCTTGAGAGTCCCTTGGACTGCAAGGAGATCCAACCAGTCCATCCTAAAGGACATCAGTCCTGGGTGTTCAATAGAGGGACTGATGCTAAAGCTGAAATTCCAATACTTTGGCCACCTCATGCGAAGAGTTGACTCATTAGAAAAGACTCTGATGCTGGGAGGGATTGAGGGCAGGAGGAGAAGGGGACGACAGAGGATGAGGTAGCTGGATGGCATCACCAACTCTATGGACATGAGTTTGAGTGAACTCCGGGAGTTGGTGATGGACAGGGAGGCCTGGCGTGCTGCAATTCATGGGGTCGCAAAGAGTCGGACACGACTGAGCAACTGAACTGAATGTTAAAAATCGTAAGTTGAAAGTCTTATTTCTGCTTCAGTTTTTATTTTTTGCATAAAATATTTTTGTCATACCTTGGTAAGAAACTAGATAAACTGGTTTCATTTGCAAACTCTTAATTTTAAAATAAATATGTACCTTTGTATGATTTATAAGTGGATCTGTACATAAAAATACATGCGTTCCTAGAACTATTTTGTATATTTTCATTTCTGGGTTACAATGTATCTAAATACTGTTATCAAATCTTTAGATAATTTAAATGTATAAAATAAGTATCTCAGGTTACCAATTAAAGGACTGCAAATTTTTAAAATAAAATTTTACATTCTGTGTCTGTTACAGAATACATAGTATATTAAAAATAAATTTTACTCAAAAAGGTCAAAGGACAAATATATGAATAGCTATAGCTACGTAAGTCTTAATAAAAAATATGCAATATAAAAAAGATGTAATTTGTGAAATTAAAAACGGAACGTGTTTGGGGGAAGTAAAAGGGTAGAGTTTTCATATGCGATCAAAGTTAAGTTGCTATCAGCATAAAATAGACTATTATATCTATAAAATATTTCGAGGAAGCCACGGAGTAACCACAAAAAAAAAACCCGTAGTAGATAAACACAAACCTATAGAATACATACACAACATAAAGAGAAGAGTATCAAAGCATACCACTATGGCAGATTATCAGTTCAAAAGGAAGATAGCAAGAGACCAAGAAAGGAACAAACGAAAAACTAAAGCACAGAGAACAGTTAACAAGATGGCAACAGTAAGTCCTGACCTACCACCAATAGTTACATTAGATGTAATAGATTATTCTCCAATCAAAAGGCACAAGGTAACTGGATGAATTAATAATTAAAAAAAAAAAAAAACTAGACCCAAACATAAGCTGCCTACAAGAGACTCGTCAGCTTCAAGGACATATGTAGGCTCAAAGTGATTTCATGCAAGTGGAAACTGAAAAAGGAGGGTTATCCTTATATCCAACAAAACAGACTTTAAGTCCAAACTGTAACAAAGAAGGTCATTGTGTAATGATAAAAGGGTCAACCCATCAGGAGGCAGTAAGAACCATAAATATATATGCACTCAACATCAGAGAACGTAAATACATTAAGCACACACTAATAGATACTGAAGCTGAAGCTCCAATACTTTGGCCACCTGATGCAAAGAGCCAACTCACTGGAAAAGACCTTGATGCTGGGAAAGATTGAGGGCAAACGGGGAAGAGGGCAGCAGATGAGATGATTAGATAGCATCACTGACTCAATGGACATAAATTTGAGCAAACTCCACAATAGAGTAGAGGATAGAGAATCCTGGCATGCTGCAGCCCATGGGATCACAAAGAGTCAGACACAACTTAGCAACTGAACAACAACAGATATGGAGGGAGAAATAGACAACATACAATAATAGTAAGGGACTTCATTACCTCACTTTCAACACGTGGTAAGTCACAAAACAAGTCCCAGAAAATTTTAAAACATTGAAATTATACCAGCTATCTTTCCTGTTCACAATGGCATGACTAGAAATCAACAGGGAAACTGGAAAATTCAAATATATAAAAATTAAAACAGGCCTGAACAGCCAATGTGTCAAAAAAGCAAGAAGTTAAGAAAATCTTGAAATGTATGAAAATGGATACATGTTCAAGGAGGGGAGTATATATTGAAAAATGCTTACATTAAGAAAAAAGTCTCAATTTATTACTCAATGAACTGAAAAAACAATCAAAGCCCAAATTGAGAAGAAAATAAAGATCAGGATGAGAGTAAATAGAGAACAAAATAGAAATTATCAATGAAATAAGAACTGGTATTTCAAAAAGAAACAAAACAAACCTTTACCTAGTCTAAGAGAAAAAGGAAGGTTCAAATATGACCAGAAATGGGAGATATTACAACCAATACTACAGAAATATAGAAGGTCATGAGCGACTACTCTAAGCAAAAATGTGCCCAAAAAACTGTGGAAACCTAGAAAATTAAGGGACCTGAGTCCCGCGGACTGCAAGGAGATCAAACCAGTCAATCCTTAAGGAAATCAGTCCTGAGTATTCATTGGAAGGACTGATGCTGAAGCTGAAACTCCAATACTTTGGATGTTTTGATGTGAAGAACTGACTCATTGAAAAAGACCCTGATGCTGGGAAAGATTGAAGGCAAGAGAAGAAGGGGACAACAGAGGATAAGATGGTTGGATGGCATCACCGACTGGATGAACATGAGTTTGAGCAAGCTCCAGGAGTTGGTCAAGGACAGGGAAGCCTGGTGTGCTGCAGTCCATGGGGTCGCAAAGAGCCAGACATGACTGAGCAACTGAACTGAACCTAGAAAAGCTGGATAAGTTCTTAACACACTTAAACAACCAACCAAAACTACATAAGAAATAGAAAATATGAACAAACCAATAAAAAGGAGACTGAATCAATAATAAACACAGGAAAGCCCAGGACTGATGGCTTCACAGATGATTTCTACCAAACATTTAAAGAATTAATGCCAATCCTTCCAAACTTTTTGGGAAAAAAAAAATTTCTAAAAATGAAAACTCATTTTATGAGGCTAGCATTACCCTGATACCAAAGCCACATAAAGGCATACAAGAAAACCACGGACCAATATCTCTGATGAATACAGATGCAAAAATTCTAAAGAAAATATTTTCAGACCGAATTCAAGAGCACATTAAGCAGATTGTTCACCATAACCAAGTAGGATTTATCCCTGGGATGCAAGGATGGTTCAACACAAATAAATCAATAAATGTAATACAGCACATTAATAAGTGAGAGACGAAAATCATCAATTCATCTCAATATATTCAGGAAAAGCATTTCAGAGTTTAACATCCTTTCAACATTAAAAAAACACTCAAAACTTGAGCATATAAGGAACATACCACAACATAATAAAGGCCGTATGTGACAAATCCATAGCTAACCTCTTATTCAATGAACAACATTTTAATGCTCAGCCAAAGCAGGTCTCCTTGCCACCCCACGGACTATACAATCCATGGCATTCTCCAGGCCAGAATACTGGCTCCCTGATACCTCAGTTGGTCTTTACCTATAATACAGGAGATCCTGGTTTGATTCCTAGATTGGGAAGATCCCCTGGAGAAGGGAAAGACTACCCACTCCAGTATTCTAGCCTAGAGAATTACATGGACTGTATAGACCATGGGGTTGCAAAGAGTCAGACACGACTGAGCGACTTTCACTTAAGGCAGGTCTGCTATGCTCAAGTCAGGGTCCTATTTGGAAAAATACTATCCACATTTCCCCATCCAGAGTCCCTTGAGGGGGTTGGTTCTGCAGACCCCCTGAACTCTTAAGTACACAGAGGTGGCCCACTCTTCCCTAGTAAGAACTAGCACTTCACACTTGAGCACTGTGTTACTAAGGCCATCAGGAATGTGTGGGTACATGGGAAACCAGCATCGCTCAGAACTTCCTTCTTCTGCAATATGTGACTTTGTTTGAAAGTCAGAGCTGATAGTAGAAGTAGTGACATGGCTGGGATCATATCTATGCATAGGGAAATAGCCCCTTCTGGTAATCAGAAACTCGGGGTAAATGTCTAGGCCACCGGACAAGTGGTCTAATCCAGCAAAAATACTAGCCAAAGGGACAGGTAATCTAGAGTGTGTAGTAATGGAAGAAAAATGGTGAAAATTATGTATGACCTCGGGACCACGTGCAGCAGTGAGGGTTAGAGCTAGTCTACTGACCCTGTTACAGGTTTCCCCCCAAATTGTGACCACCTTGTACACTTCTCACATCTATTTGAGTCTCATTTTAAGTTTATTCTTACCTGTCACATTTTCAGGATGGTTCTTGGACTCTATACAGAAGATGCTATGGGCATCCCACCCAGATTCAGTCGAACACTTTTTTAGCATCTCTGTCTCTCCCAGTCTCAGTATGCACTGTTTTCCTGATGTCCACACTCATCTCTCCCGAGGCCTGTCACTGGACTCTGGTCCTGGACATGTCTGCAAGTTTGCATCCCTTGCGTTAGCCCTTATCCAGTGATTGCTGTTCAGCATGGACCCACAGAAAGAAAGGAAACTGTGTAAATATATCCATATTTACACATGTATCGATTTAGTATATACACTTATGAAGTTATGCATTGTTAACATGAAAAACAGGTTTATCAGGGCATCCTGTATTATGTGGGGCTTCTCTGGTGGCTCAGTCAGTAAATAATCTGCCAGAAGTGCAGGAGGTTTGATCCCTGGGTTGGGAAGTTCCCCTAGAGAAGGATCTTATCTGGCAACCTACCTTTCAGTAGAACTAAAGGTTCCCACTTTCTCCCTCTCTCACGACCTTATTAACCATCGGCAAACAATTTGGCCAATTTCATAGCCCATTTGTACCTCAAAGGAGTATGTAGGTACCAAGAAGGGCAAGGTCAACATTGAGAAGTTTCCTAGAGGGGGTGATGCTTGCCTTTTTCAGAATGAGATGATAGCACCTAATTTATCGGGTCAGCATGAAGATTAGTTATGTTTATGTACATGGTAAATGGTATACATCTGAAAGGTTTAGCCATTTCTTATTTGGCTTTTATAGCATATCTATCTTATGGCATTTATTTACATGGCCCTCCTATTGCAAAGAATTTGAGTTGAATCTCCTTAGTTCAGGGTAGTGAACTAGTACACTGAAATGAGGGCTGTTATAGCTCAGTTGGTAAATCATCTGCCTGCAATGCAGGAGACCAGGGTTCAATTCCTGGGTCAGGAAGATCCCTTAAAGAAGGAAATGGCAACCCGATCCAGTATTCTTGCTTGGAGAATCCCATGGACCGAGGAGCCTGGCAGGCTACCATCCATAGGATCAAAAGGGTCGGACACAACTTAGCGACTAAATAACCACAACCAAGATCACCAGCAGTGTTCAGATGTGGTTCCAAACACCAGTCACAGAGGCACCACTGAGAAAATCTTGCCCTCCCGGTTCAATTATCTGCCTTGAAATCAATGCATATAGCAGCTCCTGAGAATCGAGGTTCCTCAAAGGAGTCTGGTGGTGATTTGTCATCCTCTACCCTCTTCCCATTAGATTTCCCTTTTATGGTCTTAATATTATCACCTTCTGACCAACAACTTTCTGCAGCAAAATTCATAAAGTCTGGGCAACAATCATCATGGCTCAGGTTTAAGAATGACATCAAGACCTTCTGAGCTAGTCGTCTATCAAGGAGAAGATGAAATGATGGTTCATTCATACAACACAGTACTGAGTAGTATGTAGTTCATACACAACACTTAAGGAATAAGCCACATCTTCATTGAAGAATGATCATGATATATTGAGTATAAAAGGAAATTACATTTTTAAAAGTACATTGTAATTAAACTTTTGCAAGTTAATTCTTATGTTTCTCAAATCCTTTATGTTCATTTTGCATTTGCTCAGTCGCCTGAACCATGACCTTAGGTGACCTTTTGACAACTGAACACCTGTTGAGAGGGATGGGGAGGTAGATAGTGAGAAAGGAGGGACTTTGAACCTCAAGAGAGAAATTCATTAAGCTTTTCTACAAAGAAGGCGTTGCTTTTCTAATTCTAAACTTTTGATATAAAAATATTCATTCTGACTGTTGCCACAGATGTTCACATTCTAAAGTATGCTGTTTTCAGATAGGAACTTAACACACTGTGTGTTTAGGTACTCAACTCCCATCACTGGCAAAATAGAGAAATGTATATCACCTGATTGTAACCCTGGCATCATTCCCTATGAGATGGTAACTCAGCAGAATTGCTTAAGGATTTTCAGGAGTATTCCTTGAGCAGTCATCACTGTAAATGTTCAAGTATCACCACAAGATGGCAGAAGAGGATTAATCATGGGACGCGGGTGCATGCTAAGCTGCTTCAGTCGAGTCCTACTCTTTGTGACCCCATGGACTGTAGCCCACCAGTTTCCTCTGTCCGTGGGATTTTCCAGGCAAAAATACTGGAGTGGGTTGCCATGCCCTCCTCCAAGGGATCTTCCTGACCCAGGGATCAAACCCGCATCTCTTATGTCTCCTGCACTGGCAAGCAGCTTGTTTACCACTAGCGCCACCTGGGAAGCACAGCCAGTGCCAAAGGCTCAGACCTGTAAGGTTATAGAAATCCTTTTCACTCTCCTGTGTGGTTGGAATTACTCTTATTGAAAAAACTTATTTAATCTTGGAAGTTATGTACTTAAACAAGAGCATGTGTTCATTATGGTTCAACCAGAAAAACAGCCAGTAGGAGATATATATTAAGGTATTGATTGCAAGGAAATGAGTTATACAGTGGTAGTAAGGCAGATCCAAAATCTGTTCAAACTCTGTCCACAGACATCTTGAGAAATGTCTCAGCTCTCAGATCATTTAAACTGGTTGAGTCGGGCTCATAAGATTACCTAAAACAATCTACCTGACCTACAGACAACTGACTGTGGAACTTTAATTACTCCATAAATCACTTGCTTGTTTTTGCTCATGTTCAGTGATGTCCGACTCTTTGCGACCCCATAGACAGTAGCCTGCCAGGCTCCTTTGTCCATGGGGGTTTCCCAAGTTAGAATACTGGAATGGGTGGCCATTCCCTTCTCCAGGGGATCCTCTAGACCCAGGGATTGAACCCTTGTCTCCTGCGTCTCCTGCATTGGCAGACAGATTCTTTACCACTAGTGCTTCCTAGGAAGCCCTACTCTATAAAAAGCTGCACAAAAACATCTAATGTTTAACTGAACAACTGGGGACTGTAGCCTGGCCAAGTTGACACATCGGAAGACCAGCATAGTCTACCCCTTGTCAATTCGGCACAATACAGCTGACCCTTGAGCAATGTAGGGGTTAGGAGCAGCCACGCTCCGCCCATTCAAAAATGCACATATAACTTTACAATCGACCCTCTTCAGTGCAGTTCTGCATCTGCAGATGCAACTAACTGGTGATCATGTAGTACTGTATGCATGTCTTCAGTACTGTAGTATGTATTTAGTGAAAGAAATCTGCGTGTGTGGACCTGCACAGTTCAAACCTGTGTTGCTCAAAGGGTCAGCTGTACATCACTTTAAACCATACTGAATCTTGAGTGACATCACCAAAAATGACAATATAGGAAACTCCACCCTGTCCCCCAACAGAGGTCAACCATTATGCAGCTATCCATGAACACACAGCTCTGGGAGAGCTCTGGGGCCCACTTAGCAGCTTTAGTAATGCAATAGAACAGAAACTTCAATGATAACTACACAAAAAGAAGGATGCTTCCATCAATCCATCCCCCAAGCTGGTGTTGCCCAGCATGAAGTGCTAAGTCCTCAACTAGAGTTTCCCTTGCTGGGAAATGAAAGCAGGGTGAACCATCAGTTTCTGCAGCCTCTGGGGCACTGTATGAATGTCCCGCTCCATCCCACCCCGCCCATAGACTGGCAGACCTGAGATGTAGAGACAGCTAGGAACAAAGGCAGCAGATGCTGTCAACAACAGCCATGCAGCAGGAGCAATGGTGTTCTCAGGGACCTGCTCTGCAGACAGACCCAGCTGACTTCACCACCGAAGAAGCTGACAGCCAGCAGCCTTTACAGAGCCCTGCAGATTCTACCCCACAAGAAGTTTTGTTGGCTGATGCAGCTACCCAAGCCCCTCCTTGCTGCCCTAGGGGAAGCTGGCACCCACACCAGCAGACACCCAAGGTCTCTGCAGCCACACAAGTGTAAAACGCCAGCCGCCTGAGTTCCTCCCTGCCCTCACCAGAGACCAGCAGTTGGTTCGGGCTTGTTGTTAAGTCCCTCAGTCATGTCCCACTCTTTGCCACCCCGTGGACTGTAGCATGGCAGACTTCCCTGTCCTTCACTATTTCCGGAGTTTGCTCAAACTCATGTCCACTGACTCAGTGATGCCATCCAACCATCTCATCCTCTGTCATCCCCTTCTCCTCCTGCCCTCAATCTTTCCCAGCATCAGGGTCTTTTCCAGTGAGCCAGCTATTTGCATCAGGTGGGCTGTGTGTAAATGAAAGAAGCCAACCTGAATCCCCCCATAATGACCCCCACTGCCATGCACACACTCAGGGCGAGCCCTCCAGCTGTACTCCTGAATGCCACCACCCTGATGCCTGTAATAAGCCTCCACAGCTGCATGCATGCCCTGATTCGGGGCGTGTGAGCCACAGGTGAGTGCATGGGAGCCAAAGCCCCCTGAAGCTGCCTGTGGGCCTTCTGTACCTGGCTGGCACCACTGCGCCCACCTGTAGCGACCCCCTCCAGCTGTCACCTGCACATCCCCAGCCCGACACAGGTCACCTGCCTCCACCGCAGTAGGTGTGACCTGGGCAAGGCTGACAGCCAGGGCCCTGTAGCTGCCAGTGAGCCCAGAGCTGGTCCCAAGACTTGCTGCCCCATCACTATGGGTTGGTGATAAGACAGAGGTTTAAAGGCCTGCAGCTGGCGCCTTGCCACTACATGGGCACATTCTGCGGGCCCCCGCAACTGAGAATGTACCAAGCACTGGCTCTGCAATGAGTGCTATCTACTCTGGTCCCTGGCTGCCAGACACGGAAGTGCTCTTAGACCTCTGACAGTGCTGCAGCCTCAGAGAGTCCCTGCAGTGTGCGTCAAGGACCCATCAGTGATGCTGTGGATCCCAGAACCCTAAGCCAAAGAGATATCAAGCAGCAGAGGAATATGTTCCAGACAAAGAAACAAGATAAAATCCCAGAATAACTAAGTGATATGAAGATAGGCATCTACTCCCAAAGAGTTCAGATTAATAAAGACAAAGAACTTGGGAGAATGAGTGCACAGAGTGAGAAGCTAGACGTTTCAAGCAAAGAGTCAGAAAATATAAAGAATAACCAATTTAAGAATACAATAACTGAAATGAAACACACACTAGAAGGAAACAATAGTAGACTAAAAAAAGAACAGATTGAGTCATGGAAATCACTACCACAGGACAGAGAAAAAGAACAAAAAGAAACGAGGACAGTTTAAGAGACGTCAGGGACAATATCAAGGGGACTAATGTTTGCATGAAACAGGTCCCAGAAGGAGAAGGAAAGAGAGAGCCTGAGAAAATATTTGAAGATGTAATAGCTGAAAATTCCCTAACCAGGGAAAGAAAAGAGTCACCCACGTCCAAGAAGCACAGACAGTCCCATACAGGATGAACACAGTAGGAAGACCCTTTGGCCCCCAGAATTGAGAGGTAGGAGCTTGAGCTGTACTGCTCTCCATCTTGCCAAGAGACAGACCATATCATCTCATGAGTCAGAATTGTTACAGGCATACCTGACTGATCATCAAGAAGCTGGGCTACTTTTACATGATGGGAGCAGGGAATAACGTATGTTAAGCCCAGGAGATCCTCTTGACCATCTCTTCAGACTTCCTTCCCTTGCCTCACTGTAACTCAGGTACGGTCAGCAGCTCGGGCTTGATGAGGACCCACTAGTGAGGGTTCAGACCACACTGATGATAGTTAGGATCACACCACACCAATCTTCAGATGAGGTGAGAGCCAAGACTGAAGAGAATTTTGAGGGGAGAAGGGAGAAGAGGGGTAGCAGTTGTGACCCAAGATCAAGCCCCCCAAGGAGAGCTGTATTTCACCCCACTCACACCCTCTGAAAGGGAGGAGTTGGGAACCATGATGGGCTGCTCTGCAGACCTGGTAGAGAAGTGGATCTGTGAGCACAAGGGGGCCTCTGATGACCATCGGAGCCACACCCCATGGGCTGTTTCCAACCAGTGACCGAGTGCAGCAGGGACCTGGGAAAGGTCCCTCCCTGGGAGACCTGGGTCTCCTGTGGGGTCATTTCTGGTCTCTTAGTTGCCATTGATGACACCAAGGCACTCAGTATTGCAGCACGGTCTAGCTCACGTCCTATCCAACATTTATTCCCTCTTTCCTTCACAGGGTTAGACCTGCACTGTAATTGATGGCTCCTACAGATACTCCAGTTCCCTCTGAATTTCTACTGCAGGCTTGTTTCTCACCACAAAAAAAAATAAAAAGAAAAAGTTTCCAAATATCAATCCCCTCTTTGCATCTACACAGCACAGATTACAGAACAGTTTAAACATTTAGACCCCACTTAAAATACTAACAAATATATATAAGACACCTTTATATCTGTATAACTTATGCCTGCAGATGCCCCCAAAGCTGCTCCATTCAGAGAGACAATGACCACCAGGGGAGGGAGGTAGCAGGGATACTCCTGAATGACCTCATCACTGTGGATATTCATTCACCCCATAATGAGGGGATAAGCCTGAGATAAGAATACTTCTTTCCCAAAGTTTATCAAGAATAAGGATTAGGAGATAGGGGAACAATTTGCCAAGTTTCATCATGTTTTCTTGGGTCCATTTATTTTCGATTCTTCTGTTCTTGCCTTCTCATGTTCCACCATATGCAATTTCATTTTTCTATTGACCCAGACGAGCTACATCAGGGATGGTTGTGAGCTGTCAACTTGTGGCAGCCATCAATATCTCCACCCTGCCTCAAAAAGAGGCAGATCACTGAGCATCTGAAATTTAAGTCGCTATAGGACTCAGCCATCAGACCAGGGAAGCCAGGACTCAGATCTGTTTCTGTAGATAGGAGGCTCACTGGATCCAGGTTGACTGTTACCTAGGCAACTCTATAGATCAGTGCTAGCACAAGGGTTGATGTTAATATCCGTGAGATTTCTCAACTAATCCTCTCTTTGGCATACTTTTTTTTAAGCTTTCTCCTTCCTTGCTGTAAGTTTTATCATTTCTAGACAGAAGTCCTAGAAGTAGTAGTGGATCCCTAAATTTTCTTGACTTCATTTATTCATGACAGACTGTTTCCAAAGCACTACTAACTACCTCGTCTCAAAAATGGCACCTATGTTGGTAAACTCAACTGTAAGCAGGATAGCCATATGGACATAGAACTTTTTATATTGGCCTTAGAATAGATTTTCCAGCCTCTTTTGGGTTTTTTTTTCTTTCTTCCCTGACCCATTGTGACTTAGTCTGAAAAGCCTTTAAAACACATTTCTACCACTTAAATCCCCAAATTTAAGTTGCAAATTGGTTTTAATACTGCAAACAATGGATAAATCCAGTTTACTCAAATACCCACATCTTTGTGATGGTCCAGTAAGCTCTATCACTTAGGATTGTTTTGCTTGCAAGTGACAGAAAAGCCCAATTATAATTTCCTTGAGACAGGAATACACTGGCTTACAAAATGAAGGTTCAAGGTGTTTGATCCACTGAAGCTGAATCAAGACATTAGTTTTTCTAAGAACCAGACAGCTTTCTTTCCTGTCTCTCATCTCTCTTCAGCTCTCAATGGTTTTTCACATTCACTCCTCAGGGTCCACATAGGGACCCACATGAGACCCCAGCCTCCGACCTTCCAGGAAGCCCTCCCTTTCTAACAACAGATGCTCTAGCCTTCATTATCATTCGAATATATTTTCCAAAAGGCCTTCTCAAAAACCAAAGTGGACCTTTCCAGCAATCTCTTCTTGGATTATAGGGGCTGATTAGACAGCATGTCCCCCACCCTGGGTTAGTCATTGTGGACATCGTCTATGGGAGGGAAAGTGGACACTCTAATGAGCTAGTCATACCCATGACCAAGACTAACAGACTAGATTGAAACCAACTCACAACTTAGATGATTTCCTAAAACAAAGTCAGGGATATATGTGACTAAAAATGTGGGAATAAACATGGAGGAAGGATCTGACAAGTCTCTTCTCTAAAACACAAGCTCAGTAGGATGGCTGGCCTCTGAGTTCACCACTCCTATCTCCCTGAGGTGATCCCACTCTGAAAATCCCAGGTCTAACTTTAACATTAACTCTCATCCTAAGGGCTTCCCAGGTGGCCCTAGTGGTAGAGAACCCACCTGCCAATGCAGGAGATGCAGGAGGCACAAGTTTGATCCCTGGGTCAGAAAGAGTCCCCAGAGGAGGGCATGGCAACCCACTCCAGTATTCTTGCCTAGAGAATCCCATGGACAGAGAAGCCTGGCAAGCTACAGTCCCTGGGGTCTCAAAGAATCAGGCACGACTGAAGTGACTTAGGATGCATGCATGCATCATCCTTTGAGACCTGTTGGTTAGCCTCCATGATCAAGGGCAAGGAGACAAAGTCTTAACTACCATTTGGTATTGGTTTACCTACTCAAAGACATGAAGTTCAGCTTTATGATCTATTTCTAAGTTAACTGGATAGGAGCAACATAGTTCAGCAACACCTAAGGAAATTATAAACTACAATAGTTACTGTGAGTTCTCTCATTCACATGGCCCGAAAGATGACCCAATAACAAAATCTGCAAAACATCTCAGAACAAAGCTTGCATTGTATTTCCAATAACTTTCCCAACTACACATCCAGCCACTTGACCAGTTTTACAGAAGACTTACCGAGTTTAAACCTATCACACCAGGAACTGAGACATAGAACTAAGAGGGAAAATGTCTCAATTTCAACTACAGCTGGATCAGGAACTGTTAAACCAGTTGATAACTCCTGATCCCCTGGGCTCGAGGAAAACTTGAAGATTCAAACTTTCCCTCAGAGGTAAGCAGGTTTCTAAGCCTCTTTGGGGGAACTCAGCAGTTGGCAACACAGCTCTAAACTTCTTACACTTCACGCCCTATTCCAATGTCTACAGATCCATGTCCATACCAAGAGGGCCCCTGTAATAGACATAAGAGCCAGATGAGAGCTGGCAAATATTAATAGTTTGGGCACATGTAAAGGGAACTGTGAGACAGATACAGCCAAGGTCACTTTCTCTGTTCTGCCACCCTGCACTGGGTCCTAAGGAATCTCCTGTGAACCCTGAGGGCAGACCCTACACTTGCACTCAGGCCTCTGACCCTCTTGCCTACCAGGAACAGGAAGGAGGACTTCTCCCTAACCACGAGGCAGGGTCATGTCCCATGAGCACCCATCACATGGAGGTGCTGCCCAAGGTTCCCCGACCTCCTTCAAGGAATGAACTGCCTCATGTCCTGTGAGGTCATCACATGTTACACCCAACATGACTGTACCTTCAGAGGGCCTTAGTTTCTCCAAGGAAATCTGATATTCCTTTCAGCTCCAGACCAGAGAGGAAAAAAAGGCATTTAGTCGCATCACATCATAACCGACAGTGAGTTTCCCAGAATAGCTTCTGATATGTTAAATCAAGTATTTAAAAACACAACTAACTCTTGCCTCTTTCATTCCTCACATACCTTCTCTGCCAAGGTTTAATTTCTGCTAAGGACCTCAGATCTCAGACTTCAGGTCTTGGTGCACAAAAAGGTAGTATTCATAATGGTGCCGGATGAGATCGCCACATTCCAGTGCCACATGCCTGGATGTCGGCGGTGGCCACTCCGTCCTAATAGCCAGTAAATAACTGAGACTGAAGAGGAAAAAAATAGACAATCCTTCCTGGATGGTCTCAAGAGAGGGAGGTCCAGGGCAAACTGCGACCCCCTAGATTGGAGAGACAGGTAAACAGACAGAGCTCCTGCTCACATGAGCAGGGACTCAAGGGAAAAACCCAGGGAGAACCAGCAGAGGGAGGAAAACCTGAACTATACTTGAACAATTTCTGAAAGTTCAGTGCAGACACACTTGAGATTTAAAAACTACAGTGGGACCCAGCCATAGGAGGTCTTCAGAATATCATGAGATTTCCATGGACAAGTCAATGGGGTTGCAAACAGTCAGACATGACTGAGTGATTTTCACTTTCACTCTTCTCCACAGGACCTCAGCTGGGTTCCCACCGCGAAAATCTGAGTACAATCTGCTCTTGTGTCTGGCAGGGAAAGGAGAAAAAGCCATTTAGAAAGGTCAGTGCATTCTGTTAATAAGACCTATGCTCAGGAAACTAGTACACCAGATTCTCACCTTCACATGAGAACTTATGTGACCCAGAGGGAAATACCCAACTCCAACTCACTTAAGCAGCTTGGTCCACCCTCAGAGGGAGAAAAACTACTGGGTAACTCTTGTGAAGGTCACAGTTCCAAAGCACAGAAACTGAAACCCTTAGACCTCATCCTATGATAAGGGAATACTTCTCCCATTTGTTACCCGACTAATCAAAGTTCTACTCAGAGTATTTTTACCCCATACATCATATCTTGCTATCACACACACAAAAACTGCAAGGTATAGCGAAAGACAAAATGATATAATATAAAAGATAATGTGTTTTTTCTTCTATCTATCATACCCCCCTTTTCTTCTGTCAATCCTCTGCAAGGCATGGTTTCCACCACATGGGTATTCCTCAGAACAAGCTTTCCAGAGAAAAATCTACTCATAATGGGCAACACGTAGGCACATTGGACCTCAAAGTAGAACAAAATCCTGAGAATTTCAGCAACAAAACCAAATCATTCTTAATTCTACAGCAACACTAAGATATGAGACAGTGTTGAAATCTTAAATTCTATCAAGAAAATGACTTCATTATTACAAGAAAAATGAAAATGACTTTCAAGAATAAGTTCAAAAGCTATAACATACACCCAGAATCCTGCTCCAACAAGCCCTTCCTTTGGAATATTCTACAGAACAATCTTCAGAGCAACCAAAATGACTCTGAGATGCCCATATTTAGACTACAGATGGTCTCCAACTCATTAATACTACAGTTACACATGTGTTCAGTGGAAACCACAGAATGAACCGCTTTCCCTAGTCCCTGGAAGAAGAAAGTAATGAAGATATCCTGTAGTTGCTGAGTCAGTCAATTAACTGTACCATCTCCACAGAATGGATGAGGTCACAGTTCATTTACATAAACATCTGAACCTGACCCTGTTGAATCTACATACCCACACCACAGATATATGCCCATCCCTGTGATGACCTGGAGAACCACTTCCTGAAGTTACAAAGCCTTAAGAGGAGTGGCTTCCTGAGCAGACAGTGCAGATAAGACAAGCCCCAGACTAGCTGGGAGAGGCCTTTCACAGATACTCAACCTCAAGTTGAACAGGGTCACGTAGACTCAGCACAGTTCAACACTGTATTTCCTGTCTTCGTCTGACTGTTGTCCAAGATCTTAGCGGTTTAGCCTCATGTCCACTGGGTATATGATGCAGCTGGTTTCAAATCAACATTTCAATATCTGCAAGACCATAACCAAATTATGTTCTATTATTTGGTATTTGGGTTATGAATATAGTACTGTAGCTCTGGAACAAAAGACAGAAGAGCAGGTTTTCTCACCATTTTACCCTGTGATCTGCTAGGAGAGGAGGTGCTTTCTGTCCCCACAACTTCAGGCCCTGCAGGATTAGTGGTTCGGAACCCCCAAAGAGGAAGACTTCCACCAGGAGGTACAGAATAGGATCCAGAGACCTAAAGCCATAATTGGTCGGGCTACGGACCTCATGCCAGGAGGCAAGTAGACCAAAGGAATGGTAAATAAAGCAGAGGTCACTGACCCTGAACATCATGAATAAACCAGCGTCTGCTACACAAAGGGGGACTGTGTATAGACTCGTTGGGATTAAGTGGCTCTGTTAGTGAGACTGGTGACAAGTACACTTATGCAGGAACCATCATGTGATTAGACAAAGTAGCCAAGTGCTTGGATGCTCTGTGGATATGTAATACATGTGTCCTCATATGAATAAACAGAGGGACTGGCAGAGGATCAAGAGGGATGTAAAATGTGTAGTTAAAGAGGGAGATGAGTATCGATTGCAGTCTAGGAACTCATCATGGCAGCTGTGGGAATAGGGGCTTCTCACACTAATCACCTTGTTGTCAATTTCCTTGTACAGGTTGGTTCCTCAAGTCAAGAGAAGAGGAGTGCACTCAACATGGGGCACAAGTGGTTCCAAATAGAATAGTGGTTCCAAAAGTGAACCAAGTAGACTGAGCAGACACTCGCTCCTCCTGCTGAATTGCTCAGCCCACCCAGAGGAAGCCTACAGACACGTCCACATGCCAGTGTTCCCTGTGTGTCTGTTCTGCCACAGGTCAATGCTGTGCAGGGCAGGCCAAGAGTCCTGGAGTAAGTGGCCCAGCAAGAACCCTCAGTCAGTGAGAAGTAGGTGGCCTTCCCTTTCAGAGTCTGCTAGATCATTCCTCAGAACTGTTCCAGCAGAGGTGGCCCAAGTGACCCCCAGTGGTCATTCCACTCGTGTGTGTAGTGGTTGACCTGCCTTCCCTGATTTGCTTTCGTAACTCTGTGTTTCCTGGCATCACCTTCCAGGAATTGACTTGCACCCAAATACTCGTCTCTCCTGGTTGCTTTTTAGGAAACCTAACTAAGCAGAAGTGAATCTGAATTGATTGATGGTAATTAAATCAGGTTTTAACCCAAATGTAACTCAAATAATTGATATATTTATCTGGGACTCAAAGGTAGAGGTCATTTCAAAGGTAGAGGTCATTTGGCCATTTAGAAATCAAGAATGCTGTATTTTTCCTAGCCTAGTAGAAGAATCATAAGCATGCTAGGCCTGGCCTGTCTGCTTCTTGCCTGTCACATCCAAGTAATCAGTCTCATGTGAGTCTCATATGAGACTGATTACTTGGATATGCAGATGACACCACCCTTATGGCAGAAAGTGAAGAGGAACTAAAAAGCCTCTTGATGAAAGTGAAAGAGGAGAGTGAAAAAGTTGGCTTAAAGCTCAACATTCAGAAAACAAAGATCATAGCATCTAGTCCCATTACTTCATGGCAAATAGATGGGGAAACAGTGGAAACAGTGTCAGACTTTATTTTGGGGGGGCTCCAAAATCACTGCAGATGGTGATTGCAGCCATGAAATTAAAAGACGCTTACTCCTTGGAAGGAAAGTTATGACCAACCTAGGTAGCATATTGAAAAGCAAAGACATTACTTTGCCAACAAAAGTCCGTCTAGTCAAGGCTATGGTTTTCCCAGTGATCATGTATGGATGTGAGAGTTGGACTGTCAAGAAAGCTGAATGCCGAAGAATTGATGCTTTTGATCTGTGGTGTTGGAGAAGACTCTTGAGAGTCCCTTGGACTGCAAGGAGATCCAACCAGTCCATTCTAAAGGAGATCAGTCCTGGGTGTTCATTGGAAGGACTGATGCTAAAGCTGAAACTCCAGTACTTTGGCCACCTCATGCGAAGAGTTGATTCATTGGAAAAGACTCTGATGCTGGGAGAGATTGAGGGCAGGAGGAGAAGGGGACAACAGAGGATGAGATGGCTGGATGGCATCACCGACTCAATGGACATGAGTCTGGGTGAACTCCGGGAGTTGGTGATGGACAGGGAGGCCTGGCGTGCTGCAATTCGTGGGGTCGCAAAGAGTCGGACACAACTGAACAACTGAACTGAACTGATGTTCATTTAGGAGACAAGGGCAATTGGAACCCTGAAGATCAAAGAGATCAAACCTATGTAAGCAGAAAAATCACACAGAAACCAGAAAAACCTGAATGCTTGGTTATACAAAGCTAAGAAGATGGTCAGGCTACAGAGGAAGAATTTCAGCACCTGTCCTTAAGTCCGAATGTTCTGTATGCAGATACAAGAATGGAAAGTAATAGATCTAATAGCACCTCAAATTACAACCAGACATTTGAAGAGGTAGGAAATATAAGGAAATCTCAAGAAAAGGTATGACCTAAATGAAATTCCTCATGATTATACAATGGAGGTGACAAATAGATTCAAGGGACTGGAGCTGGTAGAGTGCCTGAAGAACTATGGATAGAAACTCATAATACTGTACAGGAGGCAGTGACCAAAACCATCTCAAAGAAAAAGAAATGCAAGAAAGCAAAGTGGTTGTCTGAAGAAACTTTACAAACAGCTAAGGAAAGAAGAGAAGCAAAAGACAAAGGAGAAAAGGGACGTTATACCCGACTGAATGCAGAGTTCCAGAGAATAGCAAGGAGGGATAAGAAGGCTTTCTTAAATGAAGAATGAAAAAAAAAAAAAAAAATAGAGGAAAACAGTAGGGGAAAGACTAGAGATCTCTTCAAGAAAATTGCAGATATCAAGGGAATATTTCATGCAAGAATGGGCATGATAAAGGACAGAAACAGTAAGGACCTAACAGAAGCAGAAAAGATTAAGAAGAGATGCAGTGCCCACATAGGGACCACAGCAGAACATTAGCAGCACCCGCAGAAGTGATGGCCCACTGAGTAGGAGGTGTAATCAGCAGAATTTGGTGGTGGGTATAGCCACTGTGGGAAAACTCATTTTTGAGATTCCACCCAAGTACGGCACTTTGGACTCTTTTGTTGACTATAAGGGCTACTCCATTTCTTCTAAGGGATTCTTGCCACAGTAGTAGATATAATGGTCATCTAAATTAAATTCACCCATTCCAGTTCATTTTAGTTCACTGATTCCTAAAACGTTGATGTTCACTCTTGCCATCTCCTGTTTGACAATTTCCAATTTGCCTTGATTCATGGACCTAACATTCCAGGTTCCTATGCAAATTGTTCTTCACAGCATCAGACTTTACTTCCATCACCAGTCACATCCACAACTGGGTGTTGTTTTTGCTTTGGCTCTGTCTCTTCATTCTTTCTGTAATTATTTCTCCACTGATTTCTAGTAGTATATTGGGCACCAACTGACCTGGGGAGTTCTTCTTTCAGTGTCCTATCTTTTTGCCATTTCATACTGTATGCAGATCTTCCTGTATTAGGGCTTCCCTGGTGGCTCAGACAGTAAAGCGTCTGCCTGCAATGCAGGAGACCTGAGTTCGATTCCTGGGTCAGGAAGATCCCCTGGAGAAGGAAATGGCAATCCACTCCAGCACTCTTGCCTGGAAAATCCCATGGACAGAGGAGCCTGATAGGCTACAGTCCATAGGGTTGCAAAGAGTCTGACACGACTGAGCGACTTCACTTTCACTTTTCACTTTCACTGTATGCAGGTCAGGAAGCAATAGTTAGAACTGGACATGGAACAACAGACTGGTTCCAAATAGGAAAAGGAGTATGTCAAGGCTGTATATTGTCACCATGCTTATCTAACATATATGCAGAGTACATCATGAAAAACGCTGGGCTGGATGAAGCACAAGCTAGAATCAAGATTGCGGGGTATTACTCAGCCATTAAAAAGAATTCATTTGAATCAGTTCTAATGAGATGGACGAAACTGGAGCCTATTATACAGAGTGAAGTAAGCCAGAAAGAAAAACACCAATACAGTATACTAACACATATATATGGAATTTAGAAAGATGGTAACAATAACCCTGTATACGAGACAGCAAGAGAGACACTGATGTACAGAACAGTCTTATGGACTCTGTGGGAGAGGGAGAGGGTGGGAAGATTTGGGAGAATGGCATTGAAACATGTATACTACCATGTATGAAACGAGTCGCCAGTCCAGGTTTGATGCACGATACTGGATGCTTGGAGCTGGTGCACTGGGACGACCCAGAGGGATGGTATGGGGAGGGAGGAGGGAGGAGGGTTCAGGATGGGGAACACATGTATACCTGTGGCGGATTCATTTAGATATTTGGCAAAACCAATACAATATTGTAAAGTTAAAAAAAAAAAGATTGCCGGGAGAAATATCAATAACCTCAGATATGCAGATGACACCACCCTTATGGCAGAAAGTGAAGAGGAACTCAAAAGCCTCTTGATGAAAGTGAAAGTGGAGAGTGAAAAGGTTGGCTTAAAGCTCAACATTCAGAAAACGAAGATCATGGCATCTGGTCCCATCACTTCATGGGAAATAGATGGGGAAACAGTGTCAGACTTTATTTTTCTGGGCTCCAAAATCACTGCAGATGTTGACTTCAGCCATGAAATTAAAAGACGCTTACTCCTTGGAAGAAAAGTTATGACCAACCTAGATAGCATATTCAAAAGCAGAGACATTACTTTGCCAACAAAGGTTCGTCTAGTCAAGGCTATGGTTTTTCCTGTGGTCATGTATGGATGTGAGAGTTGGACTGTGAAGAAGGCTGAGCGCCGAAGAATTGATGCTTTTGAACTGTGATGTTGGATAAGACTCTTGAGAGTCCCTTGGACTGCAAGGAGATCCAACCAGTCCATTCTGAAGGAGATTAGCCCTGGAATTTCTTTGGAAGGAATGATACTGAAGCTGAAACTCCAGCACTTTGGCCACCTCATGAGAAGAGTTGACTCATTGGAAAAGACTCTGATGCTGGGAGGGATTGGGGGCAGAGGAGAAGGGGACAACAGAGGATGAGATGGCTGGATGGCATCACTGATTTGATGGGCGTGAGTCTGAGTGAACTCCGGGAGTTGTTGATAGACAGGGAGGCCTGGCGTGCTGTGATTCATGGGGTCACAGAGTCGGACACGACTGAGCGACTGAACTGAACTGAAGTACAATATCTAAGGACCAAATCATGGTTTTCATGTTGGCAAAAGTTGAAAGGTAAGTTCCTTTTTTTTTTTAACTGAAAAAAGAGAAACCTCTGTTAGCATCACTAGTAGTGGTTTGGTGAAGAGAGTGATGTTACACTTGGTAGGTGAATACTAACTCTAATACCAAAGCATCTTTGATCCACACTACACGTGCAGCAGCCTTGACAATGCATCTCTGGGTCTTCCTACTTAAGGGGGAGTAGTTGAGCCACAGCTCCAGCTGCCGCTCTATAAACCAGCTTCATGTAAAAGATACGGTGAATATATACTGATTTCTGGGCAGTGGGCAAAGGCCAAGCCATCTAATCAGGATCTGGGTGGAGAAGGATGGAAGATTAAACAAGATGTAGGGAAGGGCATGTGGACATACAAAGTATGCAGATGTTCATATCCACTACAAAGTACCATCACAGAAGAGGCATACTATGACCAGACAGAGCAATACTAAGACCTGACATCAGCAAGCCTTCAATGGGCAAATGAATGCAGTGGTCATGATTGCAGACATGGGGGTACTTTAGCACTAAACAACAGAGCTAGACTTTCTCTAGAACATTCTGCCATTCCCTCTGAAAGTCAAACTGGTCAGGCAATGTTTGAGCTCTCAACATGGCAGGATTTGTAAAGACTGCCAGCCTATAACTTGTTAGCAAGCTAACTACTTCAACTACATGGAGGCCTTTCCATTAGAGAAAAGCCATATATGAAGCCACCCACGAATGGATTCCTAATCTTGATATGGGTTAGTATTTCCTGCCTGTAGAGCCTCAAGCAGTACTAGTCTCTGGGGGCTTCTGCAATGCTCCAGCCACAGGCACATACCCTATTAAAGAACACACCTTACCAGTTATCAGTTCAGAAAAAAGAAAGTACAGAATGGGCCCCTGATCATGGAGTTCATGGCCCTATCACAAAACAGCACTCGGAAGAGACTACCCTTTAAGTAGAAAGTTGAAAAAACTTCAGAAAGCTTGGTAGATGCACTAACTTAGGTAACCTAAGTTGTAAGTTTAGGATTGTCCTTTAGGAAGCAGCCTTTACAGTAAAGAGCATTTATGTGCTCTTGTATCCCTACTAGAAAGGTCTTTAGGGTCCAGTAATCAGGAGGTAAAACCTTGACCTGTCTACTACCCCTCACTTCAAATGACATGAAGGGGCATTTCATGAGTCATTGTTGTTGGCAAAACTGACTGATCAAGAGGCTGGGTTACATTTACATGATTCGAGCAGTGAGTAATGTGTATTGAACAAGAGTGATCCACTTTTCAAGTGATCAGACTTCCTTTCCTCGTGTCACTGTAGCTCAGATGCAGTCAGCTGTTCAGGCTTGAAAAGGGTCTACTAGTGAGGATTCTGGAGAAGGCAATGGCACCCCACTCCAGTACTCTTGCTGGAAAATTCCATGGACGGAGGAGCCTGGTGGGCTGCAGTCCATGGGGTCGCTAACTGTCGGACACGACTGAGCGACTTCACTTTCACTTTTCACTTTCATGCATTGGAGGAGGAAATGGCAACCACTCCAGTGTTCTTGCCTGGAGAGTCCCAGGGATGGGGTCGCACAGAGTCGGCCACGACTGAAGTGACTTCGCAGCTTAGCAGTGAGGATTCACGCCCTACAGATGATACTTAGGGCCACACCACACCAATCTTCAGATGAGGTGAGAGCCAGAACTCTCTTCAGCAGAGAGTTTTGAGGAGAAAAGGGAGAAGAGGCCTATCAGTCGTGACCCAAGACCAAGCCCCCAGGGGGAGCTGTATTTCACCCCACTCATACCCTCTGAAAGGGAGGCCTTGGTAACCATGATGGGCTGCTCTGCGGCCCTGGTAGAGAAGGGGATCTGTGAGCACAAGGGGGCCTCTGGTGACCATTGGAGCCACACCCCATGGGCTGTTTCCAACCAATGACCGAGTGCAGCAGGGACCTGGGGAAGGTCCATCCCGTGGAGACCAGGGTCTCCTGAGGGCTCATTTCTGATCTCCCAGTTGCCATCGATGACGCCAAGGCACTCAGTATTGTAGCACAGTCTAGCTGACTTCCTATCCAACATCCCTTCCTTCTTACCTTCACAGCATTAGACCAGCATTAAGGTTATGGCACCTACTAATATTCAGGTTCCCTTTAAATTCCCACTGCAAACCTGTCTCTCAACACAAAAAAATTTCTCATCCCATCTTGGCATTTGCCTCTCAGAGAATGCAAACCCACAGTAGAATTCTTCAAACCTCACCAAAATCTTAAGCAGCATATACAGGACAAAGCTATATCTGAATATATTGTACCTGAAGATACCCAGTCACTGGGACAGTGACCACCCAGAGCAGGGGGGTGCAGGTGTAACTCCTGAATGACCTCATCACTGTGGATATTCATTTATCCTGTATTGATGGGATGCCTGAGATAAGGATACTCCTTTCCCAAAGTTCCTCGAGGATAAGGATTAGGAGACAGGGGAACAATTGGCCAAGTTTCCACCTCACTGTGCTTGGGTCCAGTCCTTTTGGGTTATTCTGTGCTTGTCTTCAGTTTTCATCAGGTGCCACTTCATTTTCCTATTGACCCACGTTAACTCGCAACCACCCCAGATGTAGCTGTCAACATGTGACAGCCATCAACATCCTCATTGTGCCTCAAAAAGAGGCAGACCGTGGACATCTGAAATTTAAGTGGCTAGAGGGACCCAGCCTGACCAGGGAGACCGGATCAGAGCTGTTCCTTTAGATGGAGGCTCACTGGATCCAGACTGACTGATAGCTAGGCAACTCTATAAGACCACAGCTAGCACAAACCCTGGTGTTAGTAACCATGACATCACTCAGCTCATCCTCTATTTGGCATCTGTTGTTTCTATTTGGGGGCTTCCCAGGTGGTGCTAGTGGTAAAGAACCCTCCTGCCAATTTGAGAGACTTGAGACATGTGAGTTTGATCCCTGGATTGGTCGGGAAGATCCTCTGGAGGAAGACATGGCAACTCACTTTCTATTTTAAGATTTTTTTCTTCCTTGCCTCAAGTTTCATAATTTCTAGACAGAAGTCCCAGAATCAGGGATGACTTCCCAAGTTTGCTAGACTTGTATTATTCAAGACATGCTGTCTTTATAAAAATAGCACCATTGTTTGTAAACTCAGTTATAAGTAGGATAGCCTTATGGATATAGGCTTTTTAACACTGGTCTTGGACAAGACTTGCCAGCCTCCACTTGAGGGCCTTTTCATTCTTCCCCTGCTCCATTGTGAACTTACTCTGAAAAGCCTTTAACATACATTTCTACTACATATCCCAAGTTTCTTAAGTTGCAAGTCAGCTTTCATATTGTAAACAATGGAATAATCCAGTTTATTCTAATACCAACATCTTTGTGATGGTCCACTGAACTCTGTCACTTCGGATTATTTTGTTTGCAAGTGATAGAAAACCCCAACTATAGTTTCTTTGAGTCAGGAACACACTGGCTCACAAAATGAAGAGTCTAGGTGTTTTGTCCTCTGAGGCTGAATCAAGACATCAGTTTTTCCAAGAACCAGACAACTTTCTTTCCTCATCACTTCTCAGCTCTCAGTGGTTTTTCATATTTACTCCTCAATGTCAACATGGGGGACCCATACAAGACTCCAGCTCCCATCTTCTGGGAAGCCTCTCCCTTCCTAACAGCAAATGCTCTAGTCTTCATTTTCATTCAAATATATTTTCCAAAAGACCTTCTCAGAAAACCAAGTGCACCTTTCCAGCAATCTCTCTGGGTTGTAGGGGCTGATTAGACAGCATATCCCTCCCTGAGTTAGTCACTGAGGACATCATCTGTAGGAGGGAAATGGGACACTCTAAGAGTTGAAGCCAGTCAGACCCATGACTGAGACTCACTGGGACTGGAAGGAAACCAGGGAACAGATGGTTTCCTAAAACAAAGTCAGGGGTGTGTGACTGATAATGTGGCAATAATGTGGAAGAAGGATCTAGCATGTCTCCTCTCTAAAACTAGCTCACAATAGGATGGCTAGCCTTCTGAATTCACACCTGCTATCTCCCTGAGGAGATTCCACTCTGAAAATCCCAGGTCTAGCTTTGACATTAACTATCATCCTTTGAGACCTGTTAACCTCCATGATCAAGAACAAGGACACAAAAAATCTTAACTACCTTTTGGTGTTGGTTTACCTACTCAAAGCCATGAGGTTCCATTTTGTGATCAATGTCTAAGATGATTTTGGATGGGGTTATCATACTGCAGCAATACCTCCTAAGGAAATTGTAGATAAACTACAGTAGTTACTGTCAGTTCACTCATTCATACAGCCCCAAAGATGACCCGGTAATGAAATCTGCAGTACATCTAAGGCAGAACAGTGACATTCAGCCGCTTGACCAATTTCAGAAAAGACTTGAGTTGAAACCTATGAGACAAGGAACTCAGGCATAAAGGTAACATAAAATTTCTCAGTTCCAACTACAGCTAGAACCATTAAAACAGCTTGACCCCATGGGATGGAGGCCATGTGAAGTTTCAAACCCTCCCTCAGAACTAAGGCTTTCAACTGTCTTTTGGGAACTCAGTGGTGGTCTAGGAGACTTAAGTTCCATGCCCAGTTCCAAAGTCTGCAGATCCAAGTCCAGCTCAAAAGGATCCCAGTAACAGGCATAAGGGCCCAGACAAGGCCTAGCGTATAGAATATCTCAGACAGTAGTAAAGATAACTTGAAACAGATACAGCTCACAGCCAAAGTTGCTTCCTCTGTACTCCCAACCTACACTGGTCCCAAAGAATTTCCTCCGCACCCCTGAGGGCAGAGCCTTAACTTGCACTCAGGCCTCAGACCCTCTTGTCCACCATGAACAGGAACAAGGACTTCTCCCTGACCACGAGGCAGGGTCATGTCCCACATGTACCCATCACATGGGGATGCTGTCCAAGGTTCCCTAACTCCTTCAGGGAATGAGCTGCCTCATGTCCTGTAAGGTCATCACATGTTACACCCGACACGGCTGTACCTTCAGAGCAGGGCACCTTTGCATCTCCCGCAAAAGCTGGTCTTTGTCTCAGCCCCTGCCCAGAGAGAACGAGAGCACACAGTGCCACCAGGCTGTAACAGAAGCTATTCTGGGGGGAACCCTGCTGATATGCACAAATATTTTCAAAGAAAGTCATCTCTTTGACCTGTCTACTACCCATCACTCCAAATGACACAAAGGGGCATTTCATGAGTCCCTATTGCAGGCAAACTATTGGCCAACTATTCCTTCTTTTGTTCTTCACATTTCTTTATTTCAAGGTTTATTTTAGGCTGAGGAACACGGATCTCAAGACTTTTGATCATGGAACACAAGCAGTTAGTATATTGAAGATGGTGGAAAAAGAGATTCCCACATTCCAGGGCCACATGCATGGAGACTAGAGGTGGCCACTCAGTCCTAACAACCAGTAAGATACTGAGAAGGAAAAGAAAAAGACAGTCCTTCCTGGATGCTTCACAAGAGGGGAAGGTCCAGGGCAAACTGCTGACCCCTAGGTTGGAGAGACACCCAGGTGAATACTGGGAGTTGCTACACTTGTTAGGCTTTCCAGGTGGTGATCGTGGTTAAGAACCCACCTGTTAATGCAGTAGATGTAAGAGACGTGGGTTCAGTCTCTGGATGGGGAAGATCCCCTGGAGGAGGGCACGGCCACCCACTCCAGTATTCTTGTCTGGAGAATCCCATGGACAGGGGAGCCTGGCGGGCTACAGTCCATGCAGTTGTAAAGAGTTGGATGTTACTGAAGCGACTGAGCAGACACGTGCAGGCACTGCCCTTGTACTGAGAAGCCACAGGGAGAACCAGGAGGGCGAGAAAAACCTCGACCAGTCCCTAGAAGGGCAGAGCAGACACCCCTGAGATTGAAATACTCCAGGCACTGAAATACCCAGCTGCAGGGAGCCCCACAATCTCATGAGGTTTCCCTGCAGGACACTGACTAAGTTCCCACAGCAACTGCCTGCAAAAAAAATCAGCTCTTGTGTCTGGCAGGGAAAGGAGAAGTGGAACCAACTAGAGGAGGTCACAGCACTCTGTAAAGAATATAAGAGAGCTTAAGGCAGATGGTTCTATAATAGAGCCTGGACCTACTTTTGGCCAAAGGCAGAGAAAAAACATCTTCCATGTTAGTCCCGACTTCCTGGCTCTAAGAAGAACATGTTGATCTTAGTCATTCTGTACAAGCTCCAGAAGTGACATTTGAGAGGAATGCAGACCACTGTTGAAGTGTTCTCTAAAATGGTCCTCCAAATTGGAATCCTACAGATGTAGTCCTTCTGCAATAGTTTCTTGATTCCCTAACATGAAGTGGGTTAAGTACATGGCAGTTGCAACCTGCTCCCCTGCAAGTCTCCAAGTCCTACTGGGAATAGGACTGACTCTAGTTCCCACGTAGCTCCTTTCTGCCCTGCCAGCATCCAGTAATGAGCGCTCCAATTCCATGGTGGGGGCTCTGTATGAAAGGCAGGGGCTCTGGGGAAGACACCTGAGCTGAGCACACCCCTGTGAAGAGCAGGCCAGAGACTATGGAGAATGCTCCTGTTCACAGAGTCGCTAGATATGGAGGACTTGGAAATGCACCCCCAGATCTTCTTCAAAGAAGGGGTCTTCCAGCTGCTGAGCTGGATGGCAGCTGCCTCCAGTTCTCATCTCCCTCAGGGTTTGCTTCACCCCAAGGATGTGCCCTCCCCCTGACAACCCACATGCAATCCCTGACTGCAGAGCCCAAATGACAGCCATTTCAGGCCACTGTGGGGCAACTCTAATGGGTCATATACATGTTGATGCCCCTCTGGGTCCAGGGTCAGTGAGGACCAACACAGCCAGTGTGAGTAGCGGGAGTTGAGTGTCCAGATCACCACATTCCTACCACTAGAATATTCAGTAATGGAAACTCTATACCTCTCTCTTCCATGAGACCTGAAATAATGTAGATGCGCTTTCTGCCCATGTAAACTTCATGGTGTCTATAAAACCACTCTCAACAAGTCAGAACTGGGCTGTACACTTAGACCAACACCCGAGCTCAATTAACTTAAGGTATTTACCTCTCACTTCCAGACTTAGTAACATTTAGATTCTAACCTCCTAGGCTGTCAAAAAAAAAAAAAAAAAACCAGGATTTTACAGTATAAAAACTACTCTAACTCATATAGAGCACTGTACTAGCATTCTTAATTTTCCACCCTCTTGGGAAGAGCTAAAAAATTTCTTCTGAATCAATAAAGACATCTCTTCCACAGAGATACTGCTAACAATCTGAATTCACCATGCATGTTTTGTTTTAATGATTGGCATGCCATTCTAATGAAGAGTCACTGTGCAAACAAAATGCACCTGGAGGAGCCTGGGATGCGGGGGTGGGACCCCAGTGAGTTCAGCTGTACACAGCACAGCACTGGGTGGCGCTGAGCTGCAGTCTTCTGTTTCCCATCACGGGCCCCACCTCATGCTCCCGTGGCTTAATTTGCTGTACTTTACCCACAATTTTCCCCACGTGAGAGAATTGAATGAGCTCTGCTGCTGCTGCTGCTGCTAAGTGGCTTTAGTCGTGTCCAGCTCTGTGTGACCCCATAGACGGCAGCCCACCAGGCTCCCCCATCCCTGGGATTCTCCAGGCAAGAACACTGAGTGGGTTGCTATTTCCTTCTCCAATGCATGAAAGTGAAAAGTGACAGTGAAGTCGCTCAGTCATGTCCGACCTCAGCGACCCCACGGACTGCAGCCCACCAGGCTCCTCCGTCCATGGGATTTTCCAGGCAAGAGTACTGGAGTGGGGTGCCACTGCCTTCTCCGAATGAGCTCTAGAGGATAAGAAAACTCCCATGTCTGTGGAAGTGTTATATTTAGTAAATATCTGAAAGGTAGATGTATAAAAGACATTTAGCCACACACTGAATTCCTTCTGATGCCACATTTTTTTCTATGTTTAAGAGGAAAAGTTGAGTGATGAAAGAGCGTTGGACTCTGTGGGAGAAGGTGAGGGTGGGATGATTTGAGAGAATAGCATTGAAACATGTATATTACCGTATGTGAAACAGATCACCAGTCTAGGTTCGATGCATGAGGCAGGGCGCTCAGAGCCGGTGCACTGGGACAACCCTGAGGGATGGGATGGGGAAGGAGGTGGGAAGGGGGTTCAGGATGGGGGACATGTGTACACCTGTGGCTGATTCATGTTGATGTATGGCGAAAGCCACTACAATATTGTAATTAGCCTCCAATTAAAATAAATAAAAATTTTTTGGAAAGGTGAAAGAGTTGGTTTTTTGAAAAGGAATCAGACTTCTCAAGCATGGGTGCTTTCGAAAATGTGACATCCTCTGCTACGGTGACACTATAGCCACCCATCTAGGTGCATCCCCTTGTTACCTAAGAGCCCGCTCCTCCTCCTCAAATCCTTGGCTCTGCTCTAGGCTTCAGAGGCTATGCCCACACTGAAGTGTTCTTTCTGTTAAAGAACTTCAGTTTTGCATTAGTACCCTGAGAGTCAGTTTCCTTTTAGCTTATGCTTCATTTTTTCCCCCTCCAAAACCACCTCCATCCATGGTTGTATAACCAGGACATCCTTTAGGGTTGAGGATTCCCAGCCTCTGGGATCTAATGCCTGATGATCTGAGGTGGAGCTGGTGTAATAATAGAAATAAAGTGCCCAATAAATACAATGTGCTTTTCAAAAAATAAATAAATAAATAAATACAGTGTGCTTGAATCACCCCGAAACCACCCCCTGCCTTTCCCTCATTAATGGAAAAATTGTCTTTCACGAAACTGGGCCCTGGTGTCAAAAAGGTCAGGGACCACTGCCTTAGGCCATCATAGTCAACCACACCCCGCAAACCCTCCAGAAAGCTGCCCAGCTGAGACTTTCAACTCAGCTGCTCAAGGAACACAGCTCTGCTGTGTGATCCAGTGCTGCCATCTCCTGGCCAAAACACTGAACTCAGTCCTAGGATGTTAATTCCACACTTGACCTTTGGGCTTCCCGGGATTCCCCAGTCTGCTCTGCCAGCTAGCAGGGGAGAGGAACTCAGGTCCACCCACATCCCATGAGGCATAGAACATCTTACAGTAAATTAATAGCAGCTTGAACCCAGAAACCTCATTGTTTTTTTTGATTCTTAAGTCATTTCCCTCACTGAGGAAGATGAGCATTATATATTGATCCCCTGGTCAGAGGAGCCAAGTGAAGGGGTCAAGAGAAGTGCTCTCTGGCTTTGAGGTGTCCTGGTGGCTCAGATGGTAAAGAATCTACCTATAATGCTGGAAAACCAGGTTCGATCCCTGGGTCAGGAAGATCCCCTGGAACGGGGAATAACTATCCATTCAAGTATTCTTGCCTAGAGAATTCCATGGACAGAGGACTGTGGTAGGGTATCGTCCATGGGGTCCCAAACAGTCGGACACAACTGAGCAACTGACACTTTTTCCTTCACGTAGAGTACAAGCTACAGTCAGGGTCCTTTGAAGGTAAAGTTGATTCCTGAATGATAACATATGGAAAACAGATACTTTGATGTAAAATCTGATACAAATACAGAGCATCTCTTATGGATCTGACTGCATAGGTGACTTCTGCTTCCTCCAAAGACAATGAAAGGCAGCATTTCATTACTACCTAGGATCAGAGGATCTTCTACCAGGTATCTATCTTAACCAAGGCTGAGTCTTTAACAGCCCACTACATATAAGTTCAGTTTGAAATGTAGGTACAAAGGACTTAAAAATAATTTTTTTGCACCACATCAGTAACATCAGGAATTTGCCATGCCATCATTGGACAAAAGTGGCTTAATGGCAGCACCCCCATGTATATCCAAGCGTCCATTGTAGATGAATGAGCCCAGGCTCCTCCAACTAGACTCATAGGCATGCCTGTGATCTAGGATTCTTCCAGGAACCTAGAAGTTCTCAAGATGGTTTATAGCACACTAATTCAGGAGACTAGATAGGCAGGTATGTTGTATTTCTTCCAAGACCACACAAGTCTGCTTATACCTCTTATAGAAATCTACCCAGCCTTAGAAAGCTCATGTCTCAGGAAATTTGGAATAACCAATTCTGAGCAGCAGGAGGAGGCTGGGCTTCTTTTCCATGATAGGAATAGGGAAGAATGTGTGTGGAAACACACAAGTTTGGGATCTCAATGAGATACTAAAGCTGTGATCCGCTTGGGTATGTCCTTACACTTCTTGCCCCATCATACTTGACATGCTCAGTAGCCCGGACTTGAAAGGGTGTGAATAGCAAGGATTCAGGCCCCTTATGATGCTGATTCTGGTCACACCAGACATTAGATGAGGTGATAGCCAGGAGTGACAAGAGTTTAGGCTGGAGAAGGAAGAAGACAAATATCAGTTGGGACTCAAGAACAAACCCCCCAAGGGGAACTGTATTTCATCCTCTGCAAGGGAGGCCTTGGGAACCATAATGGGCTGTTCTGTGGACCTGATAGAGAGGTAGATCTGTGAACACCAAGGTGGCCATTAAAGACCACGCCTGTTTCCAACCAATGACTAAGTGTAGCAGGGGCCTGGGGAAGGCCCATCCTTGGGAGACCTGGATCTCCTGAGGGGTCATGTCTGGTCTCTTAGCTGCCAAGGCACTCTCCACCGTTTCTCCCTTCTTTCCTTCATAAAGTCATACCTGCATTGTTCTAACATCTCTACTAGAGTCCTCCAACTCCTTCTCCTCAGTTTCCTTTATTCTTTTCTGAAAATTTTCCTTAATGAATCTCATTTTGACACCTGCTCCTCAGATAACAAAAACAGTATACAATTTTGGGATCTCAATGCAAGACTAAATCTGTTCAACATGTTCAGCTGTGACGACGAGTTTCTGTGTCCCTGTAGTTGTCTAGGAGGCTATTTCATTCAGAGTGAAGAAGATCATCTATCTAAGGCAGAAGAGGAGGCCAGGCACAGCTCCCAAGTTACCTCGACACTACGGCTATTAACTTTACCCCATATTGATGTGTTATTTGAGGTATGTGGGTCCTCCTTTGTAAAAGTTATTCTCTACCCCTTCCAATCCTAATATTGTGCTATTGGCCACATTACCACTTCACATTTGCACATGACCAATTATCCTGGATTCTTCTGTTCTAGTCTGCTCATTCTATCATCTGTCATTTCTCTCTGCCATTGACCTGATCAACTCATGCCTTTCCTGGGTGCAATTATCTACTTGTGGCCATCCCCCTCAGTGTCTACATCCAGCTACAAGAAGCTAATCACTAAGTATCCAAAAAAGGGGCTAGAGGAACTCAGACTGACCAGGGAAGCCAGGACTCAGATCTACACACTCAGGTTGGAAGCTTACTGGATCCAGGCCGATGGGGCCCTAGGCAACTGTATACCTTCAATGCAAGCACAAGGACCAGTATTATTAGCCATGATGTCACTCAGTTAATCCTTCATTTTTGTTGAATGTTTCCATTTCAAGCTTTTTCCTTCCTTGAAAACTTCTGGACAGAAACACCACCAGAAGTGGTGGTAACTTCCTAACTTTTGAATCATATCACTCATGGCACTCTTTGAAAGCATCATCTTTATCAGATCAGATCAGATCAGTCGCTCAGTCGTGTCCGACTCTTTGCGACCCCATGAATCGCAGCACGCCAGGCCTCCCTGTCCATCACCAACTCCCGGAGTTCACTGACTCAAGTCCATCGAGTCAGTGATGCCATCCAGCCATCTCATCCTCTGTCGTCCCCTTCTCCTCCTGCCCCCAATCCCTCCCAGCATCAGAGTCTTTTCCAATGAGTCAACTCTTCGCATGAGATGGCCAAAGTGCTGGAGTTTCAGCTTCAGCATCATTCCTTCCAAAGAAATCCCAGGGCTGATCTCCTTCAGAATGGACTGGTTGGGTCTCCTTGCAGTCCAAGGGGCTCTCAAGAGTCTTCTCCAACACCACAGTTCAAATGCATCAATTCTTCGGCACTCAGCTGTCTTCACAGTCCAACTCTCACATCCATACATGACCACAGGAAAAACCATAGCCTTGACTAGATGAACCTTTGTTGGCAAAGTAATGTCTCTGCTTTTGAACATGCTATCTAGGTTGGTCATAACTTTCCTTCCAAGGAGTAAGCGTCTTTTAATTTCATGGCTGCCGTCACAATCTGCAGTGATTTTGGAGCCCAAAAAAATAAAGTCTGACACGGTTTCCACTGTTTCCCCATCTATTTCCCATGAAGTGGTGGGACGAGATGCCATGATCTTCGTTTTCTGAATGTTGAGCTTTAAGCCAACTTTTTCACTCTCCACTTTCACCTTCATCAAGAGGCTTTTTAGTTCCTCTTCACTTTCTGCCATAAGGGTGGCATCATATGCATATCTGAGGTTATTGCTGTTTCTCCCGGCAATCTTGATTCCAGCTTGTGTTTCTTCCAGTCCAACATTTCTCACAGGGTGACAATATACAGCCTTGACGTACTCCTTTTCCTATTTGGAACCAGTCTGTTCTTCCATGTCCAGTTCTAACTGTTGCTTCCTGACCTGCATACAAATTTCTCAAGAGGCAGATTAGGTGGTCTGGTATTCCCATCTCTTTCAGAATTTTCCACAGTTTATTGTGATCCACACAGTCAAAGGCTTTGGCATAGTCAATAAAGCAGAAATAGATGTTTTTCTGGAACTCTCTTGCTTTTTCCATGATCCAGAGGATGTTGGCAATTTGATCTCTGGTTCCTCTGCCTTTTCTAAAACCAGCTTGAACATCAGGAAGTTCACGGTTCACATGTTGTTGAAGCCTGGCTTGGAGAATTTTGAGCATTATTTTACTAGCGTGTGAGATGAGTACAATTGTGCGGTAGTTTGAGCAATCTTTGGCATTGCCTTTCTTTGGGATTAGAATGAAAACTGACCTTTTCCAGTCCTGTGGCCACTGCTGAGTTTTCCAAATTTGCTGGCATATTGAGTGCAGCACTTTCACAACATCATATTTCAGGATTTGGAATAGCTCAACTGGAATTCCATCACCTCCACTAGCTTTGTTCGTAGTGATGCTTTCTAAGGCCCACTTGACTTCACATTCTAGGATGTTTGGCTCTAGGTGAGTGATCACACCATCGTGATTATCTGGGTCATGAAGATCTTTTTTGTACAGTTCTTCTGTGTATTCTTGCCATCTCTTCTTAATATCTTCTGCTTCTGTTAGGTCCATACCATTTCTGTCCTTTATTGAGCCCATCTTTATAAAAAGTGGCAAATACACTAGTCAAGACAATAATTAAAAAGGACAGTCCTTTGGCTATAGGATCATTTCCTTTTTGGTGGCCTTGGCATAGCCTTTCCAGCTCCCTCTAGGGAATCCTCTCTTCTCTTCTCCTCCCCACCCCATTTTGAACTACTAATACATAGTCTGAAAGTCTTTTGTATTATGCTACTGCCTAACTACCCAAATATATTAATAAGCAAGTTGGCTTTGACATTGCAAGTGATGAAAAATTGGCTTATTCTGATACCCACATCTCAGGGATATTCTACTGGACTCTAACTGTTGGGATGTTTTTGGTAGCAAGTGCCAGAAACTAATTATCTTAAGATAGGAATACATTGGCATGAATTGAAAAGCCTAAATTTAGAGTTGTCTCCACATATGACTGGTTCAAGTGGCTCCAACTTCTGGGAGGTTTGAGTTTCCTCCTTGATGATAACAAGTATTCTACCTTGTTATCATTGATATATTTTTTCCAAATGCTCCTCTTGAAAGTGAGTTGTTCATCGTCAGCAGTATTTCCTTGGGTTTATAATTAGTGAATAGATAGCATACCCATTTCTGAACTAGTCACTATAATCATGGGTATATGGGTAGGAAAATGGAATAAGCTGAAGACAGACCTATGCCTGAGAATGACTAAAGTTAGAGGGAAGCTGGGGAAATCATTTTCCTAAAAGAAAATCACAGGTATGCACGTCTGAAAAAGTGGAAATTGATGTTGAGGAAGGATCTGACAAGTCTCCTTTAAGACTCAAATCCAGAATAGGATAACTAGCCCTCCAAGTTCACGACTCCTTTTTCTTGAGTTCTTACTCTGAGAATTCCAGGTCTGACATTAGTTATTATTCCTTAAGAACTGTCTAGTTTACCTCCCTGATTAAGGGCAAGGGAACAAAAACAACAACAAAATGCTAGCTAGCCATTTGGTGTTTATATGCCTACTCAGAAACACAATGTCCAGCTTTATGAACTATTTCTGAAATGATTTGGGATGAAGGTATTATACTGAAGACAACTTCCTAGACAGCTAAGGAAATTGTGAGTATTAATGTATTCCAATAGTTACTGGAGGTGCTCTCCTACTTGACACCAACCCTGCTAAATGACCACCAACTGATTCTGCAATAATACCTCCAGGGCAAAACAGCAATTGTATCATATGTTTAGTAAGTTTCCATTTGGCAAGGTTCTAAAGACTTGTGAGTTGAAGTCTATGACACATTGAACTCAGGCATATAGGCCATTGGTAACGTTTGTCAAGTCCAAGTGCAGCGGGGACCAAGAACTGTTGAACCAGCTGATTACATTCATCCATGGAATCTAGAGATAGCAACTTCAGGATTCATACATACCCTTCCTCAGACATAAGTGGTTTTTATACCCTCTTTTGGGGACCCAAATATCGCCAGCCCATTTTCTAGGCTTCTTGCACTTCATGTCATGCTCCATTGCCTAGATTCATGTCCACACTGAACGGGCCTCCATGGTAGAAACAGGGAACAACTCTGGAGACCACAGAAAACTCTGGAGACTGCTCAGATCTCCTACAATGGGCAGGATAATTGATGGGTCCAGTCCATGCCCTGTGGTAGGGAAACTAAGGCAAGCCCATCTCTACAAGACACAGGACCCCACTCTCAGGCAACTTTGAAAGATTCCCTATCAGCCTACCCAAACCTGTTGTACAACTTTATTAAGTCTGAGGCTTTATCTCCACCTAGCTTCCCTCCTTCCTTGCATGATGAGAGCTCTACTGCCTTCTGAGGCTCCTTTCTTCCTTCATAGGAGTTTCCTTCACTGAGGTTTTGCCCATCCATTTTCTCCTAGGATTTTACTTCCAGGATATCTCCAGTTTTCCCCTAACCTTAGCTCAAGACCCTAGAAACAAGTCCCTTATACATCCCTCAAACCTACAGCTTTAGGTACCTGGCTCTGATCGAGACTGTGGTCCTAAATTCTCACTAAGTCTCTGACTTATACCAAATACAACCCATGCTGACCTATTCCAGTAGCTCACATCTGGAGATAAAGAAATACACAGATGATGGGGGTGATTCTAAAGCATTGAGAAGATGAGATCAAAGTTATGGAGAGGCCAACAAATGCATTTCATGTCCTGCTCTAGTGTCTGTGGATTCATGTCCATACCAAGAGTCCTAGTAGTAGAAATAAATGTGTGGACTACATTCAAGGACTGGTAAGTGGAAACAGCTCAGGCACAAGTGAAGAGAACCATAAAACAGATCCTGCTCATAGCCAAGGACAACTCCAGCCCTCCTATCCCTGTGTTAGTACCAGGGAATCTCTGTACTTGGTCAAGGCAGAGCCTAGAGTTGCACAGAGGCCTTGGGCCCTGTTGTCCACTAGGGAAGAACTTCTCCCTGACCACTAGGCAGTCATGTCCCAAACCTGCACCACCATGCTGTGATACGAAATGCTCTAACATGCTTCATCTCACCAGCACTGCCACAAATTTTACACGCAGTGTGGGCACGCCTTCAAAGCAGAGCTCCCCAGATCTAGTCTTCTCAGGTCCCCAAACAGAGAGAACAGGAACATTTAGTCCTCATAAGAGACAGCGTTCTGCCCAGATTAGCTTCTGACATTTAAAGTCAGATGTTTTAATAGACAGCATTTTTCATTCTTACCTTCCTTCTCTACCAAGGTTTAACTTCATCAGTGGATGCAGATCTGACTGTTTTGGTTCTAAAGGGCAACCAGGTGGTATTCGAAATGGTAGAAGAAATTCCGCTTCCCACTTCTACAGATATTTGCTTGGTCATCACAACTCTATCCTAACAAGTTGGAGATCAAAACAAACAAAAGAATACCTTGTTCTTCTGGGATTCACATGAGAAGGGAAGACAGAGAAAACTGCAGCCCCCTAGACTGAGGAGACAACAGGTAATCAGGGAATCCTAGGTTGTAAGAGGAGAGTTAAGGGGAAACCACAGTGGGGAGGATAATCTACACTGGTGTTGACAGTTTCTGGAAGTTTAATGCACCCAGTCTGAGAGTTAAAAACAGGGGGACCTAGCTATAGGAAGCCCTGCAGTATCATGAGGTTTACTACCCAGAGATCAACACGGTCCCCACAGTTAGGAACTAAGACACGCCCCTTCCTGTTTCTGGCAGGAGGAGAGGCAGAAGGTTCATTTAAAACATGCCAGAGCACACTGTTCTTAACAAGGCCTGCCCTCAGGGAAACAAGTACATCAGAGCCTTACTTACTGACCCAGAAGGAAAATACCCAACTCCAACCCACTCAAGCCATCATGTCCCACCTACAGGGGAGAAAAACCACCGACACACTTGTGAAGAGCATAGTCCCAAGACGCGGACTTATCAAAACCCCGATACCTAGTCATGTGACTCTGAACCACTTCTCCTCACCTCACTACCACATTACTAAAGTCATACGGTAATTCCTTTAATCTGGCATATCAGTCTATCACTGCAAGGCATACAAAAGTTAAAACAGAAGAAAAAGCACAAATTTTTACATGGTCTCCCATTTTATTCCCCCGCTTGGTATGACTTCAACCACTTAGACAAAACCATCATGACACCTACCCTCAGTTGGAAAAAAAAAAAATCTCAAGAAAACTTACTCATAATGGCAACGCATAGGAGTAGTGCATATCAAAGTAGAACAAAATCCTCTGGGCGCTTCAGCAACAAAGCCAAGTCACTTCACTTCAACAGGAACACTAAGCCAGAAGATAGTACAGAAATTTAAAGAAAGTATTACCCAAAGGTTTTGTAGAACAAAGAACTGACTTCCACAAATAAGTCCACAAACTATCATTAACATGCAAGGCTTAGGGACTTCCCTGGCAGTCCGGTGACTAAGACAGGGTACTTTCACCACACAGGGTGTGGGATTGATCTTTAGTCAGGGATCTAAGATCCCCAAGGCTGCTTGGTATGGCCAAAAAAAAACACAAGGTTTAGAATGCTGCTTTAACAAGCCTTCCTTAGACTCCTCAGAACAGAAGCGACAGGTGAGAGGCCAGTATTGAGACTCTGGTCCCCTCCAGGGAGCAGTGCCAGGATGGGCACTGAACAACAGGAAGTGCTTCCATATTGGCCTGTTGTCTCCCTCTCTCCCATGATGACCTGCCTCAGCTTCCACTTTCTAGTGTCAGTGGCCCTGACACGAGATTCTCTGGAAAATTCTCAGCCTGCAACTGATTGAAATTTCAGAGCGTTCAAGAAGATGGTGAGTTAGTTCTCTTCAGACCAGAGCAAGGGACTTCAGGAGTCTACCTGGAAAGCATTGCTTATGATTAAACCTAAAGGCAAGCCTCTGCACCATGAGGGGTCAGGTTTCTAAGACAGGCATGTAGGAAGGCATTGTGTGAAGGAGCAGAGGCAAGGAATCTTACCTCCCACTTATTAGTCTTTTTTGTCCTCTAACCACGGGCTTATAAGGGAACCATGTTAAGGCCACACCTATCTAGGTTCCTGTCTATCATTTCTCTGTATCCCCTCAGCTCTGCTTTTTATGTGACTTCCAAGGCCAGCTCCCATGTTTCTTCCTGAACACTGGCCTTAGATTATCGCACCTGCCTTGCCTAAGATCCAGCTCTCCCTGAGAATTTACACTTTCCAGTCTCCAAATAAAGGGCATATAAACTAATCACTGTCAGAAATATGACTTTGAAGGTCCAACTCACAACTGATGTAGCTTGTAGTCTAGTGCTCCCCCTTGGGATCCAGGTGGATAACACAGAGAACAGGATTTTGCCTGAGATCAGCTGTCCCTGGCTTACATTCCAACCCCTATCTTGCCTCCTGTTCCTTCGATGATTTCTCCTGGGAATACTTCCATAATTACTTCTGTGCAAATCTTTCAAGATCTTTTTCTGAGGAGTCCAAACTAAATGACATTTCATCTCATTTAAAATTCATAACACTCATGGCACTTCTAGTTTGGGAGCTCTACTTCTTTATTTAGTCATTTAGAGAATGAACAGACTAGGAGTTTCCCTTTCTAGCTTCGGGCTTCAGAGAAATGCTTTCAGAAGCTGTCAACACTCAGCCCATACCTCCCTTCCATACCTCATCCCAAATTCAGGCATAACAGCGCCTGGTGATTTGACTGCCAGCAGCCAGGACTTGTGTCTTTGTTGTGAGGGGATGGGAGAGATGGGTTGTCTAAAGACAACCCAAGGGCCTGGGGATTTCTGTCACCCTGGTGACAAGCTTTAGTTCAAAAGGTACAAGTGAGACAGTATCAATACTTTGTTCTTTCCCTTGATTGGAATAACTGAGGTATAACCAGTACTGTCTCCAGAGGTCCTCTGCTATATGCCTGTTTGCCATCTATGGGACTCTGCTTGATGTCACAGCACGTTTTCCCTCCTCTTGCCCATCCTACTTCACCAGTTTATGGGGTTTTGCCTCATTATGTGTCCTGAACCTTCATGAATTCTCCCTCTAGGGTCTGCTTCTAGAAAACCCAAACTAACACACACTCCTAACTTTGGCCAGTACTTTCTCTAAGTTTTACATACACAGCACCTGCATCTCACAAGCTTCCACATATTCCACAGCAGTTCCATCTAAGCAGATGGTGCTGCCAACCACCTGGTCCCTTTGCATCTCAGCACCCTCTATGGGCTTCTGTTTTGTGCACAATGATGCTGCAGTAGAAAGCATGAGCCATTTTCTTTGAGACCTGGCAGAAGAAAGTCATGAAGATACTGAGAACTGAAAATGTGTTGAAGTTGCTAAGTGAGTCCATCAGCTGCACCCTCTTCCCATAATGAATGAGGTCACATCACATTTAAATGGACAAACATCTGAACCTAACACTGCCAGATCTATGAAGGCTGGGCTCTGAAAACAGTGAATATGACCAGCTCTATGATTACCTGGCGTATCACTTCCTAGTACTTCCTTTGACTCTGTGGATCACAACAAACTGGAAAATTCTTAAAGATATGGGAATACCAGACCACCTTACTTGTCTTCTGAGAAACCTGTATGCGGGTCAAGAAGCAACAGTTAGAACCTTACGTGGGACAACTGACTGGTTCCAAATTGGGAAAGGAGTATGACAAGACTGTTTATTGTCACCCTGCTTATTTAACTTATATGCAGAGTACATCTTTCAAAATGCTAATCTGGATGAATCACCAGCTGGAATCAAGATTGCTGGGGTAAATAAACAACCTCAGATATGCAGATACTACTACTCTAACAGCAGAAAGCAAAGAGGAATTAAAGAGCCTCTTGATGAAGGTGAAAGGAGAGAGTGAAAAATCTGGCTTAAAACTCAATTTTCAAAAAAAAAAAAAACTAAGATCATGGCATCCAGTCCCATCACTTCGTGGCAAATAGATGGGGAAAAGGTGGAAGCAGTAACAGATTTCCTCTTCTTGGGCTCTAAAATCACTGCAGATGGTGACTGCAGCCATGAAATTAGAAGACACTTGCTTCTTGGCAAGAAAGCTATGCAAAACTAAGCATTTTAGAAAGCAAAGACATCACTTTACCGACAAAGGTCCATATAGTCTTTCCAGTAGTCATGTATGGATGTGACCATATGTGGACGATAAAGAAGGCAGACTACCAAAGAACTGATGTTTTCAAACTGTGGTGCTGAAGACTCTTGAGACTCTTTTGGACATCAAGGAAATCAAACCAGTCAATCCTAAAGAAACTCAACCCTGAATATTCATTGGAAGGACTGATGTTGAAGCTACAATACTTGGGCCACCCGATGCAAACAGCCGACTCACTGGAAAAGACCCTGATGCTGGGAAAGATTGAAGGCAGAAGAAGAAGGTGACAGAGGATGAGATGGTTGGATGGCATCACTGACTCGATGGACATGAGTTTGAGCAAGCTCCGGGAGTTGGTGATGGACAGGGGAGCTTGTCATGCTACAGTCCATGAAGTCACAAAGAATCAGACAAGACTTGGCGATTAAACAAATGGCCAAAATTAGTGCTATGCTTAGGGATCAAGCAAAAGTGTTGGTGGCCTTTATATCTCAGTTCACTTCTACCCTCTGGCCCATGAATAAACTAAATCAATACTGGAGAATGACTAGACAACTTCAACAAGTTCAGTTAAGTATTAGTCCTGGCTCCCAAATGGTAAGGTTTCCAGCAGTGCATTTGGCCTATTTCATATGAAGGGGCTGAGGTGAGAATGTACATAACACATGGGCAATAGCCTACCAGCCTGGTTACCAGTTTAGAAGGAAAACTGAAGGATCAGAGACAAGCAGGTATTGGTAGAGGAATATGGATTCATGTGGGAGAGAGCATGCAGAATGAAGATACTTTTATCTCATGTTAATAACACCAGAAAAGTTCCACAGGTCCTAAATAGCCAAAAATGTACAGTAGCTACTACCTGACATTGGCCAGCCTTTGAGTTGAACCATATGCTTGAATTAAGTGGTCACAGTAGCAGAGACACACTCTGAATATGTTTACACACTTCTCTTACTAGAGCCAGGCTCGCTACTGCCTATGGTCGTCCAACCTGCCAGCAATAGACATCAATACTGAAACCCTAGATTGTCAGCATTCCTTAATCCCTTGAGTACCAAAATGCCACTCTGTGGCAAGTCAACTTCATTGAGTACCTTTCAATGTAGAGAGGGCCAGAAGTTGCCTCTCACAGTAATAAACATCTGTTCCAGGCAAGAGGTTGCCTTTCAGCCAGGAAGGCTCCATCAGCACCCCGTCTTGGTGTTTATGGAATCAAAGAACTGCACATGTCACAGCTAACAACCAGAGGACCCAATTCAAAGCAAAGATAGCATGAGATAGTTCCTGAGATCCACTGGTCACTTCACATATTGAACCATTTAGAGGCTGCTGGCCTCAGTGTTAATACATCCTACTGGAATAAAGCACAAAAAGCAAAGTCCACCACCTCGAAAGCACGTCTCTGCATAGATGTGGTGCTATAGATGTGACATAGATGTGTGTGCTTCCTCCGGGAAGCAGTGCAGACACTAAATCAGAGGCCTAGATGGTGCTTTGTCTCCAAGAAGACAACTAAGTGGGTCCTAGAACCAGGGAGTACCTGACCTACCATCACTCCCAGTGACCCACAGGGGGACTTCAATTCTCATCCCTCCAACTCCTAGAACTGCAGGGTTATAGATCATTGATCACAAAAGGTATGTAGTCTTATCAAGAGACCCAGGATGGGATTCATTGAAATACAAGCTATAACCTGCAATCTGAGTACTTTTGTTCCCAGGAGCCAGCCTACAAAGAGTCACCATTTTGGCAACAAGAGCCATCAACTTTGATCATAAGGATGTAAGGCTGCTATTACAGTGATGACAAAGAATAATGTCTATTTAACTTAGGTGATCTAACTGGACATTTCTCTGTATACCCTAGGCCCAGTTGTAACTGAATAGGTAATTATGGAAACCCTGGCCTGAAAAGAGAATGGTTTCTATTACAACAGATCCTCCAGGCATGAGGGATTCAGTCTTTACCACCATGACCTGTAGGGGTGATAACAGAGGGAGAGGAAAGAGAATGGCCAGTGGAGGAGGAGGTAAGTATCAGTTACCCTAGAGAGTAGTTCCAACAGTAAAGCTGTTATACTGTGATGAGTTCTGCCCGCTCATCACCCCACCTGTCACACTCCTCTCAGGAAGAGGGGCCCACACACTGTGGAATTTCTTCCCAGGTAAGTATGGAGAAGTGTATGTGTACAGCACAAAGGATGAACTTCTAGAGTTAAGAGAACATGCCACTCAACTCCCCCCTCAATGCAGAACCTGCTTTGAACATTGGAATCAGCTGCAATGTTTCAGGATCTGCTGTAGCAAATCAAGCCTGGGTTATTCTTCCTGGGGAGCAATTAACCAAAGACTGAGCACAGGGCAGTACTGGGGCGTCACCATTTCCGGCTATCCCTGCACCCATCTCCCTCTTAGAATGGCTGAGACTCTACTGCAGAGCCATGCTGCTGTCTCACACCTTGTCCTTCTTCTTTCTCCGGTGTTATAATGAAATGTGAAGGTGTTCTCAGCCTGCTCCTCTGTAGAGAAATAGTGGTTGGCTCAGATGGCAATGGTCAGGCTCTCTCACCCCATGTTATCTCGTTCATGCCTCACAGTAAACAATGACTTCACATGGTTATGTAACAGCTGAGACCTTCTATAGCAATGCACATACACATCATGATGTAATGGCTTGGCAAATTGCTACTTTTGGTCGTGTATACCAATATAAGCACCACCTGAAACATCCCTGGCAGCTACATCAGCCACTAAAGAATAAAGCATGTCTTCAGTTTCTATGAATCCTTGTATTTCCTTCCAGCTTCCCCACTTGCACCTTGCCTACCCTGAGTTCAGCAATCAGCAAGACAGTTCGTGTAACTGACAAGATTCCCAGCAGATAGAGGAGCCTAAGGCTCCAATGATTGGATGGAGGAAGCCAGTGCCCACCACATTATATGTGGTACCTGGTGGCCCCAATGGAAGACTGGGAGGTGGTGGACGGGTCACCAGATAGCCTTGAAAAGGCATTACAGGCAGTGAGTTCCCATTTGCCAGGCAAACTGGCATATATACTGCTGCTGGCACAATGGGGTGGATTTCCCTGACTGCCCTGGAGACTAATACGGATAGTGTCCTCCGTGATGTTGTGCAAGTGTGTGAATTACAGAGACAGGAGGAAGAACTAGAATATTGTATACATACTCTGGAGCAAGAGATGTGTGACCTGGATGAAGCCAGCACCTCAGACAATGAGGTAATAAAGGGTGGTAACAATGAATGTTATGAGACTGTGGGTTCCTGCTTGTTTGCGAAGACAATCATACAGCAGCAGGTGAAACATGAACAGCCTTTGACCCGGGGTGGGCAGCCCCAAGGGGCCCCCAGTGTGACCGAGTACACAATATATTGACCAAGTACCCAGGCTTACCCAAGTCAACTTGGGTAATAAATTTTGGCAGAAGCAAGGAGGACCCCTAGCAATTTGGCTATTGTGACTCTAGAAGAGTAGATGGTATTGTTTGTTCCAGAGATGAGATAGAACAGTTGGCATTTGTAATCACTCACCCCTCACTGAGACAAAGATTACAGAACCTTAGGCAATTCATGCAGGGGCCACCTAACCACACACATACCTTGGTGGAATGGATTACACTGCCATCTGCACTCTGTGGTCGAATGCAGGAGAACTCCCAGACACTGAGTAAGTGGCATAACTTTTCCAAGTTAACCCAAGTTGTGAGAGATCTGGGCATGAAACAGTCTATGGTTAACCTAAATACTCAAGGCCCAAATGACGAGCGTTTTACAGGCAGCATTGAGACGCCATTTTCAACAATGCCCATCTACATTTTTCAGGTCCTTACCATATTCTTATGCCCTATGTGGGCCACACCATCTACAAGGTGACCTTGATCGTTGCAAGCTTGGGAGAAGTAGAAGGATAGTGGCAGACAAAGGGCATTAGAAGTGTGAAGACCCTGAAGGGGGGGCCAAGCTGGTAATGGCCCCATCTGGGTCCATCTGGGTCCATGCAAATGCAAATGTGGGCCTGTTTGCTGGCATCGGAGTTGACAAATAAAATTGATAAACAGCCCAATGCTATGCTTCTAGAGACAGGAGCAGCAATGTACCAAAGTGGGAAGCACCCACACAAGAGACACAGGCGGTTCAGTCAGAAGATTACATGGCACCCAGAATGTTCCTCCGGATGCCCTTTTCCACTCTGAGTAGGGCTCAGGCAAAAGTACCTGCCCAAAGAGCCAGAGCAGTGACCAGAGGCCCCACGTACAGCTTGCAAGTCACTGGTCATCGGCTAATGTACAAAGAGTAATGGCTCTCATTGACACCGTTGCCATATGCAGCCTTATTTATGGCAAGCCAGAAGAGTTTCTCAGTCCTACTGCACGAAGTGATGGCCGTGGTAACCACACAGTTAAGGTAAAGGCTATGACCTGGCCTTTGGAAATCGGATGACTCCCTGTGCGGTTGTATGCTGTGTTTGTGTCCCCGATCCCGGAAAGTACTGTGGGGAATAGATGTTTTACAAGGCCTAATGTTGCAAACCACTGTGGGGGAATCTTGTCTCTGCGTGTGGTGAAGGCCTTTGTGAGGGAATATGCGAAGCATCCCCCCCAGTTACTGCTGGCACTCAGAGGGTCAGTACCATTTACCAAGTGGCCCTGAAGAAATAGGTGCCATCATTGCTGAGCTGGTGAAAGTGGGCATTGTACGACCCACTTATAGTTCGTTTAACCCTGCTGTGTGACCTGTTGGGAAGCCTGATGTTTCATGGTAAATGACTGTAGACTATAGAGAACTGAATAAGGTGGTGTCATCTATGCATGCTGCTGTGCCATTGATTCACGACCTGATGGACCTATTGACCACAGCACTGAGCACTTATCACTACATGATAGACTTAGCTAATGTCTTTTTCTCTATAGCTAAAGCTGATGAGAGTGAAAATCCATTTGCATTCACTTGGGAGGGACACCAATGGATGTTCCAGATACTTCCCCCAAGGGTACTTGCATAGCCCAACTATATGTCACAGGCTGGTTGCAGAAGACTTAATGAAATGGAAGCAGCCAATTTCAGTGAAACTGCTCCATTATATTGATGATGTGCTACTAACCTCTGACCCTCTTATGGATTTAGAACAGTGGGCACCAGAGCTTATAAAGCATTTGGAATCATGTGGGTGGGCTGTGAATGCCACAAAAATCCAAGAGCCTGGATTGTCCATCGAGTTCTTAGGCATTGTCTGGTCAGGTATGTCATGTCTGGTCAGATGTGTCATGACCAAAGTGATTGTAGATTGGGTACACATCTACTACACATTGGTACAAATTGTATTGGCATGTTGAATCTGCACCAAGCTCCCTGTTGGAGCTGCCATGGGGCTTCCCTGGCACATTCAGACTATAACTGTGACTAATTGGACCTGAAGACAAAGCACCTTTGGGTGAGATCAGAAAATGGGTGAATAGGAGGAGACAAAACGCCTGATTATACAAGATGTGAAGAAATGTCGGAGGTCTCTCTTGACCCTCAGCCCTTCCTGCTTCTTCCACAACAGGGCAGTCTTTCCAAGAGTATTTCAGATATCTTGCCACTGTGATCCCTCCTGCCTAGACTTGGCCACAGCAAAAGTATTCTTCCAAGTATTTCATTCAGTTCAGTCGCTCAGTCGTGTCCGACTCTTTGCAACCCCTTGAATCGCAGCACACCAGGCCTCCCTGTCTATTACCATCTCCCGGAGTTCACTCAGACTTACATCCATCGAGTCAGTGATGCCATCCAGCCATCTCATCCTCTGTCGTCCCCTTCTCCGGCTGCCCCCAATCCCTCCCAGCATCAGAGGCTTTTCCAGTGAGTCAACTCTTTGCATGAGGTGGCCAAAGTACTGGAGTTTCAGCTTCAGCATCATTCCTTCCAAAGAACACCCAGGGCTGATCTCCTTCAGAATGGACTGGTTGGATCTCCTTGCAGTCCAAGGGACTCTCAAGAGTCTTCTCCAACACCACAGTTCAAAAGCATCAATTCTTCGGCACTCAGCCTTCTTCACAGTCCAACTCTCACATCCATACATGACCACAGGAAAAACCATAGCATTACTGCCCTCAATTTAACCCACCAATCTTACTTTCTCCCTTACAGCCGAAACCCAAGTCTGTAAGACCTTAGCAAGTGTTTCCTTGAAACAACCCCTCAGATAGACTCTTCTCTTATGGATTTATTCTGACAGAAGAGTTGAAAACTGAATATAGCATGGGCAGTGGAGCTGTGAACACCATCTTCAACCCACACACTGGCACAGGAAGCTGTTCAACACCCTAAGACCTTCTGAACAGACCAGACTTGGCAATTAAGTCTGTTCTCCAAGGGGATTTGAGTCAGATCCTAGTAGGCTGACAGGTCATGACACAACAGCAATTCAGATGCCAGCTCAGAGTTTGGTGTGCCCTTTGTCTCCCTTCTGCCAGTTGGTTCTGAAACAACTGAAAACTGGACTGTGAGTTAGACTACCTTGGTGACCTGAATCAGAACCAAGCTTGGGAGAAGTGGTACCCCTGAACCAGGCTGAGGGAAGCTTCTGCCATCAGTTGGAGTTGGTGAGCTTATCCCACACAAACTGGAGAGGGCACTATTCTGAAAACCAAAGAAGAGGGTTCAGCTACACATGTCCTGTGGGTTGTTCTCCATCTCATTAACCCAGTTTCTCTTCTTCCCTTGGATCAGACAGAGGAGACACGGAGGTGAGCAACTAAGCAAGAACTCCCCCATATTTCAAAGAGAAAAGGAATTCTACTTCACAGGGACAGCAAAGCCACCCTGTGAGCCACAGTTTCTCCCAAACAGTCTCCCAACTCACATGCCCAACCCCACTGGCCAGTTCATGGGACCGCTTTAAGGTACTCTGGGTGCACATCTCAGTGGGTCCTGGGAAAGCAACGCTGACATCACCCACAGTGAAGCCACTGCAGTCAGAAGCCTGCTCACTGCAATTAGAAAGCCTGCAAACAGCAATGAAGACCCAAGGCAGCCAAAAGAACTTCCTGAAAATGGCAGAAATGAGAGGATCTGTCACTAAAATTTGACAGCATTCAGCAGAAGACAAATAACAAATCTCACTTAAAGCTAAGTGACCATTACTGGCCTGTTACACCAGAAAAAAAATTGCTCTAACACTAGATCCCGAGTTAGAGCTAAGAAGCTTTTATCTGTGAAGATGCTGAGGAAACAAAGCCAAGCAGGTCATCTTTCCTGCCAGCGCCCCATCTCCAACCACTAGCAGTAAGCATGTTTAAGAATGACTGACCTCCAAATTTCTCTAGCACGCAGAACGTAGTCTGAACTTTTCTAGCAAGTTCTCTCCATGTTCATAGAGATCTTCTCCAATCAGTAGAGCACCTTGGGCAGTGCTTCCTACCTAGTTAGCCACAGGATAGCAGGTAATGTTCCTAGGTACACTATACAGCTCTCTCATTCCTCAAGAGCACTGGGCCTTCAGCCATGAGCAGCTTCATCTCCTTTCCAATCCCCTCCAGTGGGGTGCTACAAGTGAACGGAATCAGTAGATAGATCCATTGCACCTGGAACCTGCCTTCACCCATCAAGTTTGTTTTAACTGTTGCCACAAAAAAAAAGACTTGCATGTGTTCCAAGTCAGAAAAGGCCTAAATGAGATGTTTGCCTGAGTTTTTTTCTCCAGGAATTTAGAGTCAGCTGTGTCTAGTGCAAGCGGCTAAGATTGGATGGGACCAACAACCTTCCAACTGGGCATGCACAAGTGTCCAATTCCTAAATTTTTGATGTCAGGGAACCAAAAACTCAACCCTCAGGCCATTCTAGTGGCCTCATGCATAGGCTTGTAGCTCAATTACTCCTGCTCAGAACTACAATTACCACGCCTTTCCCCAAGCACCTCCCCCAACACTCATCAAGCTCCAAGCCTCAGATGGTCCTGCTTCTTCATTCTTTATCCCATCAATACCCTGAGCCCTTGCCTTCAGGAAGGAATGTGAGATTTGAGAATGTGAAGGATTGTGAGAACTCTCTTTTCAGGGCTTCCCTTGTGGCTCAGCTGGTAAAAAATCTGCCTGTGATGCAGGAGACCTGGGTTTGATCCCTGGGTTGGGAAGATCCCCTGGAGAAGGGGAAGGCTACTCACTCCAGTATTCTGGCCTAGAGAATTCAACGTTTTGGCTTACTGCCTGCAAATCTTGCAAGATCAACCTGGTTCAGTAAAAGGTCCATGTGGGCCTTAATGGCAAATGTTTGGAAAGTGTGGTACTAGAAATATTCTATGGGACTCGGTTTTTTGAGTAGCATGTTATAAATATCTCCTGTGTAGGCTCTGGATTTTAGCCATTCTGTCCTCTCCCCTTTGCTATTAAAAAACCTTATCTTAGACAGCTATAGCTGCAAGACATTAAGTCCTGTCACAGGCCAAAAACTTCCTCACCTTCTGAAATGAGCAATGTTGGTCATCCTCTGCAAAGTAACCTCTATATACTAATCCTGACAACTCTAGCATCTATTTCTAACCAGACAACTGAGGCTTGGGGAGGATAACTGATCTGCCAATAAGTTACACAGGCAGAAGATGGAAAACCTGGAATTCCAGCTCAGCCCAGGGTGCCAAGTCTTTTCTCCTCACTAGGTTATGTCATCTCCCAGCACGGCTCAGACTATTCCTCTGGAAAAGCAGCATCTCAAGAATTCCTATGTAGGATGGGTTTAGGTAGTGGTAGTCTGGTCTGCAGGGAAGTGCACTCATGGCTTGAAACCAAGTGTACATAGAACCATATTAAGCAATGACCAGAGGGCGGGGTATCATGGGAGTGGGGTGGCAGGATTCTTCAAGCCAATCTTTGGCATAATCTCTTAAGGAACTTTGGAGACCTGGCATCCAGAGTGTAGCCATCTCTAGGATTTAGCCACTTTGAAATCTTTCCATAGTGAAATCTCAGCAACTTCAGTTCTCCAGTTTTAAAAAGTCCATTCCATATATTTTAGTCCTCTCTCAGCCACTTCAGACTCCAAAATTATAGTTTCCATAGTAGTAAATTAAACAAAGTTGACAAGAAGATAAATCAAGGGAAGAGAAATTCAGAATGTTTTAGCTTTACTTCTGCCCCCAAATTAATGTACAGCCATTTGGTTTTTGTTAAGATCAAACATTCCATATACCTATGAGTATTAAACATTATGAAAGTGTAAGATGTCATAAAGTAATACCTTACTAAAATGTTAATTTTCTTTTTTAAAAGAATCTTAAATATTCAGTCTTCAATTAACCAATGCTTAGATAAATCCGTTCTGGCATATGGAAGTCTAAATTTTTCTGTATTGTGTATTTTTTACCCAGGGCTTTTTATCAAGAGATCCATGCAGGCAAATTCAGATCTGGAATCAATTTATCCTGAAGATAACCATCACTTTAAAGGATATGTTTGTAATTGGCTAGTGATGAAGGACTGAAGATGTATTTAGTACATTTCTTGATTATTTTGGCCAAATTAAACATCCCAGGCCTGCTGTGATGGTTTTAAAATCCTCCATTCTGATCAACATGCCTATAAGAGACTAGTCTTCCTATTATGAGTTATTAAAATGTAGTTTAGTTACATTATCCCTTGTGAGTAGTGTTGCTGTCAATCCAACATAGATTCAGTAAATTAAGGAAATTCATTGGTCATGTTAGAAACTGAGCACTTGAAGTACTGATGGTCAGTACTCATTCCATATCGTTTAGTGAAGTTTTCTTCAATATTTTGATTCTGCATGGATCTCTTTAACTGGAAGATAATTTCTTTACCATGAGTGTTGGTTTCTGCCATACAACAACTTGAATCAATCATAATATATATATATCCCCTGCCTCTTGAGCCTCCCTCCAACCTCTCCCGCACCCCACCCAACCTGGTCATCACAGAGCACCAGGTTGGGCTCCCTATGATATATAGCAGCTTCCCACTAGTTATCTATTTTAGACATGGTCGTGTATATATATCTTCCCTTGTAGCTCAGTCAGTAAAGAATCTGCCTGCAATGCAGGAGACCTGGGTTCAATTCCTGGGTAGGAAAGATCCCCTGGAGAAGGGCATGACAACCCACTCCAGTATTCTTGCCTAGAGAATCCCATGGACAGAGGAGCCTGGCAGGCTGTAACCTACAGGGTCGCAAGAGTTGGACATGACTTAGCGACTAAACCACCAAACCACCACAGTGTATGTATGCCAGTGCTATTCTCTCAATTTATCCCACCCTCTCCCCTTCCCCTGGGTTTTCCTGATGGCTCAGTGTAAAGAATCCATCTGCCAATGCAGGAAACACAAGTTCAATCCCTGGGTTGGGAAAGATCCCCTGGAGGAGGAAATAGCAGCCTCCTCCAGTGTTCTTGCCTGGAAAACCCCATGGAAAGAGAAGCTTGGCAGGCTACAGTCTACACTGTCACAAAGAGTTGGACACAACTGAAGATGAATGCATATGTATGTTTGTGGACTGTGCCCACAAGTCTGTTTCCTATGTCTGCATCTCCAGTCCTTCCCTGTAAATAGGTTCATCAGTATCATTTTTCTAGATTCCTTATATGTGCATTAATATTATTTCTTTTTCTGACTTACTTCACTCTGTATAACAGGCTCTAGTTTCATCCAACTCACCACAACTGACTCAAATTTGTTTCTTTTTACAGCTGAGTAATATTCCATTGTGTATACGTACCACAACTTAATCCATTCACCTGCCGATGAACATCTAGGTTGCTTCCATGTCCTGGCTATTGTGAACGGTGCTGCAATGAACATCAGGGTGCATGTCTTTAACTTTTGGTTTTCTCAGGGCATATGCCCAGTAACAGAATTGCTGGGTCATATGGTAGTTTTATTCCTAGTTTAAGGAATCTACATACTGTTCTCCACAGTAGCTGTATCAATTTACATTCCCACCAACAGGGCAAGAGGGTTCCCTTTCTCCGTATTTTCTCCAGCATTTATTGTTCATAGATTTTCTTGATAATGGCCATTCTGACCGGTGTGAGGTGATATTCATTGTAGTTTTGATTTGCATTTCTCAAGTGATGAGCAATGTTGAGCATCTTTTCATGTGCTTGACCATCTGTATACCTTTTTTGAAGAAATATCTTTTTAGGCCTTCTGCCTATGTTTTTATTGGGCTGTTTATTTTTCTGATTTTTGCCAAAATGTAATTTTGCCTATTAAATCTAGTAAGATTTGGCTATAATTTTCTGCTAATTCTAATTTTTATTGGAGTATAGTTGCTTGACAATGTTATGTTAGTTTCTAGCATACAGCAAAGCGAATCCAGCTATACATCACCCTGCTTATTTGACTAAAATGCAGAGTACACCATGCAAAATTCCAGACTGGATGAATCACAAGATGGAATCAAGATTGCTGAGAAAAAGATCAACCTCAAAAATGCAGATGATACCACTCTAATGGCAGAAAGTGAAAAGGAAGTAAAGAGCCACTTGATGAGGGTGAAAGAGGAATGAAAAAGCTGGCTTAAAACATTAAAAAAAACTAAGATCATGGCATCTGATCCCATCACTTCATGGCAAATAGAAGGGGAAAAGTGGAAGCAATGACATTTTTATTTTCTTGGGCTCCAAAATCACTGCAGATGGTGACTGCAATCATGAAATTAGAAGACACTTGCTCCTTGGGAGGAAAACTATGACATCTAGGTTTATCATATTAAAAAGCAGAGACATCACCTTGTCAACAAAGGTCCATATAGTCAAAGCTATGGTTTTTCCAGTAGTCATGTATGGTCTTGAGAGTTGGACTATAAAAAAGGTTGAGCACCAAAGAATTGATGCTCTTGAATTGTGGTGCTGGAGATGACTCTTGAGAATCCTTTGGACAGCAAGGAGATCAAACCAGTCAATCTTAAAGGAAATCAACTCTGAATATTTACCGGAAGGGCTGTTGCTGAACGGGCTTCCCAGGAGGTGCTAGCGGTAAAGAAGCCACCTGCCAATGCAGGAGATCTAAGAGACACAGGTTTGATCTCTGGGCCAAGAAGATCCACTGGATGAAGGCATGGAAACCCACTCCAGTATTCTTGCCTGGACAATCTCATGAACGGAGGAAGCTGGCAGGCTACATTACATAGAGTTGGGCTTCCCTGGTAGCTGAGACAGTAAAGAATTTGCCTGCAATACAGGAGACCTGGGTTTGATCCCTCCATCAGGAAGATCCCCTGGAGAAGGGCATGGCTACCCATTCCGTGTTCTTGCCTGGAGAATTCCATGGACAGAAGAGCCTAGTAGGCCAAAGCCTGCTGCTGCTGCTGCTGCTGCTGCTAAGTCGCGTCTGACTCTGTGCGACCCCATAGACGGCAGCTCACCAGGCTCCCCATCCCTGGGATTCTCCAGGCAAGAACACTGGAGTGGGTTGCCATTTCCTTCTCCAATGCATGAAAGTGAAAAGTGAAAGTGAAGTCGCTCAGTCGTGTCCAACCCTCAGCGACCCCATGGACTGCAGCCTTCCAGGCTCCTCCATCCATGGGATTTTCCAGGCAAGCATATGGGAGTGGGTTGCCATTGCCTTCTCCGAGGCCAAAGCCTACAGGGTAGCAAATTGTAGGACATGACTGAGCAACTAACACACTGTTGCTGAAGCTCCAATATTTTGGCCACCTAATATGAAGAGCCAGCTCCTTGGAAAAGACGTTGATGCTGGGAAATATTGAAGGAAATAGAAGGGGGAGGCAGAAGATGAGATGGTTAGATAGCGTCACTGACTCAGTGGACATGAATCTGAGCAAACTCCAGGAGATAATGATGACTGGGGAGCCTGGCATACTGCAGTCCATGGGGTTGCAAAGAATCGGACATGACTTAGTGACTGAACAACAACAAATACATATATCCCTCTTTTATGGATTTTGTTCCCATTTTTAGATCACTATCACTTTTAGAGCTTTCAGTAAAGTTCCCTGTACTCTACAGTAGTTCTCAGTTATTTTATGTATAGTATCAATAGTGTATATATGTCCACACCAATCTCCCACCTCATCCCACCCTCTTCTTCCTCCTTGATATCCATAGGTTTGTTCTCTACGTCCACGTCCTTGCTTCTGCTCTGTAAATAAGATCGTCTATACCAAATTTTTCAGATTCCACATATGCTAATACACGAAATTTGATTCTTTCTAACTTACTTCACTCTGTATGACTGTCTCTAGGTCCATTCACGTCTCTACAAATCACCTAATTTCATTCCTTTTACTCTATTTGAGGTGTTGGCCTATGATAGATTAGGAACAAACCAGTCCTGCACCAGATAGTCTGAGACACTCATCTGGGGCATGCCAGCCTTGTAACTCATGACAAAATCACTGCCTAGAAAATTAGCCATTTTACTCCTGGCATCCCATTAGGCCCAGGTTTTAAAATTTCCACCTCAAAATAGGAGAGTTATTGGGGAGAAAGGGTTTATTAAAGACCAAGTGTGTTTACTCAAGAAGCCAGTGTGTACTGGGCCCCAACCAGCCCAAAATTTCCAGCTCGACCTATCCTCAGGTAATTTCAGCAGATGAGAACAAAGCAACTAGCCTTGAGTGGAAGATATGGAAGGATTCTGTTGGTAAGTATCAATACCAACTCTCAATACCAACTCTAAATGCATCACCCTCAGTTCAGTTCAGTCGCTCAGTCATGTCCAACTCTTTGCGACCCCGTGAATCACAGCACACCAGGCCTCCCTGTCCATCACCAACTCCCGGAGTTCACTCAGACTCATGTCTATCGAGTTGGTGATGCCATCTAGCCATCTCATCCTCTGTCATCCCCTTCTTCTCCTGCCCCCAATCCCTCCCTGCATCAGAGTCTTTTCCAATGAGTTAACTCTTCGCATGAGGTGGCCAAAGTACTGGAGTTTCAACTTCAGCATCATTCCTTCCAAAGAAATCCCAGGGCTGATCTCCTTCAGAATGGACTGGTTGGATCTCCTTGCAGTCCAAGGGACTCTCAAGAGCCTTCTCCAACACCACAGTTCAAAAGCATCAATTCTTCGGCACTCAGCCTTCTTCACAGTCCAACTCTCACATCCATACATGACCACTGGAAAAACCATAGCCTTGACTAGACGGACCTTTGTTGGCAAAGTAATGTCTCTGCTTTTGAATATGCTATCTAGGTTGGTCATAACTTTCCTTCCAAGGAGTAAGCGTCTTTTAATTTCATGGCTGCAGTTACCATCTGCAGTGATTTTGGAGCCCAGAAAAATAAAGTCTGACACTGTTTCCCCATCTATTTGCCATGAAGTGATAGGACCAGATGCCATGATCTTCATTTTCTGAATGTGAGTTTTAAGCCAACTTTTTCACTCTCCACTTTCACCTTCATCAAGAGGCTTTTTAGTTTCTCTTCACTTTCTGCCATAAGGATGGTGTCATCTGCATATCTGAGGTTATTGATATTTCTCCCGGCAATCTTGACTCCAGCTTGTGTTTCTGCCAGTCCAGTGTTTCTCATGATGTACTCTGCATAGAAGTTAAATAAGCAGGGTGACAATATACAGCCTTGACGTACTCCTTTTCCTATTTGGAACCAATCTGTTGTTCCATGTCCAATTCTAACTGTTGCTTCCAGACCTGCATATAGGTTTCTCAGGAGGCAGGTCAGGTGGTCTGGTATTCCCATCTCTTTCAGAATTTTCCAGTTTATTGTGATCCACACAGTCAAAGGCTTTGGCATAGTCAATAAAGCAGAAATAGATGTTTTTCTGGAACTCTCTTGCTTTTTCCATGATCCAGCAGATGTTGGCAATTTGATCTCTGGTTCCTCTGCCCTTTCTAAAACCAGCTTGAACATCTGGAAGTTCACAGTTCATGTATTGCTGAAGCCTGGCTTGGAGAATTTTGAGCATTACTTTACTAGCATGTGACATGAATGCAATTGTGTGGTAGTTTGAGCATTCTCTGGCATTGCCTTTCTTTGGGATTGGAATGAAAACTGACCTTTTCCAGTCCTGTGGCCACTGCTGAGTTTTCCAAATTTGCTGGCATATTGAGTGCAGCACTTTCACAACATCATCTTTCAGGATTTGAAATAGCTCAACTGGAATTCCATCACCTCCACTAGCTTTGTTCATAGTGATGCTTTCTAAGGCCCACTTGACTTCACATTCCAGGATATCTGGCTCTAGGTGAGTGATCACACCATCGTGATTATCTAGGTCGTGAAGATCTTTTTTGTACAGTTCTTCTGTGTATTCTTGCCATCTCTTCTTAATATCTTCTGCTTCTGTTAGGTCCATACCATTTCTGTCCTTTATCGAGCCCATCCTTGCATGAAATGTTCCCGTGGTATCTCTAATTTTCTTGAAGAGATCTCTAGTCTTTCCCATTCTGTTCTTTTCCTCTATTTCTTTGCATTGATCGCTAAGGAAGGCTTTCTTATCTCTTCTTGCTATTCTTTGGAACTCTGCATTCAGATGCTAATATGTTTCCTTTTCTCCTTTGCTTTTTGCTTCTCTTCTTTTCACAGCTTTTTGTAAGGCCTCCCCAGACAGCCATTTTGCTTTTTTGCATTTCTTTTCCATGGGGATGGTCTTGATCCCTGTCTCCTGTACAATGTCACAAACCTCAGTCCATAGTTCATCAGGCACTCTATCTATCAGATCTAGTTCCTCAAATCTATTTCTCACTTCCACTGTATAATCATAAGGGATTTGATTTAGGTCATACCTGAATGGTCTAGTGGTTTTCCCTACTTTCTTCAATTTCAGTCTGAATTTGGCAATAAGGAGTTCATGATCTGAGCATAGGGTTAGAGAAATGGCAACCCACTCCAGTGTTCTTGCCTGGAGAATCCCAGGGACGGGGAAGCCTGGTGGGCTGCCGTCTATGGGGTTGCACAGGGTCTGAAGCGACTTAGCAGCAGCAGGGTAAGAGACCAAGATTTGGAAAGGCCCACAAGCAATCAAGACTGTAGCAAATACTTCTCCAAGAACACAGGGAGATGACCTAATGGGGCATAACCTTCAGCCCCATTGTTTTTGGAAACTTGGCTTCTGTTCAAGGACTCAGGCTCTGGCTAGTTAAGCAAGACAGGGTTCCACCACCAATTAGAGCTTTAAACACATCCTCCAACAGGGGGCACTTAATAACCATAGAAAAAGGAAAGCTTGACTCAGTTATGAAACCTTGACTGCTTTTGTAAATTTGCCTGAAAACCAGATTGAGAGTGTGGGTTTGCGGGCATGCTCAGTCTTGTCTGACTCTTTACGACCCTATGGACTGTAACCCACTAGACTCCTCTGTCCACAGAATTTTCCAGGCAAATGGGTTGCCATTTCCTCCTCCAGGGGACCTTCTTGGCCCAGGGATTCAATTCTTGTCTCCTGTGTCTCCTGAACTGGCAGGCGGATTCTGAAGTGCGGATACTCTCATTTTAAAGAGGGAATGCTCTACCACAGTGATATTAAATGCAGGGAAACATTTTTACCTGGAGTCGACCAGAACATCCTTGTCCTCTAGACAACTGAAACGGAGAACAGGTAAGCAATGGCTGTCTGCTGAGCTGATTAGAAAGTTACCCAAGCCTTTTTTTTTTTTGGCTGCACCAGGTCATTGTTGCAACTCGAAGGTTCTTAGTTGCCTGACCAGGGTTCCAACCCAGGCCCCCTGCACTGGGAGCACAGAGCCTTCATCACCAGGGAAATCCAAAGCCCTCTTAGGACAAGAGGTTCATAGCTGTGGAACCTCTTATTCAGAGGCCTGAGGTCTCTGGAACCACTTTGGAGAGTTTCTCACATTATGAGTCCCATCATCCTAAAGGCCCTCTCTCTTAGTGTCCCTGCTCACAGGGACACAGTCATGAGACTCCTCTCAAAGAGACTGATCCAGAGAAGGAAGTCAGTGCGTGGAGCCCATCTTAGAACATGGCAGCTACTTAGCGTGCTGAGTTTTATAAGAATTGATGAGAGTAAATGAAAACAAAATGTGAAATGTCAGCTCATGCTACATTGATTTGTAGCTAATAATGCACGCTTACCATCTTATCTATAATCTTTGAAAGCAATGGAATGCTATTAAAAGAACAAAGCAAAAGTTACCTGACATTTGGGTTTAAGAGAAATCTAAGCTCAAGATTGCCCAACCACTGTTTTTCTGGCTTCTCTTCCTCCCCTCTGTGACATCTGGCAGAGATCCTAAAGTCAGTGATGAGTTCAGAGGCACAAAAATACCTTGGTCTTTATAAATTCAGCCCAACTCTACTCTTCCAGTATTAGGACAAAGTAGACACCTTGATTCACACAGGGTTAAAGTTTATCAAAAAGGACTAAAATAGAGGCACAAAACTGTTACTTGGGAGAAAAGACATGCTAACAAGAAAATTAAGGAAGCAGCTAGGATACGGAAATAAAGGGGTCAACAGACTGGAGGTCATATGGAGACAACCATCGTAGTGGGAGTGAGGTGGGTAGAATTGAGTGAGCTGGAGAGAAGATCATTAAGTGAAACAACTAGATTACTTATTGGGGAAAACAAAGTGCATGGTATTAGTCACCTATTCACAAGGAAATTGAGTAGAAGCTTTCGGGAGTAAGGTTGAGTCAGGCTGAATGAGGTGTTTTGAAAACCATCCCAGCATCTCTTCATTCAATAAAACTAAGTACTTGACTTTGGAATGAGATCTGAGGTTCAAATTCCAGTACCTCTTATGAGGGAGACTGGGCAGTTGGCCTCAGAGCGTCACCTATAAAAGTGTATAACTGTCTGAAACTGAGGAATCGAGATTCATTTATCTGGCAGTGAGCCAGTACTTCAGTGTTTTCTCAGGTAAGTCAGAAGTAGAAACTGACTGTTGTAATACCTCAGAGTAAGATTTCTACATCAGTTCCAGTACATCAGGTGACAGCTACTGCTTGCTTCACTGAATCAGACAGGTATTCTGTAAAATGAATCTAAATCTTACTGTTCAGGAGAATTAAATACATGCATTTGTTAATCATAGATGACAAACATCAGACCTTAACTGGTTTATTGAAACAGCCCAGAGATCTTAGGTAGAGTTAAGCCACCAAAAAATGCAAGGGAAAGACAGCAAGATATGTTCTAAGTTATGACAGATCTATTCTTCCTTATATCTATTTGGTCATTTAGTCTGACACAAACATGTTCATGACTAAGCTCATGACATTTAACCCGTCATCTGGCCACACCAAATTTCTGTTCACATAATGATAGAAACCACACGTTACCCACAGTTGACATTTGAGTCAGTGTACACAGAAGCTGTGTAAGCAGACAGGACATTGTGATACAGGAAGTGACTGTTGTTTTAAGACAACTAGCTACTCACTGAGCAAGACAGGAATGACAGCTTCCCGACTATGTGTAGTTTGGGGCTAAGATTCAGTCTGATATTTATGTCTGATATTATTATTCAGTCTGATTTATTATAATACCTAACCCTTAACTATAAAATTCAGTATTAGATAAAAGGTTTGTTCTACAGGCCCATGATAGCAAATCACTGTAAGGGCAATTTAATTGTGTACATAAAGACACTTCCTAGATGGAGAGATTGAGAAAGTGGCAAACTCTAGGCCTCCATTTTTTTTTTAACTTAAGAAGTGTAAATAACCACTCTTTAGGAGTTACTAAAATCAACCAGTGTATAAAGCTTTTGGAACAATGGTATAAAGGCTCAGCTGCTGCTGCTACTATTGTTTGTTCATATGCACAAATTTTATAATTAGTCATGACTCTGATCTACTGCTCACATAACCACCACGGTCCCATGTATTTGAGCAATGGACATGTGTATAGACTGTTTACAACACAAGGAAAATGGGGAACCAGAACTGTCAATACTCCTTAGTCTTTGTGCCATGCCACACAGCTTGAGGATCTTCCTGAACCTGCACCCTCAGCAGTGAAACTGCAGCGTCCTAACCACTGGGCCACCAGGGAATTCTTCCCACTAGAGTTTAAGGCAAATGGTAAAGCAAAGAATAGAAAGTGAACATAAGAGGTCAAGAGAGGTGAAAGAAAAGGTGATAAGATTAGGCAAGTGTGTAACTAGTAGGAGCATGAGACTGGAACCAGGAAAATGTTATAGAGAACCCAAACAAGAAGGGTCCTATGACCATGAGACCGACAGGGCGTTTAAGATCCCTGCTTGGAGTCAACTGCTAAAGAAGGGTAACTTCCGCTTATGTGAAACCTAGTAGGAATGTGAGCAGAAGCTGCAATCAGTGGGGAAATTCACCATGAAGTGCACTGAAGATAAACATGGTTTCCTCAGCCTGAAGAGGCTCCCATGTGTTCTTTGGAATGTTAACATTGAGTAGATTGGCATGTAAATGGCACTGTTTCAGTTGTCCTACTTTAAGATCAACTGGGAGTTTGTGTCTATTAATCTGATAAATCTTCCCCACCCCAGTGAGGTACAGAAAACTTCAACATTCTAAAACACACCCGATTCCAACAATGGGGATGGAGAATGAGAAGGCACCCAACAGCTAGCACTTCATGGATCTTCCAAACTCTCTCAACAGGTGAATCTGTTCATTCAAGGTTTTAAGTGTCCCCACAGAACCATTGGCTGGACATGCCAGCTACCAACCAGGTTACAAACATTCAGGCTATTAATTTAGTACACAATTATAAACAAACCAGCTTTTAGGTTTGTAAACTAAGAAAAAGCCCAGTGAATCATGATTTTCAGTATCTTTTTGAAGAAGCTTAAAATCAGACGGGGTCATTACCCATTTACCTAGAGCTTATATATTTTTGGATGAAGCAAAATATTGACCAGACTTCATCTGTTTGCATTGCCTGACCTGAGGTGACAAGCCAGATATTTGACAGCGAGGACCACAGCAGATTGTTTCTTTCAGCCTGCTAAGTGTTGAGTCAAGTCAGATACAAGTTTGCCCAGTTATCTTAAAGCCTGCGCCCTTTGTGTATTGCTGGGGTTTAGGTATTTACACTGAGGTATTTTCAATAGGCAAGAGCAATTATATAAGATGACATTTAAGAACTGCCTTCCATTCCATCAGAAGGTTCTAGCCAGTCTTTGATTTCATCTTTGAGTAATTAGTTAAATGAGCTCCGAAACACAATTGGCATTTGCAGACTCATTTTAGATCTTTTTTTTTTTTAACTGCCGAAGTAGTGGCCAAAGTTTAGCTTAGGAAAAACATCAGAAGTGTGTCTCAAGACTGAGTAGAAGGGACCACTGTTATTCTATGGAGTTTAAATTTCTAAATTTTTGAAAGAACAAAGTGCTGCCTATAAGAACAGTAACTTCTCAGAGGTTAAGGTAACTTGCCAGGTGGTAGTAACTCTTCCAGTTGCCATGAAATAATTCTTGGTTGTCTCTCTAAGAGCCTAACCGCTGATGACCCACAAACAGCTCTTGCTACTAGTTTGGCTGGTCAGTTGGCTCCTAGTCACAACTTGGCCTAGTCATTATACAAGCTAATGTTGAATTCATTTGGAAGGCGCTTTAAGTATTGTACATAATTTTAAAAACTGAGCCAGACAAAACTAGGCAGTGTTTGCTGAGATTCTTCACTAGCTTTACTATCAGCCACACGAGGATCAATCTAGCATATAGAGGCAGCAGAGTGAGGAGAAATAAGCATCTGAGCTTCCAGGTTAAGAGGAGTTAACAACACTTGGTAAGGTCATGGGATCCTGGCTTCCTTAGATATGTAATGTATATGTAAATAAGAGGCATATGTACATATATGAGGCATATAAGAGGCATATTTGCATATGTAAATAAGAGGTTAAGGCACCTCTTACAAGGTTAAGATCTAATTAACTAGGGATATTGCTCAAGGTTTAGTAACCAGATCAGCGATGTTATAGTAGTAATAACACCAAGTGATAAACCATAGTTATTCAAGTGTTTGACTCCCAGTCATTCATGAGTTTTATAGTATAGCTACAGGTCAGAGTGATGCTCCCATCTAGCTCTGATATAACAACGAAAGCTACAATTACCTCCACGTGACCTTGCAATTGGCCTCATGATCATTAGAGCTGAGGATTTATTGCATCTGGAGGGTGGCTGGGCATTTGGCACAGAAGGTGTGACAAGGTGTGGACTGCTTGCTTGCAGATATGTACAAGGTCTAGACTTTAAAATCTGTACCTCACCACCACCTGTGGATACCCCCAGTCTCTCGTGCTCTTCACCCTCACCGTATCTCCTTGATGTAGGTCTGAGGAACAGATACCTTCTGTCTTCTCCACCTTCCTGCTCCAAAGACAAAAGCTTCCTCTTGGGAAAGGTAGATGCTGCCAGTAAATATAAACACCTAGGGGGGGCGAGTGGCAGGGGAGCCAGGCCAGCTGTGCGAAATTCCAGTCCAGGCTGGATAAGTTTAACTTGAAAGAAGTTTTGAGTAAGGAGCTGTGTTGCAAGCGGAAGACATTCCCCCCCGCCCCCACCAAAGGAAACTTAGTTGAGTTAGATATCCATTTACACTGGTCCTTATACAGGTACATCATCTCTGGTCGCCTAAGAAGGTCCATACCCTGTTGGTTTATGAGAAGTCTCCTTGACACAGCCCATCCTGAAAAGCACACTCCAAGCCCAATTTGAATGTAGCACAGTAGTAAGCCACATGGTTCCTCCGCTGTGAGGAGACTCTAGCCGGGTTTTGAAGAGGGGTGGAGTGTGAGGCCCTGAAGGTAGATATCAAGAGCCTAAGCACTTGATCTATGGGCTTCCCAGATAGCACCCGTGGTAGAGAACCTGCCTGCCAATGCAAGAGACTTAAGAGATACAGTTTCGATCCCTGGGTCAGGAAGATTCCCTGAAGGAGGAAATGGCAACCCACTTCAGTATTCTTGCCTAGAGAATCCCATGGACAGAGCCTGACTGGCTATAGTCCATGGAGTCACAAAGAGTCAGACACAACTGAAGTGACTTAGCATGCAAGTACCTGATCTATAGATTACCACCAGCTCAAATATAATAAAAAGGACTTCCCTGGCGGTCCAGTGGTTAAGAATCCACCTATGGGGACACCAGTTCAAACACTGGCCCAGGAAGATTCCACCTTCCATGGGGCAACTGGGCCCATGCACCACAACTTCTGAAGCCCACATGCCCTAGAGCCCATGCTCTGCAACAAGAGAAGCCACTGTGATGAGAAGCAAGTGCACTGCAACTAGAGAAACTCCACCTACAGCAACCAAGACCCAGTACAGCAAAAAATACATTACCCCCAATTCAAGTTGGAAAATAGTCAAAGATTTCAAAGGTAAGAGGTACTTGTATCTTCCCAGTGTCCTACCCATAGGATAGTCAGGAGTTACTAAAATAAAGCTGTGGAGTGTGTGCTTGGGTCCATATAATGTAGAAGATTCCAGGACAAAGTCTGCCAGCAATAATCAAATAAAGTGACTCCTTGGAGTATGGAAGACATATTGTGGGTGTAGGCTGGTGTTAAACACAAAGGCAGTCATTCTTACAAAGTCCAAGTAAACAGTTTATGTGATTCCAATATTCTGGTTCCTGGGAACTCTTGTTAAAGGGTTTGCACTCAAGTGACAATATTCAAACTGCATTCCACCTAAGTCATTTTAGACTAGTGTATCTCTAAATGCATGCTCAGTTGCTAAGTTGTGTCTGACTCTGCAAAACAGATTGCAAATGAGGTTAAACAGTAGGACCCAAGGTTATCTTTTACCTAGTCTAACATGACTAGACACTAGCCATTGAGCACTTAAGATGGTGCTAGATTTGATGTGGTATAAATTTAAAACACATACCAAACTTCGAAAACTTAGTACCAAAATAAAGGCTCATTATTTTATATGTTGAAATGCATCTACTAATACTAAACTTCAGTTTTCTGTTAATTTTTATTGGAGTAGTTGCTTTACATGCTGTGTCAGTTTCTGCTGAACAGCAAAGTGAATCAGTTGTATGTTTACATGTACACCCTGTTTTTTGGATTTCCCTCTTGTTTAGGTCACCACAGATCACTGAGTGGGCTTCCCAGAGACACAAGAGACACTGGTTCGATCCCTGGGTCAGGAAGATCCCCTGGAGTAGGAAATGGCAACCACTCCAGTTTCTTGCCTGGAAAATTCCAGTGACAGAGGAGCCTGGCGGGCTATAGCCCTTGGGGTCTGAAAGAGTCAGACGTGACTAAGCATGCGCACACAGAGAGCATTGAATTTCCTGTGCCATACAGTAGGTTTTCCATTAGTTATCTATTTTATACATATTGGGTTGACCAAAAAGTTAGTTCAGTTTTTACTGTTACAATAATAGCTCTAGTAGCAGTTAGTTGTCTTTAACTTCATTCAAAACAATTTTGTTAGATTGTATTGTGATGGCTGTCATAACAGCATGTATTTTAAAAAACTTATCAAAACTGGTAAATTTATGTGTAGCCATTTTAATATATAATATGGAATAAAAAAGCTTTATTACTTAAGAAAGGTAAAGACACAACCGAAACCCCAAAAAAAGACTTGTGCAGTGTATGGAGAAGGTGCTGTGACTGACCAACTGTGTCAAAAGTGTTTTGTGAAGTTTCATGCTGGAGATTTCTCACTGCAATGTTCCACACTCAGGCCAGTTGAAGTTGATAACGATCAAACTGAGACATTACCTAAAAACAATCAATGCTATACCACGCAGGAGATAAATGACATAATATCCACATCAAACATTGAAAGTCATTTGCACCAGCTTGGTTATGTTAATCACTTTGATGTTTGGGTTCCTCAGAAGTTAAGCGGAAAAAAACATTCTCAACCATATTTCTATATGCAATTCTCTATTTTAAAAAATTTCATTTTTAAGACAAATGACAGGCAATGAAAAGTGGATATCGTACAATAATGTGGAATGGGAGAGATCATGGCACATGGCACATGAATCACCACCACCATCCAAAAGGGATGTTGTGTATATGGTGAAATTGGAAAGTGAAGTTGCTCAGTTGTGTCCGACTATTTGTGACCCCATGGACTGTAGCCTACCAGGCTCCTCTGTCCATGGGATTTTCCAGGCAATAGTACTGGAGTGGATTGCCATTTCCTTCTCCAGGGGATCTTCCCGACCCAGGGATCGAACCTGGGTCTCCTGCATTGCAGACAGACACTTTATCGTCTGAGGCACCAGGGAAGTCCCTCTATTGTGAGTTCCTTCCAGAAAACCAATTAATTCCCACATGTACTGCTCCCAATTAGACCAAATGAAAGCACACTCAGTGAAAAGCGTCCAGCGTTAATCAACAGAAAACACATAATCTTCTGTCAGGATAACACAAGACTGCTTCCCAGGTGGTACTAGGGGTAAAGAACACAGTTGCCAGCTGTAAGAGATGAGGGTTTAATCCCTGGGTTGGGAAGATCCCCTGGAGGAGGGCACGGCAACCCACTCCAGTATTCCTGTCTCGAGAATCCCACCGATTGAGGAATCGAGCAGAGTCGCCCAGAGTCAGACACAACTGAAGCGACTAAACACGCACGCGCACTGCCAGCCAATCACTGGCTCCAGTCAGTGGTCTCATGATCTAGTGTGTGATGGAAAGGGGAAGTCACTTGACCTGGGTAGCCTCTCTCACCTCAGGCTTTTAATGGATTCCTGCAGAAGATACCAGCCATTCCTGTGAAACAGAATCACATCCCTGAAAGGGATGGTAAACAAACTTGTTGGTAATCAAACTGCTTCATGGATCAAAGAATTCAGAGTTGTATCTAAGGCTCAGGCTCCTCTGTGAAAGCATTTTCTCCAGCTGTACCCCCATCCCATTTAAGACCTCAAACTTTTGATGTACCAAGAAACAGACATCATGGAAGCCATAAGACACAGGGGGTGACTCAGTTCTCAGTTTGATACAGGAATAAAGAAGATTATGCCTAGATAAGGAGTTTCCCTAGGAGAAGCCCGAGAATTTGGAGAAGTGAAAGCCGTGACCACACTTACCGGCTTGAGGTGTTTCCCTTAATAGGAATGCTTTTTAAGCACTCAAGTAGACAAGCATCTTTCAACAAGTATCATGTTTAGGCACTTTCAGAAGTATTATTCTCCCCAGCATCGTGGGCATTCTCTAGGCCAGTTACGACAGTAGGCTAGTAGATTTCTGCATCTGTTCTCCCCTGCTGCTCCTACAGTGGGCTTCTATTTTGTTATGTATCAGGATTCTCAAAGTTTGAAGCCATTGGCTTCAATTACATCATCGAGTATTAGCCTCCTACATGTAGGTTTATAGGAGGAGTGTCTTGATCACAGACAGCTGTCCTTAAGAAATCCCTCTAAAGAAAATAACAGCTTCTAAAGGCACAGGTTTTAGCTCACCTGATTCCGATTTCTATCATTAAATTTTCTCACCTTTGACTATTTTCTTACTATACCCCTTTTCAATATTTAATACTTGTCTGAGTGACTTAATATAATTAAGATAAAGATAGTGTTCAACTAGACAGTTTGAGTTTCCCTAGGAGCTCAGCTGGTAAAGAATCTGCCTGCAGTGCAAGAGATCCCAGTTCAATTCCTTAGGTCAGGAAGATTCTCTGGAGAAGGGATAGGCTGCTGCTGCTGCTAAGTCACTTCAGTCATGTCAGACTCTGTAGGACCCCATAGACTGCAGCCCACCAGGTCCCCCGTCCCTGGGATTCTCCAGGCAAGAACACTGGAGTGGGTTGCCATTTCCTTCTCCAGTGCATGAAAGTAAAAACTGAAAGTGAAGTGGCTCAGTCATGTCTGACCCTCAGCGACCCCATGGACTGCAGCCTACCAGGCTCCTCCATCCATGGCATTTTCCAGGCAAGAGTACTGGAGTGGGGTGCCATTGCCTTCTCCAAGGGATAGACTACCCACTCCAGTATTCTTGGGCTTCCCTGGTATCTCAGACAGTAAAGAGTCTGTCTGCAATGCGAGAGTTCTGGGTTCGATCCCTGGGTTGGGAAGATCCCCTGGAGAAGGGCATGGCAACCCACTCCAGTACTCTTGCCTGGAGAATCCCATGGACAGAGGAGCCTGGCGTGCTATACAGTCCATGGGGTTGCAAAGAGTCCGACACAGTCGGAGCAGGTAAGTACAGCACAGAGACAGTTTGGTGCTAAGACAGATCTGGTGCTAAGAAATGATACATGGCTACATCCAACCTACTGGAAAGGTAGCCATTGTTCTTTGGTGTCGGTGTTGACTGGCTCTAGGTGAACAGTTAATACTAAGAAACCCAAAAAATGAGTTGAACTCAAAGTGGCCTTGGCAAAACTGAGGAATTTTTGATTAAGGTCTTCCAAGTTGGCACTAGTGGTAAAGAATCTGCCTGCCAATGCAGGAGACACAAGAGATATGGGTTCAATCGCTGGGTTGGGAAAATCCCCTGGAGAAGGGAGTAGCAACCCACTCCAGTATTCTTTCTTGCCTGGAGAATCCCATGGATAGAAGAGCCTGGTCAGCTACGGTCCATAAGGTTGCAAAGGAGTTGGACACACTGAAGTGACTTAGCACATACACACACAAGGGTTAGTCAGGGTCTAAGCTTATAAGAGCTGAATCCCAGACAAATTTTAAGAGGAGTCATAAGCAGAGATTCAGGCTGGACTGAGCACAGTGGCCAAAAAGCAGGCAAAATGCACATCATGCCAAAGCTCAGAGGGACATCCACACAGAAGTAGCCTAAGGCATGGCCAAATTCCCATGGGCAGAGTGAAATCCTGTACTATCCCGTGTCTTGTTGTAGAAGTTTACAACTGATGTGATGCTGTTTAACCTCTTCTCTCTACTCCCCAGTTATGGCTACAGTTACAGTTGCCTCCTCCTAATCCATCACACCATAGTTTGATATCTAGAGCCACATGACCGACCAGAAGCCTATGCAGTAACACCACCTATATAGAGACACCAGTTTCACAGCACTCAGCTGCAGTGGAGTCCTTTAATTGACTAGCTAATTAAACAAGTGAATGGCAATTGTGCTGCCCTGCGTTTCTAAGGTGGGAAAGACAAACTTCTCAGTACCTCCACTGTTGGCTTTCTATTGGAGTTCAGTATTTTCTTTGCCAACAATCCAGTGAGGGAGGTATTTTGTAGATCTGAAGGACACATATATATAGGTTGACTTTGTTTCCATTTCCCTTGGTTTTTAGAGTGGTTGATAAAGTTTATAGAAAAGGAGGGGATTGGTAGACAAAGCATACACACCATGTATTTAATACGTTAAGATTCACACTTAGATTTAACCAGATCCTTGGTTCACAGAATTAAGTCACTGGTATACCAGCTTTTGAATTTAGAAGCAGAGAATTTCAACCATAAATAGGTAATTACAGGTGAGAGCTCTCTAAGATAAGTAGTCATAAAATTGGTTTTCAGTGTTAGGCAGCCAGAGAGGAGGAGCACACCTGTCCCCAGGCTTAATCTTCTGGGAGGCCCCCACATGCTCTAAAACCCCTCAGACTCCTTCATTCCTGTTTTAAGTACAACAGCGTTGCTTGGAAAGGCTGGGACTCTCTCAAGATCCCAGATCGCCTCTGTCAAATTATATATCAAGCAGACAGCTGGCCCAGAAATACACATTTCCTGAGCAGGGTTATCTACATGAAGCCAAAAATTTTTCTCCTTGAACCTTGCTTCTTTCATGAGTACCATGGAAACAAGATAACCCCCTCCTAGTGAGGAAGGCAAAGGTTTATGTCTTTACTTTCAGACTTTTTCTCCACCTTTCCACATTTTTCTTAAGGCAGGAGACCCAGGTGTTCGGTTATAGGATGATTTTTAGCAGAAATAAATGCATGTGGTTGACATACAGAAGCTTCAGTGGAATTTGCTATGTAGCAGTTGTGAAATCAGTCAAGATAATGAACACAGAATGCTCTTGATGCGTCTGTCACAAAGATGCCCTTTATCCCCATGATATTCATCTTGATAAGCTCAAGGAAGCCTCACAAGCCTCAATGATCTAGGTCACCATCTAACCAGATGAGATTTCCTCACTGCTGCTGCTGCTAAGTCTCTTCAGTCTTGTCCAACTCTGTGTGACCCCTTAGACGGCAACCCACCAGGCTCCCCCATCCCTGGGATTCTCCAGGCAAGAACACTGGAGTGGGTTGCCATTTCCTTCTCCAATGCATGAAAGTGAAAAGTGAAAGTGAACTCAGTCATGTCTGACTCTTATCGACCCCATGGACTACAGCCTACCAGGCTCCTCCACCCATGGGATTTTCCAGGCAAGAGTACTGGAGTGGGTTGCCATTGCCTTCTCCAGATTTCCTCACTACCAACTGCAAAAGCCTCCTCATGACAAGTCACCTAGCAGACGAGTGCTTTCAGGTGAGAATATTTGACACTGAAAAGCCCAAGGTGAAGTGATACATCTACCTAGATGTGGGGGAGGTTGGGGGTGGAAGGTGTCAGCCCTCAGGTTTTTTATTTTCTTCAGATCAGATGATTGCTGTCAAAAGGAATGTGGTTACGACTAACTCCCTGGTAAGAGGAATTCACACCATGCTTGCATTTCACTTTAGTTCTATCCTTCACTAATAAAAAAGGACATTTCCTTTCCTCAAAGAAGTCTAATTCAAAGGTGATAATCACACTTTTCTCCCGAGGCTTTCACCCAAGCTAACTCAATTTCTAGAGCTGGGAGGAGAGAAGCAAGTTTTTCCTCAATTTCTGGTTACTGTAACCAGGAGTTTCTCTCCAACAGAGCTTTTAGGATTTCAAATGAAGGGCAGATGAAAAGCATTTAGAAACTTCATGAAGAAATCAATGTTAGTGAGTTTTAAGTACAGAAGCTCTAAACCTATCTTTCATTGAAAGAAGGCTTGTACAGGTGCAGTCGCTTAGTTGGAAATGTGATTTTCCTGAAGTATCTATTATGCTAGAGATTAAATAATAAGAAACAAGTGACTTCTCAGAAAGATTTGCACATAAGAAACTTCAAAATTCAAGATCCTATCTTAAGCTACTCCAAGAACTAACTCCTTTAGAGATCTCTTTAGTAACTAGAGACATCCTTATTGCCAAGTTCAGACTTAAATTGAATAAAGTAGGGAAAACCACTAGACCATTCAGGTATGACCTAAATTAAATCCCTTATGATTATACAGTGGAAGTGACAAATAGATTCAAGGGATTAGATCTGATAGAGAGCCTGAAGAACTATGCACAGAGGTTCATGACACTGTACAGGAGGCAGTGATCAAGACCATCTCCAAGGGGGAAAAAATACAAAAGTGCAAAAAGGCAAAATGGTTGTCCAAGGAGGCCTTACAAATAGCTGAGGAAAGAAAAGACGTGAAAGGCCAAGGAGAAAAGGAAAGATATACCCATTTGAATGCAGAGTTCCAAAGAATAGCAAGGAAAGATAAGAAAGCCTTCCTCAGTGATCAATCCAAAGAAACAGAGGAAAACAATAGAATGGGAAAGATTAGAGATCTCTTCAAGAAAATCAGAGATACCAAGGGAACACTTCATGCAAAGATGGGCTCGATAAAGGACAGAAATGGTATGGACGTAAGTGAGTTTAGGAAGTTGCCATAAACTCCTAAGAGGCATTTTTCTATCTGCACAAGACAGGCTTCCCTTCTTTGCTGCTGCTGCTAAGTCGCTTCAGTCGTGTCCGACTCCTAGCGACCCCATAGACGGCAGCCCACCATCCCTGGGATTCTCCAGGCAAGAACACTGGAGTGGGTTGCCATTTCCTTCTCCAATGCAAGAAAGTGAAAAAATAAAGTGAAGTTGCTCAGTCGTGTCTGACTCCTAGCGACCCCATGGACTGCAGCCCACCAGGCCCCTCCGTCCATGGGATTTTCCAGCCAAGAGTACTGGAGTGGGTTGCCATTGCCTTCTCTTAGCGTTCCTCAATCTGCTTGCTCCCGTCTCTAGTCCTTTTTCTTTATTCAACCTTCACTTCTCAACTAAGCTAACCAAAACTTCCCTTGAGAGCCAAGAAGTTTGGTTCTCTCTGCCCACCATCTCCCTCATCCTATCATAAGAGAACTTCTTAGGACGCAGTAGTCTGTTAAATTTTAGACTATATTTCCCCACCAACCTCAGACCACACCCAGTAGCAGCAGACCAACTGAGGGCCACCACCACCGAACTTCCTCTTTTTTATACGCGAAGCCCTGCCTGCTTCTCATGTGTGGACCAATGAGAACGCTCGGAGGTATCTTCAGTTGTACAATTGGTCCCTGACTTCTCGAAGGTGAAATTAAGCCTCCGGAGGCCTGGGTGCAGAAGCTTCTGTTGTTTAGGCTTCCTATTTTAGAGGCACTGCTCACTCCTCCCGCCACCCCCTTTTTTTTTTCTTTAACTACGTTGTAAAGGATGATGATGGTTTAATCACTAAGTCAAATCAATTCTTCGTGATCCCATGGACTGTAGTTCATCACACTCCTCTGTCCATGGGATTTCCCAAGCAAGAATATTGGAACGGATTGCCATTTCCTTCTCCAGGGAATCTTCTAACCCAGAGATCAAACCGGAGTCTCCTGCTTGGCAAGCCAATTCGTTGTAAAAGACACAGTTCTTAAAGACACGGTTTAAGGAAATTAGAATCACAATTAATATGTGGCTGAATAAAAAAAAAAAATATGGCTGAATCATCTTCCCTTTTAGTACTAAGTCTTAATATGGAAGATGTTTAGTGTGCCTAGAGGAATTTCAAAAGAACTATGAATAGTTAATTGGTCAGACACAGGTGTTAGAGTCAAATTTCCTTACCTGCAGGCAACCCTAGTGGTTTTTATAGCCCACCTGTGTGTATCATTCATTTATTCTTCCATTTGCAAGTATCACTAAGAGGGGCTTCCCCAGTGGTAGCTGAGATGGTAAAGAATCTGCCTGGAGTACAGGAGATCTGGGTTCAAACCCTGGGTTGGGAAGATCCCCTGGAGAAGGAAATGGCAACACACTCCAGTATTCTTGCCTGGAAAATTCCATAGACAAAGGAGCCTGGCAGCTACAGTCCATAGGATTACATAGAGCTAGACACAGCTGAGTGACTAGCACATTCCCCAGTGGCTCAAGCGTAAAGAATCTGCCTGCAGTGCAGCAGACACAGGAGACTCGGGTTCCATCTGTGGGTGGGGAAGATCTCCTGGAGGAGAAAATGGCAACCCAGTCCAATAGTATTGCCTGGGAAATCCCATGGACAGACGAGCCTGGCCGGCTACAGTCCATGGGGTCGCAAAGAGTCAGACACAACTGAGCGACTCAACACACACACACACGTGATTCAAAGAAAGTGAGGATGTGGCCTAGTGGGACTTTGGTTCTGTCTGTGCTTCTCAAGCAGTGTGCTGGGGGTATAAGAATCTTCAGGATACACATGTTTCCGGAAAATCAACTCCACTTGTAGATTTGGGGGTAAAAAGTGTTGTTTTAGGTTAAGAAAATAGAAATCCAAATCAACATAAATAAATGATTTAATTAACAAATAAGGGAGAAGAGACACATCTTCCTTGCAGAAGAATTTTAAATAACGTTTGTTCATACACCCTCATCCAGAAGCTAGAGTTTAACTCCCCTCCCCTTGAGTGTGAGCTGGACATAGGGACTCAATTCCAAACAGCAGGGTAGGGAAAGGGGAAAATAATTTTACAGTGAAGAAATCTGGCAAACACTACCTTAACCAAATGACCCAGGTTAGCATGGTTATCGGAGAAGGCAATGGCACCCCACTCCAGTACTCTTGCCTGGAAAATCCCATAGACAGAGGAGCCTGGGAGGCTGCAGTCCATGGGGTCGATAAGAGTCGGACACGACTGAACGACTTCACTTTGACTTTTCACCTTCATGCATTGGAGAAGAAAATGGCAACCCACTCCAGCGTTCTTGCCTGGAGAATCCCAGGGACTGGGGAGCCTGGTGGGCTGCTGTCTCTGGGGTCGCAAGAGTCAGAAACGACTGAAGCAACTTTAGCAGCACCAGCAGCATGGTTATATTGGAGTAGCCAAAAAGTTCGTTTGGATTTTTCCCTAAGATGTTATATTATGGAAAAATCCAAACAAACTTTCTGGCCAACTCAATATAAGATGTTAATATTAGGAAAAACTGGGTGAGGGGTGTTTGGAACTCTTAAGTGCTTATTCAACTCAGTCGTGTCAGGCTCTTTGTGATCCCACGGACTGTAGGCTGCCAGGCTCCTCTGCCCATGGGGATTCTCCAGGCAAGAATACTGGAGTCGGTTGCTATTTCCTTCACCAGGGAATCTTCCAAACCCAGAGATTGAACTCAGGTGTCCTGCATTGCACGTATGTTCTTTACTGTGTGAGCCACCAGAGAAGCCCCCATGGAACTCTTTACTATCCTTGAAACTTTTTGGTAAATCTACAACTCTTCCTAAATAAAACATTTATTTAAAATAATAACAAGAAGAAAAGTGGAATAGATTGTAAAATTGCATGATTTTTTAAGATAAAATGTAAGCCTTCAAAGAAATCTTAAGCTTAAAGCAAACTGCTGTAAACTGGGCCTCTCCCCAACCTTCCCTGAGACACTTTTCCATGTTTAGGGTAATAGAGAGCGAAAGTTTGACAAGCAGCATATTTACCTAGATGACTCACAAAGCTGCACAGAGCATGCTTGCAAGGGGGATAAGACTAGAGGTGAGGGGTCAGCCAGAATCAAGGAAGGCAATAGGTCAATAGACAGCTACTTAGAAATTGCCTACTTATTCCTGTGATTACTACCAGTGCTTTCTGGGAAGTTACTGTTTTCAGCCATTCACTTTCATCTTGAGTTTTCATATATCTATAGTCAGGAGAAAGGAGATCCTCTCCCATGGTACAGCAGCAACCAAATTACCAAACACACTTGAGGAGAATGTGTTTTTAAAAAACACCTAGGGACTTCCCTTGTGGCCCAGTGGTTAAGATTCTACATTTCCAAAGCCAGAGCCCCAGGTTCAATTCCTGCTAGTGAAACTAACAGCCCACATGCTTTACAGCGTGGCCCCCCCACAAAAAAACCCTAACAACAACAAAATACAATTTCACAGTCTCTTTGATGAGGGACAGGATAAGTCATGGTTAAGAACGTGTGTTTCAGAATGAAACACATCTGTGTTTCATTCTGAATTCTATTGTTTACTTGCTCTGTGATCTCACATTAGCTAATCTCTCTAAGCTTCTGTTTCCTCCTCATCTGTGAAACAGTGATAAAAATAGTGCTTAGTGGTAAGACTGTTGTGAGGGTGGATTAGTAATATGAATGAAAAGTGTCTAGAATAGATCACGGTACAAACACATACAGCCCTACTCTCACCCCACTACCTCTCTGTGCAACACTTATTGGCTCATCTAATCCTCACAACAATCCTAGTATGGATCCTTACATTCCACATGAGAAGGGTGAGCCACAGGTGGGTGACTCATTGGCCCAAAATGACAACATACAAGTGCATGCGTGAAAGCTCAGTCACTTCAGTCATTTTCCAACCGTTTGCAACCCTGTGGAATGTAGCCTGTCAGGCGCCTCTGTCCATGGGCTTTTCCAGGCAAGAATACTGGAGTGGGTTGTCATGTCCTTCTCCAGGGGATCTTACCAACCAGGAGATCAAACCTGAGTCTCCTGCAACTCCTTCATTGCAGGCAGATTCTTTACGGTGGAGCTCAGCTCAAACCCAAGCAGTCTGGCTCTAGAGTATCTGCTCTTAGCTAGCGCATTGCATTGCCTCTTCTGTTATCAGAAAGGAAGGAAGAAGAGTACACCTGAAACTCATATAAAAGTGTAAATCAACTCTACTTCAATAAAACACTTTTTTAAAAAGTAAATTTTTTTAAAGCAGCAAGAAAGAAGAAAGGAGACAAAGTGTGCTGGGAGGTGTGAAAAAAGAGATGCCTTTATAAAAGAGAAATGGCCAGCCCTACATTGCAAATGTATAAATAATACAAGCATGAACTGGCAACAATAGCAAATTCATGTCCAAGAGCCATATGGAATAGTAGCCCTTGCTTCTGCAGGCCCAAACATCAGTGAGAGCATTCTCCTAGAAGTTATGTCATAACATGACAAAAGAAAAGCCTAACGAATTGGAGAAGCCACCTCCCTCCATGCTTGCCCCAGTGCTTTCTCAGTTGATCTCCTGGACACGAAGCTCAAGTAGCAGATATTCCAGTTCAAACCTGGGCACATGACAATCCTCACTGCAGAGAAGCCAGCCAACATTCCATAATTAATCATCATTCTTCGAGGCAAAAGCCAGCCCAAGCCTGAGGCAACATTCTTGAAGGCTGCCATTGCTCCCCAGCCTAAGTGGGTGACAGCTGTACAAACAGAGATCCAGCTTGGGCTCCTAATTTGCCCACCCCATCTCTGATTTACTATTCAAATATTAAAAGTTACCATCCTTTGAGTCCCTACTCTGAGCGAGGTCATCTACATTCTTTGGTTCACTTAGTCTGGCTTGATCCCCATGAGCTAAATATTGATGTTCTAATTTGTGAATGAGAAAATTCAGGTTTAGAGAGATCAAGCAACTTTCCCCAAGTTACACAGCTAGCGAGAAGCAGAACCAGGATTTAAACCCAGGTTTTTCAAATTCCAAGGCCTTGCTCTTAAGCATTAAATGAACCAATCGAGGTTGTCAAGAAAGTGAGTTTGAAGGGCTGTTGTTTGTTGTTCCGTGGCTAAGGTGTGTCCAACTCTTTGTGACCCCATGGACTGCAGCACATCCGGCTTCCCTATCCTTCACTGTCTCCCAGAGTTTGCTCAAACTCATGTCCATTGTGTCAGTGATACCATCCAACTATCTCGTCCTCTGTCATCCCCGTCTCCTCCTGCTCTCAATCTTTCACAGCATCAGGGTCTTTTCCAATGAGTCACTTCTTCCCATCAGGTGGCCAGAGTATTGGAGCTTCAGCTTCAACATCAGTCCTTTCAAAGAATATTCAGGGTTGAAGGGCTGTAGGGGGTGGCAGAGCTATTAACATCATGTGACCCTGTTTTTCTTTTTTCCAGTGAGAGATCCATGACCCACAAGAGAAGACAAAATACTCTTCCTGCCATGGGAGCTGTCTTTAGGGTCAGAGGCACAGAGGGAAAAGATGTTGGGAAAGCACTCTAATTGTTATTTCAACAGCTTTACTTCAATTCTATTACTTTTCAACCAAAGCAAATTGCTCCAGAATCCTAGTCCTACCCACCCTTTTCCTTTCCTGTCTCATTCTCCCTTCCCACCCCCTTACCTCCTACCTAAAAAGGAAATAGGGTTTCTGCAGAGGATAATTCCAATTTTCTTCTCTTTTTATATTTATTTATTTGACTGTGCTAGGTCTTAGCTGCAACATCTGACCTTTTTGTTGTGGCATGTGAGATCTAGTTGCCCGAACAGGGATCAAACCCAGGCCTCCTGCTTTGGGAGGACGGAGTCTTAGCCACTGGACCACCAGGCAAGTCCCCCAATTCCAGGTTTCTTAACTGGTATTCTGAGCTGGATGAATTCCAATAGGTTATCCACCAGAACCAACTGCCATCTCACTGTGTTCTGATGCCTGCCTGGATCCTGGACTTATTCTTTGGAGAACAATAGCACCCAGGGGAACAGGTGGTGGAAAGCAGCTACCGTCCACACCAGCGCAGCAGAAGGACTCTGTGCTGGTGGTCTGCCCTGTGGAAGACTGGATTTGTTGCTCTCTGACTCATCTCAGGCATACCTCATTTTATGCCATTTTCATTTTTTACAAAGGGAAGGTCTGTGGCAGCCCTGCATTAAGTAAGTCTTTTGGCACTATTTTTTCCAACAGCACGTGCCCACACTCTATCTCTGTGTCATATTTGGGTAATTCTCTCAATACTTCAGCCTTTTTCCTTATTATGGAAGTTAATGGTGATCTGTGCTCAGTGATCTTTGACATTGTATGCCATGCTAAGTCACTTCAGTCATGTCCGACCCTTTTCACCCCTGTGGACTGTAGCCCACCAGGCTCCTCTGTCTGTGGGATTCTCCAGGCAAGAATACCAGAGTGGGTTGTCATGCCCTCCTCCAGGGGATCTCCCTGACCCAGGGATCAAACCTGCATCTCTTAAGTCTCCTGCATTGGCAGGCAAATTCTTTACCACTAGCACCACCTGGGAAGCCCCAGTCTTTGACGTTACTATCTGCAAAAAGATTAAGGCTCAGACAATGATTTGCAGTTGTTAGCAATATAGTATTTTTAAGTTGATATATGTACATTGTTTTTTTTAAACACACTTAATAGACTACAGTGTACTGTAAACATATCTTTTATATGCACTGGGAAACCAAAAAAAAATATGTAACTCGATTTATGGAGATACTTTATTTCGATCATCTGGAACTGAACCCACATTATCTGCAAGGTATGGTTGAATAGGTCTGGTGTTGTTACATATACAGTTATACCATAGCATGTATTTGATCTTTTACAACATTAATTGAACCTCAAAATGTACAAACCTAATTTGGAATATAAACAGATGGAGAACTTTCCAATACCTTCCCATGCCTATGTTTCTATATTCCCTTTTAAAACTGGAAAGCAGCTGCAAGTGATGACCCTATGGATTATAGCTTGCCAGGCTCCTCTGTCCATGGGATTCTCCAGGCAAGAATACTGGAGTGGGTTGCCATGCCCTCCTCCGGGGGATCTTCCCAACCCAGGGATTGAACCCATGTCTCTTATATCTCCTGCATTGGCAGATGCATTCTTTACCACTTGTGCCTCCTGGGAAGCCCCAGCTTAAGCCCTTACTTCTCACTTAATCCTTTATTCTACCCTCCCAACTGTCTTCACTGCTTCCACAGTCCCACTCCACATTGCATCCATAGAAATTTTTCTAAAATAAAAAAATCCTTCTTTGGCTCCCATAATGTTTGGGATCAAGACAATTTATTCCACAGCCAAAAAAACACAAGTTATTATATTGACTGATCCAGTCTAAAATCACTCATTCAAGCACCATCTGAACACTGGCCCCCTTCAGTCGGTCCTCCTAGCATTTTTCCAATGCTGTTTCTTCTAGTACATCCTGCTGTCTCTATCACCTTTACCAGACACCCGGCTAATTCCCACTCTCCCTTCAAGGATCAACACATTTTTTTGTCTCCTTCAGAAAGCACTTCTTTGCTAGCCTTCCCAAAGTGATTCAGGAACCTCCTCATGTCCTCTCAGAACAGAAATGCTCTTGCACCTCTTATCACAACCTCACTGTCACCATCTGCTCACTTGTCTGTTCCTTCACCGGGACTGAGCTCATAGAAATTAGAATATCTTATTCTCTTTTGTGTCCCAGTCCCTGGAATAATTTCTGGCCAGAAATGGTTACTCAATTATGATTTTTGAAGGAATGAAGGGAGGAACAAATGACTAGCTTGCTATATCTAGAAAAAAATGGCACACTCAAATGACATAATTGAGATTTAAATGAAGGAATTTGCCTGGAGAATCCCAGAGACGGGGGAGCCTGGTGGGCTGCCATCTGTGGGGTCACACAGAGTCAGACACGACTGAAGCGACTTAGCAGTAGCAAATGAAGGAGTTACCGAGTCCAAGCTCTCTCTGCTTACCACACAACAGCACAATGAAGAGAAGAGGTGTTGAGGCAAGGAATACAACTTTATTTGGAAAACTACCTGACCAAGAAGATGGCAGACTAATGTCACAAAATAACCATCTTATTGGGATCTGGATGCCAGGTTCTTTTATAGATCAGAGATGGGGGAAAGTGAGGAAACAAAGTAAAAAGGCCATTAATCTTGCAAATATCTCCTAGAATGGCAAGCCTCAGGCAGGGAATGTGTTAATTTCTTCCTTCCTACCATCCACAGGTTGACAGGGTCCTGAACAAAGGCACTTTAACAGTCATGACCTGTATGCAGGTCAAGAAGCAACAGTTAGAACTGGACATGGAACAATGAACTGGTTCAAAATTGGAAAAGGAGTACATCAATGCTGTATATTATCACCCTGCTTATTTAACTTATATGCAGAATACATCATGCAAAATGCCAGGCTGGATGAAGCACAAGCTGGAATCAAGATTGCAGGGAGAAATATCAATAACCTCAGATATGCAGATAACACTACCCTTAAGGCAAATAAGGGTAGTGAAGAACTAAAGAGCCTCTTGATGAAGGGGAAAGAGGAGAGTGAAAAACCTGGCTTAAAACTCAACATTCAGAAAACAAAGATCATGGCATCTGGTCCTATCACTTTATGCCAAACAGATGGGGAAAAAATGGAAACAGTGACAGACTTTATTTGGGGGGGGCTTCAAAATCACTGCAGATGGTGACTGCAGCCATGAAATTAAAAGACACTTGTTCCTTGGAAGAATATCTATGACCAACCAGACAGCATATTAAAAAGTAGAGACATTACTTTGCTGACAAAGGTCTGTATAGTCAAAGCTATGGTTTTTCCAGTAGTCATGTACAGATGTGAGAGTTGGACCATGAATAAGGCTGAGTGCTGAAGAATTGATGCTTTTGAACTGTGGTGTTGGAGAAGACTCTTGAGAGTTCCTTGGACTGCAAGCAGATCAAACCCATCGATCCTAAAGGAAATCAACCTTGAATATTCATTGGAAGGACTGATGCTGAAGCTGAAGCTCCAATACTTTGGCCACCTTACACAGAGTTGACTTGTTAGAAAAGACCCTGATGATGGGAAAGATTGATAGCAGGAGGAGAAAGGGATGACAGAGGACAAGATGGTTGGATGGCATCACTGACTCAATGGACATGAGTTTGAGCAAGCTCCGGGAGTTGGCGAAGGACAGGGAAGCCTGGCATGCTGCAGTCTGTGGGATCACAAACAGTCGGACACAACTGATCAATTGAACAATAAAGTTTAACAGTCAGGCAGAAGGGCAGGATTCTCTGAGGCAGGCCATTATGTATGATTATAATAACAAAAGCAACAAAAAGCAAGTCAAGGGAACACGGGTACACCCGTGGCGGATACATGTTGAAGTATGACAAAACCAATACAATATTGTAAAGTAAAAAAAGTAAAAAATAAATAAATACAATAAAAATTAAATAAATAAAAAGAAACAGTTCCAACAGGGAGTCAGAACTGACTTTTCCTTACAACAAAGGGACTATTTGTAAAGGTGTAGACAAGGTAAAGGAAACCCATTAAAAAAAAAAAAAAAAAAAGGCATATCTATAGTAGGCACAAGGACCACCTCTAGGCCAGAAGTTAAAAGGATAAATAAAGTAGTTCTCAGAACACAGAGAGAGTCACTGAAGGGGAGGACCAGCTGAAGGGGGATGTGGACACATCCAAAACATAGTGACCTGGCATGATGGAAGCTGGGGGAATAAATACCTAAAGTCACTTTCCTCCCATCCTCCAATCACCTGCTGCTTCCTCTCACTAGCCAAACCAATCAGAAGCCAGAAGGCAAGAGATCCAAGGGTATAATCAGCATGGTCAACCTCTCAGGGCACAGAGCAGGGGATGAGGGTGGGGAAGAGACCTGGAAGTGCAAGTGGAAACTACCCAACACAGCTTCTCTTCAACGAAAGAGTCTTTGGCTGATCGGAGAAAAATATATCTTCTTTAAGCTGATAAGAGAATTGGCTCTAAGGAGAAATACTTTGATAAGCCAGTTGTGATAAATACATCAAAAGACTGACACCCAGGTTTCCTGCAGAAGCTACGCCTTTCTCTGGAAAATGAGGAAAAGGGAAAGGTAGTGGGATTGAATGCATTTGGAAGCAAGTTTAAGAAGAAGAGAGGGGATTTCCCTGGTGGTCCAGTGGTCAAGAACCTGCTTGTCAATGCAGGGGACACTGATTCGATCTCTAGTTCAGGAAGATTCCATGTGCCATGGGACAAGTACTACACAACTAAGCCCTTATGACACAACTACTGAGCCCTCGCTCTAGAGCCTATAAGCCACAATTAGAGAGTAGCCCCGCCCTCATTCACAACTAGAGAAAGCCTGCGTGCATCAACAGAGACCCAGGACACCCCAAAACAAATAAATAATTATTTCTTAAAAAGCACACACCTAAAAAAAAAAAAAAAGAAGAAGGGAAAAGAGGAAGACGGTGGCTGAGGACAAGGAAGAAAGAAAGAATTGGGAGAAGAGAGAAATCTAATGGAGTTTTCCAAGAGAAATGGTGGGCATTCTCTGTGATCTCTTCCTACGACCATTATGACCCACAGTAAGAATTAGAAACATGACGATGACCTCAGTGTGAATGGAGTTCTTGTGAAAGTTAATGAATGGATTGAATGTGTCTCCATCAAGACTTGTATTGGGCTGCCACAGACAAGGGTCCAAGAAGACACTCTTCTTAGTCAAATAGAGAAGGAACTGGGGTTCAGAGAATTAAAGTGGCTGAATGAAGGCACAGTGTCAGAGGAGACAGCAGGACTCGCCACCTGATCTGACTCCAACTTCTAGGCGTCTCCCTCTACCAACCCACCTCCTTGCATTATGTCTCTGTCATGGACAGGCAGAGGTGGGCACTGGAGAAGACTCAGGTTTCCCTGAATATAGAAACTGTGACTACATAACTCTTATAGTTTATAGACACATACTAATCTAAGGGTTAGAATTTATGGAGTATGTACTCTATGCCAAGGGTTAACTTGTCTAATCAAAGTAACCAAAGAAAATTTCTGTTACTATTCCGCTTCACAGAGGAGCAAATAGATCAGAAAGATGAAGTGCAGAGTTTGAATTCCAAATTCAGACTCAGGCAATCTGTATTTCTAGATTTCTCTCAATCTGTATTTCTGTATTTCTCTCAACAGCAACCCTGAGTACATGTTTAAGCATTTGAAAAGCATTTATACCTTTCGATATGACAACCTGCACATCGAGGTAGTTTTTGAAGCTGAGTTGCTGCTGCTGCTGCTGCTAAGCCACTTCAGTCGTGTCCGACTCTGTGTGACCCCATAGACGACAGCCCAGCAAGCTCCCCCATCCCTGGGATTCTCCAGGCAAGAATACTGGAGTGGGTTGCCATTTCCTTCTCCAATGCATGAAAGTGAAAAGTGAAAGTGAAGTCGCTCAGTCGTGTCCAACCCTCAGCGACCCCATGGACTGCAGCCTTCCAGGCTCCTCCATCCATGGGATTTTCCAGGCAAGAGTACTGGAGTGGGGTGCAATTGCCTTCTCCGAGCTGAGTTGCTACCAGTTCCGAAATCCTATGGGTCTGTTACCACAAGTCTCCCTTGATTTTTAGCCCAATTCCTCGTGTCTTGCAAACCACAGTAGCAGTTGTCTTTTTCACATTTTCTCTCTGAAATAAGAGAAGCAGTTTTGGAATCCCACAGAGCTTCCTCAGGATCTATATGTTAGAAAAGGCCTCCTGCAAGGATTTCGGTGACAGCCTATCTCAGCACTTGATCCTCTCTGCAAGTGCCCCTCATGTCCAGGAGTCAAAGACAGACAGGTTCTTTGAGAAACAGAAAAGAGGAAGCCTTATTATTCTCTATGATTTGTGTTCCTAACAGTCATTTCTCTGCATTCTTAGATTTTGGTAGTGTTTAATCCCACTCTTACTTCCTCCAATAGAAGTGATGTTCTGCCTTTATCTGGAATGTTCTTGATGGGTACCATGGTCAAAAATGCTGGTTTAAGCTTTTCCTTGCAACACCTTATTCATGGATATTAAAGCATTTGTTAACACTGTCCTTACATTTTACATCATCTATGTTCTGATAATGTGGATTATTTCCATTGTATAGATGATAAAAAAATCATACTAAAGAGTCAGAAAGTTCAAGTCACTGGCAAAACTAGAACCAATATCCAGTGTTTCTGACTCTGGATGAGATTAATTCCTTCCCTAAAAATACCCTGGTTTGTTTTTTCTCCATTTGCCCAAAGCCATCATTACCTACAGAATAAATGTCAGTCCTTTACCAAGTACCAGTATCGACTAGGTATCAAATAAACCAGTATTTCATCACTACATGTTAAGGTAAGAGGGCTTCCCTGATGGCTCAGTGATAAAGACTCCGCCTGCAGGGCAGGAGATGCAGGAAACATGGTTTCGATCCCTGCATCAGAAAGATTCCCCTGGAGGATGGCATGGCAACCCATTCCAGTATTCTTGCCTGGAAAATCCCATGGACAGAGGAGCCTGGTGGGCTATAGTTCATGGGGTTGCAAACAGTCAGACACAACTGAGTATCTGAGCACACATGTGTTAAGCTAAGGGGCCAGCACCAAGCTGCCATTACTACTCAATATAGTACTGCAGGGAAAATGCATTTGCTTTGAAGTCCAAAAGGGAAAAATCTGAATTCCAGCTTCATCATTGATTAGCTTTTAATTTGGGGGTAAATTCCTTCACATCCATGAGTCTTAGTTTTCTGTCACATGGTAGACATTACTAGTTGCCTGTCCAATAGCCACTCCCCTGTCTTCTACCAAAAACCTGTCTTTGAGCAGAGCCTCCATGTGCTTAGGTAGAAACACTTGTTTTCCCAGACTCCCTCAGAGCCAGTGGTGCCCACCCTTATGTGACAAAGCTCGATTGGAGCAGTGAGTCATCAGCTGAGGGCTTGGAAAGCTTCACTTCCCCCAGTCAGTGCCCAGCCCTACATCCTCTCCCTACTCATTCCCATTTTCTTTTTCTTCAACACTAATTCATTTCCATTTATTTTTGCATTACATTCTTTCTTGGCTGGAATAACAAGTTAACTAGGTGAGAGTTCTTCCTTTCATATGAGCCAAAAGTACATTTCCAAAAACCCCCTCAGTGCTTCCCCTCTGAGCCTACTGAATCTAAACCTACTGTGAGAGACTGAAGCTTCTCCTGATGCGGTTTCAGAATCTCTCAATTATGGAGGAACGAGTTATACCATCTTCAAATGATCCAGATGCAGTTTCTTTATCTTTCTCTTCCTTGACTTGGTCCTAGAGATGTTCAGTGCCACCTCTGTAAGGAGATAAAGGAAAGCAGTCTATCTTCTCTTTGTCCTTCAGACCCACTCTCAGCTCTTTGCCCCGTGCTTTCTTACCCAGGAAATGGAATTGACAGACTGTATCAGTGAGGCTTTCCTACGTACTCTCCGGCTTCTGGTCGGGGCAATGGGGAACCCTCACAGAAATTAGAGGAAGGGCAGAGTATGAGGTCAGAATATTTTAGTGCCCAGGCTCCTACAGCAAACAAAGGCACAGAGTCTCTCTCAAATCATCTTTTTCTACACAACTCTTTCCTTTAGTTTCTAGAAACCATATCCTCCTTCATCTCTTTGGGTCTAATTTAGTTACAGCTTTGCTATTTCTGGCTCTGGCTCATTGCTCGGTCCCTTGTGCTTTCCCCACATCCTACCTTTACCTTTGAAATAATCCTTTTAGTAAACCCTCTTTGAATTATTCTAATTAGAATGTGTCATCTGTTTCCCTGAGAACACTGACTGGTACAGATGAGAACATCAAAACAGGCTCTTTTTGCTCCTAAACAGCACCCTCAGATGTCTCAGGCATCCAAGGTCCTCATTCTAAGGCACTGATATCCAGAACACCTCCTGCCACAGCCCAGGAACATGGTGGTCTCCAAACCCTATTCCCGCCCCATGCTTTCTTCAACCATGGTGAAAACTTAACCTTAATTTTCTGTATCCTTTTCCCAAGACCCTATCTTCCAGTGTGACAATTAATGAATTTGCTCATGGGTGCTGATACATTGATGAAAGAAGGCTAACACAATGCTTGTCTTACACACACACACACACACACATTACATTCACTACTCCTCTTCCTAGACAGTGCCCATCAGCCTTCATAGTGTGCATTCCATAGCATTCTATTACTGTCCCACATACTATAATTAATCAAACCTAAAGATGTACCTTAAAAGTATAGGCTCTGCTTCATGTCTTCACTGCAGAAAAGCCTCAGTTCAGTTGAGTTCCGTTCAGTTGCTCAGTCATGTCCAACTCTTTGTGACCCCATGGACTGCAGCATGCCAGGCCTCCCTGTCCATTATCAACTCCTGGAATTTACTCAAACTCATGTCCATTGAGTCAGTGATGCCATCCAACCATCTCATCCCCTGTCATCCCCTTCTCCTCTCACCTTCAATCTTTCCCAGCATCAGGGTCTTTTCAAATGAGTCAGCTATTCGCATCAGGTAGCCAAAGTATTGGAGTTTCAGCTTCAACATCAGTCCTTCCAGTGAACATTCAGGACTGATTGCCTTTAGGATGGATTGGTTGGATCTCCTTGCAGTCCAAGGGACTCTCAAGAGTCTCCTCCAACACCACAGTTCAAAATCATCAGTTCTTCCATGCTCAGCTTTCTTTATAGTCCAACTCTCACATCCATACATGACCACTGGAAAAACCATAGCCTTGACTAGATGGACCTTTCTTGGCAAAGTAATGTCTCTGCTTTTTAATATGCTGTCTTTGGTTGGTCATAACTTTTCTTCCAAGGAGTAAGCGTCTTTTAATTTCATGGCTACAGTCACCATCTGCAGTGATTTTGGAGCCCCCAAAAATAAAGTCTGCCACTGTTTCCACTGTTTCTCCATCTATTTGCCATGAAGTGATGGGACCAGATGCCATGATCTTCATTTTCTGAATGTTGAGCTTTAAGCCAACTTTTTCACTCTCCTCTTTCACTTTCATCAAGAGGCTCTTTAGTTCTTCTTCACTTTCTGCCACAAGGGTGGTGTCATCTGCATATCTGAGGTTATTGATATTTCTCCTTGCAATCTTGATTCCAGCTTGTGCTTCCTCCAGCCCACTGTTTCTCATGATGTACTCTGCATAGAAGTTAAATAAGCAGGGTGACAATATATAGCCTTGATATACTCCTTTTCCTATTTGGAACCAGTCTGTTGTTCCATGTCCAGTTCTAACTGTTGCTTCCTGACCTGCATACAGATTTCTCAAGAGGCAGGTCAGGTGGTCTGGAATTCCCATCTCTTTCAGAATTTTCTACAGTTTGTTGTGATCCACACAGTCAAAGGCTTTGGCATAGTCAGTAAAGCAGAAATAGACGTTTTTCTGGAACTCTCTTGCTTTTTTGATGATCCATTGGATGTTGGTAAGTTGATCTCTGGTTCCTCTGCTTTTTCTAAAGCCAGCTTGAACATCTGGAAATTCACGGTTCACGTATTGTTAAAGCCTGGCTTGCAGAATTTCAAGCATTACTTTACTAGCGTGTGAGATGAGTACAGAAAAGCCTAGTTGATTGCAAATAGGTTACTGGTTTCAGGCTTTTAATGTTTTTAAAATTATAGCTGACTGGAACACGGAGCTTAGTTTACCCTGGGGCTTGAATAAATACATTTGCTAAGATTGGAAAGCACAAGCTCCGGAAAGACACTGAGTGAATACAGATTGTCACCCTTTCCCAGGTGCAGTCTTTAGCTTTTCAGGCCTCAAAGCCATTTTCTCAGTGCACTCAGAGGATGTTGATTTCGTAAAGACTGGCTCACTCTACGCGAGAGAATAAGAAATGGATATGTAAAGCAGAATGCCAACTTGCTAATTTAAATGGGAATATTTACATGCATGCTGTACCTTACAGGAACCAGGCAAGAAGTGTATCAGTCAGCTGCAAGTAACAGGAAAAATAAATGGATTAAACCATAAGTACATTATTGTTTAATCAACAAGAAGAGAGACCAGTGTCATCAATGTCATTGAAGAGCTATACCCTTTAGCATGTTTATTTATGGCCTCATTGCTGTAAGACTGCTGCTACCCCAGATATCAGTACTGCATGTAAAATCAGAAAACAAATAGAGGGTTGGGGGAGAAGGGGAAATGCTTTCTTTTCATAAGGCTTTATCTTTTTGCCCAGTTAACTTCCCTGAAGCCCCATTGGCCAGAATAGGGTTGCATGGTCACACCAGTTGCCAAGGAGGCTGGGAAATCAACAGTGCTCTAGCCACTGTTCTTTATATATATATTTACATATATATAATATTATTTATTTATGTTTGGCTGTGTTAGGTCTTCATTTGCTTTGCATGGGCTTTTTCTAGTTGTGGCGATCGGGGACTACTCTTGGTTGCCACGAGTAGCCTTCTCATCGCGGAGGCTGTTCTTGTTGCAGAGCACAAGCTCTAGACACGAGGGCTTCAGCAGTTGCAACACAAGGGCTCATTAGTTGGGGTTCACAAACTTAGTTGCTCCATGGCTTGTGAAATCTTCCTGGACCAGGGATCAAACCCATATCCCCTGCATTGCCAGGTGGATTCTTATTCACTGCACCACCAGGGAAGTCCCTTTTTTCTTTTTTTAATTTTTATTTTGTATTGGAATATAGTTGATTGACAATGCTATGTTAGTTTCAGCTGTACAGCAAAGTGACTCAGTTATACATATATATACACGTGTATCTCAAATTCTTTTCCCATTTAGGTTATTAGAGTATTGAGCAGAGTTCCCTGTGCTATACAGTAGTACCTTGTTAGTTATCTATTTTAAATACAGTACTGTGTACGTGTCAATTCCAAATTCCCAATTTATTTGTCCACCCCATCCTTCCCCCCTGGTAACCACAAATTCTTTCTCTAGGCCTGTGAGTCTATTTCTGTTTTGTAAATAAGCTCATTAGTATCTTTTATTTTTAGATTCTGTGTATAAGCAATATAATATGATATTTGTCTTTCTCTCTCTGACTTATGAGCTTCTCAGGTGGTGCCAGTAATAAAGAACCTGCCTGCCAATGCAGGAGACGTAAGAGACGCTGGTTTGATCCCTGGGTTGGGAAGATCCCCTGGAGAAGGACATGGCAACCCATTCCAGTATTCTTGCCTGGAGAATCCCATGGACAGAGGGGCCTGGCAGGCTGCAGTCCATAGGGTCACAAAGAGTCGGACATGACTGAAGCGATTTAGCACCCACTCCAACTTATTTCACTTAGTATTACAATCTCCAGGTCCAGCCACATTCTAGCAACTGTTCTGGAATGAGGGTTGGCATGGAGTAAGAGATATGGACATGCTTTGGAGAGTGTGGCAGCTGTGACGGTGTGCCACACCCATCTCCCTTCAAGGAAGTTTGCTATCCAGCTTCAAGGCAGGCAGTTGACTGGCAGCTTCGAACTGCAGTGCCTTCGTTTGAGCCGAGGCCAGGTTTTCTCCAGGTAGCCCCCAGCCAATACTGTACAAGCTGGGATTACCAGGGTCCATCCGGGTATGCCCAACACAGGACTCCTCTGACCTCTGTTCCAGAGCTGCCTTTTGAGTTGTTTAGAGACTTGTTCAGACGTTCATCACAGTCTGAAGCTCTTCCTGCCCAATCCTGCTTCCCCCACACTCCGCCCTACCTTTCATGGCCATTACCTCCCAATCCACCTCTTATACCGCTAACTCCACCTCAGGAGCTGAACTGCCTAGAGGAGCTGAGCTGACAGCAAAGGGCCGTGTCAGCATTTTTGTTCCCTGTAAGGAAATCTCCATGGAAATCAAACAATATTTGTGCTAAGAGAATACAGAATCAGAACAAGGCTACTCTGACTAATCCATTTTCACTGTGAAGACATTCCTAATGTGAGTGCTCTTTCTTTTCTCAGAAAGGATATCCACACCCCCAGCCTCCCCTGGTGAACACTGGCAACAGCTGGTCTCTGATTCTCTGACTCCCGCCTTTGGTTTCCACTCAAATCATTCCTGTTCTGTTGGCTCATTCGTCCTTAGCCATGCTGATTCCAACACAGAATGCTGTAGCCAAGCCCTGTTTTCTCCACCTTGGGACCCAGAAGACCTTGTTTTCCTTGTTAATCATTTGTTAGCTTACTTTGTTCTGCTTTAAGGAGAATTCTCCCCTCCCAGAGTCAGCTCCCTTCCATTATGTGTGGATTTCACAGTTTGAATTTTCAGAGTTCTGAAAGTACATCCTGCCACTCCCTTTTGCTTCATATGTAGTCCTGCTGTAGACCTTTAAAATAGCATCAGTTCTAGAGTGTGATTTCCTCTGAGAACCCCTTGAGTAGCTTCATCTGTTGATTTGTTCATTTGACTTTCATTTCTTAAGCAGCTACTGTGTGACAAGCACTCTTGTAGGTGCTGGCCATATAACGATGCAGAAGACACAGGCACTCTCCTAAGAAGCTTCTGGAAACTGTTTCTAAGTTAAGCCAAGCTAGGAAAAAAAAATTGGAAGATATGAGGTTTAAGGCAAGGGAAGAGTGAATCGCTCATCAGAGCTTTGCTACAACATAAATATTTTAAGCTTTCCAGGCTCCACGAGACATAACATCAGAGATTTTTCAGACCAGCCTAGCCTCTCCACACATGATGGATATTAAATATGGATGTGTTTTATTTTCTGCTGGTCTACACTGCTCGCCAATATCTGGCATCACCCTCATATCCTCTCTGCTCAGAGCTACCTGCCTGAGATGGCCTTTCTCTCACCGGGGCTTGAAAAATAATGCAGCTGCCCACATGGTGCCTACTTCTACACCAGGCCCACCTGCAGCACAGCCCCAAGGACATCTCTGTTAAGTCTTTATCAGGGTCTTGGTTTCAGATGGTATCTGTGCTGAATGGTTTCACCCCATTTATAAATGCTTATCATTCCATTTCCCACCAGAGATGTTTATGTGATCATGTATCAGTTCTGTCTTTCTAAGTGAAAGTTAACAGAGATCAAGATAAACTGCATTGGGTGTGAGCCAGAGCTTAAAACAGACTCAACTGGATCACAGACCAGAGGTGGCCTTTCAAAAATGACAACCAGAAGTAATGATAATCCTCCAGCCTGGGATTTAAGAAACTCTTTCCCAGAAGATCAAAGTCTTGAGTTTCTCTAGCATTTTCTTCTTGACTTTAGAATGAGGATGACAAAGCTCCACTGGACCTCAGAAAGTTACAGAGCCCCATCCCCTCATTTTATAAGCAGGAAAGTCAACTCCAGAGCAATAGAGTAAATAGGTTAGGTCAGACAGCTGTCAACAATCTGGGGCTAAAACCCAAGATTCCTTATTCCCGTTCCAGGTTCTTTCCAACAGCTGGTCCCCGCTCAACCTGCCTGAGCTTGCTGGCTCTCACAGCAAATTCCTCTCCTTTCATATTTTAATCCTCTTTCTTTCATCTTTTTAAAAGCCTTTGTTGAATTTGTTACATTTCTTCTGTTTTATGTTTTGGTTTTTTGGCTGGAGTATGTGAGATCTTAGCTCTCTGACCAAGGACTGAACCCACGCCCCCCATTGCTGCTGCTGCTGCTGCTAAGTCACTTCAGTCGTGTCCGACTCTGTGTGACCCCATAGACGGCAGCCCACCAGGCTCCCCGTCCCTGGGATTCTCCAGGCAAGAACACTGGAATGGGTTGCCATTTCCTTCTCCAATGCATGAAAGCGAAAAGTGAAAGTGATGTCGCTCAGTCATGTCCGACTCTTAGCAACCTCATGGACTGCAGCCTACCAGGCTCCTCTGTCCATGGGATTTGCCAGGCAAGAGTACTGGAGTGGGGTGCCACTGCCTTCTCTGCACACCCCCAGCACTGGAAGGCAAAATCTTAACCGCTGGACTTCCAGGGAGGTCCCTCTTTCTTTCAGTCCTTTGTCATCTGCAGCTTCCCTCTTCTTTCTCTCTCCACAAGAATTTTACATTCTTTTTAGTCCTGTGTTTTTCCCTCTTCCTAAATTCGTTGTTTTTTCTGCCTTTGCTATCAGTAAAAGAAGAAAGCCAGTATGCATGTCTATGTTTGTGCCTTCCACATTTAGCACTAAAAAAAAAAAAAAAAGCTGGGTATATATGAAAATTCTGAGCTATCTTTCAAATTACAATTCTATGAGTGTACTATAAAGCCAACTGGAAAAATAATACCAGAAAATTCCTGAGACTTAGTACTAAAGCACTTCTGAGTGGCAGTATAGGTTTTGAAATGATTGCATATGGGTCCTCAAGACTTCAAGAAAAGATATAAAGTCTCTGTAGGGGAATTACAGTCTTCTGTAATATAGTCAGATCAAACTGTAATGGATGATATTAGCTCTCTAGAGTAGCAATAGAAATCAGTGACCAAAGGGAATAAGTAGAAACAAACCTACGACAAAAATAACTAAGTCCCATCAGGTTATCTGGAGAGGGCTGCTTAGGGACAGGCTGATGGACCATATTTCATCAGCCCTGGATGAGACTGATGCTCAGAACCTCCCCAGTGTTTGTTCTCAAATCATGCTCTCCAAGCATGGACTTTCTGATCATAGTCAGTATCCTATGTATCCTGCTATTGGGAAGGGCATGCTTTGGATGGCAGGCATTAACATCCTAAATCCAAGGGAAATCATCTAAGACTAATTAATTAGTTGGTACCCCCACTTCCTTTCACTAAAGGCTGTCCTACTCTATGTTTTAGACTCTAGCTCTGGGCCTGCAGAGCTGAGGTACTGACCTTGAACTCTGGTAACCCCATGAAAGTGTTGCCACCATGAGCTCTGCTATGAAGTCCAGCCAGCTTCCCTCTTTAGCATTTGGGGCCCTGTCTAGCTTCTACAGTTGATAAAATAACAAATAGCATAATTGCATGGGTTTGACTATGGTTGGCTAGTCACCCTCCAAGAGTGGGCAATCTTATTGATTTAAAGAAACCAGGATTTATGGGTATTAATGATCTGAAGAAACAGATAATTCGTGCCACCTTCCCTTTGTGCCATCTTCTTCTAATAGCATCAAGAAAGGAAAGGAAAGTAGTCCTAAAAACCTGCTGAGGCCAGCCCGGGGGTAAGCAAACACACACAGTCAGTCCTCTCTGCTCCCAGACAAAGGAGAAGTGCTTTTCATAGGATCCTTTCACTTCTTTCTTGAGCAACCCTGACTGTTCCTGGATCTCAAGAGTCCTGGAAACTGCATTAAAAAACTGTGTCAGGACTCTCCTGGTGGTATAGTGAATAAGAATCCACTTGCCAATGAAGAGGACTTGGGTTCGATCCCTGCTCTGGAAAGATTCCACATGCCATGGAGCATCAAAGCCCTCATAACACAACTGCTGAAGTCCATGCACCCAGAGCCTGTGCTCCACAGCAAAAGAAGCCACTGGAATAAGAAGCCCACACACTGAAACTAGAGAGTAGCCCCCACTCGCCGCAACTAGAGAGAGCCCATGCAGCAATGAAAATCCAGTGCAACCAAAAGTTAAATAAATAAATAAGTGAAATACTTTAAAAAAATACTATAGCTCTGTAGTAAACCTTAATAACTGACATGGGAAATCTCCACCCTATTCTTTAAAAGAAAAAAAGAACTACGTCATGGAGTCTCAAACAGGGCTCCTGCCCTAAGTCCAATCGACAGCTGTTAGGCAGCTGCACTATTATGTTCTAAAGCTGCTTGATGTAAGATGCAAGGGGCTAGCTCTCTGATGCTATGTGGACAATACAAACCCCTGTGACAATAGCTGGCAGGTAACATATATCATGAAGACATCTGTGGCATGAGAAAGGACTCATACTGGATAACCTTTAGAGTTGTGGGGGTCTTTTTCCCCATAAAAGTTATGCATTCATTTGCTCAGTTGTGTCCAACTCTTTGGGACCCCATGGGCTGTAGCCCACCAGGCTCCTCTGTCCATGGGATTCTCCAGGTACGGATACTAGAGTGGGTAGCCATTCCCTTCTCTAGGGGATCTTCCGAACCCAGAAGTCAAACTCAAGTCTCTTGCATTGTGAGCAGATTATTTACCATCTGAGCCACCAGGGAAGCCCAGTACTGTGTTTCCCCTTTTCATGACAAAGAAATGAAGCCATTCTTTCCTTCTCCTCCATTTAAAAAAAAAAGAAGAAGAAGAAGAAGAAGGGAAAACAGAAAAAAAGGAAAGGGAAGAACCTGGTAACCTGTACAACAGAGGCATGGAGCCAGGTAAAATGGGACTGCCTGTTATCCCTCACCTCCTTCCCTGACCAGTTGTTCCACCCCAAAGAAAAAAGCATGAATGTCTTCCCCGGAGCAACCAAGATAAATGTCTGATGCTGGAGACAGGCCCAAGTCCAGGCACAGCACCCCTTCTGAGACTTGGCAGCATGTCTAGCCTTTGATCGCCTTTCCTTTGTGGGACACGTCAACCTTGCTCCTCTTTAATGTACAAGATGGGATGAGAGCTCGGGCCAGGCGAGTGTAGCTGCAGGCAGGGCTTTCTCCAGCACTGCGCAAGGGAGGTTTTTGCCTGCCCAGGCTCAGGGGGAGCAGCTGCAGCTGCTTGCCTGCCACATGCTATGGAAAGACCTTCAGTGTTCTGGTGGCTTAGCAAGCGTGATGCCCAGTGGAGGGCAAGCTGGGACTTGGGAGCCAGTGGAAGGCAGGCAGCAGGCTCCTTTCTGAGCCCAGCTGGTGTCTCTGCCCCGGCTATCCATTTTAGTGACACCTTTCTCTGGGTTCTTCAGGAATCTAATGATCCATCCATTCACTTTTTCTAAGTCAATCCTACTCCCACCCTCATCAAAATCCTCCAGCGCGAAAGTAAAGAAACTGTCACTCGTGAGCATTATGAGTGGAAGTGGAAACCCATATAACTTTTCAGGAGAGCAGGTCAACAACATATAAATTTTAAATATGTATTCCTTTGGAATAGACCCAGGAATTTCACTTCTAGAAAGGTATCCCAAAGAAATGACTAGATGGGTAAGCAGAAATGTATGTTCAAGAAAGTTTATTGCTGCTTTAATTAAAAATAATAAACACGGGACTTTCCTGGTGGTCCAGTGGCTAAGAGTCCATGCTCCCAATGCAGGGGGCCCTGGTTTGATCCCTAGTCAGTGAACTAGCTCCCACAAGCCCCAATTAAGAGTTCGCATACCAAAATGAAAGATCCTGCATGCCACAAGTAAGATCAGATGCAGCCAAACAAATAAATATTTTTTAAAACCACTGAAAACTTGGAAACAATGTAATTATTCACTAGAAGAGGACTTTAAGCAAATTACCACACGAGCATAAAATGAAACACTCCATAGTCATTAGAAATAAGTAGATCCTTACTAATTGACACTGGTATATGCCTCAATATATTGTTAAGTGAGTAAAGTGGGTTGTAGAAGAGTATATAGAGTAGGAGCCCACCTATGGAAAAAAAAAAAAAAAAGGTTATGTATTTATCCTTGCCTAAAAAGAATGAAATTATAAATGCCATTAAGTTGACAGCAGTATCTCCGAGGTGTAGCATTGTAGGCATTATCCACTTTCTCTATATCGTTTACATCTACATGTGGTTTACATTTTTAGGGAGGAGATATACAAACAGAAAAGATATTTTGATGTATTTTTCAAAACCTTTCAGGAAAATACATTCAATGCCTTCAAACTGGCAACTTGCACTTGTAAAGAGCTTCGCAGTTTACAAACGCTTTTTTTTTCTCCATTAACTTCTTCAGTTCTCACAGCCCTGGGAGGTAGGAAAGTCAAGTCGTAGTATTGTCGATGATAAGCAAAGCTGGACGTAAGTGAAAGTGGTGAAAGCAGACTCTGGAAGGAGAAAGAGCTGGGTGCCCTCCACTTGGGCCAGAGGCGATGGGAGGTTTTAAAGGGAGAGAGAAGATGAAGGGAGGGGAAGTGAGGGGAGGCTCAATGAGAAAATTCAGTGTTGGTGACTGTGGATTTGGGCAATGTGTTTATCTGGCCACTATGGAAGTTAGGATTCTACCCCCCCCAACCCCAACAGAGACTGGGAGACAGAGACCCAGTCCTTCCTGATGGCTATGCGTCAGTGTAATGGCTTTCGGATCCTTTAGAAAGACCCTCCCGAGCTGTGGGAGGTACACGTCTCAAACCGACAGAAATAGGATTCACAATTCTAAACCTTTTTAAAGAAAGAAGGAAAGGGAGGTCGGGTGTCAGCTAGAACAAACAGAAGATTCTGTAGACAGCCCTGAGCTTTCTTTCCAGCATGCAAGGATGCTACATCGCTTCAGTAGTGTGCAACTCTTTGTGACCCTTTGGAGTTGTAGCCCTTCAGGCTCCTCGTCCATGGGATTCTCCAGGCAAGAATGCTGGAGAGGGTTTCCATTTCCTTCTCCAGGGGATCTTCCCCAGAGGAACTCAAAAGGCAGCAGGATTGTCCCAGGAATGTGGCCTCCGGCTGCGAGAAGCCAGCTAAACTTTGGCCAAGTCTCTTAGTGTGGGATTTGAACGGAGTGTTCTTGCCAAGAGTTCTTGCAGTTCTGAGTGTCTCTTTGCAGATTAAAAAACTAGTTCTCAGAGAAGTTATGGGGTGAGGGCCTTGGAGATGCACCCCACAGATCTCCCTTCTAGAAAGAACCACACTTTCCATAGCCAGGACAGCCTCCACCTGCAGCCCTTTCGGGAAGCCCCTGAGCATTTGAGCTGAAGCCACACTCTTCTTGAATAATCCTGTCAGTGACTGAGCACTGAGGGTGCTAGACCTGGCCACTCCCACCCAACATGGAGCTCTTCTAATGGGCAACCTGTGTTCCCAAGGCCCAGGTTGGCTAAGTCTTGTCAGATTTGCCAGTTCTAGGCTCTCCCTGCCCAACCCTTCTTCCTCCCCATTTCTCATTCACATCCCCCAGCGTATTTATTGCACTTTTTTTTCTTTTTATTTTTTATTGAAGGATAATTGCTTTACAGAATTTTGTTGTTTTCTGTCAAACCTCAACATGAATCAGCCATAGGTATACATATATCCCTTCCCTTTTGAACCTCCCTCCCATCTCCCGGCCCATCCCACCCTTCTAGGTTGATACAGAGCCCCTATTGAGTTTCCTGAGCCATACAGCAAACTCCCATTGGCTATCTATTTTATACATAGTAATGTAAATTTCCATGTTATTCTTTCCATACATCTGACCCTCTCCTCCCCTCTCCCCATAAGTCCATAAGTCTATTCTCTATGTCTGTTTCTCCATTGCTGCCCTGTAAATAAGTTCTTCAGTACCATCCTTCTAGATTCCGTATATATGTGTTAGAATACGATATTTATCTTTCTCTTTTGACTCACTTCACATGTGTTAGAATACGATATTTATCTTTCTCTTTTGACTTACTTCACTCTGTATAATAGGTTCTAGGTTCATCCACATCATCAGAAGCGACTCAGATGCGTTCCTTTTTATGGCTGAGTAATACTCCATTGTGTATATGAACCACAATTTCTTTATCCATTCATCTGTCAATGGGCATCTAGGTTGCTTCCATGTTCTAGCTGTTGCAAATAGTGCTGCAGTGAACAATGGGATACACGTGTCTTTTTCAATTTTGGTTTACTCAAGGTATATGCATAGGAGTGGGATTGCTGGGTCATATGGTGGTTTTATTCCTAATGTTTTAAGGATTCTTCCATACCGTCTTCCGTAGTGGCTGTATCAATTTACATTCCCACCAACAGTGCAAGAGGGTTCCCTTTTCGCCACACCCTCTCCAGCATTTCTTGTTTGTAGGCTTTTTGATGATGGCCATTCTCACCGGTGTGAGGTGATATCTTATTGTAGTTTCTATTTGCATTTCTCTAATAATGAGGGATACTGAGCATCTTTTCATGTGTTTGTTAGCCATCTGAATGTCTTCTTTGGAGAAATGTCCATTTAGGTCTTTTCCTCTGCACTTCTGACTTCATCTCAGTATCTACTTCCTGGGGCCCCAAAATAATCACATGTGGCTTGTCCAAAACTATACTCACAGCAAATAGGTGCTTAAATCCTGACTCACACCATAGTTTCTGAATCCCATTAAGGGGAAAACCCTGTTGGAGATACTTGAATTTTAACCACTCAAAATCTTGAGCTAAAGAAAAGACTTTCTAAAGGTAGAAATGACAGAATGAGCTAGAAGAAAACAGGGATGTGAGGGGCACTGAAAAGAGGATGGATTATCAGGGCCTCCCTGGAATGACTGAAATCATGCCAAATGATCTTTTAATTCCAACCAGAAGACTAGAGAACCCATGCAGAGGTGACGCCAGGATACTAACCCCATGCCTTGTACATATTTCAATGACTGTTTCTCACATTGCCTGGTAACTGACGTCTGCTTCTCCCTTTAGAGGCTGAGCTTCTCAGTGGTATGGACTGTAGTTTGATTCTCTATTGCATCCTCAGTGCTTAGAACAAAACTTAGCACATCATAGTAGCTCAATAATAGTTGGATTAAACAATTGAGTCTTAGCAAGGAAATAAGAGGATAGGGACAGGAGTGGGGTGATCATTTTTATAACCAGTGTTTACATAGGTACGTATCAGGCACTGTTGCAAATTTTTTAACATGTATCATCATGTCATTCAACCCACACAGGAACCCCACAAGGCAATATTGTAGGCAGTGATATCTGGGAAGCAGACTCTGAGAGAAAGTTTAGGGTGCAGAATATTCATTAGGAAACAGCACTGTGATCAACACCTATGGCAGAGAAGGGAAGGAAGAAACAAGCTTGGGTGGAAGCAACTGAGCTGCAACACAGTGGCTCAAATAGTAAAGAGTCTGCCTGCAGTGCCAGGGACCCAGGTTCAATCCCTGAGTTGGGATAATCCCCTGGCAGAGAGCATGACATCCCACTCCAGTATTCCTGCCTGAAGAATCCCATGGACAGAGGAGCCTGGTGGGCTACAGTCCATACAGTTGCAAAGAGTCAGACACGACGAAGTGACTCAGCACCAGCACCAAACCAGCGGCCCAGTAGCAGCCTCAGCTACCCCATGTGCAGCTCTGGGACCAGAATGATCCAGCTGAGTTGTCCTATGTTGAACCAAGGTAACCAAATCTTTATATTGGATTAGCCAAAAAGTTCATTTGGATTTTCCTGTAACATTCTACAGAAAAACCCAAACAAACTTTTTGGCCAACCCAATAGGTCCTCCAACCTCAATCAGTCGTCAGATGCAGGTCCTCCTAGGAGGGTATGACTTTGGGTAAGGTTGCTGTCTAGGTCAGTAGTCTCAAAGGGGCTGTCAGTTGAAGGCTGTGTGCCAAAAGCCCTCGCAGCAGCTAGGGAATCAAGGCAGTACATTTTTATGTCTGTCCATCCATTATCAACCCCTTTATCCAGCTGAAAAAGCAGGCACAAACACTTTAATAGGGGCTTCTCTGGTGACTCAGATAGTAAACAAACTGCCTGCAATGCAAGAGACCCAGTACATTTCTGTGTCTGTCCATCCATCGTCAACCCATTTATCCAGATAGAGAAACTGAGGTGCAAACAATTTAGCTAACACTCAATCAGCTCAGACAGTGAGTGGTCAAACAAGGATCAAACCCTGACAGTCCACTGGGAGCCTGTGTTCCTGTTCAGTACTGTTACTCTTGACTGAGGCATACTCAATGATAGCAGTGGAAGTAGCCCTCCACATGCCCTAATAATGATGTGAAATCCTAACCTGGGAGAGAACGTGACTTCAGTCTTGCCTGCGTGGAGATTCACCTTTGTCAACTATGAATCGCTGTGATCAGGAATGGAAAAGACACACTGTCCGGTGTGGTACATGCAGAAAAACGTTGATACACGCCCTTACCCAGCATTATGCCAGACACCGTGAAGGATATAAAGGTTTACGAGAAGCTTAGGATTTAGGCAAAAGGATAAACCAGACACACGAAGTAATTATTGGGAAAAAAATCCTAGAACAGTAGAAAGTAAGTAGCAGGTGATTGCTAAGTTGGATAATGGTAAAACAGGCAAAGGGCAAGCAAACCTTTAACAAGACAGTCCTCTGCTGTTACAAACTTCCACCCCCTTAACACTGATGACTGTGGGCCCTGGAATGCAAGATCATGATAAAGTATAACCTAAGTGTAAGAGGCACTTGATGTACAAGGATTGCGAAGGGCCCACAAACCTGAGTTCAAGTAAGTTTCCAGATTTTGATGAGACCTCCTTTTTTCTGCCACTATACAGCCTTGAACTTGACATTACCCTGTATGATGAAAGACATTTTAACTCCAGAGTGATTAAAGACATTTTAATTCTAAGTTTTTAGCCACTTATCCTTCATATGGGTGAGAGCACTTAAAAACTGAACAACAGGAGAATACTGTGGTTTACTTTACTGGTATTATCAGTAGGATTTCCTTTATAGGAACGTTTATTTTTTATTATTTCTTTCATTCCAGAACTGCTTAATGAGTACCATCAACACTGAGGTAGTAGTTTAGCACATGGTTTGGCAGACAGATGTGGTTTGAATTACAGCCCTGCTACTCACCATATCTGCGTCAAAGTACTTCTTTAATTGTTAGTTTCTTCATATGAAAAAGTGGGACTAAAACAGTTCTTGTCTAGTAGCATCGTGGGAAGGACTAAATAATTCATGTAAGGTGCCTAGAACATATTAAATGAACAGTGAAATTATTTTTTACCACTAACAACAACAGTAGGAGGCATTTGGCCCAAATACTATACCGGGTGCTGGAGCTTCAACAATGACAAGAAAGACAAACATTCCCTGCCTTTCCAGGTCAGACAGGTAAGATAAGCAGACAAACAAGGTATTAACCACTAGGATAAGAAAAATAGCGAGTTTTATAGAAATATGTTGCACTGGCAAGGAGAGGGAAGTTAAGGTCCAGAAAGATTTCTTGGAAGAAAACATATCATCAGATCCTTCAAAAATATTATTTGCTGTATATTATTTGGTTCTGGACTAGAAAGTAAGTTACATGAGGGCAGGGATTTTGCACGTTGTGTTTGATTTTGTAATATCAAGCCCTTAATGTGGTGCCTGACACATAAGAGGCATTCATATAGCTGGTGGTGAATGAGAGAACAAAGCCACTCCTAAGGTGATAAGTAGGAGTTTTCCAGATGAGGAAGACAGGAAAGGTATTCCAGACAAATGCAGGAATGTGCAAGAAGTCACAAGAGGGAGTGAAAGCACAGTGAACGGGAGGAACTAAGACACAACCAGGTGAGATGTGTGTGGATATGGATACCATAAGAGATGAGGCTGAGAAGAGGCCAAATCAAGTAGGGTCTTGGAAGCTGTGCTAAGGAATCTGCACTTGATGCTCAAGAGCAATGGGAAACCAACAAAGATTTTAATCAAAAAAAGAGTATAATCAGTGTGTGTTTCTTAGAGTTCATTGTTTATTCTGTCAATACACTAATAACTCAAATTTGAAGGAAAAAAATAGACACCACACATAAGCATCAGTTCAGTTCAGTTCAGTTCCTCAGTCGTGTGTGACTCTTTGCAACCCCATAGACTGCAGCACACTAGGCTTCCCTGTCCATCACCAACTCCCGGAGCTTGCTCAAACTCATGTCCATTGAGTCAGTGATGCCATCCAACCGTCTCATCCACTGTCGTCCCTTTCTCTTCCTGCCTTCAATCTTTCCCAGCATCAAGGTCTTTTCAAATGAGTCGGTTCTTCACATCAGGTGGCCAAAGTATTGGAGTTTCAGCTTCAGCATCAGGACTTCCAGTGAATATTCAGGACTGATTTCCTTTAGGATTGGCTGGTTTGATCTCCTTGCAGTCCAAGGGACTCTCAAGAGTCTTCTCCAACATCACAGTTCAAAAGCATCAATTCTTCAGCACTCACTTTTCTTCATGGTCTAACTTTCACATCCATACATGACTACACATAAGCATAAGTAGAGGGGGAAAAAAAGTCACCTGTAATCTTACCACTCAGAGATAACCACCGTTTGACTCTAAATAAAAAGCAACCTGTCGCGGTTATCTACTGCTGTGTGAGAAACCACCACAAAAACTAGTGGCGTAAAATAACGAGTCTGTGGGTTAACTGGGATCAGTTGGGTGGTTCCTCCACTTCCTGTGACTTAGCTGAAGATGCTCACATAAGCTGCTGAGCTGAAACATTCCAAGATGGCCTCTCATTGCCAAGAGCCTCTCTCTGCGTGAGCTCTGACATTCAGTAACCCAACCTGCTTCTTTGCAGCTCAGTGGCTGGCTTCTAAGAAAAATAAAAGGGAAGCTCTTGAAGCCTAGGCTTGCACATGCATTGAACTTCTTCTACTGCACATTAGTAAAGGTAAAGCCAGGCACAAGGTTGGCTGAAGTTCAAGGGGAACGGACTCCAGCATTGATGTGAAGAGAACCATGTCTGCACAGGGATGAGAGGACTCATTGGCTATTGGGAAGCTATCTACCCCACATCCAATTTGCTAATCACAAAGTCAGTAAATCTGTGGACTGTTTCTGGTACAAATAATTAGAGAAACTCAGTTCAAAAGGGACAAATGCAAAACACATGGTTTGGCCATATAATAATCTGATAAGTGGGTTGCTTAAATAAACTTGACACTTGGCACGCATGCAAGGGGAAGTGGGAGGCAGGGGAGAACATCATATTATTTAGAATCCAGTGTGCATGTACATCGGAGAAGGCAATGGCACCCCACTCCCATACTCTTGCCTGGAGAATCCCAGGGAAGGGAGAGCCTGGTGGGCTGCCGTCTATGGGGTCACACAGAGTCGGACACAACTGAAGTGACTTAGCAGCAGCAGCAGCAGCAATGCATATACATGGTCAGTCGAGTCCGTCATGTCCAACTCTTTGCAACCCTATGAACTATAGCCCACCAAGCTACTCTGTCCATGGGATTCTCCAAGCAAGAACATTGCAGTGGGTTGCCATGCCCTCCTCCAGGGGATCTTCCCGACCCAAGGATTCAATCTGGGTCTCTTGCATTGCAGGCAGATTCTTTACTGGGGAAGCCCAGTGAAAGAAACTGAAGGAAAATGGCAGATCCTAGACCAAGAAAATGGTTAAAATTGTTGTGATAAATATTCTGGAACCAATGCCTCTGTACTTAACCTGAATATTAACTCTTTTGAGTGTAACAGGTGAATGAAACATGTTATTTGTCCAATCTGGCTTCCCTAGGGTCAGATGGGTGGCAACCACAGGATCAGGGAGAGCCACAGTTCAGCACCATTCACTGACGGAAGCAGTGAAGTATGTGCACCACATCCTGGGAAATAATAGAATCGAAACCTGAAAGGCTAAATCTCTTACCAAATCAAGGGGCAAGGATGAGACCAAAATGGCAGCCTTTTCCTCACCTCTGCTGTGAATGGGTCAGGAGACTTGATTTTCAATTTTATTCCTATTATGGGAAGCCACCTTGTTGAGTGGACCAAGAAGGGCTTAATCACGCTCTTGACCTTGTCTGTGAGCATACTTGATAAAGCCTACAAAGGACAGTGCCTCTCAAGTCCCACTTTGATTCTTCATCCCATCACCTTCATCACTTCTTGGATTTCTGCAGGACTCCTGAGTGGTCTCTTCCTGCTCCACTCCATCTCCCACACAGCTGCCAGTTACTTCTTTTTAATACATATTTTGTAGCTCTAGGAAATGGCAAGGAAAAAAAAAAAGACCAGAGAGAGATGCGATGTTCTGATTAGGAAAAGACTTCTATGTCACAACATGGACTTTACCCTAATTGAGAGGTAGTTTTTCAGGACAAATTTGCGTATTTGCATAAGATTTGCATATTTAAAAGGATATCAAGGCAGCGAGGGAACCAGAAGAAAGCCTTGAGTCTGACAGATCAATAAGATACGGTAGTATTCCTGCTGATAAAGAGTACAGGTCTGAACCAAGCTAGAGGAAGAATAGTGGCAACAGTAGATACACAGTATAAATAAATGGTGGCCTCCATGCAGGAGGCAAGAGGAAACAAGGGGTCAAAAAACCAAAACATTTTACAGAAGCAGCATTGTAACTCAATGAAGACTTTAAAAAAAATCTTAAAGTAGAATATATTGTCTACTACTTGCCAAAATTACTTGGCAAGAGGTTGAGGGTTACAGAGATTCTCCACCAGGAGGGTAGGAAACCATTTCCCTGTCTCCAGGGGAGAAGAAGTATTACAAGACAACCATATTCAGTACATCTCATTTTCTAACTAAAGAAAACAAAAGCCTACATACCAAACCAGCTGAAGACCCCATGCAAAAAAACAAAAACAAAAATCTACTACTTGCTTATCAAGCCTAAAGCTTGGAAAAGAGATCAGAAGAGCCAGAAGCTGCCTAGGTCCAGAGTTGACACCCCTGGTGTGCATGTTCACCAAGTGACCTTCTGAAGACAATCTGGCTTGGCTGCAGAAGACTGTACACACCTGCCAACCTGAGCGTTCTGGTCTCCTTGGTATCTGTTGGCTTCACTAGAAACTAACAGGCATTCAGGCTAATATGTCACTCTTTCATTTAATATGAGTTCAGCCCAGAGAGGTCAACTCTCCAATGACAGATGCAGTATCTCCAAGGCTCAGGGCCAAACTGCGGTGAGGAAACACTACCTGAGGGACTTGTAGTAACCAAGGGAGAGGGCTCTTCCCGTAGGCACTCCCGGCTTACCTCAAGCCTCCTCACTGAAATACAGCATGCACTTTTTCACCAGAGTTAAAAATTAAAATGTGACTGCAAACACGGAGTAGCATTTGTTAATATTTTTATTTTGAGTTGTAATCTATTACTTCAAAAAGATTCACTTCAAAAGACATCCAATGGATGTTGATTTACCAGTAAAAAAGTCAGTCATCACTATGAGTTATAATACAGGATACACAATAAATTATATTTACATGCAATGACTAGACTATCACACACACGGTAAAAAAATACAGTATTTTATGTACATTTTTAAAGATTTACACTTTCATATACAGTTTATAAACTTTAAAAAAGTTCTCTGTACAAAATCTCATGTGTACAGAGTTTATAAATCCCTTTTCTTATGGCTGTACCACCACACAAATATGCTTAAAACTATAATACTACAAACACTTAGGTTTCTTTTTTACAGTTCATATTCTTGGCACCCATACACAATACCATTATTTTTGAAATGTGAATTACAAAGGAAATAAAACATAATCATGCAGACTTCTCTAAGAGAAGAAAATGAGATAAAATGTGCTACGAGATCAACATTTACCCATTCCATAGTTACCTAGTTCTGTTCAACCTGCTGCACTGCTTTCATACAAGTACATGCAAAACGAGCAGATTGTGGAGTGCTTTAAAAACATTAAAATAATACTATAGTCTGACAATACTTAAGCATTGGGAATGCAACTATCCAACTACTCTAGTCTGCTGCTTACTTCTGCTTTGGCAGAAACCTCAAAGAAATGAAGATACTACACACTAAAATCACAGAAATGTCAATATTCTAACTCCTACTAAATTTCTAAAGTCTGCATCAGAGAGTACATTGATCATTTAAAAGACAAAAACAACCGAAAAGGTGTTTGACAATTAAGAGTATATTCTCTGCTCTGAGAATGGGGGGGAGGGAGAGACCTAAGAGAAACCGTTAAAGGATCAGCCATCGTGCCTGCTAAGGCAGCACTTCCACACTCCCAATCTGTTTCCATAAAGACACCTGAAAGCTTTATAAAAAGTGGACGCTACACTACTCATCTTTTAAAAATCATCTTGAAAAGTAGTAAATTGAAGGTATCAGCACCTTCCCTCCTCCCCCAAGTAGCTAAAGATCAATGAGAAAAATAAAGTGCCAATGTCTAAAGTATTGTTATTATTTAAGAGGCACGAACCCATTTGATGGCTTAGGATTAAATATGAAAATAGGCCATATCTGATCTGAATAATTGACAGAAGGTAGGTATTCCAGAGTCGATGCAATTCCTGCCTGGATGGGGGTGGACCAGGAAGCTACCTACTCCATTTATTGCTTTGAAACCTGTACACACACTTAAAACTCGGGCCCAGGACAATGAGATTTCTAAGACGGAAAGCACAGTGTCTGTGCCACTTTGAAGCTGAAGAAGAACGTGCACTCTTGATCCCTGTGAGGGGAGCTGCTGAGGCTCTCTTCTCCACAACTCATGTCTTCACAAGAGTCCTCGCTGAAAGGAAAAACAAAGAAGAGAACCCCGTTATTTAAAACACACTCAAATGTCACACAGGCAAAATTAAACTGCTGAACAAGTAGTTCTAGTCTCAGGATTTTTACATTCAAAATTTAAGCACTACAGAGACGAAATTTAACTTAGAAGGCCTTCCTAAAGGGAAGTCTATTGTAATCTCCTTAGAAAATACAGATTCGCTTAAGGGGTTTAAACTAATTACCTCTTGCCAAACTAATATTCTTTTACCAAGTAATACTAACTAGAATTCGAAAGTATTTTAAGCATTTTAAATCCAATGAAAAGTGAAGTGAAAGTATTAAGCTGCTCAGTTGTGTCTGACTCTTTGCGACCCCCTGGATTGTAGCCTGCCAGGCTCCTCTGTCCATGGAATTCTCCAGGCAAGAATACTGGAGGGGGTAGCCATTCCCTTCTTCAGGGGATCTTCCCAACCCAGGGATCAAACCCAGGTCTCCTCTACTGCAGGCACATTCTCTACCATTTGAGCCACCAGGGAAGCCCTTAAATCCAATAAATACAGACTAATGACAAAGTCCCATCACATGTCTTTCTCGCATCAATAATCTCATAACTGATCTTCTCAAATATCAAACCAAGAGACCAAGAAGCTATTAAAATGGTACTTCTGGTCTTTTCTCCCTACAGCATGAAATGCTCAAATTTAATAAAATTAAGTTCACTTTACTAACAAAAATACATGCTGAACAAGACAAAGGCATCTGACAAAACTAAAAATATCCTCAGAACTCGGCTGCATCAGTGATGGCAGTTCCCTTTAGTTTCCAGTCATTTAACCCACAGCCTCTTCCCACAGTACCATTTTAGGAATTCATACTAATGTTAAAAGCCCAGAATGCTATTTGCTTGTTTTCTAACTAAACTGAATTTCAAAGAGCAAGGGAGATGGGAAACAATCAGTTTTTAATAAGGGAGGAATGAAATAAGTCAGAGAACAACAAATACAGTATGATGTCACCTATATGTAGAATCTAAAAACAAAAAACAGAACTCACAGATGCAGAGAACAGATGGGTGGCTGCCGGGGGTGAGGGGAGAGGGTGGTAGCTGATGATGGCCAAAAGGTACATGCTTTCAGTTACAAGCCCTGGGGAGGTAAGGATGTATAGGATACTGGTTTCTGTTGTTTTTTCATAAAGTTGGGGTGAGGGGGTAGGATGGTGTACACTTCCCAACTACTACCTATAAAAACTATTTCTGGTTAATTTTCTCAACCAAAGAAATGATGCCATAGAGGTGCGGGCTGTGATATACAAAAATCAGTCTTAGTCTGGGGAAGTCTAATTAGTCAAGGAACCTGCTTACCTTTCACTTTCATCAAAACACCCCCCCTCTGGTATTGTTGGCAGCTCAGGAACACTGTAATAGCTGTTGTGGAGGTTCTGGGCTGTGCGCCTTGAAACGATCCAAACCAGCTTCTTAAGATCTGGTTTGCAACATTCAGGAGAAGAATATTCGGCTAGGCATTTAGAAACTAACTCCCTCCAGTAAACAAACTCGGAGTCATTCACCTGAAAAAAAAAAAAAATTTAACTGAAGAGGTTATGACAGTGGTTCCCAAACCTTGCTATAACTTGGACTTACTCCATGATTCTTAAAAAATACTGTGCCTGGCTCCCACCCCCTGATACTTTTACTTAATTGGTATGGGGGGGGGGGGGGATGTCAGCCAAGATTTTTTTAAAGCTCCCCAGATGATTCTTATATGCAGTCAAAATTTGGTAACCACTGCTTCATGCGAGGAGCACCACAGGTATAAATACTTCCAGAGGATTCGGCCTATTTTAAGAAAACACACTGCTTATAAACAACAGGTCTGTTAATACACCAATTATCAAGTATATTCTTTGATAGTCACAATGCAAAGGAATTTAACAGAATTTAGGTTTCTGTAACATAGCTTTAACTGGACTGCTAAAATATGCATTTACATTAAAATACCAGATATATGTGAAAGGAGAAGTTGGAAATACAAGAGAAGAGGAATTTCCCCAGACAGGCACAGTTCCTCCACCACTGGGGAGTGCCCCAATTTATTTCAAGGAATCAATTTTCACTGAAGATTGTTTCCAAATAATAATACTATAAAAGGTTTAGATCCAAATTAATAAATTCGTCACTAAAATAGCAGCTGGAAGTCAGCTGTTAAAATGCTTCACGCTGCATGTACCTGACCACAAACGGATGAGGATTTTGTGTCATCTTGGCTTCCATTTCCACCGAATCCAGCCACATCTTAATCCCCTTGCAACGTGGCTTCTATCTTTCTCCCGACGTCACCTCCTACATCCCAACTAAGCTCCTTCAATTCTCATTACACTGAGCCTCTCACCAAAATTCAATACTCTTGACCACTTCCTTCTTGAAAACCTCTTTCCCACCTGAATGCTTGTACTTGTGTACTTCACATTCCTTCACTTGGATCCTAACAGGGAAACTGCCAATACTGAAAACGCAGAGTTTTAACTGACCCCTAAGCAAGGGACTCTTGAGGTTTCAACTAATATTCCTCATGAGAAATTCCTAATCTCAATCTCCAACTATAATTTAGACTGGCAAGAATCTGCTAGACACCTACCTATCGGGCAGGTATGAAAGAAAGTGAAGTCACTCAGTCGTGTCTGACTCTTTGCGACTCCATGGACTGTAGCCTACCAGGCTCCTTTGTCCATGGGATTTTCCAAGCAATAGTCCTGGAGTGGATTGCCATTTCCTTCTCCAAGTACCTAAAATCATACTCCTTTGACATTAACTTCTTTGAAATTTCCCTCAATGATGCCAGTATTTGCTACACCGTTAGGCCCACATCTTGGTCGTCCATGACTCCTTATTTCCATGCTTGGCCTCTAAAAACTAGAGTTAGATGCCCTTATTCCTGCTTGTGATTAGCACCTAGACATTCTATCTACAAACCTACCCTGAACTGATTCCCAAACTTTCAGTGTCTAAGATTCTTTTTGGTACAGCCAGGCTCCCAGTCGTCATGCCTCTCATGGTCTAGCTTACTTCTCTGCTAACCAAACTTTCAAGTACATCCTCTGTTTAGAGACACAGACCCTGCCTTGTGTTCAGTTCCATATTTCTCCAACCAGACCACCAGTTGAAGAAAAAGGACTGTGATTGTTTGGTTTACACCTCTTTCTGATTGAAAAAACTTATTAGGCTGGCCCGACAAAGCAGTTCAAAAGCAAAAACGCAGTTGATGTTATTTTGGTAATGCTACTATGGGACAATGTCTCAGTCCTACCGATGTACTGGGATGCTGTTGGTGTATTTACTGAGTTAACTTCTTAGTACGCATTCTAGAACAACGTGTGCAGGACAATACAGACCACTGTACTACCAACTGGCAAGAAGACGAGGGAAGGGATGTCTGAATACAGAAAGCGGCTAGGCTAAGTGATCAGATTCCGCTCCAGCTTAACACTGTCTGAGTTGAAGCTGCATTTGGAGAAGAACATCAACACTTAAGATACAAAGAAAAAATGAATAAAAGTTAAGAGCCCCATAAAGTGTTAATAATGATTAAGTCACCACAGAAAAAATAAAACACCAGGAAGAAAGCTGCTATAAAGAACAAGTTCTGAAGATACTTAATTTACCTTGGAATGTTTTTTAACAAGCAGGAGAATTTCCAACAATTCAATGGATTTCAAAGTTTCTACTTCCAAATTGAGAAGGCACAAAGCTAGTATGGATGGCTACAAGAAAAAAAAGAAAAATAAATATTTTTTAATTCAAAATAGAAACTGAGATATGTATAAGTAAGAAATTGACTTACTTTTGCTTTTGAAAAGGTAAGTCGGCAGCAGCAAGCTTTCAGCTGAGCTTCTAATTTATCAAGGCTCAGTATTTCTTTCCTATACAATGAAAAAGAAAGAATAAAATGTTTATTAAACTGGAAGGTATAAAAATATTCACTGGCATTCTAATTCTTTACTTACAGCAAAGCTAAAGTACAAAATTTTCATTTTTAATCCCACTGACCTTTCTGAAGTATGACAAAGTACGATAGTATGGTATAAGTGCAAAAAGTTTAAGGCAGTAGTAGCTTCGAATTCATAGTGCAATTTTTCTGAAATTATTTTTTCCATCCGCTTTATGTCAGAAGCAGTACATTTACATTGGCTAATCCGGATCACGTCATGAGTAGATGGAATATTGCATTCTTCTTCAACTATTCTAGCAGCCAGCAAAAAACAACAGACTCCAATGCAAGACAAATGCTTAGGTTTCACCTGAAAAACAAGGAACAAAAGGTTTCTTCCAACAATTGTCACTTTAACTTCGCAAAGCGGACACTTAAAATACCGTAATGAGCCCCTACTCTTAAGACAGAACATGATCAAACTGCTTCCTTGTATTTACCCTTACATAAAATTAAACTTAACTGTTTTTACATTTTAAGCTGTCTTAACCTCCCTTTAAAAAACAGAAAAAACATTTTGAGCATTTAATTTAAACATGGCTTAAAAAAAAATTAATGCAAATTCAAAAGCTAGGTTTCTAAATACACTGTATTTCTAACTTACAAAACTCATAATAGTACAATCTCCCCCAAAATAAATTAAGCCTAACACCAAGAAAATATACTTCTTTGAATATAAAAGTAACATAGTCATCTTTTTATCTTCTTATCTATTTAAGAATCATCCTATGCCTCAATGCAAATTTGCCCCCAAGAGAGCTACTGCATCAGATGTGCAGAGTGGAGCAGATGTAAAAGCTGCCATGGACAGATGGCTGCCCTTTTCTTTTCAGTGCCCTGAAAATTGACCCAGCAGCTGACAAGAATCCTACTGGTAGAAGAATAACATTTTTCTAACAGTTACTGATCGATGTTTTTTTAAATTTATTTTTAAGTGAAGTATAGTTGAATTACAATGTTATATATATATTACTGCTATTCAGCAAAGTAACTCCGTCAGTATACACACATACATACGAACATACATTCTTTTTCATATTATTTCCCATTCTGGTTCATCACAGGATATAGAGTTCCCTGTGCTACACAGCAGGGCCTCGTCATTCATCCATTTTGTAGACACCACTTTGCACCCGCGAATTCCAAACTCCCAATCCAAGCCTCCCCCGCCCCTCTGGCACCCCCCAGTCTATTCTCTTTGTCCTTCGTTCTGTTTCTGTTTCATAGACAGGTTCATCTGTGTCATATTTTAGACTCCACAAATAAGTGAAATCTTATGAGTCGCTGGTAACTGTTAATAAGACTGTGGCTCCCTTCTTTGAAAAGGTTTCTCATAGGGAAGGCACTAGGTCACCTTTAACATACTGCTATACTGCTATTTGGCATGTTTCAGGTGTTTAAAAATACCTAGGCTTAACAGAAACATACTGGGAAATGAAAATATGAAAATCTTATTTTGAGAGCTGTGTAGATACAAAACACCCCAAAAAAAGTAGTTTTCATTGTGTCACATCTTCAAAGAAAAGTTATGTAGGAGATACATCAAAACCTAAGATACAACAATACACTGACTTTTGTAGTCTCTTAATCTGAACTAAAGATCACAACTCTGATCATTAAAAATGCTTATATATAATAACAAATACATTCATTTACCAAATAGTTACAGAATCCTTTATGCTAGGTATTGTGCTGGGCACCGGTTATTAAAAAATGAAGTTGTGTTTACAAAAATGATTAAATACCTTCATAAGAGCCAAGAATCTGTCTAGAATATTGACAGCCAAGACAAAAGTTTCAGTGCAAGATCCAAAAAAGTTGGTCAAACTCCTCAAATCTTCGACTTTGGCATTTCTCAATCTTGGACACAAAGTGTTATCCGTCTGCAATAAAAACCAAGAGCCAAAGTTTATGCCCTAACTAAAATGGGTAATACACACAGATTCAAAGAAGGTAATTGTTTCACTTAATCTTCAAGAATATGGGGGGCAGAGTGCCATCACTGAATCAAAGTGCTGCAGTTTTTCAGACAGAAAATGTGTATACATCACCAATTTTTAAAAATATACATCACATAATTGGGCAAATCACACAAAAAACATATATACATCATCAGACATTCAGCAACTCAATATACTTCTGGAAGCCACACTTCCAGAGGGTTACATCAAACAGAATCCAATTCCCTTGTAATGGACACATAGAAGGTTCCTTGTTTCCTTTTATTAAAAAAAGAAAAACCACTTAGGAGTCTACAATACAGAAGTATTGCATAGGCAGAGGGTATTTCCACAAATGACCTGCTCAATTTCCAGGGACTCTCCCACTCAGAAGCCGGAGACTCGGGGTGTCACTTCTGAAGACACACTTCCCTAGAGTTAGTATCGCTCTCGTTCTTGCTAAGAAACAAAACCAATGACCCGGTATTAAGATTTATCGTAATATTCTAGGAAGATCGATTTTGGTCTTAAGAAACTTTGCAGCCTTTAATCCAGACTCAACTAAAATAAAAAAATAAATATGTGTCTGTGTGTGTATATATATATACACTCACATGTATTTTTAAAGTCACCTCCCCAAGCCCCGTTAGCGGCTGCCGCAAGATATCTTTCCTGGGAACTTACCTCCGGGGTAGCCTCGATCAAGCTCAGCCCTTTTTCTCGAGGCTGGAATCTCTGTTCCTGCTCTAGGTAGAGGTTCAACAATCCGAAGAGCTGGACACCTTCGCGACCGGCCAAGTACTCTGCTCCCAAATCCTTCATCTGCAGCAAAGACACCACACACACACAGTTCAGTGTATCCTGGGGTTGGCCGGGGTAAGCGAGGGAGAGCACAAAAGAGCAGGGGTTAATACCTCCAGCGAGGGGCGCACCAGCACACCCCGGCGAGAAGCGGGTGAGGGGACGAGTCACGTCCAGCCGAACCCGGCGGAATCCTCCCCCGCGGCCAGGGAGGTGTGCAAGGGGGAGGGGCCGTGGGCACGTCCGCCGGCCAGCGCAGGGTCAGGCCGGCCAGCCCTGGTCTCCCGGCCGTTTCACAAGCAGGAAACTGTACCCGGGGCTGCGGTGTCCGAACGGCCCGCCCCACCTGAAGTCGTGGGGCCAGGGGCTTCTGCCCAGTGGACCGCACCCGGGATTCCGAGAGCAGCGGATCCCTGGGGTAGGGGCTTTGCACAATGCGGGGGGATGGGGAAAGAAAGTCTCGCGACTGAACAAAGAACCGGAGGGAGGAGACTCCCAAGCCCCGCCCCTCCCGCGGAGCCCGGCTCCAGAAGCCCCTCTCGCAGGAGTCCAGCCCCTAAACCTTCCCCATGAGCATCGACTGCGCCTCCTCGGAACAAAACCGGAGTGCCGGAGACCTCGGTTCCAGAAAGCGCTGGCGGCGCGGCTCAGCCGATCGGGGTCCGGGGGAGGGCAGAAAATCCAGCCCGTCCCGTGCCCAGACAACACCTGTCCATGCCCGATTCCGCAACTGTGCGGAGACGAGGAGCTGTCAATCCAAAATCCACCCCAATGAGCCCCCTGTGACAAAATGGGGGGGGGGGGGGGCGCACCAAAGAACTGCCTCCAGCTTCCTTGACACTGCACGCATCCCATCAGCATCTCTCCGCCCCCGGGTGCCCACTGCCCCAGGGCTGAGGGGCAGGACGGGAACTGCTCCCCAGGCTGAGGGGTGGCCACTCTGACATCAGTCCCCGCAGCTCCGACCAAGAACAAAGAAACTCTGCAATCCCGGTTGGGCCCACTCACCGTGCTGGAGCCGCGCCTCCACCGGCCCGCGGTGTCACGGTCGGAGGGGACTGGGTGCGGCGGGGGCGTCCGGACCAGTCTCCGAGGTCAGAGACCTGCCGCCTCAGCGGTCCCCCCGGACCGGCATCCGACCCTTCCCACCCCCTGCCACCGGCGCTTGTGGCCTCACAGCCCCGGCTTCATCCTGCTGCCCGCGCGCCCACCCTCCTGCTGGGGCGCTGCACCGGCCCCTTTAGCCCAGGCCGACTGCGGGCTCCACCGCCGCCACCGCCACCGCTGCGGATGCCGAAGCAAACCCCTTGTTTTTGTTTTGAGTTTCCGACGCCCCCAAGGGGGTGGGGCATGTGACTCCCCGCGGAGGGATCCGCCGCTGTCGCAGCAGACTTGGAAAAAGAGTCCCGCCCCTAAGCGTCTGTCTCCAGTCAGCTTTGTGGCTTCCTCGACTCGCTATGGCTTTACCGAACCAATCCTCCCTCTCGGTTCCAGGGCGCAAGATGGAATCTGGGCACCGACTTTATTCGTCGATTGATCCCAAAAAGGAAAGAGAGGGAGTGTTAGGAGCGAGGGGCGGAAGGAGATAGGTTGTGACCGCATCGCACCTTTTAAAGGTCCCCGATTTGTTTTGTTTTCGCTGTTTTGAAAAGTCCGCCCAAAGTAGCCAGTTCCCTGATTGGATACTGGTGGGGCGAGCAGAATGCTGAAGCTCCGATTCAATCTCGAGTCTCGATTGGCTAACTGATTAGCCCTTGGGCCCTCTGATTGGTTGTTACCGTATCTTGCGCCTCTCTCTGCCTTGGGGGCCTTAGTAACTCTGAGGTCTGGATTGCGCATGCCTGAGTGGACCACTTGAGAGGAATTACTGACCTACCCTCGGGTCTGCGCATTCCTTCCCGCATTTCCCTCAAGCCCCTCGCCTGCACCGGTCTGCGGAGAATCTCACGTTGGGCTCTCACCTCCCCGTAGAGCTGAAACAGCTAGCCTTTGTGACAACCTCTTCCACCACGGGAGGATTTTTCTCCGTTCCTTCTTTGTTTTGTCCTTCAGGTCCATTTTGCATCAGTCAAATTATTGTAAAAATTTTCAGTATTTACTAGTAAAATGCTATCATCTTTGATTTAAAGTTTTCCTACCAAAAGGAAAAAAAAAGATTTGTAAAACACGATTGGCAAAAAGAGTTGTTGAAACAGGGTGATGCATACAAGAGGGTTTGTTATTCTAGTCTTTATATTTATGTGTACCTTGAAATTTTCCTGTAATAAAAATAAATATTCAGTGAAAGGACTTAAAAAGTTACCTGTGCACACTGATGGTGGCAGGCAATTGTCTTAATAATAGCACACCTCCTGAGGTTGTACTGTTGTTTTAATGAAGACTTGGAGAGGCTTCTTGGTCCTTGGTCACCTGTAAATTATCATTTATTGTCCATTATAATTAGACTTGTTACTAAGACGAGACACTTCTCTTAAGGCGGGGCAAAAAGCAAAGCAAAGAATGCCTTAGGCCGGAGAAACTTTCACACGGAATATCTCTGAGAGATGTTAAGATGCTCCCCTCCAACGTTTATAGTTACTTTCTTTACCTTCTCTTGCTTCCTCCCTGGCCATCTGCTCAACAGGCAAATCAGTAAATAGCACATTCTCTTGTTCTACTCTAAATAATAATCAATTGGCCCCTAGGAAGTTATTTTTCTGCCCTTCTGTATGTTTTCTGTGAATTGTTTGGTTATTTGTAAAATATGGGAAGGCATGTGACAGATTTCACAACAGCTTGCTCTTTTTTCCAGAGCAGCTAAGGAATTTTAGAAATAGATTCCTTTGCATATAAACCAGGGCTAGACATAGCAGCACAGAGCAGCTGCGGGGAGGCCAGCTCCAAGAACTAATCCTGCTATTTCAGAGTTGTGACTTTGTTCACGGTTTTGGAAAATTAATACAATTACATTAAGAGACTGCTTGTGATTAGCAGTTTCCATAATTTTATTCAGTGTGTGTTTGATCTATAAGACTGAAAACAACTTTTGTCTGATATAAACTTGCTGGAAATCTATGCTGAAAAACATAAAAGAATGCATGTAACTAACATGGAAAATAGAACTAAGATTAGAATTACATATATATACATGATAGCTTGTTTTACAGTGTACAAGGAGACTCAGCAAACAGTTCAGAGAGACATAAAAGAGCCGAATGGAAAACATGCACCATGAAAAAGGAGAGTATGCTCTCCTTGAACATGATGGAGATTGTGGACTTTTCTTCAAGTAGAAGGGCAAAGATAGAAGAGGAACATAAAATATAGAATAAGTGATATGAAGCAGGAAATGTAAATCTTCTATGTGGTAGAAGACTTTTTAAATAATAGAGAAGATATAAGACAAAAAGGAAGAGATGGAGATATTGACCTTTGCCTACATCACTGTTACAAAGGTGTACAAAATGTATAGAAACAGTATAGACAATGTATACTATTTATAATTGTGGTTTTATGTGTCTTCTAACAGGCAGCTTCTTGAATGATAAGCAATTCTCTCCAGAAAGCTTTGTAAATGGTGTTGAATTTCCTGCTCTTTAGAGGCCCTGTTCAGTATGGAAAAGACTGATCCAGTTGTCCGATATGGAGCCTCTTGTCCATTTTAGTCCACTTATCTTTTTAAGATAAAGGAAAGCAATCATTAAAAAATAATTAGTCCAGTATTAAATCTTCCTTAAAAAAAAAACCTTTTAAAAAAATTTATTTTTAATTGAAGGATAATTGCTTTACAATATTTTGTTGGCTTCTGCCATATGTCAATATGAATCAGTCATAGGTATACATAGGCCGTCCTCTTTCTTGAACCTCCCTCCCACCTCCCACCCCATCCCACCCCTCTAGGTTGTCACAGAGTGCCAGTTGGAGTTCCCTGAGTCATACAACAAATTCCCACTGGCTATCTATTTTACATATCGTAGTGTTTATGTTTCCATGTTGCTCACTCCATTGGTGCCCCCCTCTCCTCCGCACCCCCTGCCCCACAAGTGCCCACAAGTCTGTTCTGTATGTCTGCATCTCCACTGCTGCCCTGCAAATGGGTTCACCAGTACCGTCTTTCTAGATTCCATATATATATGTTAATATACAATATTTGGGGGGAAAGAAAAAACAGACCTCTTTTTAACAATGATTATCTTCTGGAATAGAAAATGATACAAGTCTTCTCTTTTTACTCTGCTGATTTTTCTAGATGTTTGTGAATTTTTTTTAATTTTCTTAATGACAGCCTTTCTCCAGGCTCTATTTGTCCTTACCACATTGACTTACTTTACTGCAGCTTTAAGGTAAGTCGCTCACTCAGTCGTGTCCGACTCTTTGTGACCCCATGGACTATATCCCACCAGGCTCCTCCGTCCATGGGATTCTCCAGACAAGAATACTGGAGTGGGTTGCCATTTCCTTCTCTAGGGGATCTTCCCGACCCAGGGATCAAACCCAGGTCTCCCGCATTGCAGGCAGACGCTTTAACCTCTGAGCCACCAGGGAAGCCCTGCAGCTTTAGATCTTAGGTATTAAAGACATTCTCCTCTAGGCTAATCAACCTTTATCTATCAGCTGCCTTTCAGTCTTTCCTAAGCTTTCTTAAGGGCAACTTTTCTACATTGTGTGTGAATGCAAAATAGGGAATCAGAAATCCAGCAGTCCTCAAGAAGGGGATTGAGGGGATGTGTCTCATTATAGACACGTGGTCTACAGCATAGTGATGGGGGTGCAGTTGGGTTGGGTGATACTCTATGCCCCATGAAGGCCTGACAGGGAATCAGCCGTCCTCAGTGACATCTGAAACTGTAAAAAGAGAAGATGGGCACAGAGCAGGAAGTAAACAGCAGCAACACCCACGTAGAAACAATGCCTCCCTTCAGCAAAACCTTGACTGGTGAGGAGTGTCCTTCAAACCTACCCACATTTAAGTTTCCACCTTGAAAAGAAAATAGAACATCCCCAAGCAGCTGCTGCCCTGGCTTCCCCAAATGCCTTAAACATGACTTCCCTGAGCTTTGTAAGACATCAAAATTCCCACAGATCTATCTAGATAGCATCTTTCTTCTCAGAAATGAGAAGTTTTAGATAATACATCCTACTTTTATAACAGATGTTGAATGACTACAACACTATATGCCAGACATGTTACTAGGGAGAGATAGAAAAACAGATAAATAAAACACAGTCCCAGAATATGCCCTGGTGTATCTAAGGTGTAGGGCAGATGCTCTAGAAGGTGATTGGAATGCCTGATTTGAGACCCAACTTTCCTATTCACTGGAGATAGTACCTCGAACGCTTTCAATAATTTGCTTTGTCCAGAGTGTCAAAAGGGGGATTACCATCATACATGGGACTTTGCCAATGCTGTGACTTCAGGAAGAAAGCAAAGTGATCATCCCTAACCTCATCAAAGGAATCAGGTAGAAAGCAGCCCTACGAGGGAAAGAAATTCAGGATCAGGATGGGAATGCTGACAAAAGACCCCATTTCCCCTTCCCCTCCACTCACTATGTCTAACTCTCTGCCTAGGCTGTTTTCTGTCCTTGAGGGTGGTTTGCAGTTCCAAATTTCCAATGCTTAGATTAACCTTGCTAGCAGAACCTATAAAGGAAACAGGAATGCTTGTCAGAGACAGAAGCATTGGAAAAGCCTAACCTAACTCGGGGTGCCATCTTGAAGTAATTTAGATCTTTTAACCAAGATTTCATTTTTGAATCTGAATTGGAAAGAATGAGACAATGTATAGGCAGACAGTTCTTTTCTTTTCCAAGTAATCAGAGACTAAATCAGTGAAGGGCTCATATATTCTGCTTTCTGACTTTCTCATGGACAAGACTTCAAATCTGAAATTAGCAAATCCAATGTTCTATTTATCCCATAGTGTTTTGTTGCAGTTGTGTTTTAAAAATAGAAGTATGTTGCATCTTTCCGAGGGAGTGTCTGCTTATCTCTGTAAGGGTTCAGTTCAGTTCAGTTCAGTCGCTCAGTCGTGTCCGACTCTTTGTGACCCCATGAAATGCAGCCCGCCAGGCCTCCCTGTCCACCAACTCCCAGAGTTCACCCAGACTCACGTCCATCGAGTCAGTGATGCCATTCAGCCATCTCATCCTCTGTCGTCCCCTTCTCCTCCTGCCCCCAATCCCTCCCAGCATCAGAGTCTTTTCCAATGAGTCAACTCTTCACATGAGGTGGCCAAACTACTGGAGTTTCAGCTTTAGCATCATTCCTTCCAAAGAAATCCCAGGGCTGATCTCCTTCGGAATGGACTGGTTGGATCTCCTTGCAGTCCAAGGGACTCTCAAGAGTCTTCTCCAACACCACAGTTCAAAAGCATCAATTCTTCAGCACTCAGCCTTCTTCACAGTCCAACTCTGACATCCATACATGACCACAGGAAAAACCATAGCCTTGACTAGACGGACCTTTGTTGGCAAAGTAATGTCTCTGCTTTTGAATATGCTATCTGTAAGGCTTAGGGATATTTATTCACACGTTGATGTGCTCGGCCTTCCCAGGTGGCACTGGTGGTAAAAAACCTGCCTGCCAACGCAGGAGACATAAGAGACGTGGGTTCAATCCCTGGGTCATGAAGAGCTCCTGGAGGAGGGCATGGCAACCCACTCAAGTATTCTTGCCTGAAGAATACCGTCGACAGAGGAGCCTGGGGGGCCATAGTCCATAGTGTCGCAAAGAGTCAGACATGACAGAAGCAACTTAGCACATACTCACGTTGATGTGCTCAGCTTTGGAACTGGGGGATTTATCGACACTGTAGGGGCTTCCCCAGTGTCTCTGTTGGTTAAGAATCTGCCTGCAGTGCAGGAGACCCTGGTTTGATCCCTGGGTTGGGAAGATCCCCTGGAGAAGGAAATGGCAAAGCGCTCCAGTATTCTTGCTTGGAAAATCCCATGGACAGAGGAGCCTGGCAGGCTACCTTCAATGGGATCACAAGAGTTGGACACAACTTAGCAACTAAATCACTAAACCACCACCACCATCAATACTGTAGAAACCCTGTGAATGACAAGGCTTTTTCCAGGTTAGCCCCTGCCAGCCCTGCTGGCTTGCAAGTGGGTGGTACGAATTATCTCTGAAACCAGAGAACTCAAAGCTCACTTGCCTGTATGGCTGACTCTTGTCTTTAGTATCCAGAGCACCTTCTGTTATGTTGAAAGTCAACTGGGATAAATGGGGTAGCCCTGACAAGTTGTGGAAAGACTAGGTCGGAGCAGGTGCAACTGAGAACACAGCAATTCCTGAAATCAGAGCTGACTATCTCAAAATGGTGGGTCTGTCCCAAAGCAAATATATTTGAAGTAGCCCAGGCTGCACTCTGGGACATTGTACATTATTATTTACATAACACATTCCTCTTTTATGATTTGTCCCAAGAACTATAACCTAAATCAGATACTTCCTGTCTTTTCTTGACATCACAGAGCTATGGGAAGTTGACACAGAAAAGAATCATTTCAGAGACATCTGTTGAAAATATCATCTTATTTCTAAAGGAAATCTTTATTTTCTGTGAAAGCAATTATCCCTTATGTTGATCCCAAATGAAGAAGCAGTTGACATTTAAAGTGATATGAACAAGTAACATAAGCTTAAATTTTGCTTTTGTTAAAATTTTTTTAAGTGTCTTCAAAATGAAGGTTTTTATTTAACTTCTAAAAAGAAAGATTGCTTTATTTCAAGATTCTCAGGTCTGTTTAATTGCATGTATTATTATGTTTTTTCAACAGAATTCTGAACAAGAAATTATGGCTGCATGCAGGAATGGAACTAGATTTTTTTTTTTTTTTTTTTTTGGTGATGAGCGGGGAGGAGGATTGAAACTTTACAATGCAGAGGGGGTCTCTGTAGGAAAAAGAGAAGAATTTAGAAATGCAAATTAGATATGAAAGTGAATATTTACTTTAAATGAGACAAATCCAGAAAAACTACATTTTCAAAAGCTGACATAGACTCGTGTTCCAGCTATCTGCTGTTGTGTGATGAATCACACAACACTTAATGGCTTAACCAACAACAATAGATGTATTATCACCTGCCATAGTTCTGGCGTTGGCTGAGCTCAGCTCGCAGTCCTTGTTCAGGGTCTTTCATGAAGTTACGTTCAGATGGTGGCTGGGGCTAGAGTCTCCTTGTGGCTCACTCCTTATGTGTCTCCAGTTGATACTGACTGTGGGCTGTGACCTCAGCTAAGGCTGGTGGCTAAAACTCCTACTTACATGGCTTCTCCACATAGCCTTTCTACTTCCTCATGCCATGGTGACAGAGCTCAGAGAAAACCAGGTGAACACTGTATCTCCTTTTAGGAACCAGACCTGGCAGTTACACAGTTTCTACACTAGTTTTATATTGCTACTGTGACAAGCTACCACAGATATAGCAGCTTAAGACAACATATTTACTATTTTATAGCTCCAGAGCTCAGAAGTTTGAAACTTGTTTCACTGAGCTAAAATCAAGGCATGGACAGGGCTGTATTCCTATTAGAGGCTCCATGGAAAATACATTTCCCTGCCTTTTCCAGCTTCTAGAGGCCACTGCATTCCTTGGCTTATGGCTCCATCCTTCATCTTCAAAGCCCACATTGTAGTCTCTTCAGATCTTTCTCAATTCTGATTTCCCTGCCTTCCTTTTACACTTATAAAGATCTTTTAATTACATTGGGCTCACTTGGATAAACTAGGATACTCTCTCCATCTCAAAGTCAGGCAATTCCATCTTGGGCTTCCCTGGTGGCTCAGATGGTAAAGAAATCTGCCTGTAACGCAGGAGACCTGGGTTCAGTCCCTGGGTCAGAAAGATCCCCTGGAGAAGGGAATGGCAACCCCCTCCAGTATTCTTGCCTGGAGAATTCCATGGACAGAGGAGCCTGGAGGGCCACAGTCTAGTTGGACATGACTGAGCAATTAACACACACACACCAAATTCCATCCACCCCCCTCCCACCTTGCCATGTAACATGACAGGTTTACAGGTTCTGGGGAAGAGGACATGGACATCTTGGGCAGGGGGCATTATTTTGCCTTAATCAACATTCCTTCAGTCACAGCTACAAGTCTGCTCATGTTCAAGTTTCAGGGGGAAAGAATATAGACTCCGCATCTTAATGAGAGGCATGTTGATTACATGGTGAGAAGAGCTTCTGAGATGTGAGATACTGTGGAGATAGTCAATGAAAAGTAAAATCTTCCACACTCACAAACATCAAAGATTGAGGAAATTCCATGATAATTTGTATTAATAAATTTCCTGACTTATGGCTATAAAACTTTTGGTCAATAGTTTTGGCTGCAAATTTTCTGATCACATCTTCATAAGAATATTGTAATATACTTTTCTATGGAGAAAACAAATTTTAGTCTTCCCTAGCATGATGGATCCATTTTTTTCAATCATTGCTATATTAACATATTTCTTTCAGGTTTACAGCTCATTATTGATATCATCTTTCAGTGTCATATCTTTTTGCATTTTCATACTGATATGACACTGAAAGATGATATCAATACTTTGGCCACCTGATGCAAAGAACTGACTCACTGGAAAAGACCCTGATGCTGGCCAAGATTGAAGGCAGGAGGAGAAGGGGACAACAAAGGATGAGATGGTTGGGTGACAACACTGACTCGATGGACATGAGTTTGAGCATGCTCCAGAAGTTGGTGTTGGACAGGGAAGCCTGGCATGCTGCAGAACATGGGGTTGCAAAGAGTTGGACACAACTCAGCCACTGAACTGAACTGAACTGAATTGATATCATATGATATTTTAGAATTGACATCTGAGAAAATTTTTATCAAAATTTTTTCATGTTTAAGCTGTAAAAGTTCAGGTCATCAGTGAAGGCTGGCCACACTCATGATTAGCTGATATGTTTCCTTATTGAAGAAGCATATTTTGAGCTTTATGTTATCTTTGTCAACATCAGTATATCAAATCAACAAGAGATTTCAGTATTCTTCAAAATATTGTGATTCCTTCCCCTTCAGTAATGAGACTATCAACCAATCCAAGAGATCATCTATTACTTTTATTAGAAAGTCCCCTCTTCTTTTTAGGGAAGGACCACCTTTAGAATGATCTGGAAAAAAAAATTAGTGTCTTGATGTGCAAGTACATTCTGTTGTTTTATCATGCATTTCTATCACTTTTATTTCATATCTCAATTTTTTAATCAGAATTTTATCTTAGATCTTAAATAAAAATACAGATGTCAAAAGAAGCATCTTTCTTTTACATTCAAATTAGAGGTTTGTAATTTCTCAGTTGTTTTATTGGAATATTCCAAAATGTGTTTCTAAATTTCAAGTAAAGTGGTATGTCCCAAACTCAACTTCCCTTTAGCCAAATTCCCAAAATACTGGTGGACCCCAAGCACTTCCAAACACAAGGGAAAATGGTACAGGGAAATTTGACATGGAGAGAAGCATCAGTCTTGACTGCAGTTAAAATGTCTTACTTTTGGAAAACTCAAAAAAATGCATATGTGAACACTCTGCTATGGCCCCTCCTGAGATCTCAGAAAGAGTATGGGCAATGAGGAGCCCAAAACTACATGTCACTAGCTTCACAATAAATCTACACTTGGTAATAATTAGCTATCTAGCACTGTACTGAGTGATTTACACAAAATGATGTAATTGTAATGCCCACAACACACAGAGATGCAGACATAGAAATCCAGAGAGTTGAAGGAGCTCGTCCGCACAGTCAGACAGCAGTGGAGTCAATAGTCAATAGCAGACAGTCTGACTCTAGGACCCACATTCTTAACCATTACTTTACATAGTGATTCTGGTATGCAGGAAGAAGGAGAATAAAACTGCAAATTGGACATAAGCTTGATCCATTTGTCTATACTTTCTATTAAATTTACCCAAAATGGTTGTGTCAGTAGTTTACATTAAACCAAGGCAATTTGGATTTGGATTTTTTATTTGACTGTCATGTGCACAGGCTTTCTCTAGTTGTGGTGAGTGGGGTTGCTCTCTAGCTGTGGTGCATGGGTTCTCTTGTGGAACATGGACTCCAGGGTGCGTGGGCTTCAGGAGGTGGCAGTGCCTGGACTCAGTAGATGCCTCATTGGCTCCAGAGCAGAGGTTTAGTAGTTGTGGCACGTGGGCTTTGTTGCCCCTGGCAGATGAGATCTTCCCAAACCAGGCATCAAACTAGTGTCCCCTGCATTGCAAGGCAGATTCTTAATCCTTGACCACCAGGGTAGTCCTGGATTTGGATGTTTTATTAGGATATTTAATCAATGAACTATACACCTGCATGCTTTTGTGTGTGTCTTTTCTCTTTTTTTCTTTTATAGCAAGTGAATATATTTTTGAGAAATTTGGTTTCTCTCTACCAAGCAAATCTACCTATCCAGATAGAGACCAGACTTACCAGGATTAACTGCTCTTGCCCTGGAGTTTTGAATTAACATATTCCTAACAAAGCAGGCCAAGTGTTTCAGCATGGTTTTACCACTCAAATCTCAAGAAAGCTGGTAGGAGAAGACTAAAAAGAAGTTTTCTTTTCTGCCTTCCTTTAGATATTCCAGGAAGATGTCTAAAGACTTTTGAACGTCACATGAGTATGTCATATGAGTAGTTTGCAAATGTCTAGGCACCAGAGGGAAATTGCTATTGTGTTCCTATGGGTCCTGCTAGGGGCTATTTCGCAGTTGTTTGAGCTGTTTTCCATCTTATGACATGGAAGCTTTTTTTTTTTTGTCTTTTTATAATTGAAGATTATAACCAGCAAATATTTTGCCCTATCACAGCTGGTTCTTCTCTTATGTTCTCACCTGAAAACCATCCTTCTAGATGGAAGTCAAGCCCCTGTGATCACTCCCTGCTAAAAATAACAGGCTTGAGCTTTACAGCCTGTGTTGGACAGGAGGGTGGAGATGGGGAGGGGTGGAACAAACACAATACCCAGAAGTTACCAATTTACTTCTGTTTATAGTGCTGTGCAATGTTTGTAAGTTTTTATGATGGACATAATAATATTATCTCTAGAGCTTCTATTTAAACATTTTGGAAATGTGTTGACTCTTTCTGCACAAAGATTAGCCTCCTAAATATTCAGATTTCCATAGCCATGTGTTTTATAAAGGCAGACCATGCTGCTTTTCAAACATTTTGTTGCTTCTTTTGTTTATTTTCATAAACATTATCTAGGCACCTACTCTGTTGAGGCACAGTGGTGGAAATTGGAGAAGCAAAGTGACTATAGCTGGAAGCTGCCCACAGGGTGCTCAGAGCCCTAGGAGGGGACAGCCCGATTGGCAAATAACATTACAGTGTGATCTGTGCAACCATATAAGTGTGCAGAAAGCATAGCAACAAGATAGGGAGAGAATAGTTATCTCAGTCGGGGGAGGGAGATTAGATAAGTCTGTCCAGAGGAGGAGATTCTTGGCTGCTTCTAGAAAAATTGTTTCTACTGTGTGACTGTGTCTTCTCCCTTCAACTCAGAATGTTATATTCATTTTTTAAAAGGAATTCTGCTCTGAGAACAGATTAGCAGCATCTGAGCCACTCAAGACTACATGTTGCTAGAACTTGCATCTTCAGAATGTACTTTTAACATGGGCATTTCTCAGATATTTGTGAAATTCATTATCCTAACTAAAAGCACTTCATGTTATATTTTGTGACTTACTTTGGCTAAGTTGGAATATTTCCATTTCCCTATAAGTGGATTATTTAATATATTTTATTAGATTTAATATATTTAAATTATGAAGCAATTAAAACATATTACAGAAAATATGGAAAAGGGAAACAATTACATATAACCAAACAATCTAATACAACTAACATTATTATGGTGATGTAATATCTTCTGGTCTCTTTTCTGATAGATATTTTAATTATATCATGAAATATACAAGAGAGTGTATATGTATAGTGTGTGCTTACTTTAAAGGCCATTGATGAAACAAGGGATTGTTTATCCACCATCCAAACTAAATAATTGAATAAAATCTGTACCTTGAACCCTCTGGATACCTTGCTCGGACCACATCCCCACTCTCTCTCCCTAAAAGTAGCCCTAGGAATATTTCCAGTTAATCATTCCCCTACTTTTAAAAATAGATTACTGGGACATCCCTGGTGGTTCAGAAGTTAAAACTTCCCCTTCCAATGCAGAGGGTGCAGGTTTGATCTCTGGTCAGGGAACTGATCCCACAAGCTTCAGGGTGCAGCCAAAAAAGAAATAAATAAAAATAGATTACTTTACATGGATCCCCCAATAATATATTGTTTAGTGTTTGAACTTTATATAAGTGGAGTCACATGAAAAATACTTTTCTGTGACTCCTTTTCCCCCTTAACATTAAGGTTTTTAATGTCGTTTGTTAGCTTGGGAGAGGACCTGAGTGGGAGTCTGCCTGAGAATAAAGGTGCTGTGAGCTTTTGCCACCCTCTCCCACTGCACGTTATGTTTTTGACCTTCATCCATGTTTGCCTATAGCCATAGAAATTGTTCTTGCTATAAAATATTCCATCCTTTTATACCACACTCTATTTATCTGTTCCTATTGTGAATGGACTTTAGAAAAGTTTCCAGTATATCACTTTTATAAAAATTGCTGCAATTCATATTTCCCTTCCATCTCCTTATGCACACATCTAAGAGTTTGTCCATAAAAGATAGCCAGAGATGAAAGTTCTGGGTCCCAAGATATGTACATCTTCAACTGGACGGAGCTGAGTAGCATTAGTTTCCAGCAGTTCTTTGTGAGTTTCTGCTGTAACACAGTTTCACCAACATGTGTTAATTATTTTCATAAAACTTAAAAACAAGGGTCAGAGTGACTTATACCTTTGTATCCTCCTCTTTACATAAAGCCAAGTACAGAAAAGATGCTCAGTAAAAATTCTCTGGTTTCTTGATTCTGGAGAATACATTTTATCAAGTTAAAGACAACTATACTTAAACATACAATTGCTATTTTCATGTATAGGAGAAAGCTTTGCTTTTATTTTTAGATTAATATATACATATGTAAGGAGTAGGAAATGACAACCCACTCCGATATTCTTGCTTGGAAAAATTCCATGGACAAAGGAGCCTGGCGGGCTACAGTCCATGCAATTGCAAAGAGTCAGACATGACTGAGCATTTGTCAGCAGCAGTAGCATACATATATATAAACATATATTCAGACATATGCACACAGAGAAACACATAAAAACAGAAATGCTTGTTTAGTAACACAAAACATGGGAGCAAGGAAATAGTATCTTTTCTAAAAAGAAAGAATTCTGAAATGTTTCTACCTTGCACACACACACACTTACAAGCACTGTGAGTAGGCGTGTGTTGGTGCATGTGTGTATGAGTGTGTGTACCACCTTTGATATTTGCATCTGGGAATAAAATGGGTTTTAAAACACTGTCATTTGAACACAGTAATCCATTTCAGAAGCTTATCATTTGGAACCACTGATTAGAGGTTCTTAACTGTCAATTTGTGTAGAAAACCAATTAAAAAGACACACTTTAAAGTGAGCTTAAATATACACCTATCCAACAGAAATAAGGATTTGGTAAGTTACTTTAAACTCTAAATTTACTTCTTCCCTATCTATAACAGATTTTCATCTTCCTACCATCCCCAGAAAATTTTTTTTCAAATGTTGAGCTTTTATTTTTAAACCAGTTTTGTTTAGCTTTGGCCATGCCATGCAGCTTGCAGGATCTTAGATCCCCTACCAGGGATTGAACCCTGGCCATGGCAGCAGAAGCACAGAGTCCTACCACAGAACCACCAGAGAAATCTCAGACCAGTTTTGCTTTTATATATATGTGTGTGTATATATACACACACACACACACACATATATACTTTTATTCATTTGTCAAGGCAATCAATTTCAAGATAAACTGAGGTTTTAAGGGTAAAAATTGTGTACTAGTATAATTTCAACATATTTCAAAATCAAAATATAAAAATTTAAATCATAGTTCTAGAAAAGGAATGAAATAATTTTTTTTTTTTTTTGGCTGTACCAAGAGGCATGTGGGATCTTAGTTCCCCAAGGAGAAATTAAACCTGGAAGTGTGGAGTTTTAACCACTGGACCACCAGGGAAGTCCCAAGAAGTCATTTCTTACAGTTCAAGTGCATAATTTTTATCTAAAGTATAAACAGCTGCTACATGATAATACATTAAAAAGGATAAGACAAACATTTATTATGTAATAATATTAAGAATTATTAGAAAAACAATTCTTTTCAGATAACTCAATTGCATAGAAGTTGCATTCCATCAGTTAGGACACACAATAAAACAAGCAGTAGAGAGTATAAGCTTTCCCATTTCACACCTGAGGTATTCTATTGGATCGAAGGTTTATAGTATTATGTACGTTTATTTTCATAGGTAACACTTCATGTTTTTAATTTCATTAAGCAAAAATGAAGTGTCTGCACCCTATAGGGCCTGAATAATCTGGATAATTATGAAATCCACATTGCATTTTGTACTGTACAGACTTTAACTTCACTATAAATATACATATGCCTGACCTCAGCTGTCCAAGAGTGGAAAGACCCTGCAATGTGAAATCAGCAGACTCAGCTTTGAATAGTGTTCCTGATACGTACTCACTGAGTGAATTCTCAAAGTCTCCACTCCCACATTTGTAAAATAGGATAATAACACCTAACTATCTCACGGAACTGAGATAGTGAATGTTGTTTTTGTTTTTTAGTCACCAAGTTGTGTCTGACTCTGAGCCAGGCTACTTTGTCCATGGGATTTCCCAGGCAAGGTACTGGAGTGGGTTGCCATTTTCTAGTCCAAGGGATCTATCCAACCCAGGGATTGAACTTGCATTTCCTGTATTGTTGTTGTTGTTCAGTGGCTCAGTCCAACTCTTTGCAACCCCATGGACTGCAGCATGCCAGGCCTCCCTGTGGCAGGCAGATTCTTTACCACTGAGCCACCTGAGAAGCCCATAAATTGCCTTTCGTCATCGTTATTCAGTCACTCAGTCGTGTCTGACTCTTTGCAACCCCATGGACTGCAGCATGCCAGGATTTCCTGTCCTTCACCATCTCCCAGAGTTGCTCACTCATGTCCATTGAGTCAGTGATGCCATCCAACCATCTCATCCTCTGTCATCCCCTTCTCCTCCTGCCTTCAATCTTTCCCAGCATCAGGGTCTTTTCCAATAAGTTGACTATTCTCATGAGGTGGTCAAAGTATTGGCAGCTTCAGCATCAGTCCTTTCAATGAATATTCAAGGTTGATTTCCGTTAGCTTTGACTGGTTTGATTTCCTTGCTGTCCAAGGGCCTCTCAAGAGTCTTCTCCAGCACCATAGTTTGAAAGCATCAATTCTTTGGTGCTCAGCCTTTTTATTGTCCAGCTCTCACATCCATACATGACTACTGGAAAAACCATAGCTTTGACTATGAGGACCTTTGTAGGCAAAGTAATGTCTCTGCTTCTTAAAATGCTGTCTAGGTTTGTCATTACTTTTCTCCCAAGGAGCAAGTGTCTTTTAATTTCATGGCCATAGTCACCATCCACAGTGGTTATGAAGCCCAAGAAAACCAGTCTGTCACTGTTTCCATTCTTTCCCCATCCATTTGCCATGAAGTGATGGGACCAAATGCTATGATCTTTGCTTTTTGAATGTTGAGTTTTAAGCCAGCTTTTTCACTCTCCTCTTTCACCATCATCAAGAGGCTCTTTAGTTCCTCTTCACTTTCTGCCATAAGGGTGGTGTCGTCTGCATATCTGAGGTTATTGATATTTTTCCTGGAAATCTTGATTCCAGCTTGTGCATCATCCAGCCCGGCATGTCACATGATGTACATAAGTTACATAAGCATATAAGTTAAATAAGCACAGTGACAATATACAGCCTTGACGTACTTCTTTCCCAATTTGGAACCAGTCCATTGTTCCATGTCCGGTTCTAACTGTTGCTTCTTGACCTGCATATAGATTTCTCAGGAGGCAGGTAAGGTGGTGTGGTGTTCCTATCTCTTTAAGAATTTTCCAGTTTGTTGTGATCTACACAGTCAAAAGCTTTAGTGTAGTCAATGAGACAGAAGTAGATTTTTTTCTGAAATTCTCTTGGTTTTTCTATGATCCAATGGATGTTGGCAATTTAATCTCTCATTACTCTGCCTTTTATAAATCCAGCTTGTACATCTGGAAGCTCTTGGTTCACATACTATTGAAGCCTACATTGAAGGATTTTGAGCATTACTTTGTTAGCATGTGAAATGAGTGCAATTGTGTGGTACTTTGAACATTCTTTGGCATTACCTTTTTTTGAGATTGGAATGAAAACTGACCTTTTCCAGTCCTATAGCCACTGCTGAGTTTTCCAAATTTGCTGGCACATTGAGTGCAGCACTTTAAAAGCATCATCTTTTAGGATTTGAAATAGCTCAGCTGGAATTCCATCACCTCCACTAGCCATTAGTAAACCATAAAATGGACAGAGGATGAGACAGTTGGATGGCATCACCAACTCAATGGACATGAATTTGAGCAAACTCCAGGAGATAGTGAAGAACAGGAAAGCCTGGCATGCTGCAGTCCATGGGGTTGCAAAGAGTCAGATACGACTGAACAACAACAACGAACCATAAAATGCTAAACAAATATAAATTATTATTTTTGTGGAGGGGTTCAAATTCCAGCTTTATTGTTTAATATCTGAATGACTTATATGGCAAGCTACTTAACTTTTTTAAAGCCTGTTTCCTCACCTGAAAATGGCAGTTTGGTGAGAATTAAGTGAGACAATAGTTTAAGCACAGTGTATGTGGTAAAGGGCTCAGTAAGGCTAAGTATTATTTCCTATTGTTACTTATTTTGTTACCCATTTCAGGAGGAAAATTGCTTTAAGTTGTTCTCCCAATGATTATAACTAGCCATAAGATCAAAGACCTATGCTTGGGATAGACCTGAATTTTTTTTTTAAAGAGACCTGAATTTGATAGCTCACAAGCTACTCCAGAGAAAGAGATCATTTCTCTCTATAGAGCTAACTGGCCAATCTGAAAACTAACCTTTGTTTTTATTAGGCAGCTGGGTGAACCAACCTGGACATGAACTGCGTAAACAAATTTCACATGCCAAGAATATTGTCACAAAGCCCAAGAATCAGCATCAGTATAATGTGACAAATATTACACTCATAGAATGTTTGGATAAGAATTAATATTGCTTGTTTATTTCATAAAAGGATACTTCAATTATGACCTATTTCTTTCTCTTTGCTTTTGTTTTCATGTCACCTGTCCTTGCAAATCTGTACACCATCTTTCCTTACCACTCATTTCTACAACCACATGGCTTTGCCTGTCCACCCAGTTGCCTTTTTTGCCATGTTTTTCTGAACAAAGATGAACAAAGTGGGTCACCATGGAAAAGAGCCATGTGCTGCTTCTCACAGGCTTAATTCACTTTACTCACTGCCCTAGAGGTCAGACATTTCCAAGATATTTATTTATGACCCCAATACAGAGGAGGAACATGCCAGGGAAACCAGACAGCTGTATGGACAATTCTGGCTCCAAATGATGCTAGCCCTTTGTTTAATGGCTCCATTAAGCAAAACAAAACAAAAACCTAAAGCAACACACAACTGAAAAGTATGAAGTTTTTGGTGTGCTGTAGCATGTGACACATAGAACAAGAGAAATGTACACCAAGTAGTTATCATGTTCTTCCTCCCTTGGTATACAGTAGCAGTGTGTGTTCCCAGAAGCCACTGAATCATAGCGACTGCTGATCTTATCCCAACCACTTGCACAAGTACTAGGAATCAAACACCTGTTTATTTGTTAATGCGACCGAGGGAACTCGATCACTGGGTTCCAATGACTCTAAACTATATACACGCATTGTATTTCAGACCAAACGTATTTCCTTTCATTCGTGGGTTCTTGGTGATCATTCCTTACTTGAAAAAAATCAGCCAGATTCATATGCTGCTGATAATTGCTTTTTTGTTATTGTTCTCAGGAAACAATATAAATTCTCTACAAATGCTATCAGCCAATTTGTAAGTTTTAGGAATTGTATGTGGTTTCAATAATTGACTTAGCATTCCTTAGGGGTGCAAGAGAATCAAATAAAGGCATTTACATTAGACCATATCCTAATAGAGGAAATACAATATTAGCATGCACATTATGGGCTTCCCAGGTGGCTCAGTGGTAAACAGTCCTCCGGCCAATGCAGGAGACTCCGGAGACAAGGGCTCAAGCTCTGGGTTTGGAAGATACCCAGGAGTAGGAAATAGCAACCCTCTCCAGCATTCTTGCCTGGAGAATTCCATGGACAGAAGAGCCTAGCAGGCTACAGACCGTGGGGTGGCAAAGAGTAGGATATGACTGAGTGACTGAGCATACATGATGCACACTATAAATTAATTATAAATTCTGACCTGTCCAATATGAGGAGAAAGAAGGTTTTCCCTCCTGCCCACAGAGAGCTTATTTGGGATGTTAGGCATGGGGCCAGTATAGAAAATATAGGGGTTGCTCTCTGAGTTAGATGTCAGCTCTCACCATACCTGATAGCCTAAAAAAAAAAAAAAACACACAAAAACATTGATAAGGAGAAAAACATTTACTTTGGCCCAATAAACACTTGATGAACAACTACTCTGTGCCAACCACAATGAACAATGAAGAAAAGAGAAAAAAAAGACACAGACCTTTACAGGTTGGTCAAAAGGCAAGTACATAAATAGGTCACTCAAATGAAACATAGTAAATACTGTGACAGAGGTGAGCACAGGGCCATAGGGGTACAGAGGAGGGGCTAGATCTTCTTTGCTGAATTTCAGAGTCACTAATTCTACAGTCTACTGAACGTCATTATCTTCTCAACACATTCAAAGCAGAACTCAGAAACTTCCATTCAAATAACTTTCTTGCAACACTGCTATATATAAAACAGATAACCAACAAGGACTCAGTGTATAACACTGGGAACTATAAGGGAAAAACAACTGAAAAAGAATATATATGTGTATGAGTATATATTTCTATATTGTTTACATATATATATGTGTGTGTGTATCTATGTATAACTAAATCACTTTGCTATACACCTGAAACAAACACAACATTATAATTCAACTAACTTTTTTAGAAAGTAAATCAATTAAATAATTTCAAACAAACAAACAAACAAAATAACTTTGTAGCATACACTGCAGGTGCCCTGTTCATTTTCTCTGGCCTCCAAAGTCAGCTCTGCCTGTATGTGAGAACAGCCCTCAACCAATGACTGAGTGGGTAGATACATAACCCAGCTCTTTCCTAACTCATGTGAAATAACTCTGCTATATACTCTACAGTAGTCTCATTGAATCTCTGCCCATTGAGGACTGTCATGGTAAAAATAGGTCAAGTGAAAAGTGTTAGTTACTCAGAGTCTGACTATACAGCCCCATGGACTGTATAGCCTGCCTGGTTCGTCTGCCCATGGGACTCTTCAGGCAAGAATACTGGAGTGGGTTGCCATGCCCTTCTCCAGGGGATCGTCCCAACCCAGGAAACGAACCTGGGCCTCCTGCATTGTAGGCGGATTATTTACTGTCTAAGCCCAGGTCATGTGAAAGGCCCTGGAAATTCCTGTCTTTACCAGGATTGTAAACCAAAGCAATACCTCATATCTGATGGGACCTCAGAGCTGAGCACTACCAGCAACGATTTAACAAAAAACAGGGGTGTGAACCAGAGAATAGGTAAAACCTCAGGAAAATTCAGGGACCTATGTGAGATTCCTATGAGTCAAATCGTATGTTGTGACTGTATGTATGGATTGTAGCACGCCGGGCTTCCCCGTCCTTCACCATTTCCCAGAGTTTGCTCAAACTCACATCCACTGAGTCAGTGATGCCATCCAACCATCTCATCCTCTGTCATTCCCTTTTCCTCCTGCTTTCAATCTTTCCCAGCATCAGGGTCTTTACTAATGAGTCAGCTCTTTGCATCAGGTGGCCAAAGTACTGGAGCTTCAGCTTCAGCATCAGTCCTTCCAATGAATATTCAGGATTGATTTCCTTTAGGATTGACTGATTTAATCTCCTTGCAGTTCAAGGGACTCTCAAGAGCCTTCTCCAACACCATAGTTTAAAAGCACAAATTCTTTGGGACTCAGCTTTCTTTATGGTCCATCTCTCACATCCATACATGACTACTGGAAAAACCACAGCTTTGACTATACGACCTTTGTCAGCAAAATAATGTTCATGCTTTTTAATATGCTGTCTAGGTTTGTCATAGCTTTTCTCCCAAGGAGCAAGTGTCTTAATTTCATGGCTGCAGTCACTGTCCACAGTGATTTTGGAGCCCAAGAAAATAAAGTCTGTCACTGTTTCTACTGTTTTCCCATCTATTTGCCACACAAATATTATTCAGCCAGAAAAAGGAATGAAATTGGATCAGTTGTAATGAGGTAGATGAACTGAGAGTCTATCATACAGAATGAAGTAAGTCAGAAGGAGAAATGCAAATATTGCATATTAACACATACATAATCTACAAAAATGGTACTAATGAACATATTTGCAGGGCAGGAATAGAGGTGCAGACATAAAGAATGAACTTGTGGACTCAGAGGGAGAAGAAAAGGGTGGTAAGAACAGAGAGTAGCATCAACACATATATACTACCGTGTGTCAAATAGATAGCTAATGGGAAGCTGCTGTATAGTACAGGGAGCTCAGCTTGGTGCTCTGTGATGACTTAGAGGGGTAGGATGGGGGGATGAGAGGGAGACTCAAGAGGGAGGGAATATATGTATACATATAGCTGATTCATACTGTTGTAAAGCAGAAACTAACACTACATTGTAAAGCAATTATGTTGTCATTGTTTAGTCTCTAAGTCATGTCTGACTCTTTGTGACCCCATGGACTGTAGCCCACCAGGCTCCTCTGCCCATGGGATTTCCCAGGCTGGAATACTGGAGTGGGTTTCCATGCCCTCTTCCAGGGGATCTTCCTAATCTAGGGATCAAACCTGTGTCGCCTGCATTGCAGTCAGATTCTTTACCCACTGAGCTTTCGGGGAAGCCTAAGACCAACACTGAGTCCTCAATAAAGCTCCACACTCCAGGGGATGAGTCGGCTACCACACAGCATCACTCTGGTCAAAGTACTCATTTCACAGCCAAAGAGGTGCAGCAGGCAATTCACCACTCATCATACAGCCCATCACCCAGAAGCAGTCAGCTGAATAGAAGAGTAGAGTAGCCTCCTGGACTCAAAATGCCAGGTGAAGGATGGGGTTCTAGCTTACAAGATGAAAATGCTCTTTGAATCCACAACCAGGTGCTACCCACCCCGCTTCAGTAACCAAAATAATGTCTTCAGGAATCAAGGAGGAGAAGTAACTGGATCCCCTCAATATTACACTTAATGACCACTTACAGAGGTTTTTGTCTCCATTCTTGCAATTTTCAGTTCTGTCGATGTAGAGGTTTTGGTGCCAAAGGGCAGAATATTTTTGCCAGGACTTACAACACTGGCTCCATTGAATTCGAAGCTGAAACTGACATCTGACCCTTTGGGGCTTTTTGTACTACTGGCTGTGCAATTTATACTACTGAAATGACTGAGCCAGGTTACTGAGGAAAAATTGAGTTGCTGCCATACACTGGGGGCTGGGAGGACTACATGTTGAACCCAAGGGGGTTCTCTGAGGAGCCTCTTAATGCTTCCATGTACAATAACGAAATACAATGGAAAACTACAGCTGTAATATAAAGTCAGGACCGCTGAACAGTCAGATGCTTCAGTATTAAAAGTTTAGATTACACTCCCAAAGAATCCTTATCAGCTGAGGTCCCACCTGAGGACAAATGAAAACTAGAAAGGAAGAGAGAAATAATAAATATCAATTATGGCCTTATGACCAGTTATAGAAACAAAGACTATGGCAGCTTTGTAGATTCTCTTCCTTGCTTATTGTGAATTGTGTTTGTGTATGTATACAGTTAAAGACAGGTGATTTTATTCTCTCTCCTTCTCCCACTTATTATTTTACACAAGTTTTGCTGGAGATTAGCTTTACAATTTAGTCTTCAGTAGAAGAATATTCTGGCTTCCCTGGTATTTCATTGGTAAAGAATCTGCCTGCCAATGCAAGAGATGTGGGTTCAATCCCTGGGTCAGGAAGATCCTCTGGAGAAGGAAATGACAACCCACCTCAGTACTCTTGCCTGGGAAATCCCATGGACAGAGAAGCCTGGGGGGCTACAGTCCATGGGGTAGCAAAAGAGACATGACCTAGCAACACTAAACCACAACAAAAGACTATTCAGGCAAGGCAATGGCTGAGTTTGACAGTCCAGAGGTGGGTAGTTGTTTCAATGATTGTGAGCGAGAAGGAAAATGTGTCTTCATTTATATATAGGAATTGAATCTTTTTGGGTGGAAATATAGAGCTCTTTTTCGTGGAAATACAGAATCTTGTTGGGTGGAAATATAGAAGATGTATACATGTAGTTGGGTCATTATGGATGCCAACTGGCCAGGAAGCACAGTGCAGCGGTTACTAAGCCATTATACTGTAGCTGCAAGTGCAAGTGCACGCTTCTATACTCTGCTTAATGATGCTGGAACAGGAACTCCCCAAATCACATTTGTGCTTTGCAGCTGGCTTCCTGTTAGGCACCACCACGGGTGCTCTAGAAGGACACTGCAAGGCTGGAGGATAATGAACTGACTTTCTGCATGTGTTTTCTGTCTGCTTTCTGTGCCTTTGAACTGTGCTCTAACATCATTTCTTTACCCTAGGAGCATAATTCTTTTTCCTCCATAGTAGCAGCTTAACTCAGCTGGCTGTTTTTCCTGTACTGGTAAACACCATCCTCAGGTTGTTCCACTTTAGAGACAATGGCACTAGTCAGCAGGTACCTCCTTCTCAGAGATGTGGCTCCCAGCCTAAAGGGCTCCTGTTCCAAACTCAGAGACACTGGCACCAACTGAGCAGGCCCCAAGCTCTGAGTCTCTCAATTTCAGCTTCATGGGCCCCCACCCAATTTTCTAAGTTTTAATAGTTCCAACCTCTTCTCTTTATTTCACCAACCTAGTAGCTGTCTCCCATTGCGCTTCCCGAACAATTTAGCAATTTCCTTTTGCCTTTTCTGTTACCTAGCTAGCAACTTTGTACCTGGTTAACAATTCCTTGTGTTAAATGTTGGTGCAATTTCTATCTCCTGACAGGATACTGACTGATATAGACACCTTCCCAGGATTCCTTCATTTGCTCCCATCCTCCACTCCAGGTTGGAAATTTTTCTCCCATTTTACTGTTATTAACAACAAATCATCACAGAATTTTGTGATTGATTCCTAATATCCCAGCTAAATGGAGAACTTGCTACTCATCTTGACCTCTCTCTTTCCCAACATATTGTCTAGAAAATAGAGACAATCTGTGATTATTTATTGAACGAGAGAAAGAATAATTCAAGAAGATTCCTGTGGAAAGATGACAGAGGAGAGAGAGGGAGGTCGCCACTAGACCAGTAGCTTGCCCATTTTTTGATCTCAGGAGTTCTTTACAGAGTAGTGTACTGGTAAATGTTTAATAAACATTTTTTTAATCTCTATGTATTTCCTGATTTCTGTTTATAAATACGTTCCCCGTGTCCAATTTTAAGTCATCAATATGATGCTACTGAACTCAGAGTTGAAAAGAGATGCTCACCTTGGCTGCTGGGAGCCAGTGCCAGCCAGCCTGCACACAACTGCTTCACACTCAACCTCTCTGAGGACCTTGAAGAACTTTAGTTTATGTGGATTATATCGATAAATACTTACAGCATTAGAAATTAGAACTGAAATATTCTTTAAATTTTCACTTGTAAATTCTATCATAAATAACAATAATAATCCTACTACTTATTAGCCTAAATGCCATCTTTAGAAAGCATTTTTACAAAACAAAAACCAGTTAGTGCAAAAAAGGAGGTGTTGTTTTACATTTGGGCAGTTTTCTTAATGTCTGGATTCCTCGAAGACTTCTCATATCTCCTCAAATATTCATTCCATTATCATATGTTATTTTAAGTATATGAAGAAAATCTGGCCCAACACAGATATGTTATTAGAAAAGAGAGGAATACACACATTTTAATAAACCTTTTAGATAGTTGTCAATATTTTTCATTGATGCTACACTAAAACTCAACGAGTGGCCGTTTCCTAAAGGTTAGTTATAATGTGGAATCTGAAACCACAAAATGAGCTTTTAAACTCAATCACGATAAAATCCACTGGTCTAGCTTGCATTTTGATTGGATCTTTTATTGAGCATGAAACATTGGTCATTTGGAAAGGATTGCTTCACTGAGTTAGGCAGATCTTCAAAATGTTAACATAGTTCATTATATAGAAACAAAAATTCCATTCACTAATATCACCACCAATCTCATTAGTAAAGTCCTTAAGGGTTGGAAAACTATCAGGCTACAAGCTTCCTCAAATTCTTATTTTCACTCCTATTTTTCTCATTGGCAACAAACACTGTCAATTGTTTTCCATGAAGTGACAGTTTCATTTCATGCATTTGTAGTGAAATATCTGCCAAGTGCCCAAGTGTGAATAACCATAGTTTTTCTATCATTTTTTTCCAAGTGAAAATGATGTCCCATAAGAAAAGCAGCTAGTTCAGCTTCAGTCTCAAACAGCCACACAACTGCTTTTACTCAAGACAACTACTCTATTCTTCTGTGTGCAACAGAAATGCTTCATGCATCTTTCCCATTTTTTAAACATAGAATAAATGTTTAACCAAGTGTCAAGATTTAATAATATACATTATTTTATTGCTCCATCAAGGACATTCTTAAAGGAAACTGGCTTTGTGTTGGGGTGGGGTGGGGGGAGGGGGTTTGGTTTTCACTGCGTGTGCATGACAATAAGAAAACAATGACTTCTAGTACAATTTGTGACTGCTGCCTTGAGTCACACTGAGATGCCAGCAATTTTAACCACCATTGCTTTCCACTACTGGTGCAGATGTCAACCATAAATAAGATTGTACAATCTTAGCACTATAATAAAAGTAATTTTGACCCCACAGACTCCAGAGAGGATCTGGAGATCTCCCTAAGTCCACTGACCACACTTTCAGAAAGTGTTGCACAAAACAATGAAAAAACCACAAGTCATCTTGCATATATATAAGCCCCCATACCAATATGAAAGACAGAACATTTCTAGAAAAGGTATCTCCCCAGGTCACTATGCTGGAAAGAAAAGGAAAGAAAGAAAGAAAAGGCTTATTGAGAGCTGTATTAATCAAGTGAATTCTGTCCACGGTTTCTCCTGAGGCGGCAGCTCTGGGCCGCCATGACCTACCATGAGCCCTTGCGGCTCTTCCGTTCACACCCGTCATCCCTATTACCATTCAGCTTGGACTTCGGACTTCGGACAGCTAACATAGAGACTCATAAAAAGCAAGGTGCTATGAGGACAGTAATATAAGAGCTCCTCTGAAACCAAGATTAACTAGCTAAATCAGATTCCTTTCCACAATGTAGAAGGGGAAAAAAAGAAGAACAATCAGCCAGGTGTAGGTGGGGGAAAAAAAACCACCCAGATAAGAAATGGTTCAGTTCAGTTCAGTCGCTCAGTCGTGTCCAACTCTTTGCGACCCCATGGACTGCAGCACGCCAGGATTCCCTGTCCATAACCATCTCCCAGAGTTTACTCAAACTCATGTCCATTGAGTCGGTGATGCCATCCAACCATCTCATCCTCTGTCATCCTCTTCTCCCGCCTTCAATCTTTCCCAGCCTCAGGGTCTTTGCAAATGAGTCAGTTCTTTACATCAGGTGGCCAAAGTATTGGAGTTTCAGCTTCAGCATCAGTCCTTCCAATAAATCGTAGTCAGGGCTATAAAAGGGCGGTGCACCTGTGGTTATGACGCCCGGCTTCCACTGCAGGGGGCACAGGGTTCAATTCCTGGTGAGGCAAGTAAGATCCTCAGAGGTGCACGGTGCAGCCAGAAAAAAAAAAAAAAAAAAAGGCAAAACCAAAAAGAAAAAATAAGCAAAAGTCTTAAATTCAGGTCAAGTTGGAAAGACAAATAAAATTACCACTAAATTAAAAAAAAAAAGGTCACAGACATTCAGAAGTTATAAGCTAAAGCTACAAGAAAGGAGACAAAATGAGTGAAGAGAAACAGCGAAGGAGGGAGAAGGGGGCTGAATAGACCATGAGCAAGTAGGTCAGCAAAAGCAGTAAATACAAAGAGGAACCAAGTCACCTAATAGTGTAAGGTCAACAAATTTCTGCTACTGAGTGGCTAACAAGAAAATCCAGTTCTTAGAGTTGCCAAGCCAGGCCTCAGCTCTTAGCTGAGATTCCTTCTGTCTATTAATATCCTTCCAAAACCCCACTGTTTAAAATAATAATAACTTGACTCTGTTCCTTGTATCCAGTGGAACTTAATTACCACCTAACTACTGGGAAGACATCATTCTAGATGCTTTCACATCATTATCTCAGTTTTAAACCATATTTCTCGACTTAAGCATAAGTACCAACAACACTCCCACACATCAGGTGAGTTGGGAATTAGCAAAGTTGATGTGATTTTGACGTTCCATCAGCCATAAAATACAGAGGCCACAAGCCAGAAGAATTTGTTGCTTTTTCCTCCTGGTTCAAAATGAGAAAACAAACTATAGAGCATTAAGATGATAAGAGAAAAGGGTGTATCAAGTTGAGATTCCTTTAATTATAATTTTTAAATACAGGTGAATTAAATTAAGCAAACAAGGGGACTATAACACTGCAGAGGGGACTCAGAAACATAATGGGATGCTCAGTCTCAGAAGAGCCACGCCTGAATTTCTTCTGTGGCTCTCTGTTTCTCTCTGTGTAACCGTCGCATTGTTCTGTTCCTGCACCCTGGCTTTCTCTGTTGCCCAATCTGTCTGGCAAGAAGTCTACGCACATCTCCTGAGTTTGCAGGTCACCACTCTACCTCACAAGGAAATTGAATCAATCTTCTCCTCCCTCTCTTTTTTCTTCCCTTTACTCCTCATTCACCTCGATTCCATATTTATAGGGAAAGTGCTCTGATTGTTCCAGATTGGGTCAGATAATCATCATTGGTACAGTGAACTGCAGCTGAGAGGCAGAGTGAAGGAAGCACCATATACGAAATGAAAATGATGGTAGACTAGCAAGGGGGTTGGGGGTGCTTGGTCTGGTCTTAACACTGTGGATCATCAGAATGGGGCAGTTGGGTAGAGGGTGGGTGCTTATTGTTAGTTGACTGATTCCAAAGAATGACCACTACAAAGGGTTAACCATTTGTCTCCACCACGTTAAAACAAAACAGCTCTTAAGTGATTCCAAATGGATACGGCTGCATCTCATGATGTCCTTGGAAAAGGACATTTGAGAGCCACTACCATCAAAAAAAAAAAGGCTGCTGATCTCCAGCAAAGTCAAAATGTATTTTGAGAAATCTCTCCCTTTGCAGATTTCCTCCTACCATGTACTTTATGATCTCAGCCACTTCATCATTCAACATGGGTAGATCATCCCCTACATAATACCCTACATCTCCGACCTGTTCTTTATTTTTTCCTTTCACTCAAGCAAATCTATCTGTTCTGTATTATACTCTTTTGCTCCATTATAGTAGCTGCAAAAGTTACCTGTGTTAGAGCTTTAATGGTCTAATACTGTTAACCATCCCAAATAAAAGAAATGTAATAAACACACAGGTATAAATATAAGAAGCATAATTTCTTACTTTAGAGGAGTGGTTCTGATGGTAGCAATGACCTTGGACTAATTTAAGAAAAAAGATACATTAAGAAAGAAGGTCCATCACTGGGCGTATTACTTACAATACGACCCATTTCTGCTAAACTGTGGGGCTTGATACTGCGTTCTGTTTCCTTTCCAAACTGGTAATCTTGTTTTCCAGACCTCGTTTGTAACTGCTGTCTCTGTGCTTTCAGATTATAGCCGTAATACTGTGCTTTTTGTATAATAAATGACATTGTAAACCAGAGGCACTAAACACAAAATCCTAATGAGGCTGCATTTGTGCAACAGCTTCTAATGCCCTAAAGAATGAAAAGAAAAAAAAATCAGTTTTTAATGAGCCCTTAAGAGAGTTTTCAAAGATGAGCGGTTTCTAAAATTTGCAGTTCCTGTCCTCTTAAAATGCAGATATACAAATGTCCAGTAAGAGCTGTTTTTTTTTTTAAAGGAAACATTAGTGTTCATCTGCATTTTAATAAGTATTACGCTACTGTCAAAATATTTTCAATTAAAAATTAAGTAGTACCCACCACTTTCAACTCTCTTCATTTAAGGGGCTGCAGATCATCGTAGAAATTGACCTACTTAATCTAAAATTCTGCCTGTAACGATGGTACAGTAACCAGCAAGAGGAGATTATAAATTATTCTACCAGACCTTCCAGCTCACTCAGCTATAAAACCTATCTCCAGATCTTACGCTTTAATTTTTCTCTCACATACAAAAAGGCAGTGGGTCTCGATGGTTAGACAATGGACTCAGTAACCAGACTTCCTACTTTCAAATCCTTCAGCCAACAGTTGGGAGATTTGGGGAAATTTGCTTGAGTTCTCTGTGTCTCAGTTTCCTCATCTGTAAAATGAAGGTAATAGTAATTTCTATGGATATATTATTGTGACAATTAAGGCCAGGCCTGAGGCTTCATTCTCTATCCTTGTAGAGGCCATCTGAGCAAGAATCCTGCTGAATCAGTTTACTGAAAATTTCCCACTCTTCAAATTTTATCACTCTGTCCTGCCTTTAGCAAGAATTCTGTCAACCCTTCTCACATGATTCTACTTAACGCTGATGATTTCTCCTAGTAATTTTCCATCCACTAACCCCCATCCTCCTGCTTGGCTATAAATCCCCGCTTGTCCTTATTGGAGTGGGAGTTGGGTCAGAACCTCACTGAGTTAGCCTCCCGGGAATGAAATCTGCCTGCCTGTCGTGAATAATTTTTTCTTTAACACTGCCCTGTCTTTGTCTTTAAATAAGCAACCATCTCTTGGGCAGAGTGGGAGGAGAGGCACGTTTTGGAGATGGCTCCAATATTTTAATCTTGTCTCTAATAATCTAACCTCATTTATTAATATTTAAGGTGTTGGTGGCAGAACATTCATGCCTTAGCTACATAGGAAACTGGAAAAGAAAAATGTGGTTGTTTAGAGGAATCAATCTGTGAGGAGAGTTAGGAGAATGGACAGCAGGAGCTACCCTCACCATAAAAGCTGGTATTGTAAGAAAAATATGTTTAATTTTAATAAGGGTGGCATTGATGTGGTTCCTTATCATGTCATCACAGTTCATTTGTTGAAATGCATGGATAAGGAATGCAATGGCTGAATCTCTTACCAAACATCTGATTGGAGGTTTGCTCAGGATGATTGCCCCAACAGTAAGATCAACAGTTCCCCCTTGAGAGTTTTTATTCCACTATTCTATTCTATAATGAGAAAGGGAAACATTTTTTTTTTACAGAAATAGCTTTTAATGATGCCACAATTGTGCTGAAAATGCTAAAACACACATCATTCATGTAGCTACATACATATTTATGTTCTATTCTGTCAGTCCATTCCCCACAGAATATCTCTTAACTGCCAAAAAATAGTCACTGAAAGGTCACATTGAAAAACCAGTCTGTTCAGTCTTTAGAAGAAAAATGGAGAGAAGGTGGGGTAGCATACTCAGTGTATGCTATGTACACATACTCAGTGTATGTGTGCTCATAGATAGTAAAAAATGCTGGGGTCTTTTGAGCTTGTGCAAACCTATCCAGGTTGTGCTGTGTACTGTCATGTCCGACTTTTTGCAACCCCGTGGACTATAGCCCACCAGACTCCCCTGTCCATGGAATTTTCCAGGCAAGAATACTGGAGTGAGTTGCCATTTCCTCCTCCGGAGGACCTTCCTAACCCAGAGATCAAACCAGCAGCTCTTACGACTCCTGCATTGGCAGGATTCTTTACCACTGCACCATCGCAGACCCACATAATATTACTAATCCTATGCTAGACAATGCATCTAGGAGGTTACTCTGTAACCTAAAGAAACACCCGTGTTTAAGATTGGGTTTTATAGATGAAGAGCCTGAGAAAGGGGTTCTAGTACATGTACTTTATTGAGTGAATATGTTCTTTAGAAAAAGCTGGAGGGGGAAAGAAGCAGTATGGGAAAGAGCTGAATGAGGATATCTTCCTAGGTCGAGTCTGGGAAGGAAGATGAAAGAGAGGAAGTGAGTCAGTCCTGGTTATTCTTGGACTGGGATACTCCAGTGAAGTGGCTCCACTTGGCCAAGGTCAAGACTCTGGAGAAAGTCACAGGGATGAGCCCTCGAAGCTGTGAAGGGTGTCTGGGCTGGGCTGCAATGCATACCACATGGCTGTTCATTGTTCTGTGATGATTTTTAACACATGACGATAGGAACTCCATTTTGTGCATTCTTTGTATCCCTGGCACTTATCAGTGCCTAGCACATGGTAGGTTTTTAATAAGCTGTTTCCTTCACTTAAATTACATGGAGAGCCTCCTATTGAATTTACATAGTGACTTCTCAAAAGAGCCATCTAAATTCAGATTTGCTTTTGACTCCTGTGGAGTACACCGTGTTTTCCTTCATGCCCTTGTCACCACCCTGGCTGCTTACATCGGCCAGTCTCCTCTGCAGATCAATGGGAGCGGAAGGAAGTGTGGTCTTGTGGTTGAAAGGGCAGCTAGCTTGAGAACCCGGAGATCTAGCCTCATGTCTTATTGGATGCTTTAAAGAAGTCACTGAACCTCTCAAAACTTCCCATTTGGGGAAAGGAGACCTACACTGTCTGTCTTACTTCCGTTTAGCTACTTCTGTCTGTTTTACTTTGCTGTTTAGGTTAAAACCTTTAATGTTACACATTGTGAATGAGAAATCTCTAAAGCACCTTCCTGCTGGAGAGAGAAATCTGGAAGTTGTGATGTTTAGAGAATGGATTCCTGGAGTCCTAGAATCTTGAGATGCTGGGCTTGCATGCTCTGCTGTGGGAAGAAAAGAGCTACGATTCCCTGGTGGTTCAGCGGTAGAGAATCTGCCTGCATATGCAGGAGACGTGGATTCGATCTCTGGGTCAGGAAGATCCCCTGGAGAAGGAAATAGCAACCCACTCTAGTATTCTTGCCTGGGAAATGCCATGGGTGGGAAGAGCCTGGCGGGCTACAGTCCATGGGGTCTCAAAAAATTCAGACATGACTTAGCGACTAAACAACAACTAGCTTGTCTTGGCTCATTCACCTTAATGCATGTGTGCTAAAGGATCTCATTTGGTAGCTACAGATGTATGAAAGTCATTCAGTTGTGTCCGACTCTTTGCAACCCCCATGGACTGTAGCCCATCAGGCTCTTCTGTCCATGGAATTTTCCAGGCAAGAATACTGGAGTGGGTTGCCATTTCCTCCTCCAGGGGATCTTCCCAACCCAGGGATCGAACCCATGTCTCCTGCATTGCAGGCAGATTCTTTACCACTGAGCCACCTAGGAAGCCCAGATGTATAGAAGTGGGCAAAGAGGGACGTGAGGAGTGGAATCTGATGAGGTTACTACCAAAGGGACATCACTCCCTTAATAGAGAGGTTGTTGCTCCTCTTCAAATTCCTCTTTAACTCTCCTTTAGATTTCAACCAACATTCTCGTAGATGTGGAGAAATTATCTGCTAACTATTTTCTCCCTGTCTGCAGTCAGATGACTGCATACCCACTAAGTAGGGATCTGGCTCATGGTCAAGGAAGTCCAAACTTTTCAAAGGAATGGAAATAGGTTGCCAAAAATTATGGTATTGAAACTGTAACTGAGGGTATTAAATCATTGAAAACTAGGGAATAAGGACCAATGAGGAAAGCTCAAAAATCTTGTTGCGGAGGATATATAAATCCAAGCACTCCAATGGAATTAATAGCTTAATTAAATTGTTTGCTCACAGATGACATCTAGATTAAACTATGAATTAATGAAGGCTTTTATAACCACAAATTATACCTGTCATTTACCTCATGGATAATCATCTGGCTCAACCAGAGCTGAGGAAAGTTGGACTTAGGGGGAAAAAAGAGGAACTTTGGAAATTGATTTGGGGAGAGGATTTCTGAAGCTGACTCTGAGTGTGTGTGTGTGCACGTGTGTGTGTTCACTATGAACACAGCTAACTCTGTGAAGCGGGAGGGAAAGCTGGGGTGGGGAGGCAGAATAAAGAGGCATACGATACTTTAGACATAAATAAACAGAAAGTTCATAGACCTCTACAGATAAACCTTCAGTATTTCAAAAATTCTCCTACATTATTATCTATTCTCTTCTCAAGGGCTAAGTAGAAATCAGATACTTCTCTCTATAAATTGATGCTTACAGGAGAAAACTGCACAACCCCCTTATTATACAGTGGGAGAATCGGATGGAGAACTCTATTAACCTGTCTACTGCACCATGGTAGGGCTGGATGGTAAATAGGTTTGGGGAGAGGAAAGTTGATTTCTGTTGGCTAGTCCCTTCTCATGGATGGGGATCTTACCACTCAAGAGATTTCATTCCTTCCTTATATCACATTCACAATCCAAATCTTCTCCTTTCGTAGCCTCTAATTTGCCTCAGAGAGCTTACTGCTCAGGAATGGGTATAGAGATACCAACAAACAAGTAGGACATTTGAGATCATCATGGCTTAGTGTCAGGGCTCTAGGTCTGAAAAAACATCAAGGAGAGAGGGAATATGTAGAAATTTAGCAGTGGCATCATAGTTATTTTTCTTCTCGTTCCTGGGCACACAGGAAAACTTCCTAGCCTCCCTCAAAGTTCATTTGTGGCCATGCACAGGGTTTGGCCAACGAACAGGAAATGGAAGTGATGTGTGTCGTTTCCAGCTTTCAACACTTGAGAGCATGTGTGAATTCACTCAACCCCTGCTTTAGTGTCTGAAAGTCTTGTGTTCCAGGTGGAGTAGCTGTAAGGTGAAAGCCGCCTGCATTTGCAAGTCATCACTTGGAAGGAAGCTGCCCGGAAAAGCTGCTGAACCTGCAGTAGGTTCAGCACATGTGAGCTGGGTGAAGTTTGAGGAGCTGTTTATTGCTGCAACAGAACATAGCTTCTCCTGACTAATACCGGAAAGGATACAGAAAGAGGTATGAGGAAGGGCTCAGAGCCGTCCCTGCTCGCCTCACCACTTCCCAGAGCCACAAAGAAAGGGCCTGTCTTCTGGAAAAGGAGGCATTAAAAAATATCCACAGAAGGTGAACTTGAATATACTTCTGTATTGTCTTTTTAAAAATATTTATTTATTTATTTGGCTGCCCACCAGGCTCTGTTGTCCCTGGGATTCTCCAGGCAAGAATACTGGAGTGGGTTACCATTTCCTTCTCCAGTGCCTGAAAAGAGAAAAGTGAAAGTGAAGTCGCTCAGTCGTGTCCGACTCCTAGCGACCTCATGGACCACAGCCCACCAGGCTCCCCCGTCCCTGGGATTCTCCAGGCAAGAACGCTGGAGTGGGTTGCCATTTCCTTCCCCAGTGCATGAAAGTGAAAAGTGAAAGTGAAGTTGCTCAGTTGTGCCCGACTCTTAGAGACCCCCTGGACTGCAGCCTACCAGACTCCTCTGTCCATGGAATTCTCCAGGCAAGAACACTGGAGTGGGTTGCCATTTCCTTCTCCAATGCATGAAAGTGAAAAGTGAAAGTGAAGTCGCTCAGTCGTGTCCGACTCCTAGCGACCCCATGGACCGCAGCCCACCAGGCTCCTCCATCCATGGGATTTTCCAGGCAAGAGTACTGGAGTGGGGTGCCATTGCCTTCTCCTTATTTGGCTGCACTAGGTCTTAATTGTGGCATGTGGGATCCAGTTCCCTACCCAGGGATCAAACCCAGGCCCCCTGCACTGGGAGCACCAGGGAGGTCCCTCTATACTGTCTTTTACAATAAAAATATACTTCTTGTGTCATTTAAAAAATTTTTTTAAAGTAGGAAAAAAAGGTTTGGGGTAGCTTTGAGAAGAAAGCTTTGTGGTAAGGAATTTGGAAGACTGCTACCAGCCCTCAAAAATGTCTCTTGCGTTTATATAAAGATTTATTTGGGTTACCAAGTGCCCGTTTAAAAAATGACTCAGTGAGGCAGCATAAACAGTGAATTCCTGCAGTGGTATGATTAAAATCACAAATGCTGGTGGTTGCTGACTGAAGACACTCAGCCTGGGTCAGGTCCACTGGGCAGATTGACAGCATAGAACGCCAACCCACTCTGGGTGGAAAAACCTGACTTTTGTTCCCTCACAATGATAAGCAACAAGACCCAAAACTCTTTCAGTAAAATGGGATGGTTTGTGTTATGAAGTGTATTTCTTGCAAGTAGCCTGAAGTGCTTTGTAGAAAGAGAATGTTAAATAAGATAGTACCTATTAACTAAGTGCTACTGACACAAAAGATGTGGGATGACTACTCTTCTGAATAAATCATAAGAAATCAGAGAAGCTGGTTTGCATGCATCCATTGAAACATCAGTTCCCTGTTCTCTAGGAAAATGAACTTCTTTATTCATGCTGTCGGTGACACCAGGAACTGAATGAGACAATAATGAAATCAGTTTCATAAATTCTGCTTCATAACCTTGGTAGCACCATGGGGCTTAGACACGCCCATCAAGTCTGCCACATAAACATACCTTCACAGTTGAAACATTATACACTACCATGTGCAAAATAGCTAGCTAGTGGGAAGTTGCTGTATAACACAGGGACCTCACCTGGTGCTCTATGATGACCTAGAGGGGAGGGATGGGTGAGGGAGGGTCAAGGGGGAAATATATGTATGTGTGTATAGATATAGATGTAGACATAGATATAGCTTCCCTGGTGGCTCAGATGGTAAAGAATCTGCCTGCAGTGCAGGAGACCCAGGTTCAATCCCTAGGTCAGGAAGATCTCCCAGAGAAGGGAATGGCAACCCATTTCAGTTTTCTTGCCTGGAGAATTCCATGGACAGAAGAGCCTGGCTGGCTACAGTCCATAGCGTTGCAAAGAGTCAGACATGACTGAGCATCTTCCACTTCATAGCTGATTCATGTTGTTGTACAGCAGAAACCAACACAACATTGTAAAGAAATTATCCTCCAATTAAATTTTAAAAAATCACCATACAAAAGTACCTTCACAGAAACTTCTATTTGTCACCAAATACTCAAGAGAAAGAGGCCCAGATAGAAAAGAGAATCTTGAGTTCTCCTCTCACCCCACCCCTTGACTTCCTCTGCCACCTACACTTCCTAAACCAGGACAACCTCTGTTGTCAGTCACCGAGTCTCCTCAGTGATCAACTGTTCACACATGGGTAGGAACACGGTGAATTTTCCCTGTAAGCCTTTTATCTCTCATTGTGGGGCCATGTCCGTTTGACCCTTGTTTGGGGGATTAAAGGCCTATGAAATAGCATGAGGATTATTAACAGGTTGATCTAGAAATGGAAACTAATCAAGATCATTTCATGCTATTGTGGTGGGGTAAAACAATCACAGCTCTGCCAGTTTCTCTTCTTCAAGTCATCTCACTCTCCTAAATGGAGACCTAGAAGGCTTCCAGGAGGCCTGTCCCCATGAGACTGTTGGCGGTGGCCACACTTTTTCCCTTGCCCTTCATAGATTTCTCTAGAACATCCCTTCTTCTAACTCCAGGCCCTCCCTTTTCTTAGCCTCCTGAGCAGGAGTTTGGGCTCCCTTCCCTACTTTCAAATTTTAACATTTCCCCTTCCTATGCTTTTGGCTCAGACAGTAAAGAATCCTCCTGCAATGCAGGAGACCCAGGTTCAAGCCCTAGGTTGGGAATATCCCCTAGAGAAGGGAATGACCACCCTCTCCAATATTCTTGCCTAGAGAATTCCATGGACAGAGGATCCTGGCGGGCTACAGTCCACGGGGTCACAAAGAGTCGGACATGACTTGAACGACTAACACACACCCTACTTCCAAATTTTAACATTTCCCCTTCCTAGGCTTTTAAAACAGAGCTGGATACTTCACTTTTTCTAGGAAGCTTGATTTTGTTTTCACTATAGAAATATATTTTCACCCCACCTCTTTTCTGAAATTTTGTAAGGCTCTGATTTAATAAGGAAATGCCCTAGGTCACTCAGTATAATAACTTGAGTTTGTTATTATTTTTTAAAGCCTCATTTTAGGATTCACTCATTATTAAAGGGCCTCAGAGTTCCCAAACTCCCCAATCAAATGTGTACACATATCATCACACTCTTTTCGCGTATTGTGAGGACACCTTCATTAAGCCTGAGTAATTATACTGAAGTTAAATTGGTCTGAAAGAACAGAAACTGTGACTCACTCAGTACTTAGACCCAATTCTGACTTACTCTGATAAAACAAGTATTTGTTTTTGATTCTCCATCTGTTTCTGTGTTACATCTAATTGTCTCCAAAAATGATCTGAATTTTTTAGAAAATTCTTCCTAAGATTTCCATTGAGTAAAATTGATTCATTGCCTATGTTGTAAATTTTTAACTAATTGAAGTAACAAATAGCAATTCCTTTAAGTTTTCTAAGTTTTTATTTTGGGAACTAAAATTCCTAAAATTAGATGGACTGCTGCTGCTGCTAAGTTGCTTCAGTCATGTCTGGCTCTTTGCGACCCCATAGATGGCAGCCCACCAGGCTCCTCTGTCCCTGGGATTCTCCAGGCAAGAATACTGGAATGGGTTGCCATTTCCTTCTCCAATGCATGCATGCATGCTAAGTCGCTTCAGTCATATCCAACTCTGTGTGACCCCATGATGAGCAGCCCACCAGGCTCCTCTGTCCACAGGATTCTCCAAGCAAGAATACTGGAGTGGGTTGCCATTTCCTTCTCCATTAGATGGACTAACGGGTGGTTTTTTAAATTTAAAATATCTTAATGATATAACTATTGAATATAACCATCCTGATGGTTTCTCTGTTGCAATTTTAAGTTGTTGATGCTATTTGAGTAGCTTGAAACCTTCATGGATCTTGAGCAATGTACAATGCATTGTAGGTTGAACATTGATGTATGTAGTATCATTTATAACCAATAAAACAAGAGGCTGTATTATCGAAATATTTAGGGTCATACAGAATAATACATAGGGTTATGCAAAAACTGGACTTAGCCTGAAGTTTCCTCCCCTCCATTATCACACTAATAACATGGGATGTTAACTAGGAGGTACAGCAGAAGAACTGGGGTTTTTTTTTTCCTCTATGTTCCTCTCCTGTGAGTGTTGAAAAACCATGAAATGGTCAAAAAGGAGACAGCAGGGACTTCCCTGGTGGTCCAGTGGTTAAGAATCTGTATTTCCAATGCAAAGGATATAGCTCCAATCCCCAGTGAGGGAACTAAGATCCCATATGCCATGTGGCAAGACCAAAATAAAAAAGAATAAAGAGAAATTACATATTTTAAAAAGGGAGATGGCAAGAGAGGTTAGAAAAAACAGAAGTTGCAAGAAATACAAATTGAATAGCGTATCCCTTAATTAACCAAATAAGTGAATGCAGTGGAAAGTGAAGTGAAAGTGGTGTAGACTCTTCATAACCCCATGGGCTATACAGTCCATGGAATTCTCAGGCAAGAATACTAGAGTGGGTAGCCATTCTCTTCTCCAAGGGATCTTCTCCACCCAGGGATCGAACCCAGCTCTCCCACATTGCAGGTGGATTCTTTACCAGCTGAGCCATCAGGGAAGCCCAAGAATACTGGAGTGGGTAACCTATCCCTTCTCCAGCAGATCTTCCCAACCTGGGAATCGAACCAGAGTCTCCTGCATTGCAGACGGATTCTTTACCAGCTGAGCTACTAGGGAAGCCCAAATGCAATGGGGGTTTCCTTTATTAGTTTGCTTGGGCTGTCATACAGAGTACGTCAGATTGGGTGCCTAATCAACAGAAAATTATTTTCCCACAGTTTTGGAGGCTAGAAGTTGAGGATCCAAGTGTTGACCACGTTGGTTTCCCTTGAGGTCTCTCTCCTTGGCTTGTAGTCTGCCTTCTCTCTCTGTCTTCGTATCATTTTGCCTCTGCACTTGTCTGTGTCCTAATTTCCTCTTCTTAAAAGAACACAAGTCATATTTGATTAGAGCCCACTCGAACAGGCTCATTTTAACTTGATCATCTATCTTTAAATAGGTGACTTTAAATCTTGTCTTTGAATATAGTCACATATGAAGTACTGGAGGATAGGACTTCAACATATACATTTTAGGAGGTACCAAAGCTCAGCCCACGACAGGGTCCTGTCCAAGCCATCTGTTGAAAACCACCAAAAATTCCATTTATCCTATGCAAATCATCTTTTTAAATGCATCAAAGAACTGAGAGGTTAAAAAATTATACATATACACACATGGGCCAAAACCCAAAGTGAAATGAGAAACTAGGCAAATAAACAAAGCAGTGAAACTGGTTTCACTTTGAGGGCACTTGTCAAAACCTGGTGACTTTAAGCACCTTAAGTTTTGATTTTTCTGTAATTTTAAGGGAGCAAAGAGGAGAATAGAACCTACCCAAAGTGAGGAGTCTAATTAAAGCGCACCTAAACCAAAGGGATGAACACCCAATGTAAGGTGAACTAGAAATAAGCCAGTCCCCTACTCATGCACCAGTTCATGGGATCACAAGGAGAACTGTCACACTTAAACCATGGCATTGAGTAGAGGGAAAATTATTCCTTCTAATCATACACAGTTACAAACCAGCCTCAAGTAGTTCTCTAGCCTGTATTTATAATTCTTCTGTTGCCCTTAAACCCATAAACCCTAGAATTTAAACTAGTCTGAGCTTGGTCTCACCCCAAGGTGTCTGGCAGAAGTGTTCTATTATTGACTGCTGGATAAAATCCATGTTCCTCCCAACTTGGTATCATACACCAGCAGGATTATTGTACTCACAGAGTCTCCAGGTTAAGAATTTGGAAAAAGCACAACACAGACAATTTACTTCTTCCCCCAATGTATCTGTTGGCTATCAGAGAAGACTTGAAGACCAGGAGGTGACTCCAAGGCTAGAACTGTAATTACCTGTAAGCTAGTTTATCTGAAGTTCTGGTGGTTGATACAAGTTGTTGGCTAGGACTTCAGCTGAGAATTCTCTTGGTGAAAATACCTAGATTTGATCTTTCCATTGGCTACATGAGCTTTCTCACAGCATGGTGGCTGCTTCAGAGTGCAACACATCTATAGACAAGTAGGGTTAAATTGTTCTGCCTTTTATCTCCCAGCCTTGGAAATCACATGGAATCACTTCCATGGACATTACAGATCTTCCCAGATTCAAGGAGAAAGAACAATGACTTCATTTCTCCATGGGAGGAATGTCAAAGTCACATTGTAAGAAAAGCATGTGGAATGGGAGATATTGTGACTGCTATCTTTGAAACCTAAAATTCACCATCCAGAAGGATATGAACCAATAAAAAAGATACCAGCTGACAGTTTTAGAATTAGCCATGAATTCCAAGCCAGATATATAAGAGGAAATCCAGGCCTAGATATATCATAGTGTGGCAATCCAAAAACAAAGAAAATATTTAAAAGTCTATCCTTCCCAGGAGTAACAATTACACTAACATCACACTTCTCAGCAATATATGAGAGTCCTAAGGCAGTAGAATAATGTCTTCAAAGATGTCATCCTAAAATTATAAACCTGGCAAAACTATCATTCAATAATGATGATGAAACAAACACATTTGCAAAAACAAGAATATGCAGAGTTTATCACCAATAAATCTCAACAGAGGATGGTCCAAAAGATTGAAAGTAGAAAAGTGAGTTGAAATGGAAAGACTAAAATGCAAGGATGAATGGTGAGCAAAGAAAGTAGACAACTCTAGATAAATATTGACTATGTATTATAAAATATATTCATATCACATATAAATATATTTACCTATAAAACAAATATACCCAACATAAATCAGGAGAGGGTAATTGAGCAAAACGTTTCAAAGATCCTCCTCTTGTTTAGGAGGGAGTTAAACATTCAGAAAACTAAGATCATGGCATCCGGTCCCATCACTTCATGGGAAATAGATGGAGAAACAGTGGAAACAGTGGCAGACTTTATTTTTGGGGGGCTCCAAAATCACTGCAGATGGTGACTGCAGCCATGAAATTAAAAGAAGCTTACTCCTTGGAAAGAAAGTTATGACCAACCTAGATAGCATATTCAAAAGCAGAGACATTACTTTGCCAACAAAGGTCTGTCTAGCCAAGGCTATGGTTTTTCCAGTGGTCATGTATGGATGTGAGAGTTGGACTGTGAAGAAAGTTGAGCGTTGAAGAATTGATGCTTTTGAACTGTGGTGTTGGAGAAGACTCTTGAGAGTCCCTTGGATTGCAAGGAGATCCAACCAGTCCATTCTAAAGAAGATCAGCCCTGGGATTTCTTTGGAAGGAATGATGCTAAAGCTGAAACTCCAGTACTTTGGCCACCTCATGCAAAGAGTTGACTCACTGGAAAAGACCCTGATGCTGGGAGGGATTGGGGGCAGGAGGAGAAGGGGATGACAGAAGATGAGATGGCTGGATGGCATCACCGACTCGATGCACAGGAGTTTGAGTGAACTCTGGGAGTTGGTGATGGACAGGAAGGCCTGGCGTACTGTGATTCATGGAGTCACAAAGAGTCGGACACGACTGAGCGACTAAACTGAACTGAACTGAAAGATACTATTGCTGCTGTTGTTTAGTTGCTAAGTCATGTCCAACTCTTTGTGATCCCATGGACTGTGGCCCTCCCAGCTCCTCTGTCCACGGGATTTCCTACCACTGAGCCACCAGGGAAGCAAGATGTTATTGGGTTGGCCAAAAAGTTCATTTGGGTTTTTTATGTAATATATTATGGGACAAGCCTGAACAAACTTTTTGTCCAATCCAGTACATGATAACTTTCTAAAGTCACCACTAAAATAATAGAAATGGAATGAATAAGATAAAAAAAATCACTCAAGTATTCAAAAAAATAGTCAAGACAGGAGAAAAAAAAACATAAATAGTGGGAGACATTATCTAAAATAACATCTTAGAACTAAATCATTCTGGTAATCTCAACAAATATAAGTAAATGGGCTAAATGCTCCATTTAAAAGAAAAAACCCACAACCCAGCAGACTACATAACAGCAACAAAATCCAGCTATGAGCTGTTTACATGTTTGCTGGCTCTTCTCAACTCTATCCTGCCTGGCTCTGGGGTCAGCTCTATGCTCTGCATCCCTGGAAATCTTTCGCGGTCTAACTTCTGCTTGGGTTTGGCCAGAAGCAGATAGTGGTAATAGACCACAGGTCAGGGGAAGAACGAAGTAGGGTATCAGTTCCCCTCGTTTCCCTCCCTGCCAGGACAGTGTTTTTCAGTGGTTGTGTTATCTCTACTGAAGACCACTGATCCTGCAGGTGCCCCTCTCCCAGTAACAGTTTATACTGGGTTCCACTATTACTGTTCCCTTTCTTTGACCTTTTTGTGCTTAGAGTACAAATGCTTTTCCCTGTTTCTAGTGCCTGGGTATGTCACCGTCTTTTATTGGTTCCCTTAATGCTGTCCACACCTCTGTAAAGAATTTCTTCATTAAATTGTCTTCAATTAGCATTTTGAGTGCACTGCCTATTTCCTGCCAGGATCCTGACTCACAGAAGGAGACACACCTAAAACATAAGGATTCTAAAAGATTGACAGTAAGATGTTGAAAATGTTATAGCATGCAAATACCAACCCCCAAAACATTAGACTTTAAGATGAAAAAACAATATGAGATAAGAGATACATGATGAAAAATTCAGTTAGTCAGTGATAGAGCATTATTATCATAGCGTCAAATGATATGAAGTGAAAAAAATTGAGAGGAGAATTAAATAAATCTTTCAAACCTAGAGTAAAAAAGATAAAAATGATCTGCAAATAACCATTTGTTTTTTTAAAGTACACTAAACATGGAGACTTCCCTGGAGGTCCAGTGGTTAAGACTCCATGCTTCCACAGAGGAGACATGGGTTCAATCCCTGATCAGGGAACTAAGATCCCCTATGCCATCCAAAAGGAAAAAAAAAAAAAAAAGTACACCATACATTTGAATAGCTTTATAAAAGGCATTTATTTTTTCTAATTTTATGTTTTTTTAGAGTAATATAATCCTTAGTTTGTATTTACCTGAGCAGAAATTGGTTGGCAGCAGAGATAGGAAAGCAAAACTGTGGAGGTGGTCAGAAGAAACCAGTTATACCAGAACACAAATGGACAAGAAAATGGTAATTTATGATAGAGAAGCTAAAAACGACTAAATAAACAAATGGAAAAATGTTCAACCTCACTAGCAAAGAAACAGAAAATAAAACCATACATTATTTTCACCGATAAAGTTAACAAAAAGTTCTTTTAAAATTAGATGTAATACCCAAAGCTATCTAGGATAGAATAGACACTGCTATGTGCTGCTGGCAGGAGTAAAACTTAAGTTATTTAGCTTATGACAGTTGACCCAATAATTCCATTTCTGGGAATCTAGAAAATAGTTTGAATTAATGATAAAGATTCATGTACAAAAAGGGAATGCTGTTGATAATATACATATTTTTTAAAATAGGAATGCTCTTCTCTTTCTTTTCCCCTTTCCATATCTTTCTCCCTGCCATTCAGTTGTTCACTTCTTGAGCAATTCAACCACAAGCCCATTAGATTGAGGCTATACGAGGTAGGTGTCCCTGTGGGTGAGTTGGGGGAAAGCCATGGTAGCCCTTATGGAATGGCAGACAAGCACTGGAGAAGAGGGTCACTGTAGTTCATTGACTCAGCTCAGAATGCAAGAGCCCCAGCAGTGAGAGGAGAGCATCTGTGGGAGGGAGAGAGAGAGCCTAGAGCAGGGTGTCATAGCCCAGTCAAGGTGAGGAGGGCATTTACACAGGTGAGAGTGTGGTGGCTATTAGGGAAAACAGTTGCATATAGGGGATTGATCAAATAAGTAAATATACTGAAGATAAGGAAGCCAGGTTTCTCATTTCTAGAGAAACAAGTTACAATTATTACAATATATACAGGCAGAACATAAGAATGAGATATTGGCTTAGAATTGGGGATATTGTTGTCAACTCCTGGCTCTTATAAAAATAGATACAAAACATAAAAATAAACACAGATATAAACACATGTATGTATACATACATAGTCTGTTATGAGGGTCTAGGAACAGTGTCACCCTTATAGCAAGGAGCCCACTAGTGCCTAGATGTTGGTTTCTAAATATTCTTTTCCAGTAAAAGGAACCAAGGCTCTTGAGAGAAACAGATGAGTCCAGTGCTGGGGCAGGGAATGTACAATAAGACTGGAGTATCTCTGCCAGAAAAAGTGAGGGTGGGTTCAGAGAGTAATGGGAACATTTCTAAAGAACACATAAATCATTGACGAAGCTACGAGTCCATACTTATTCAAGTGATATAAACAATTGGATGAATTGACTCTTTGAAAAGAAATGACTCTTTAAATATTCTCTAAGTATCTCCATACAAAATATTTATTATTTATAAGGGGGAAGAAAAGTACCTGTGCACTGGAAAAGCCTGGAAGACATCACCTTCATAAAGTTATCAAAGTTAATATCACCAGTGATGGGGCAAATTGAAATCATGTATCTGATAGGGTGCAATGAGAGGAATACAGCATTGCTTCTGAAAAACACCTACCAAAGATGCATGATTGAATCCAATTGTGAGGAAAGATCTAACATACTCACTTGGAGGGGCGTTTTATAAAATAACTAACTTGTAATCTTCAAAAGGATCAAGGAAATGAAAATCAAGGGAAAGGTGAGGAACTGTCCTGGGTTGAAGGAAACTGAAGAGACCTGACAACTAAGCATAAGGATTTATTCTGAACTAAATCTTTTACTATAAAAAAATATGGTTTTTCCAGTGGTCATGTATGGATGTGAGAGTTGGACTGTGAAGTAAGCTGAGTGCCGAAGAATTGATGCTTTTGAACTGTGGTGTTGGAGAAGACTCTTGAGAGTCCCTTGGACTGCAAGGAGATCCAACCAGTCCATCCTAAAGGAGATCAGTCCTGGGTGTTCAATGGAAGGACTGATGCTAAAGCTGAAACTCCAATACTTTGGCCACCTCATGTGAAGAGTTGACTCATTGGAAAAGACCCTGATGCTGGGAGGGATTGGGGGCAGGAGGAGAAGGGAACGACAGAAGATGAGATGGCTGGATGACATCACCGACTCGATGCACATGAGTTTGAGTGAACTCCGGGAGTTTGTGATGGACAGGGAGGCCTGGCGTGCTGTGATTCATGGGGTCGCAAAGAGTCGGACACGACTGAGCAACTGAACTGAACTGAGTGGATCAACATTACTTTCTTAATGTTGGTAGTTGTATTAAGGAAAATGTCCTTGTTTGTGGATATTATACACACTAAGGCATTTAGAGAGACGAGATGATTAAGCATCATGTTGGCAACTTATTCTCAAATGATTCGGGGGGGGGGAGTTATTTGTTCTATTCTTTCAACTTTCTCTAAACTTGAGATTGTTTGCAAATAGTTTTTAAATGTAGAAACAATCTAAATATCAAATAGACCAGTTCCATAATCTGGGTCCAACTTCTCTAACTTCATCTGTCATCGATCCACCAGGCACCCATCCCAACATTCAATCACCCCATCAATGATCTCACATACTACACATGTAGTTCAATTTGGCTTGACCATATTTTGTCTCTTTACACAGGTGAATAGGTTTTATTTCCTTCAAAATTTGACTCAAAAGACTTCCCCTAGAATATGGTTCTCTCTTCCTCAGTGTGATTAGTTGTCCCTTCAGCTCTCACAGCATCTGGGGCTTCTCTTGATCTTACAGGGTGCACTTCTCACTTATCATCATGAATGCACTCAATTCTATTCTTGCCTGAGCTTCTTGAAACAGAGATTATGTCTTCCTTCCTTTTTTTTTTTTTTTGGCCACATGCAAACATTCCCTGAACCAGGGATGAAACCTGAGTCCCCTGCAGTAGAAACACAGAGTCTTAACCACTGGGCCACCAGGGAAGTCCCAGGGACTATTATTCTTTGTCCAATAATCCTCATTGTCTGACATTGAGTAGGTTCTCATAAAACTTTGTGAAATCAAAGGATAAACAAATAAACTCGTCTTCCTGCAAATACAGTCAGTCCTTCCTTCATAATCCATTCCCAATGGAATAGCCAGACTGACTCATGCCTCTTTCTCCTGAAATGTCTCTCTAGAGCTCTCTACAAAGCCTAACATTATGCCAGTTGCAAAAGGAAACTGTTCAGATTCACTTTCATTGAGCAGGCTATGAAGGGTGAATTTGGAGCTAAGAGGCAATAAATTAATAACTAATATAGAGTATATAGTAATTCTTTTAGGATTTATTAATTAATAGAGTATAAAGTACCAAAGACTCTAACTTCAGAAATCCCTTAAAGTACATTGATATTTTATTAATTAGAACCAGATCTATAAGAATCACAGCATGTATCTGAGCCACTGTGCTTTTTTAATAGACAGATACTACTTGATAAGCCTACGGATTTGGAAATCTCTGACACACCAGCAAGAAGATCACCATTGCTGAGTGTGGACAAATTGAATATCTTTGACTTGTAGGGAAAAAAACTTCTGATTGTATATTTACAGGACTCTCTTGAGGATTAAAATACTTAACCCATGTAAAAAAGAACTCAGGATAGCAGTCAACACAGAGCAAGTACTCAGAACATATTAGTTGTTGATTTTGTAGTTCTTACTGATTGGAGCCACATTCTAAGTATTTATCTGTTTGGCTGTGCCAGGTCTTAGTGGTGGCAGGCAGCACCTCTGGCTGCAGCATGTGGATCTAGGTCCTTGGCCAGGGATTGAACCTGGGCCCCCTGCATTAGGGGCATGGAGTCTTAGTCACTGGACCACCAGGAACTCCCAGAGTCACATTTTAGAACCACATGATATTAGCAATATTCTAGAAATCTTAATCCCTCCATAGGAATGGGGGAACCTGGAATTTGAAGACAAGTTAGGTGACTGTTGAAATAATCTTGGCCTATGAATGGCACCCCACTCCAGTACTCTTGCTTGGAAAATCCCATGGATGGAGGAGCCTGTTAGGCTGCAATCCATGGGGTCGCTAAGAGTCGGACACGACTGAGCAACTTCACTTTCACTTTTCACTTTCATGCATTGGAGAAGGAAAGGGCAACCCACTCCAGTGTTCTTGCCTGGAGAATCCCAGGGTCAGGGGAGCCTGGTGGGCTGCCGGCTATGGGGTCGCACAGAGTCGGAAACGACTGAAGTGACTTAGCATAGCATAGTTAAATCGGGGTGGGGTGGGGGGGGGGCAGTACAACAATGAGAACAGAAAGAAAGAACTCTGAGAAGTGAGTTTAAGAAAAAATAATTGAATTCAGAAAGTAATTGCAGTTGAGGGGTCTAGAAAATGGAGGCATTTAAAAATAACTTCAATAATTTAAACTCTTGAGATCAAGAACTATAGATTCCATTGGAAAAAATACTGACAAATGGGAGGAAAAATCTACTTGAGGAGAGTGAAATCATATTGGATTTGAGGAAGAGGAGATCATTGGAAATCCAAGTAAAATATTTAGTCTAATTGGAGAGATAAAGGACTGCACTTTAGTTAAATGAATAGGACAGCAAGTATATAAAAATTATCTGAATATAAGTAATAAACAAAGTAGTAACAATTGATAAGCTTTCTGCTTTTAAAAAAATTGTTATGGGAAAAACCAAGGTTTGACACATCAGGAACACCCAGAGTTAAATTGTAGGAGAAGGGAGAAGAACCAATAAAGGAAAAATGTTCTCAGAAGCAAGAGGAAGACAGGGTAGAGCCCTGCTATGAGCAAGATACACTATGTACTCTGAGAGGCAAGATTAGACATGAGAGCAGGCCATTATATAGACTACTTTTAGTAACCTGATGATACATGGCCATCTGAGGAATGCAAAGAAAGCTGATACAAGACCTTCTCAGTAAAAAAAAAACAAAGAAAAGAATGAGGCAAGGCTATTTGCTGAGAGAGATGAAAGAGGATGTGATTGAGTGCTTAGTTGTGACCTTGTAAGAAAAGATATGGAAGTTTTGAGGAGCGTTAGTGGCTCAGCTGGTAAAGAATCCACCTGCAATGTGGCAGACCTGAGATCGATCCCTGGGTTGGGAAGATCCCCTGGAGAAGGGAACGGTTACCCACTCCAGTATTCTGGCCTGGAGAATTCCATGTACTCTATTGTCCATGGGGTTGCAAAGAGTCGGACATGACTGAGCGACTTTCACTTTCTTTCTTTCTATAGAGTTGTGAGCAAGGATGAAAAAAAACAAAGGATGGCATGCTCCCCCAGGACTAGTGGGCGGGAGAACTATTACCTTTCCCAGGCCTGGAGAAGAGGGAGGAGAGAGCACTTACCCAGAGAAAGCTTTTGGGAGAGGACCCCCTGCAGGAGTTGTGGGCCTTTAGGTAAAGGGATATAGCCAACCTGCAAGACTGGTAAGGAGGAAGCTGGGAGTATAAATGATCTGACCTCATTTTCTCTTGCCCTGTAGATTTCAAGTAAAGGTTGAAACCTTTGGTATCTAGAGGACCAGGGAGCCAGATTGTTGGAATCTCATGGGACAGCTTCTTATGGCACGTGCATATGTACATGCTAAGTTGCTTCAGTCATGTCTGACTCTTTGTGATCCTATGGACTGTAGCCTTACAGGCTCCTCTGTGCATTGGATTCTCCAGGCAAGAGTACTGGAGTGGGTTGCCATGCCCTCCTCCAGGGGATCTTCCCAACCCAGTGATCAAACCCAAGTCTCTCACGTCTCCTGCATTGGCAGGTGGGTTCTTTACCAATAGCGCCACCTGGGAAACACTTCTTATGGCACAGAGGAGGGTAAAGATGGTGGGAAATGGATCCAGTGAGACTTTAAAAAGAGTGGAGAAGGTTTGGCAATGCCACTGTTAGAATGGAGTTGCAAAGAGTCAGATACAACTGAGCGACAAACACACACACACACACACACACTGTCAGAAAAGGGATGGGGAGCCAAGAGATGAAAAAAAACTGCCAACCTTCTCTAGAAGATCAGATTGATGATAGTCAATACTTTAAAATAAAGGTACTTATAGCAGAAATCAACACAACCTTGTAAATCAAATATACTTCAATAAAATAATTTTTAATTTAAAAATAAAATGAAATAAAGGTAGTTATTTTTATATTATTACAAGGATCACATGTAGTCATTGTAGAAAATTTCAGAAGTATCAAAATCAAAAAAGAAAATGAAAATTACCCCAAATCCCACTCTTCAATGGTAATCACTTCTAATATTTTTGAACACACATCCATTCTTTTTTATACACACAAAAAATTTTAAAACAAAAGGAGACTACATTGTACGCCCCTGAAACCATCTAAAGTTCTTTGGAAATAATAATAAACAGAAACCAAATCAGATCAACTTAAGTATTGATTAATTAAATGTTTATTGACTGCCTACAATGTATAGAGTTTCATAGCACTTAAAAAGATAGATTGTGATTTTATGGAATTTACATTCTAATGGAGAGAGACATTCAGTTCAGTTCAGTTGCTCAGTCGTGTCCGACTCTTTGCAACCCCATGAATCGCAGCACACCAGGCCTCCCTGTCCATCACCAACTCCCAGAGTTCACTCAGACTCACGTCCATCAAGTCAGTGATGCCATCCAGCCATCTCATCCTCTGTCGTCCCCTTCTCCTCCTGCCCCCAATCCCTCCCAGCATCAGAGTCTTTTCCAATGAGTCAACTCTTTGCATGAGGTGGCCAAAGTATTGGAGTTTCAGCTTCAGCATCATTCCCTCCAAAGAAATCCCAGGGCTGATCTCCTTTAGAATGGACTGGTTGGATCTCCTTGCAGTCCAAGGGACTCTCAAGAGTCTTCTCCAACACCACAGTTCAAAAGCATCAATTCTTCAGCACTCAGCTTGCTTCACAGTCCAACTCTCACATCTATACATGACCACAGGAAAAACCATAGCCTTAACTAGACGAACCTTTGTTGGCAAAGTAATATCTCTGCTTTTCAATGTGCTATCTAGGTTGGTCATAACTTTTCTTCCAAGGAGTAAGCGTCTTTTAATTTCATAGCTGCAGTCACCATCTGCAGAGATTTTGGAGCCCAAAAAAATAAAGTCTGCCACTGTTTCCACTGTTTCCCCATCTATTTCCCATGAAGTGATGGGACCGGATGCCATGATCTTCATTTTCTGAATGTTGAGTTTTAAGCCAACTTTTTCACTCTCCACTTTCACTTTCATCAAGAGGCTTTTGAGTTTCTCTTCACTTTCTGCCATAAGGATGGTGTCATCTGCATATCTGAGGTTATTGATATTTCTCCCGGCAATTAGTAAGCAAATAAATTATACATAGTATTTTAGGGGGTCATAAATGATGTAAAAGAACAAAGTTGGGACTGGGACTTTTTTGGTGGTCCAGTGGCTAAGATTTCGCCTTCCAATGCAGAGGGTGTGGGTTCAATCCCTGGTCAGGAAGTTAAGATCCCACATGAATTGTGCCCCAAAAAACAAAACATAAAACTATAAGCAGTACTGTAATGAATTCAATAAAGTCTTTTTTAAAAAATGGTCTGCATCAAAAAAAAAAAAAAAACCTTTAAAAAGTAAGTAAATAAAAAAATAAAGCTGGGGAAATGAATAGAAGCTAATTCAGTTGTCCAGGTGAGAAACAGTGGCTTGGATCAGGAAGAAATAAGGGAGGAAGAGCTTGAGAGCTGGATTCTGGATGTATTTCCAGCAGAGCAGACGGACTCACTGATGAGGGCACACAGGGAGTCCAACTGTCCCTTCAGATGCACCTGCTCCTCCCTCCTGGGCACTGGTGATCTGACCTCCGTGGACCACACACTTCGACTCTCCTATCCTCCTTTGGTTGGGTTCAGACAATGAAGTGAACTGGAGGGCGGGAGACCAAGACAGAAATGTTTATTCGCCTGACACCTGCCCTGCCAGGCTACAGTATGGCAACACTGCCCTTCTCTCCTGTCAGGCAGCTGTCTAGGACACCACAGCTCTTGCTGGTTCTGGTAAACCCTGCTCATCCCTGCTTTGTTCCAGCTTTGGGTAGCAATGGCTTCCCACAGTGATCCCTTTTGGGTGCTTCATCATTCCTTATTACTTTCCCTGACCACAAGGACTTCCCAAGTGGCTTAGTTGTAAAGAATCCACCTGCAGTGCTGGAGATGCAGGAGACATGGGTTTGATTCCTGGGTCAGGAAGATCCCCTGGAGAAGGAAATAGCAACCCGCTCTGGTATTCTTGCCTGGAGAATCAAACAGACAGAGGAGCCTGGCAGTCTACAGTCCATGAGGTCACAAAGAGTTGGATGTGACTGAGCAACTGAACAACAACACCTTTTAGTGTGCTAATTGCATTCTGCCAGGACTCTGAGTGACACAGGATGTGAGAAAAAAAGAATCAGAGATGACACCCAAGTTACTGGTCTGAGCAGCTGGAAGAAAGGGTTGTTATTTGCTGAACTGAAGGAAAACTTGATAGTGTAAAAATGAATTCATGGGAAAGACAGGGAGTAGCTCACAGAATAGAATCAAAGGCAGAAATACAAAGGAGTGGGTTGAAGCCCCTGGCCTGCCGAGAGCTCAGGATGGAAGCTGGCGATGATTGATCAGAGCTTCTAAAGGGGAAAAGGGTTCAAAGCCTTTCATTGAAGGGAAGAGGCCAGATGTAGGCTCTAACTGTTTAAAGGTGGGAACAAAACTATTGTTGACTGCTTGCCTGGGCTGTAGCATTTAGCATGCTTGAGGCCTTGAAGAAACTGGATACTGCTAAACTTCCTTCAATGCATGAGACAACTCTTTGACAAAGAATTACTCAGTATATAGGTTATCGCAGAGTCATGAAAAAGCCCAGCTATATGTATATGTGTAACTGAATCACTTTGCTGTACACCTGAAACTAACACAATATTGTAAATCAATTATACCACAATCTCCAGTACTTTGGCCACCTCATGCGAAGAGCTGACTCATTGGAAAAGACTCTGATGCTGGGAGGGATTGGGGGCAGGAGGAGAAGGGGACGACAGAGGATGAGATGGCTGGATGGCATCACTGACTCGATGGACGTGAGTCTGAGTGAACTCCGGGAGTTGGTGATGGACAGGGAGGCCTGGTGTGCTGTGATTCATGGGGTCGCAAAGAGTCGGACACGACTGAGCGACTGAACTGAACTGAACTGACAATATAAAATAAAAATAAAAAAAGAAAGAAAACTTCAAAAATCAAAATAGATGACAATGAAAAATAGATAAATAGGGAATTCCCTGGCAGGTCAGTGGTTAAGACTCTGCACTTTCACTGCTGAGGGCACGGGTTCAATCACTGGCTAGGCAAAAATATAAATAAATAAAAAGAATTAGCCCAAAACATCCATAGGGTTCAGGCTGAGAACCCCTTCTCTGTATGAAGGTTGCCAAGGACTGTTTCAGTTCTTTTTTTTTGGCCGTGAGGCATGTCTTAGTTCCTCAACTAGGTATGGAACCCATGCCCCCTGCAGTGGAAGCAGAGTCTTAACCACTGGGCCGTCAGGAAAGTCCCTGTTCTCCAGTTTCTATGTCTTAGAAGCCAGGTCAGATTATGCTAGATACAGGGCCTCAAACTTTATTGGAAACCAATTTTTAAAGTGACTGTGGCAAATATATGGGTACTGTCCGAACAGGCTCAGTAAACAGTTGGAAATTTTTGTCTGAGAGCCTGGAGCTGAACTTGACAACACGATGGCAAAGTGCAAGTGTGCAAACAGACACAAAGCCCCTCCGTGTAGTGCAGGTTTATTCATCGTTTAAACAGAGTATTCTGTATGTGCTCAGTTTGCAACTGAAATTAATAAGGCTGTAAATCACATTACAGCTTTCAAACTCATGCAGGAATCTTTCCAGGGAGCGGAGAGCTATGGCATTGTCTAATGACAGGTTCTAAAGCAGGCCTACCAAGAAGGCTGCATTCATGGGCCACAATATGCTTTCTGTGTCCCAAGGATTCTCCTGGGACAGCCTGACTTACCTGGAGGAGGTAGACAGACTCACTGGAGAAGGCAGGCTACGCTCCAGACGTGCCTTTGTTCTTAGCACAATGGTAAGTCTGAGAACCCGGGCCTGGCCCAGGGCCAGGGAGGCTCTGAGAGCAGATTAAGAAGGTGCACTCTGCCCACGAGCCTCAGGGCTTAGATGGCTCAGTGGTTTCCTAACATTCTGCCAGAGAGAAATATTTTTTAAAGTAAGAATTTTTTTTTCTTTTTTGCCATTTGGAGCTAGAAAGTTTTCTGTTGAAAATAAACATGATTCATGTCCCAAGAAAGCTCCATTCTAGAGAATGCTACAAACTTCCTTGACTGACATATCTCCCCAAACACTTAGAATCTGATTTCTGATTCCTAACTCCGAGGTGATGGTTCTTCCCTTTATTTTCCTGGTCCAGGAAGACCTGAATCCCCAGGAGGAACCAGTCTTCAGGGTAGAGAATATGCAGCTGTGTCCCAAGAATTTGAATTCCAATTATTAGAAAAGTGTGATAATATGATGGTTTCCCCCGTCTCATTTTTGCTACCTCTGGAAGTCCCCTAAATTTACTCAAAAGTATTTCCCTGAAGCTATAAAGTCAGGCTTTTCCCCCCTCCTTAAGACAAGAATGTTTTAACTGTAAATATGAATTCTACAGAGATTGTGCTTGAGTACTACAGTTAACCCTGTCAAATTAGTTCCGTAATTCAGTAAACTCCATTAACTGATATTTTTCTATCACAAATAAATATGTAGGTGATTTCTTCAGATATGTATGTTTTGAACTTTATGCATATTAGCAATCAGTTAATGTGATAAGACCATTAATTCACTCACAAAATTGTTCTTAACTCATAAGCCTAAGCAAAGTTTATTTATACTATTATTAAATTGCTGTGGGTGTGCATGTATTATACATATACATATGCATAAAAATTTGTGAAACACATGCAATAAAGTACAGTCATCACAGTATTGAAGTTTTTTAACTTAGTCTCACTTTTTAAAAGTTACATTTAGTATTCATATGTTTACTCTTATTTTATGATATGGAAAAATGACATCCTTGGGGCATTTTCTCCTTCAAATAATGTAAATATCCTGTGAAATATTATGATATTGATTATTATCTTTGTCAGCTTCTGCTTTTCCTTCTTTACATTGGTTTATTCTTTCTGGTTACAAAACAGCTAAATTAAAATGTAAGTTTATGACAAATTTCTGTTAAACCTTGTATACAAAAATCGTAGTCTTTCTTTCACACAGTAGGAATAACTGAAATTCCTAGTAAATGCACACACAAAAATATATCATTAAAATCTTATTAATTCACTACAATAGTCACTTCATTCACTTCAAAATGTAGCCTTCAGATTACCAGCGGATGCAGGTGCTAACATGTAGGTTTAGAAACTTACCCCAGAAATTCTGATTTAGTTGGTCAGGAGTGGACCCAGGAATTTGCTTTCTTTTTTATTTCTTCTCTCAGTGTGGTAAGTAGCACTCTTACAACATCTTTTTTACATGTGTGGGTTTTTTTCTAACTTAATTGAGGTATGATTGACAAATAAAATTGCAATATATTAAAAGTGCATAATGTGATTTGATTTCACTTTAATTGTGAAAAGATTCCTACACTCAAGTTAATTAACACATCTGTTACCTCACAGGGGCTTCCCAGGTGGCATTAGTGGCAAAGAACCCACCTGCCAATGCAAGAGATGCAGGTTTGATCCCTGGATTGGGAAGATCCCCTGGAGGAGGAAATAGCAACCCACTCCAGTGTTCTTGCCTGGGAAATTCCACAGACAGAGGAGCCTGGCAGGCTACAGTCCATGGGGTGGCAGAGAGTTGGACATGACTGAGCGCGTGCATGCGTGCGTGTGCGTGCACACGCGCGCACACACACACACACACACACACACACACACACACGGCTTATATCACTTAGCATAATTCCCTTCAGGTTCATTCACGCTGTCACAAAAGGAAGGATTTCCTTCTTTTTTTAAAAGGCTGAATAGTATTCCTGCATGTGTGTGTGTGTGTATGTGTGAGTATCACACATACACACACACACACATTTTCTTTATCCATTATCTGTTGTTTAGACTCTTAGCTTGTTTCCATACCTGGCTATTGCGAACATTGTTGCAATGAACATTGCTCTGGCTAGGATTTCCAGTACCATGTTGAATGAAAGTAGTGAGAGTGGTCATCCTTGTCTAGAAATCTGTATTTTAAGAAAATGACTGCATTGTATGCCCAATGAAACTTAAGTACCATTTATTTAAAAGATTTCTGTTGTGTTCCTTTGGTCATTTGAAATAGAGAATTAATTTCATACCTAATTTTGATAACTTAATAACTTTATATTCTTATTTTTCTTCAAAAGAGTTTCTAAAACTGTATAGATTTCAAGCCCACAGAAACCTCAATCTACTCCTGCTGTAGGTAAATTTGTAATATATACTTTTGTGTTTCTAAAGGATATCCATGGGTAATTTAAGAGAACATGATGGAAAACATGAGAGATTTCAAAAGGAGATATGAAAAAGCAGTGTTCAAAATAAGAAATAAGCCAGGGATTAAATGTACCACATGTCCAGAAGCTGATACCAATTTACAAGCATCTACAGCTGCCAATTCTTGAACATGAATGCGTGAAAGCAGTAGGCAGCAATTATCTGGTCAGGGGAGCAGCTGACCTAATTCCTCCGAAGGATCATCCCCTGGTACCAGTTATGGTAGTTGGTCAGACGATATTCTGCAACAGATGTTTAACTCTTATCATCCCAGGACTAACTCTGTTCAGCCCAAATTTGGACTTGAGTTAAAAACATAAAAAAGATGATGTCTTTTCTAGATCTATTGGTCACCTTTCCACTTACTATCCATTCTAAGAGACTGCCTTCTACGCTTTGGTCATTATTTCAGATGAATCTACTTTCCTGGTTACAACTGCTTGAACCAGGTAAAGACAGGATTCAGACTGAGCTGACTGGATGTTCTCAGTTCAGAAGTTGGACCAAAATATAGATTGAGGCTGTTCATATTGTGCAGAGGAGCTCTCAGCTGTGGGAATGTTGGTGCAAACATGATGCTGTGGCAAATAGAAGCCTCGTGTGAGAATTGGTGAGGGGGAGTGAACCTCAAAAAGCTGTAGAAAAATCAAAAATGCCTGGAGTAGAGGAGAAGGAACAAATGGATACACCCAGAGAAGCAGAGATGAGAGACCATCTGATCCCAGAAGCTATTGGATGACTTTCTCATTCCTGTGAAGCAGGACTCTGTATTCTTCAAAGTATAGATATCCTTCAATAAATACCCTTTCTACCTCTACTTAAAATGCTGAGTTGAGGGAATTTCTGTTCCCATCAGCAGAGATCCCTCATGGAGACAATGGTGTACTTATCAGCCTCCGTTTTCAGAGTAGTTAAGGAAGGAAGCACGCATCCTGTGGAATGTGCTAACGTCTGCAGGCTTCCTGTGCGATGCAGGCAGAGTGCTGAAGCTCGGCCTGATGAGCATCAAAGAAGCAGGAGGTTGAGGGTCAATAGGGCATGAAGCTAGAATAATGAGGACCCCGAACAGGAAGGCTCCCTACCTACAAAAAGTAAAGTGAAAGACATTCAAAAGTATGGAGATTTTAGTTACATTAGCAAAGGGACACATTCAGCTTCAGAGTCTTACTTGTATTGGTTATATCTTTAATATGTTATAGTGTTAATGTACATTCAAGGTATAGTGGCTAAAGGGTCATAATCTGGCTCTTTGTGACAGTACAGAGGTTACACTTTTTTGCAGGGAAGTCAGCATGGTTAAAACTCAGTATTAAAAAAATAAAGATCATGTCATCTGGTCCCATCATTTCACGGCAAATAGAAGGAGAAAAGGGGGGAACAGTGACAGATTTCCTTTTCTTGGGCCCTAAAATCACTTCAGATGGTGACTGCAGCCATGAAATTTGAATATGATTGCTTCTCGGTAGGAAAGCTATGACAAACCTAGACAGTATGTTAAAAAGGTCCATATAGTTAAGGCTATGGTCTTTCCAGTAGTCATGTATGGATGTGAGAACTGGACCATAAAGAAGGCAGAGTGCCAAAGAATTAATGCTTTTGAATTCTGGTGCTGAACAAGACTCTTGAGAGTCCCTTGGACTACAAGGAGATCAAACCAGTTAATCTTTTTTTTTTTTTTAACTTTACAATATTGTATTGGTTTTGCCATATATCAACATGAATCTGCCACAGGTATACATGTGTTCCCCATCCTGAACCCTCCTCCCTCCTCCCTCCCTGTACCACCCCTCTGGGTCATCCTAGTGCACCACCAAGCATCCAGAATCGTGTATCAAACCTGGACTGGTGACTCATTTCATATATGATATTATACATGTTTCAATGCCATTCTCCCAAATCATCCCACCCTCTCCCTCTCCCACAGAGTCCAAAAGACTGTTCTATACATCACTGTCTCTTTTGCTGTCTTGTATACAGGGTTATTGTTACCATCTTTCTAAATTCCATATATATGCATTAGTATACTGTATAGGTGTTTTTCTTTCTGGCTTACTTCATTCTGTATAATAGGTTCCAGTTTCATCCACCTCATTAGAACTGATTCAAATGTATTCTTTTTAATGGCTGAGTAATACTCCATTGTGTATATGTACCACAGCTTTCTTATCCATTCGTCTGCTGATGGACATCTGGGTTGCTCCCATGTCCTGGCTATTATAAACAGTGCTGTGATGAACATTGGGGTACAAGTGTCTCTTTCAATTCTGGTTTCCTCAGTGTGTATGCCCAGCAGTGGGATTGCTGGGTCATAAGGCAGTTCTATTTCCACAAACCAGTTAATCTTAAAGGAAGTCAACCCTGAATACTCTGGGAGGACTGATGCTGAAGCTGAAGCTCCAATACTTTGGTCATCTGATACAAACAGCTGACTCAATGGGAAAGACCCTCATGCTGGGAAAGATGGAAGGCAGAAGGAGAAGAGGGCAACAGAGGATGAGATGGTTGGATGGCATCATCGATTCAATGGACATGAACTTGGGCGAACTCTGGGAAATAGAGAGGGACAAGGAAGCCTGGCTTGCTGCAGTCCACAGGGTTGCAAAGAGTTGGACACTGCTTGGCAACTAAACAACCACAGCAGCAGCATAGTTATGACTACTGCACCTTGGACTGAGATCAGATCAAAAAGTTTTGCTTTACTTTTTTCTTCCTACCTGCACCCCTACCCCACTCCAAACACTAATAAGAATATCAGAGGAACTAGGATGGACATTATGCATCTGCCAAAATGCCAACTGCTAGCTCTTTTATTTTTTATTTGTTTAAATTTTAAATTTTATTTTGGGCTTTGCTGGGTCTTCATAGCTGCCCTCAGGCTTCCTCTAGTTGTGGTGAGCAGGGGCTACTCTCTAGATTTGGTGTGTGGGCTTCTCATTGTGGTGGCTTCTCTTGTTGCAGCTCTTGGGCTCTAGAGCGCAGGCTCTGTAGTTGTGGCAATGAACGGGGACAGCTGCCCCGAGGTATGTGGGATCTTCTCAGACCAGGGGTCATATGCATGTCCCCTGCATTGGTAGGTGGATTCTTAACCACTGGAACACCAGGGAAATCCAGCTGTTGCTTTTTATAAACAATTTTTTAATAGATCTAGATCATATTAGTGTGGGGCAGAGTTTGCTAATCATCTTCTCAATATCCTTTATCTCCCATACTACTAATAACAGTTTAAGCTGGATGCAAACATACCCAAAGACTGCATAGGAAATAGAATATAAGCAGAACTGATGTATGCAACTTCTGGGCTATGTGCTTCTTCACTCTAACCCCTCCAAATGGGATGGCTTCAGTATGTGATTGTGAGCTAGCTAATTCTCAAGCACAAAAATGAAACTAACTCCTTAATGATGGGAAAGCAACAAGATGGACAAGGCTCTATATGATAGGGCCTCTGGTGTTTGTATTTTTGAGTATGTTGTTTCAACAGCCTAACCAGTGTCCTAAACAAGGCCATCATTATGCAGGCCTTCAGATGATTCTCTCCATATATATTGGCACCTGACATAAATCTAGGAGACAAGCACAGAATATTTCTAGAGAGATGATTGACATCCCACTCTACAGTGAGCCTATATCAAGGGCAGTAGACCAAGGTCTGGGAGTTGAGACAGATGTGCTAAGCCTTCCATAGGATCTTAGAATAAAAGAGTATTTAACAGTCCTTAGGAAAGTGGGAACTCTAAGTATGTCCTAAGAATACTTCTGGAAGTGTGATAAGAGGTACAATTTTAAGTAAGTTCAATATGACTAAACAAGGGACTTCCCTGGTGGCCCAGTGTTTAAGACTAAATTCCCAGTGCAGAAGGCAGTTCAATCCAGTTCAATCCCTTCTTGGGGAACTAAGATCCCACATGGAAAAATTAAACAAGAAGATTAAATAAGGAGAATAAGAAAATAAGGAGAATAAAAGCACAAAATAGTTGACAAGTTACATAGTTTCCTGATGATGATAAATTTTTTTATGATGTTTTGATGTTTCCCTCAGGGAAGAAATAATTTGGGATCTCCAAAAATGTATAACCTAGTAAAGACTTGGAGAAGGCAATGGCACCCCACTCCAGTACTCTTGCCTGGACGATCCCGTGGACGGAGGAGCCTGGTAGGCTGCAGTCCAGGGAGTCGATAAGAGTCAGACACAACTGAGCGACTTCACTTTCACTTTTCACTTTCATGCATTGGAGAAGGAAATGGCAACCCACTCCAGTGTTCTTGCCTGGAGAATCCCAGGAAAGGGGGAGCCTGGTGGGCTGGCATCTATGGGGTCACACAGAGTTGGACATGACTGAAGCGACTTAGCAGCAGCAGCAGCAGTAAAGACTAGAGGCCAAGGTCCTATTAGAAATGCAATAGGAAGCTTTTGCTTTACTTAGAAAAATTTCAAACCAGGCCACTGGAAAATGGTAGACTTGCCTATGAGTTTGGGGCCATTTGCTTCCTTTCTATCTGGTCTACCTCCAATTCTGAAGAACAGTAAGTACAACAAACCCAGTCCAACACTGGGCCAGATAAAAAACGCCTTCTGAATTAAGAGCTCTATGACTTCCTGGATAATTTCATTCCAGAGGTATACAGAAATTTCTAGTTTTGTTGCACAAAATATTTGTATAGTTGTTCCCAACTTTCCCTTAAAATCAGGATCACTGCATATATCCCAAAAGGCATATACTTGGTTTTGTAACATTATCTCCTGGCTTTGTGGTCACTTGATATGTAGTCCAAGGCCTTGGAGAAGGGCTTCCCTGGTGGCTCAATGATAAAGAATCTGCCTGCAATGCAGGAGATGTGGTTTCGATCCCTGGGTCAGAGAGATCCCCTGGAGAAGGAAACGGCAACCCTCTCTAGTATTCTTGCCTGGGAAATCCCATGGACAGAGGAGCCTGGTGGAATACAGTCCATGGGGTCACAAAGAGTTGGACACAACTTAGCCACTGAACAACAACAAGGCCTTGTAGACAGCTGATGCTCAGTAAATATTCAGCTATTTGTTTACTGAGTCAGAAAGAGTTTCACATAACTCCAGCTTTTACTAGTAAATGTAGCTGGCAAAATCAGCTGAAACCAGCAACAGTCTATACCATACCATGCCATGTTTCAATTGTGCCTTTGAGAAATGATTGCATGCTGAGTCTCAAAGAATTTGCTGCTGCTGCTAAGTCACGTCAGTCGTGTCCGACTCTGTGTGATTCCATAGATAGCAGCCCACCAGGCTCCCCCTTCACTGGGATTCTCCAGGCAAGAACACTGGAGTGGGTTGCCATTTCCTTCTCCAGTGCATGAAAGTGAAAAGTGAAAGTGAAGTCGCCCAGTCGTGTCCTACTCTTTGTGACCCCGTGGACTACAGCCTACCAGTCTCCTCCGTCCATGAGATTTCCCAGGCAAGAGTACTGCAGTGGGGTGCCATTGCCTTCTCCCAAAGAATTTGAAAGGTACTTAAAATTCACTTTTTAAAATGTCTAGTCTCAGAAGAAGAAGAAACAGAGACTCTACCAAAATGACATCATTTCATCGACTTACCAGCAAATACAACGTGGAGTGGTGTTGCTCTGGCCAGGATACTTCATCCCAGGAGATAATTCTTCCCAGGAGCTTCTCTGAGGGTCTAATTTAGAAAAGAGACTTGACAAAAAAGCTACTCTGTTGCTGTTGTTGTTGTTCAGTCACTCAGTCATGTCCCACTCACCCCATGGACTGCTGCACAGCAGGCTTCCTTGTCCTTCACCATCTCCCAGAGCTTGCTCAAACTCATGTCCATTGAGTCGATGATGCCATCCAACCATCTTATCCTCTGTCACCCCCTTCTCCTCCTGCCCTCAATCTTTCCCAGCATCAGGGTCTTTTCCAATGAGTCAGCTCTTCGCATCAGGTGGCCAAAGTATTGAAAGGACTATAACACCAGCCAAGAGAGGGCCCCTTCTTCACTTCACACCGCCTTTACCTAGACCAACGTAGACATTGACCACAAGAGACCGGATCCAACATCAGTCAGCCACTGAGAAGGGACGATTGTAAGTCCAAACTCTGAGACAGTGACCCCCAAGTGTTGTGCCGAGGTCAGTACACATCTGAAGAGAGCCTGCAGGGCAGCTGAGCCAAAGGAACCAAGCAGATAACAAAGAGATGGGATTCTTTTGAAGACTGGCAAAGAGATCAATTGAACTCCTCTAGGACCTGCCAAGAGAAAAGAAGAATTTGGAGTTCTGGAGGAATTGGGGTGCCTCCAATTATATAGGGGGAGCTCAAAGCCAGAAATTACTGTTGTCATTACATTTACCCCCCCAAGCTGCTGTGGAAGATAAGGATACACACTAACTGCAGTGTACTTTACTGAATTTGTTTTTACTGAATTTTTAAATGTAAAACATAGACTTTTACATTACATGTTTATAATAAATGTATACATTTACTCAACAATACAAAAAATAGAGTATTGAGTAGACACTCTACCCAAAAAACCTTTTGAGAACCTTTCCCATTGTTGGTTTTTATACTAATTTAAGGCTTTTCCGGTGGCTCAGTGGTAAGGAATCCAGCAAAGCAGGAGACAGAAGGAGAAGGATTCCATCCTTGAGCAGGGAAGATCCCCTGGAGGAGGGCATGGCAACCCACTCCAGTATTCTTGTTTGGAGAATCCCATTGACAGAAGAGCCTGGTGGACTACAGTCCATGGGATCACAAAGATTCAGACATGACTGAAGCGAATGAGCATGTGTGCACTGTAACTCTTAATGTTAGGCATAATTTTAGTATTATGATAAAGGATCCTGGCATTGTTAGCATGGAAAATTACATTTTTGTCTCACTTCCTCTGTTTAATGTATACCTAACTTATTGTGGCTCAGTTTGATCCCTGGGTTGGGAAGATCCCCTGGAGAAGGGAAAGGCTACCCACTCCAGTATTCTGGCCTAGAGAATTCCATGGACTCTATAGTCCATGGGGTCACAAAGAGTCAGACAAGACTGAGCAACTTTAACTTTCAACTTTCCTTTCAACTTATAAAAATCAACATATACTCCCTAACATCATTTTATAACTTCAATTTTAATTTAGCGACTAATGAGAAGTTGGTGAATAATCCCTTGGCTTTTGAACAGTTTTAAAACTAAGGCAGTAACATATTTTAAAGTCAGGTAATGAGATACTGATACATACAAGATGTATAAATATAAAAACGTTATTAGTAACATGGGCTTGTTTTTTTCATTTGGACAAGATTCCATTTCTATGACCTTAGCTGTAAATTTCTATAGTAGAGAATATGGTGCATATATTATAACGCATGTGGGAGTAGCTGTCAAAGGAAGCCTGTTCTATATTCAACAATTCTCTGAGTGGGAAAAAAAAACTGACTTGGCATTCAAATCAATCTTTTAATATTCATTACTGATTTGTATGTACACTGTAAATTCCTGATAGTGGTCAGGAGGCCAAGTTACAATGGACTTATAAAAACTGATCAGTGGGCCTCTCTGAAAGTCTTGATGGAAGAGTTCTGATATAATGGGAGAAAGGGAAAGTCCATAGAAAACTGCAGTTTCTTTAGCATAAAGCTTGATTTCTCTCACAATACTTCTCCAGCATTATTTTTTTCTCCTTACCCAACACTATTCTTAAACATTCAGAAGACATTTTGGATTCAGGAATGGAAATTATAGAGTAGTGAATTTTGAGTATGTAATTTTTAACTCTAAATGCAGGTGGTTATATGATTTATGTCAAAATAAGCTGATCATTTTCTAAGATTTAAGTCAAAATTAGCTGGGTTGATGCAAAGAGTACCTTGTATGGTTAGATCTTTCGGAGACCTGGGTTCGATCCCTTAGATCTTTCGGAGACCTGGGTTCGATCCCCGGGTTGGGAAGATACCCTAGAGAAGGAAATGGCAATGCACTCCATTATCTTGCCTGGAGAACCCCATGGGCAGAGGAGCCTAGCAGGCTACAGTCCATAGGGTCCAAAGAGTAGAACACAACTGAGTAACTCAACACTTTCACTTTCACTTTGGATCTTAGTTTCCATTATCATGGTTCAAATGAGCAGTATATAAAAAATAACTCTCTGAAATATGCAAAGGAACATAACTAAAAGGGGATCATTCCTTTGGAATGGAGTACTTAGAGAATTTATAAATATACCTCCACTGGCAATCTTTCAAGGCAAAGTAAGAAAACTATCAATATTTCTCCAAGATGGTTTAAGTATAACTTTATTAAAAATAGAACGATTACATAAACTATCAAAATCTCCTATCATTGACATATTTGTGTTGATATAAAAGAAAATAAAAGAAACTGATTTTGGTAAAACCTTTATTTGGTCTTTCATGCTATTAATGAAGCCCTTCTCTGAAGATGGAATTCACACTTGACTGAGTTTGTAGGATGATCAGTATAGCAACAGGAGATAGAGGAGAAAGAGAAGGAACACAGAGAAACACTGATGCATTGAATTTTTCCTTTTTTAGGAAACTAGCTTCTCCTCTGAATGGTGTTGATGTCTTTACTCACACAAAATCTGCTCATCAGCTGCTGCTGCGGCTGCTAAGTCACTTCAGTTGTGTCCGACTCTGTGCGACCCCACAGACAGCAGCCCACCAGGCTCCACCATCCCTGGGATTCTCCAGGCAAGAACACTGGAGTGGGTTGCCATTTCCTTCTCCAATGCATGAGAGTGAAAAGTGAAAGTGAAGTCGCTCAGTCGTGTCCGACTCCTAGCGACCCCATGGACTGCAGCCTACCAGCCTCCTCCGTCCACGGGATCCTCCAGGCAAGAGTACTGGAGTGTGTGCCATTGCCCTCTCCGGTTCATCAGCTAGAACTCACCAAACCACCTAGTGGTGTTATCCACCTGCTGGGTGTTTTGAAGCTCACAAATTATATCCTGCTGTTCTTAAGAAGGAAAGCTGAAAATGTGCTATTATCTAGAGCCCGAACTTTAGCTCCCAAACTCTCTTACCTTGCTTTATATTTTACTAGCAGGTCTCAGCTCCTATATATTTTGCAAATCTGGTTCTGCCTTCCTTGCCAACTTGTTGCACCCTTTGCTCTACGGGTGTTCTAGATTTTGCTCTTTCCCAGGTGGCGCTAGTGGTAAAGAACCCGCCTGCTAATGCAGGTGATGCTAGAGATATGGGTTCGATCCCTGGGTCAGGAAGATCCCCTGGAGGAGTGCATGGCTACCCATTCCAGTCTTCTTGCCTGGGGAATCCCATGGACAGAGCAGCCTGTCAGGCTACAGTCCATAGGGTCGCACAGAGTCAGATATGACTGAAGCGAAGCATTGTTCTTCTCTCCTGGTAGGCTGTATCCATAGATTTACATTCCATATCACTTTCAGATGGCTTCATAACACTCCCCAGCCCACTCCTTATCTGTGTCATGTCCTCAGTGGGGACTCAGACTGAGTAGGTTAAAGAAAAAGTTGGGACCATTGCATTTTTAAATTCTGAGGCTCCACAAAAAAGTTTCCTGCTCTGTGTTAGTTACAAAGAGAAATATCTCCACCAGCAAGATTGAAACAGTTTTTCTTATGCATCAGCAGCAAAGAAATGACACTTGAACAATATTTATACCTTTGGAATCACCAAGTCCAGCTGGTCCACAAACTGGTTTCTCACCCTCATTTTTGTCTTCTTTCCTGATGTCACATTTCACTGTGGTAGGAGGTATGACTAAAAGGAAACCTTGACGGCTTCCCCTGTGGCTCAGTTGTGGGGAATCTGCCAGCCCATGCCGGAGACGTGGGTTTGATCCCTGGTCCAGGAGGATTCCAGATGCTGAGGAGCGGCTGAGTCCATGTGCCACAACTGTTGAGCATGCACTCTAGAGCCTGTGAACCACACTACTGAGTTCATGCACTGCAACTACTGAAGCCCATACACCCTAGAGCCCGTGCTGAGCAACAAGAGAAGCCACCGCAATGAGAAGCCTGTGCGCCGCAGCTAGAGCATGGCCCCTGCTTGCTGCAACTAGAGAAAAGCCAGTGCAGCAACGAAGACATATCACAGCCAAAAATAAATAAATACAATTTTAAAAAGGAAATCTTGAAATAAGGCATCAAAGGGAAGAAAAGAGAGAAAGGTCCAAACGGGAGAAAAATACTTCTCAAATGAAAGTCATTTCGAAATATGTGAAAGGCAGATAGAGGGCAGGAGAAAAGGGGATGACAGAGGATGAGATGATTGGATAGTATTACTGACGCGGTGGACATGAGTTTGACAAACTCCGGGAGTTGGTGATAGACAGGGAATCCTGGCGTGCGGCAGTCCATGGGTCACAAAGAGTCAGACACAACTGAACAACTGAACTGAACTGAATTACTGAAAACACATGGACTAAAAAAGGAAAACACTGAAAGGAAAAAATATGTTAATAAAAACCATATTTGTCATTTGTCAAAACATGATTGAAGATCAAGCATGATAGACAAATATTCCAACAGACATTTCCTAAATGAATTACAGTATTTCATGGGAACACCCCACCCTTGAACATCATATGTTCAAGGTTATATTGCTCACAGAGAGCTATTGGTTCATCTTCTTTTTTAACTTTTTAATTTTCTTTTTTACCTTGTTATTTTATAGAGAAGTAAAGCCAATTAACAATGTTGTAATAGTTCCAGGTGGACAGCAAAGGGGCTCAGTCATACATATACATGTATCCATTCTCCCCCAAACTTCCCTCCCATCCAGGATGCCACATAACATTGAGCCCAGTTCCCCGTGCTATACAGTAGGACCTTGTTGGTTATCCTTTTTAAATACAGCAGTATGTACACATTGATCCCAAACTCCCTAACGACCCCTTCCTCCATCCTTTGCCCCTGGCAACCATAATTTCTTTTCTGTGATCTGTTTCTGTTTTGTAAATAAGTTCATTTGTATTATTTCTTTTTAGATTCCAAGTATAAGGGATGTCAAACAGTATTTCTCCTTCTCTGACTTACTTCACTAGAGTATGACAATCTCTAGACCCATCCATATTGCAACAAATGGCATTATTTCATTCCTTTTAATTGCTGAATGATATTCCATTGTATATACGTACCACATCATCTTTATCCATTCCTCTGTCAACAGACATGTAGGTTTGGTTAATTTTCCTAAGTCCAACAAACTGCTTAGTATGACATTCAGGGCCATTTGTGATCTGGACCCCAAGTTGTCATCTTTGTAGAGGGTAGTATAATTTCATGTGTTGATTTCATGTGTCATCTTGGGTCAGCCATGGTACCCAGATACTTGGTCAATGATTATTTTGGAAGTTTTTATGAAGATTTTGTTTGTTTTGGGATGAGATTTATCAACTAAGTTGGTGGACTTTGGATAAAGCAGATTACCTTCCATAATGTGGGCAAGCCATATCCAACCAGTTGAACATCTCAATATAACAAAGGCTGAGCAAGAAGGAATTCAGCCAGCAGACTACATTTGGACTTGAACTGCAGCTCTTCCAGAGAGCTGCAGTATTCCTCTGCAAATTTTGGACTTACCAAGCCTCCATAGCCATGAGCCATTTCTTAAAATAAATCTCTCTCTCAAAATCCCTCTATATATATAGAAAAAGAGACACAGATGCAGCCTCTTGGTTCTGTATCTCTGAAGAACCCTGTCCAATACAGGTAGTGATAAGACTATAGACTCTATAATCGGAATTATATGGATTTAAGATCTGGCTCTGCCATTTACTAACTGCAGAATATAAACTGGGAAAGTTACTTTACCTCTCTAAGCCCATTTTCTCTGTATAAAAACAGGAGTAAAAACAGCCCCCTCGATTCTTTAGCCATGGCCAGATTACATGTCATGAAACTTAGATCTCTCTACTCCTTTGTTTCTGCTGCTCACTGGCCTTTATAAATGTTTTTCTGTGCAGTGAGCAAAATGGTTACTTTTCCCTCCATACCTGCAGTGGTTTTAAAACTATGTTCACAGATTCTTTGATACTCTTCCCTTCAAGAGTATCTCCCCTCCTCTTTACTACAGGCTGGATTTACTGAGTTGCTGCTGCTTCTTTTTTTTCTTTTTAGTATTTACTTATTTAGTTGGCTGTGTTGGGTCTTAGTTGCATGTTGCATCATGTCAGATCTTTCCTTGTGGCACATGGATTCTGTAGCTGTGGCGCAAAGGTTCAGTAGCTGTGGTGCAAGGGCTTAGTTACTCCCGAGCATGTGGGAGTTTAGTTCTCTGGCCAGGGATCAAACCCACGTCACCTGCATTGCGACGCAGATTCCTAACCACCGGATCATCAGAGAGGTCCCTATTGATTTGCTTCTAGTAAGCAAAATATGGCAGAAGTGACCGTAGAACATGTCCCGCATTAAGTTATAAAATGACTGCAGTTTCCATCTGGGTCTCACGCTCTGTCTCACCACCCGTGCAGTCACAGGCGACTGTGGTCACTTGAGCAGCCCTATGGAAAGGTCTAGTGGCAGTGTCTGAAGCCTCCTGCCCATAGCTGACACTGAACCTGAAAGCAGATTATACAGTCCCATGATGACTTCAGCTCCTGTCAACAACTTCGTTGTAGCCTTATGAGAGATCCTAAATCATAACCACCCAGCTAAGGAACTCACAGTTCTTGAGCCTCAGAAATGGTTTGAGATACTACATACTTATTGTTTTACACAGCTAAGTTTCAAGGTAATTTGATCAATAGCAAGTAATTTATGAAACTCCAGTACTTTGGCCACCTCATGCGAAGAGTTGACTCATTGGAAAAGACTCTGATGCTGGGAAGGATTGGGGGCAAGAGGAGAAGGGGACGACAGAGGATGAGATGGCTGGATGGCATCACTGACTCGATGGATGAGTCTCAGTGAACTCTGGGAGTTGGTGATGGACAGGGAGGCCTGGCGTGCTGCGATTTACGGGGTCGCAAAGAGTCGGACACGACTGAGCGTCTGATCTGATCTGATCTGAATGCCACATTCAAGTCTATAAAAGCCTTTTCTGACCAACATAAAGAATTTCTCCTCTCTGTTTCTTCCCTTGTACAAGGCAGGGAGCTCATGGAGGGTAAGCCATTTTTAACTCTATTAAGTGGGAAAAAATAACCAAACTCAACCCTGGTACATAAAGGGTTAGAAAAGTTAAGCTAACAATTAGTGTTTTCTATGTGTTCTATGCTGGTCTAAGCCTATTGTAAACATTATCCCATTTAGTCCTCATAAAAACCTAGGAGATATACTATTATTATTCCGTTTTACAGTTGATGAAACTGAGGTGAAGTTACAGAGAAGCTGGTTAATTTGCTCATGATCACACAGCTAATAAATATTGAATTAAGAAATGAATGAATACAAGTTTCTTACAAACAGGACCACATATGCTTCTTTGAACCTCATACAGTTCCTAGCCCAATATTCAACTGGGTCTCAAATATTTACTAACTCACTGTCTGCTAACAAAAGAAGCTGATGTATGTGAAAAAGAAGTCTTGGAAACCCTGATTGTGGATAATTTAAATTGATTTCCCAAATATAATTCTTTTCCTTCAGTGAGAAGAAATAAGGATTACAGTAAATATATGCTGTGACGAAACTAAAAACACACTTTGGAAGATGTTTACCTGTCTCTCCATACCTCCCACATAAATGCTTCACAAGAAATAATGTGTATTGGTAGTTTGATTACATAAGATACACAAAAATATTTTTTGGTGGTTCAGGATTCAAAACAGTTTGTGAGAGTAAAACAGTGTTATTTTAATGGTTTATTTTCTTCCCAAGAACTACAAGGAAAGAATGTTTCTACTGAAGTCTTTTTGATTTGTAAATTTCAAATAGCAGCTTCTGGGGCTCCTTTTAGGAAAGCGTGCAACCAATGGTCCCTCCTGGTGAAGTCTTTCTCAATAAGCACTTATATACCAAGAAACCTAAAGCAAGTTTTTATTCAGAGTTGGTCAAACTCTGGACAGCAGCTTGTGGTTTCCTATTTTAGAACTTTTGACTTGTTTTCTCTGAGCACTTTCTCTCCAGTTAATAGTAAGTAGGAGGTATAAACAAACGACAAGTACCTACTGTATAGCACAGAGAACTATATTCAATATCTTGTAATAACCTATAATGGAAAAGAATTTGGAAAAGAATATATATATATGAAACCAAATCACTTTGCTGCATACCCAAAACTAACACATTGTAAATTAACTACACTTCAATTAAATAATAGTGAGTAGGTGGTCTTTTATATTATTTGGTGAATGTGGATTCCTTTTCTCTTAATGTCTATTTGACATTTAGAGAATGTCAAACTTTACATTTGTTTACTTTACTTTTTACTCCTTTACTCCTCTTACATTTTCTCTGTAGAGATTAAAGAAAACAAGTAATTTGGAGGCTGTAAAAAGGATCTTGAAGCTAAACACTAAAGATAAGTAATTATAAGGACATTAAATCACTTCTTTTGATCTTTTGGGGTTTCTCTTATAGGATGGTACCTTCATAAATTGTCTGCTGAAAACATTACCCTAAAATTTCATTTAAGACAAAGGAAACTAGAAATTTCTCTCTTTAAAGATTAAACAAAGCCTTATCTTCTATATTCACAAAAAGGTAAGCAGCCTGTTTCTAATTATTTTTCTTGAAAGATTATAGATAGCAAACGACTTTGCTCCTCAACTTGTCCTAGATTTCTGGAGGGGGGTCTCACTTCACACTATACTGCATTTCAAAGCAGAGCTTTTATTTTGACAGCACTCTGCTTCGCAGCTTCCTCCTTACTCTGTCACTCTGCACTGGAAGCAAGGCACGTTTCTATTTCAAGATCCCATATTTTAGTCATGAAATAAAACAAATGTAAGAAAATGTTAATAACCTGTTTTCAGGCAGAACTCAACTCTCTAGAAACACAAATATGAACTACTCACTAAAAACTTTTGTTTGAATATTTGTTCTAAGCTTAAAGGCAAGGCAAAAATAACCAGAGGGTGAGTATTTTTGTTCAGACTTCCACACAAGCCAGAAATACCCGTAGGGGAGGCAGTAAAGACTGGTAACTAAAAACACTTCAGACTCCAGAGTAAGACAAGCTGGAATCCTGGCTGTGCCTCTCCAAGCTGTGTGACCCGTCTTGAGGATTTACTTTACCTCTTATTTTATTATTGCTGTTGTTTTTCACTTTTTACTTTACTTCTTTATCTTCTGAAAAATGGGGATGACAAAAATACCTATAGTAGAGGTTCCTATAGTAGGAACACACACAAGAGAATGCAATAAAAGTGCTCAGTGCCTGGTACATAGTGAGTAATCAATATATTTCATTTATTAGTACTTAACATGCAGGAGCTTCCCAGGTGGCTCAATGGTAAAGAATCTGCCTGCTAATGCAGGAGACTTGAGTTTGATCCTGGGTGGGGAAGATCCCCTAGAGAAGAAAATGGAACCCACTCCAGTATTCTTGTCTGGGAAATCTCATGGACAGAGGAGCCTGGCGGGCTACAGTCCATGGGGTCGCAAAGAGTCGGATGCGACTGAGCACACACACACACCACCTGCAGAAAGGTAGTTTATTATCTGGGACAAAATATTCCTAAAAATTTTTAATTGAAAAAATATGAATTCCCTATCAATACAGTAGTATTAACTTTTTCTTTATATGCCTTATTTTCTCACAGAATTTCAAAGACTTTTCATTTGTTATAACTTCAATTCATTTTAAAAAATGATATTAGTTATTAATAAAAAAGTGATGGTAATAAAATGTAAATTCTTGTGAATGCATAATGAAGAAAAAGAATGTCCATATTTTTTGTTAGGACAACTGGAACAAGTTCCTTACTTACCAATTACTTATAACTACAGATTAAACTGTCATTGGCAATCTCACAGACAGTAAGACAGTTTTATTAAAACTAAGTTTCACAAAGGCTATGTAATGAAGTAAGAGCTCTTAAATACTCTGGGTTAAATTTTAATTGAGTCAAATCTTCTGCCAAGCACTTTGGCAAACTGGTATTCATCAAAAGCCATAAAAATGCAAATAACCCAGAAAAAAGTTACACGTGAAGATGTTAATTGTTCTTTTTGTTTTTTCCCTTGGTTTTTTGGTAACGGCTTTATTGATATATAATTCACATCTCAGATAATTCACCCATTTAATGTGCACCATCCAGTAGCTTTTAGTAACTTAGAGTTTGCAACCATCACCCCAATCAACTGTAAAATACTTTCATCAAAAAGAAACCCCAAAACTTTTACTCATCATTTCCCAATCACATCTCCATTCTTAAGCAACCACTAATCTACTTTCTGAGGCTTCCCAGGTGGCACTAGTGGCAAAGAATCCGCCTGCCAATGCAGGAGAGGTAAGAGACATGAGTTTGATCCCTGGGTCAGGAAGATACCCTGGAGGAAGACATGGCAACCCACTCCAGTATTTGTGCCTGGAGAATCCCATGGACAGAGGATCCTGGTGAGCCATGGACCAGAGGGTCATAATGAGTCGGACATGAGTGAAGCCACTTAGCACCTGCACAATCTACTCTTGTCTATAGATTTGCCTATTCTGAACATTTCATATAAATAGAATCATTATGCTAAGTAAAAGCAGCCAGCCACAAAAGACCGCACATTGTTTACAACGGTTATCCATGTTACACCATGTATCAGTACCTCCTTATGGCCAAATATCATTTCACTGTATAGACATTTGACCATTCACAGTTGTGTGTGTTGTCTGTGTTGTCTCCCTTTTCGGTCATGATAAATAATGCCCTTCTGAACATTTACATACAAGTTTCTGCATGGACATGTTTACATTTCTTTTGACTACATACCTGGGAATGGAATTGGTATTATTCTTACAGTACTGAAAATCATAAGCAATTTCACTGTCCAACAAAGAATGGTATTATGCAAAATAAATGTTGCCTATGTAGAAGGAAGACCATGCAGCCATACAGACCATGCAAGAAAAAGGATGTGAGTGTGCTAAGCCGCTTCAGTTGTGTCAGACTCTGTGCAACCCTATGGACTGTAGCCAGCCAGGCTCCCCTGTCCATGGGGATTTTCCAGGCAAGAATATTGGAGTGGGTTGCCATGCCCTCCTCCAGGGGATCTTCCCCAATCCAGGGATTGAACCTGTCTCTTCTGTCTCCTGCATTGGCAGGGGGGTTCTTTACAGCTAGTGCCACCTGGGAAGTCCGGGGTAAAAAAAAAAAAAAAAGCAAAGTACGACCTTCTTAAAATCCTTTCTGGGTTTCCCTTCCCTGTTCTGTCATAGGGACCTGCCCTCTGCCTCTGACCTCATAGCTCTCCCCCTCAATTCTCTGAAGACCAGCCACACTGCTTTTAGAGATTTTTTAAAATATCTAAGATCCAGAGTCTTTGCATTTGTTTCCTCTGCTTGTATCACAGTTTCCCCACTTTGATGACCACTGGTTTCAAGTATCATCTTAAATGTCTCTTCCTCAAAGAAACCTTCTCTGATATCCCTAACTAGTCTAGGACTAGGTGTTTCCATAGCAGCCTGCAATTTTCCATCTTAATACTGCTAACTGTTTATTCAGTCAGTGATCAAGTATTGAGAGCCTTTTACATGCAGGAATACACGGTAAAATAAAACATGCAAGACCCCAGACATCCTAGACCTTATATTCTACAGAGGGAATGCAACATACAAGTAAACAAATCACCCTACTGGGTGATTTTAGTTAATGATAATTAGCTCCACGGTTTTCCTCTGTGTTTGGATAGTAAACTCCACGGAGGTAGAAGCTATTTGTCTTAGTTACTTCCAGTTTGCTAGAGCTTATTAGCACCTAGCTGGCTGAATAAGCTAAAAACAAATTTAAGTGACTGTTAAAAACAGGCATATAAAAAACAGAAATGGAAAACACAAATGTAACTACTTCTGTAAACAGTTCAGTTTGAGGGTTTTTTTCCTTTTTCAAAACTTTCTGTAATTCTACTATTCTTTTTATAACTACAACAATTTTAAAAGATAAGCAAAAAATCACCAAAGTCCGTAAAGAAACCCCAAATAAAACACATTTATATGTTATCACACACTCATTAACAGACGTGGTAGTAAACCTACACTGAAATACTCAGATGCGTTGGTTAACAGTATAGAATTTCCTTGGCGCCTTACCAAGTAGGTTCCCGGCTGCCAGCAATGTAATTTACAAAAAAAAGTGCTTAAGAATATGCCCCCCGCAATTTCCCCGATCTCTAATACACTTGAGAATCTCCCTACCCTGGACGTGGCAGCAAAAAAAAAACAAAAAAAAAAAACCCTGAAATTCTATTTTTCTGTCAACGATGAGAAGAGAACACAGAACTTTTTGCGAGGTCAACAAAGAATGCAAGACTTTTACACAACAGATCGCCGGCTTTTCCCCAAAAGATCCTTTTACAAGCCCCAAAGACAAAAGATGGGCTGGTAAAACTAGGTAGCCCTAGGTTTGGCCAGGAGAGCATCCAGATAAAACCCCACCCCCTACCAGAGCACTCAGCCTGGTCTTTCTTTCCCCCGGGCGCATGCGCAGCGCACTCTCCTGCCTCCGCACGCCTTTTCCAGCGAGACGAGGAGGCGCTTACGTCACCATGCCGTCGAAGAGAAAACCCTTCCGCTGCTCCACGGGAAAAAGAGTCCACGCACCTTTAGCTTTCCTTACCCCTCCTCCTACCCCAATGCCAAAGACTTTCCCAGTCCGTTGCCAACATCCCAGCTTTTTGCCGAACTTCTGAGTATGTTCGTTGGACGGAAAAGGCGGCGGAAAGGGAAAAGTGGGAGGATGAGAGACCAGACCAGGGTTGTTTACGGAGAGCGAGCGAGTCTAGGAATCGGTCCGCGAGGGCGGAGCCGAGGAAGCCGGCACTTCTTTCTCTCTTCCCCTCCCTCCCCAGCCTTCCCCGCGAGCGGACGCGGCATCGCCTCTGTCTCGCTTTTTTCTTATTTTTCTACCCCCTTTCCCCTTCCTTTTTTTTTTCTTTTCATTTTTTCCCCCTTCCCCCCCTTTCACCATTTCCCCTTGGAGGCGCTTCCCCTGGGCAGGGGCAGAGCCGGTCTCACCCCCCGCCTCTCCCCGGCCCCCGCCGCCCTATGGCGAGAGGGAACCCCCTCCCCACCCGGGCACAAGCGGCGGCGGTTGGAGGAGCGGGACCGGCGGCGGCGGCCTCAGGTCCGGGGGCGTCATGGAACTAATTCGCTGACCAACCCACCGGCTGCAGCCGTGCGTCCCGCTCGAGCGCCAGCTCCCGCGCCCTCCGGCCCGCTTCCCCCTCTTCTCCCTCCTCAGTCGGCCCGGTCCTGGTCCCGCGCGTCTCGTCGCCGCGCGCAGAGGAAAATGAGGTGGTAACGGGCCCCCGGATGACCCCTCGTCACCACTTTGAGGTCTACAGTTCTGCCGGGGAGGAGGAGGAGGAGGAAGAAGAAGAGGAGAAGGTGAGGGGCGGGGACGGTCCCCGCCACCCGCGCGCGACCCCCTCCAGCGCCGCGCGCTCCGTCTGGGAAATCTGCCGGACACCCCCCACCCCACCCCTCTCACCAACAACTCGGCACCTGCCCAGTTTGGAAACAGCTCCGCTGGGTTCCCTTTCGGGCCAATTTTTTCCGTCAGCGCGTAACTTTTTTTGTAGCTGCAGCAAATCGCCCTCCTAGTGCGCGTTCTAGGCTCCGCGAGCCCGGGGGATACACAAAGAAGGGGACACACCCCCAACCCTAGACCTCAAGGGGCCCGGGGGAAGATCGTTCACTTTGCAAAGCAGGCGGTGCCGGGGACGGGACGGGACGGGGCGGGGCGGGGCGGGGTGGAGGGGGCAGATGATGGGGAGAACCTACGGAAAGGCGGGGGAGAGGAACGTTACCCTTGGTTTTGGGTGGTGGGGAGATCTGGCGAAGGAGCTGAGCTTAGAGTTTGCACCCTAAGGGCAGATAAGAAGACCGAAAAGTTGAAGAGGGCGGAAGGCCCTCTGCCGAGCTAGTGATTCCACTGCAGATCGTTTGGGTAGGAGTTGCGAATTAGATAGCAAAGTAGTGGAAGAGTATCTTTCCGGAAGTAGGATGGCATTAGACTGGAGATCTTTGAATGTCAAAAGTATTCAACTTTTATTCTGTCGGTGGGAGCCACTCAGCGTTTGAACAACAGCAGTGTGACATGATGTTAATAGTAACACTTGTTGAGGCTTACTATTGGACAAGCATGGTTCTAAGTGGTTTGGAACTTACTGAATCTTAACAGGGGTAGGTGGGTCAGAAACATTTTACAAATGAGGGAAACTGAGGCTCCATAAAATTAATTTTTCCTACTAGATGACAGCCAGGACACGGTGGCCAGAATTCCATCCTAGACAGTCTGACTGTGCTGTACAGTCAGTGTTATCTGCTTCTAGCTTTTCCAGGTCATTTGTGGCAGACAAAGTAGAAGGGAACAGACAAGGAAGAATGGACAGGATTCAGATTTGCTAGTCTGGGACCAGACATGAGAAATTCCTAGCTTCTGAACTAGAAGTTTCTAAATACTGATGAAGAGCAGACCAGTAGAATCAGCGTGTTTGGGGAAGGTGCACTTGGATGGTTTGCAGTTAAACTGAGTTAATTGAGTTTTCATGGCAGTGTGACATACTAGTTTAGAATAGAACTCTCAAATGTTTCTTGGTTAAGATTGGAAGCTTAACGGTGTGTACGTGTTTTATTCTGATTGTATGCCACAATCAAAGGTGAAAAGTATTCACCTTTCTGTGCATGTTTCTTCGTCTTTAAAAGAGGCTTAATAAAAATACAAACTTAATAATGTGCTTTCCTGGTAGCTCAGTCCGTAAAGGATCTGCCTGCACTGCAGGAGACGTGGGTTTGATCCCTGGGTCCAGAACATCCCCTGGAGAACAGCAAGCCCATGGAGTTGAAAGAGTTGGGCACAACTTGGTGACTAAACTCCCACCACCAAACTAATACCGTTCTTTGAGTTTGAGGAGTTAATATGGCAGTATTTTGAACAATACCTGGCCAAGTGATAAGCACTTAACTATTTTTTAGCTAAGCACTTAATAAGTGTAAACTATTACTATTATTTATTTAGCACAGTGCTGAACTCTGGAGAGTGTTTGCCATCAAGGTTAATAGGAGAGACCATCCTACAGGTAATCAGTTATCACAGTAAAGTTATCCACTTCAGTAAACTTAACATTGATACTTTTACTTTTGTCATATCTGTTGGAATTCTCATTATATCAGTTGACCCAAAAGTGACCCTCTCTCTACAGGATACAGATATTGAGTTTATATCTTATCTGCAATAGCCAGATCAGATACTGCAGTTTCACTTTTCTGTAGGTTGGAAAATCTGGAACATCCCTACGGATGTTCTCCATGCTTGTATTATTTATATCCCATTTTTTTGAAGTTTAAGGAAATATGACATCTTTGTTATGTTTCCCTGTTGTGTTTTGTTTTTTCTGTTGATACGGTGTAGGGCTTCCCTTGTGGCTCAGCTGGTAAAGAATCCACCTGCAACACAGGAGACCTGGGTTCAATCCCTGGGTTGGGAATATCCCCTGGAGAATGGAAAGGCAGCCCACTCCAGTGGCAGAATTCCATGGACTGTATAGTCCATGGGGTTGCAAAGAGTCAGACAGGACTGAGCGACTTTCACTTCACTTCGTGGCGTGTTACATTGATTTCTGAATGTTAAACCAACTTTGCATTCCTGGGCTAAATCCCACTTGGTTATGGTGTGTAATCCACTTTTTATGTTTTCAGATACAGATTGCTAGTATTTTGTTGATGAATTCTGCCTCTGTATTTAAAAAAGATATATATTGGCCTACAGTTTTCCTACTGTAGTCTTTGGTTTTGGTAGCAGGATCATAACTGGCCTTATAAAATGAGTTGAGAAGGGCTCCTCCTCTTTATTTTTTGGAAGAGTTTATGAAGAATTTGTCTTAATGTTTTTGTAAATGTTTGGTAGAATTCACCAGTGAAGCTATTTGGGCATGGGGTTTTCTTTAGTTTGTCTTACTAATTTTATTTTATTTTATTTTTGTCTTACTAATTTTAGAAAGCTGGCAGATCCTAGTGAGCCACCCTGGTGAGAGTACCTAAAGGAATGAAATAAGTTTTGACAAGAGATAATTAATTACTGATTAAAATTAGGTTTAGAAGAAGTCTTAGAACCTCAAGAGTTGAGTCTGTATCCAGTATAGGTATTTCTTCTAAATAACCTCTTGACAGGTGATTATCTAGTTTACACTCGTGTTTCTGAGGTTGATATTTATGTTTACTTTAAATGAAATTATAGTGAGTCTGTTTATCTCAGATTGTGGAGAATTTGAGAAAAGTACCAAGGCAACAAAATTGGAATCTCAGAACATCTCAGCAGAGTATAACAGTAAATGGAATTTGACAAGATGACTTTGTTTAAAGAAAGAATGCATTTAAAGTCCTGAACAAAGATGTAATGTCCTCCCCCAACCCCAAAAAAGGCACCAAAAGCCCCCAGCACAATGAGGCGGGGAGGTAGAGAAGTTTGCCTAAGAGTGTACCTTAGAAAGTCTTAAGAGTTTTAGCTGAGCATAAATTTTGTCTCAGTAATTCAATAGTTTCTTTAAAAAAAGTAGCTAGTGATCTTAGAGGGCATTAATAATTAAATTGGTGCTAATTTTGAAGAGCTAAAATCATGTCACATGAGGAACTCTTGAATAGTTTTTCATTTCTGCAGAGGATGAACTGATGAGCACGATAACAGCCTTCAAACATTTGAAGGCTTGATCTTTGAAAGAGATCAGACTTGGGTTTGTTTTGGTTATAGTTTTTTGGTTTTGGCCCCAAGGGCTGAAATGAGCCTTTGATTCTATTTCTGTTTCATCAGGATGCTGCTGTGGGCCCAGTGGGTTACGAAAACATGATATTGATGGATATGATTGCAAAGGAATTTATAGGGAAGATAGTTCTTGGAAGAAATTACCTTTTAGATGGATCTTTCAGGATAGTCTTTCAGGATAGTTTCTATTTTCCACTAAGTTACTTAACTTGTTTCTTAAAAAAGCGCTTCATGCTTGGTATAAAAAATTTGCAAAAATCCAGAAGTTTAAAGAAGCAAAAACAAAATCACTGTCCTGTTAACCAGAGGTAGTTTGCAGTAGGTTAAGCAGTAAGTTAGTGAAATATGTGGGGTGATTCATAGGGAAGAGGATATTAGCTAGAGTTGGGGCAGAGGGAACACAGAAATTGAAGATTAGGCTTGTATATTTTGTTTTTTCAAATTTTAATTTTTATAAAAAATTAGGGACTTTGTTAAAACTAGACATTAAAACATTTTTTTAAAGAATCCCTGGAATCTGAAGCAAATAGGTAATACAGGTACGTAGTTGATAAAATGGAATAGTTATTCGAGGTCTTCAATGAAAAACAGCATTCCCCTGCTGCTTGACTTCCCCACTCTCTTCTCTCCTCATTTCCTAGAGGTTTTCTCATTCCATAGAGGTTAACTACTCTTAGCTTTTTCTCTTGTTATTTAAAAACCGTACTTTCAAATAACTACTGCTGTTTTTTGATGTTTGAGTTTTAGATATTATTTATGTTTTCTTCTGAAATATAAAGATGAGGCTCTCTTTCTGCCTTCTAGCTCCCTCATCCTACCAGTGTAGTTTTATCACAGTGTTTGTGTTGAAATCTCTATTCAGTATTTTCATTATTATTGCTTTGTAAATATTGTGGTATATTATTATTTTTCAGTTCAGTTCAGTTGCTCACTCGTGTCTGACTTTACAACCCCATGTACTGTAGCACGCCAGGCTTCCCTGTCGATCACCAGTTTCTGGAGCTTGCTAAAGCTCGTGTCCATTGAGTCGTCATTGATGCCATCCAACCATCTCATCCTGTTTCGTCCTCTTCTACTCCTGCCTTTAATCTTTCCCAGCATCAGGGTCTTTTCTAATTAGTCAGCTCTTCACATCAGGTGGCTGAAGTATTGGAACTTCAGCTTCAACATAGTCCTTCCAATGAATATTCAGAACTGATTTCTTTTAGGATTGACTGGTTTGATCTTGCAGTCCATGGGACTCTCAAGAGTCTTCTCCAGCGCCACAGTTCAAAAGCATCAATTCTTTGACTTTCAGCTTTCTTTATGGTCCATCTCTCACATCCATATATAACTACTGGAAAAACCATAGCTTTGACTATACGGACCTTTGTTGGCAAAGTAATGGCTCTGCTTTTTAATATGCTGTCCAGGTTTTCATAGCTTTTCTTATTATATTTTCTTATATTTACTTTCTTGCATAATCTCTTTTTCTGAATTTAATAACCTTTTTTAGTTGCTTTGTTGTTGTTCAGTCACTAAGTTGTGTCCAACTTTTTGCAGCCCCATGGACTGCAGCATGCCAGTCTTCCCTGTCCTTCACTATCAGCGGGAGTTTGCCCAAAAAATCTATCTGCCAGTGCAGGAGACTCCAGAGATGCAGGTCTACCCCTGGGTCAGAAAGATCCCTTGGAATAGGAAATGGCAACCCACTCCAGAATTCTTGCCTGGAGAATCCTATGGTCAGAGGAACCTGGCTGGCTACAGTCCATAGGGTTGCAGAATCTGAGCATGCATGCACATACATGTCCATTGAGTTGGTGATGCCATCCAACCATTTCATCCTTTGTTGCCCCCACCCCCTTCTTCTCCTAGCCTCATTCTTTCCCAGCATCAGGGTCTCTTTCAGTGAATCGGCTCTTCACATCAGGTGGCCAAAGTATTGGAGATTCAGTATCAGTCCTTCCAATGAATGTTCAGGGTTGATTTTCTTTAGGATTGACTGGTTTGATCTCTTTGCTGTCCAGGGGACTCTCAAGAGTCTTCTCTGGCACCATAATTCGAAAGCATCAATTCTTTGGCAGTTAACTTTCATCAAATCTAATTACGTTTTTTTCACATCCTTCCACAGTGTCTCCAGTTTTCTACATACAGTTAAATCTCTGTGGTTTCCTTTTTTTTTTTTTTTAACTTTAATGTAGAAACATCTCTCAGACTCTCAGATGCTTTGCGCTGATCTAGACTTTGCTTTTTAGACTTGCTCATTTTAGAGTGCCAGTTACCTTGCATGCTAAGTCACTTCAGCTGTGACCGACTCTTTGCAGCCCTATGGACTGGGGCCTGCCAGGCCCCTCTATCCATGGGATTCTCCAGGCAAGAATACTGGAGTGGGTTGCCATTTCCTCCTCCAGGGGATCTTCCGAACCCACGGATCAAACCCATATCTCTATGTCTCCTGCATTGGCAGGTGGATTCTTTACCACTAGTGCCAGTTACCTTACTGTTGGGCTTTCTAGATTGGCATTGTCAAGTAGAAATTACTGCCTTGATAGAAATGTTCCTTTGCCGTACTGTCCAGTGCAATATTCACTGTCCACATGCAGCTGTTTAGTACTTGAAATATGGCTAGTGTGACCGAGGAATTTTAACTTTATTCATTTCTGATTTTAATAGCTACTTGTGTAGCTAGTGGATACTCTATTGGGAAGCACAGTTCAGGATGGTTTCATACTTAAGGGGATAGTTTCATACTAAGTGGAAATGGTTTTTGTTTTTTTTTTTTTTTTTAATGAAGAGACTGTTTAGCCCTTATCTGATTAGATTTTAAACAGGAATATTTGGGACAGTTCTAAAAATTTCTAGTTTAAAAAGCCTATGACTTAGTTTTGACACATTGATGTTTTGATCAAAGTCCAAAGATTCTGTCAATTATATGGTCATGTTTTTGTCTCTCTATAACTGAACTTCAGATTTAAAGGGAGAATGTTTTAGATAACTGATGATTATTGTAAACATTTTAATATATGGTATTTTAAAGAGTTGTAAAATCCTATATTGCCTCATAACATTTTTATTTTATGAATTGCTTAATAAGTACCAACATATTTATACAATGCTACACTTACTATATATGTGTAATTAAATATAGAACATTGTTTTATATTTGCTTTTATAGGTAGCTACATCAAGCTGGGTGGCAGGCAGATCCATAGGATATCATGAAGTTTCCAGGGCCTTTGGAAAACCAGAGATTGTCTTTCCTATTGGAAAAGGCAATCTCTAGGGAAGCCCAGATGTGGAAAGTGAATGTGCCGAAAATACCTACAAATCAGGTAAAGATTTCTCTCTCTTCACTCTAGATAGGTGGCTTTTATTACCACTATTATGTGTAACAGTATCTTGACACTGAATTGGAGAAATATGTATATAAATATGTATATAATACATAAAGATATTCTTTATATGAGAAAAAATGAACTGTTTGCTTTTTTGTTTTATCTGGGTTACACCTTTAGGAATATAAGTATGTCCCTTCCCTTTCCTTGTAGCACAATACTTAGAGTAGGAGGCCTTCTTTATTTCTAGGTACATAGCTCACCTTAGAGGCTGAACATAATCACATCCTTATCTTTAGTGATCAAAAACTTTTTCCTTCATAAATATTAGTAGAGAATTACATAACCTACTAAGGTCGTGTCAGTGTTGAAAACTTCTAGAAAGATAATCACCAGCTTACCTCTTAATTACTGTTGGCTATATGCCTTTTGCTGAGCACTGAAGAATTGATACTTTTGAACTGTGGTGTTGGAGAAGGCTCTTGAGAATCCCTTGGACTGCAAGGAGATCCAACCAGTCCATCCTAAAGGAGATCAGTCCTGGGTGTTCATTGGAAGAACTGATGCTGAAGCTGAAACTCCAATATCTTGGCCACCTCATGCGAAGGGTTGACTCATTGGAAAAGACCCTGATGCTGGGAGGGATTGGGGGCAGGAGGAGAAGGGGATGACAGAGGATGAGATGGCTGGATGGCATCACCGACTCGATGGACATGAGTTTGGGTGAACTCAGGGAGTTGGTGATGGACAGGGAGGCCTGGCGTGCTGTGATTCATGGGGTTGCAAAGAGTCGGACACGACTGAGTGACTGAACTGAAGATATGCCTTTTCTCTTAGAAATTTCATATAATTAGAGTTTTTATTTTTTTTAACAAATAGCTGTGAATATGTCTACTCTCCAAAATTTACTGGTATAACATGAGAGTGAAAAACTTGGCTTAAAACTCAACATTCAGAAAATGAAGATCATGGCATCCAGTCCCATCACTTCATGGCAAATAGATGGGGAAACAGTGGAAACAGTGTCAGACTTTATTTTGGGGGGCTCCAAAATCACTGCAGATGGTGACTACAGCCATGAAATTAAAAGACGCTTACTCCTTGGAAGGAAAGTTATGTCTAACCTAGATAGCATATTCAAAAGCAGAGACATTACTTTGCCAACAAAGGTCTGTCTAGTCAAGGCTATGGTTTTTCCTGTGGTCATGTATGGATGTGAGAGTTGGACTGTGAAGAAGGCTGAGCGCCAAAGAATTGATGGTTTTGAACTGTGGTGTTGGAGAAGACTCTTGAGAGTCCCTTGGACTGCAAGGAGATCCAACCAGTCCATTCTGAAGGAGATCAGCCCTGGGATTTCTTTGGAAGGAATGATGCTAAGGCTGAAACTCCAGTACTCTGGCCACCTCATGCAAAGAGTTGACTCATTGGAAAAGACTCTGATGCTGGGAGGGATTGGGGGCAGGAGGAGAAGGGGACGACAGAGCATGAGATGGCTGGATGGCATCACTGACTCGATGGACGTGAGTTTGAGTGAACTCTGGGAGTTGGTGATGGACAGGGAGGCCTGGTGTGCTGCGATTCATGGGGTCACAAAGGGTCGGACACGACTGAGCAACTGAACTGAACTGAACTGAACACATCATTTATCCCTAGTACCTAGCTTTGTGCTTGGGATAAAGAATATGGCGAATTAATTTTCAGTATGTGTAAGCAAATGACAGTATCTAAGCTTCCCTGGTAGCTTAACAGTGAAGAATCCCCCCTGCAATGCAGGAGACTTGGGTTCAATCCCTGGGTTGGGAAGAATTTCTATCCCCTGGAATAGGAAATGGCAACCCACTCCAGTATTCTTGCCTGGAGAATTCCATGGACAGAGCAGCCTAGTGGGTTGCAGTCCATGGAGTCATAAGAGTCGGACATGACGTAGTGCTAAACCACCACACCATAGGTTATTGATGTCTATGTGCTTTTTCTAATTCCAGCCTACTTTTATCTTCTTTCCCACAAGCTGAAGAAATACATGTTTTGCTTTTAGTGTTACTTAATTGTTGTTTAGGGAATTGGAAAATTAGTTAATCTGAAAGCCTTTTATACTAGGACCATTTGCATGTGTTATCAAATACATTTAATATCTTACTTGATCCTTTGAGGGCTTCCCTTATAGAGTCCATAAGATCGCACACACTTGATCCTTTGAAAAAGGCAGTAGTCCCAAATTGCTCAGGATTTCAAATAGTAAGTAGTAGAGTTATAATTTTGAACTTGAGGCAGTTTTCTTCCCATTATACTTTTTATTTTTATATGCTTGTATGATTCAGTCATTCAGTAAATGTTTAAGTGTGATATTCTGAGCACTGTTCTAGCATTGGGGATACAACTGTGAGAAAAACAGAAATTTCTGCTCTTATGTTCTGACATTCTAATAAGCCTCAAAGCTTTATTACATCTGCTTTTAAAACCATTTTTTTCTCCTATTATCTCAAGTCAGCATGCAACCAGCATGCATGATAAACTTTTATAACATGGTCTTTGAAGGTGATTTCTATCAAGATGATAGTATATTGCTATATTGTCACTTATTCTGACCTATTTTTATAGCTATTTTAACAGATATTATTAATGTGTAATACCAGAGAACAGAACAGGATCAGAACTTCTAAGACGGATCTTTTTAAGGTTTTGCCTTTGGTAATGCCAAGTAGAAGCCCTACTTAGTGTTAGTCACTCAGTCGTGTCTGACTCTTTGTGATTCCATGGACTGTAGCCCTCCAGGCACCTCAATCCACAGATTCTCTAGGCAAGAATGCCGGAGTGGGTTGCGATTCCCTTCCCCAGGGGATATTCCCAATCCAGAAATTGAACCTGGGTTTCCAGCCTTGCAGGCAGATTCTTCACCATCTGAGCTACCAGGCAATCCTAGAAGCTCTACTTAGTTCCTGTAAAATGTATGTGGGCTTAGTCTGATGGTGATAGGAAATAAGATAGAGATGGGAGTGAAGAGCTATAGGGGCTTAAGCTGCTTGACAGAAGAACCTCAAGGACACTTACCTGTTCTAATTCTTTTATTTTCTTCTGCAACTCTCAGGGACTGGTTTTCTACTTCCCTTTTCACAGTTTCTTCTAACTGTGATTTCCCTCCTTTTTCACTCTTTGTGTAAGAGAAATAGTCTTGTCTCTAAACCAATTTTTTTATTTTGGGGCTTTTTTTTTTTTTTGGTGCTGGTTAAAGCGGAAAAATAAAATATTTTTAAGCTTTTTCTCCTCTAGTTTTCTTCTCCCCACCTCTACTTTCACCTAAACACTACTACAAGGTCATTTTCTTAAAATTTTCATCTCCTGTCTTACAGTTTAGGACAGAGTAGAGTGGTCACGCAAGAATATATTACACATCTATCACTTCCCTTCAGTTTGCTTCTACAACACTCTGTTCTTCACATATGATAGCACACACTATTATAATTTCCTGATGATTTGACTTAAGTTTCAGTTCAGTTGCTCAGTTGTGTCCGACTCTTTGCGACCCCATGAATCGCAGCACACCAGGCCTCCCTGTCCATCACCAACTCCCAGAGTTCACTCAAACTCACGTCCGTCAAGTCGGTGATGCCATCCAGCCATCTCATCCTCTGTTTGTCCCTTCTCGTCCTGCCGCCAATCCTTCCCAGCATCAGAGTCTTCTCCAATGAGTCAACTCTTCGCATGAGGTGGCCAAAGTACTGGAGTTTCAGCTTTAGCATCATTCCTTCCAAAGAACACCCAGGACCCAATCTCCTTTAGATGGACTGGTTGGATCTCCTTGCAGTCCAAGGGACTCTCAAGAGTCTTCTCCAACACCACAGTTCAAAACCATCAATTCTTTGGCGCTCAGCCTTCTTCACAGTCCAACTCTCACATCCATACATGACCACAGGAAAAACCATAGCCTTGACTAGACGGACCTTTGTTGGCAAAGTAATGTCTCTGCTTTTGAATATGCTATCTAGGTTAGACATAACTTTCCTTCCAAGGAGTAAGCGTCTTTTAATTTCATGGCTGTAGTCACCATCTGCAGTGATTTTGGAGCCCCCCAAAATAAAGTCTGACACTGTTTCCACTGTTTCCCCATCTATTTGCCATGAAGTGATGGGACCAGATGGCATGATCTTCGTTTTCTGAATGTTGAGCTTTAAGCCAACTTTTTCACTCTCCTCTTTCACTTTCATCAAGAGGCTTTTTAGTTCTTCCTCACTTTCTGCCATAAGGCTGGGGTCATCTGCATATCTGAGATTATTGATATTTCTCCCGCAGTCTTGATTCCAGCTTGTGCTTCTCCCAGCCCAGCGTTTCTCATGATGTACTCTGCATATTAGTTAAATAAGCAGGGTGACAATATACAGCCTTGACGTACTCCTTTTCCTATTTGGAACCAGTCTGTTGTTCCATGTCCAGTTCTAACTGTTGCTTCCTGACCTGCATATAGGTTTCTCAAGAGGCAGGTCAGGTGGTCTGGTATTCCCATCTCTTTCAGAATTTTCCACAGTTCATTGTGATCCACACAGTCAAAGGCTTTGGCATAGTCAATAAAGCAGAAATAGATGTTTTTCTGGAACTCTCTTGCTTTTTCGATGACTTTAGTTTACTGGCATATAATTGGCTCACAGTAAATGTTTGTTAAATGAACGTTTATTATCATTTTTTTATAATTCATTCAGGCTAGAGAAGTTCTTTTATATATTAATAGTACTTTCAAGTACACAAAAATTTTGTTACAAATTCAGGGGAAAAAACTGAAGACTGGTTAAAGTGACATGTACTTTCAGACATACTTTTTTTTAATAGATACAAAGATAAATCTGCCTCAGACTGTTTATATAAAAATGATTTTCATTAGAATTTTGAAAATCTAAGGATCCTTAAAGGCCATCTAATTTTGTGTTTCCAAATGTAGGATCTTGAATCACTGGGCTCCTCGGTGTATGAGAATCACCAGGAGGTGTCCTGCAGATTCCTCTCCCAGACTACTGGACTTGGGTGGCAACTATGGGAATTTGTATTGTAAAAAACATCATAGTTTTGTTATAGCTCAGTTGGTAAACAATCCGCCTGCCAGGAGACCCCAGTTTGATTCCTGGGTAGGGAAGATCCACTGGAGAAGGGATAGGCTACCCACTCCAGTATTCTTGGGCTTCCCTTGTGGCTCAGCTGGTAAAGAATCCGCCTGCAATGTGGGAGGCTGGATTCAATCCCTAGGTTGGGAAGATCCCCTGGAGAAGGGAAAGGCTGTCCACTCCAGTATTCTGGCCTGGAGAATTCCATGGACTGTGTAGCCCGTGGGGTTGCAAAGAGTCGGACATGACTGAGCAGCTTTAACTTCACTTTGTTAATATGTGTTAGGTCTGGGAAATACTGATTCGGTCTAATCACATAATAAAAAAATTTTTTTGACATCTCTGATAAATGATCCTCTACTTTGTCTATTCCACCGTAGAAAAGCTCTACCAGTTATTGGCGATTTTTTCCTGAATTGAATCTGAAAACTGCTTCTTTCAGTTGGCTATCTGTTGGTTCTAATTCTGTACACTGAAGCAGTACAGGATAAGTTTGTTCTCTTTTGTCTACTTATAATCCTTTTAAGCTTGAAAAGTCCTCTCTTCCAATTATATATCCTTTGTTCTTGAACCATTTTTCACTTGACAAGGTTTCCCCTTTTTACCATCTACTTTCTTCCTCTCTGCATACACTCTTTTTACCATGTTTCTTAAATCATTGATATTCAAGTTGTGCTCATTAATAAGCAGTGGAATGAAACTATTACCTCACATTATCTTGGCTTGATAATTTCATTAGTATAGCCCTAAATTAAAAAAAAGAAATTGTTTTGGCAGTAATGTCTTGTTGTTGGCTTATTATACTGAACTTGTTTTTAAAACCTTTTCTGTTTTGTTTCTCTGCTTTTAAGTAGAATTTCCCTTATCCTGGATGTACTTTTTAAGTTTTTGACTTAGATGCACTGTTTCATATTTATTCTTAAAATTTTAAATTGTTGACGTTTATCTGTTGATAAATTGATGCTGGCCTATTTTTCTAGCTTTAAAATTATTACCTAATATATTGGAGCTTCTCTGGTGGCTCAGCAGTAAAGAATCCACCTGCAGTGTGGATCCCTGGAGAAGGAAATGGCAACCCACTCCAGTATTCTTGCCTGGGAAATCTCATGGACAGAGGAGCCTGGTGGGCTACAGTCCTAGGGGTCACAAAGAGTCGGACACGACTTAGTGACTAAACAACATCATCATCTAATATATTCAGTTCAGTTCAATCGCTCAGTCGTGTCCGACTCTTTGCGACCCCATGAACTGCAGTACGCCAAGCCTCCCTGTCCATCACCAACTCGAGTTTACTCAAACTCATAACTATTGAGTTGGTGATGCCATCCAACCATCTCATCCTCTGTCATCCCCTTCTCCTCCTGCCCTCAATCTTTCCCAGCATCAGTCTTTTCAAATGAGTCAGCTCTTCCCATCGGGTGGCCAAAGTATTGGAGTTTCAGCTTCAACATCAGTCCTTCCAATGCACATTCAGGACTGATTTCCTTTACGATGGACTGGTTGGATCTCCTTGCAGTCCAAAGGACTCTGAAGAGTCTTCTCCAACACCACACTTCAAAAGCATCAATTCTTCGGTGCTCAGCTTTCTTTATAGTCCAACTCTCACATCCATACATGACTACTGAAAAACCCATAGCCTTGACTAGATGGACTTTTGTTGGCAAAGTCATGTCTCTGCTTTTGAATATGCTGTCTAGGTTGGTCATAATTTTTTTTCCAAGGAGTAAGCGTCTTTTAATTTCATGGCTGCAATCACCATCTGCAGTGATTTTGGAGCCCAAAAAAATAAAGTCTGCCACTATTTCCACTGTTTCTCCATCTATTTGCCATGAAGTGATAGGACCAGATGCCATGATCTTTGTTTCTGAATGTTGAGCTTTAAGCCAACTTTTTCACTCTTCTCTTTCACTTTCATCAAGAGGCTCTTTAGTTCTTCTTCATTTTCTGCCATAAGGGTGGTATCATCTGCATATCTGAGGTTATTGATATTTCTCCCGCAGTCTTGATTCCAGTTTGTGCTTCCTCCAGCCCAGCGTTTCTCATGATGTACTCTGCATATAAGTTAAATAAGCACGGTGACAATAAACAGCCCTGACATACCCCTTTTCCTATTTGGAGCCAGTCTGTTGTTCCATGTCCAGTTCTAACTGTTGCTCCCTTACCTACATATAGGTTTCTCAAGAGGCAGGTCAGGTGGTCTGGTATTCCCATCTCTTTCAGAATTTTCCACAGTTTATTGTGATCCACAATAACAGTCAAAGGCTTTGGCATAGTCAATAAAGCAGAAATAGATGTTTTTCTGGAACTCTTGCTTTTTCGATGATCCAGCAGATATTGGCAATTTGATCTCTGGTTCCTCTGCCTTTATCTAAAACCAGCTTGAATATCTGGAAGTTTATGGTTCACGTATTGTTATATCCTGGCTTGGAGAATTTTGAGCATTACTTTGCTAGCGTGTGAGATGAGTGCAATTGTGCAGTAGCTTGAGCATTCTTTAGCATTGCCTTTCTTAGGGATTGGAATGAAAACTGACCTTTTCTAGTCCTGTGGCCACTGCTGAGTTTTCCAAATTTGCTGGCATATTGAGTGCAGCACTTTCACAGCATCATTTTTTAGGATTTGAAATAGCTCAACTGGAATTCCATCACCTCCACTAGCTTTGTTCGTAGTGATGCTTCCTAAGGCCCACTTGACTTCACATTGCAGGATGTCTGGCTCTAATATATTAACTTTGTCATTTTTGAACCATCTGTAGATTTGGTAAATAAATACATCTGTTTTGCCCCTAGGTTGGTTTTTTTCTTTTCCTTAAGTAAACAGTTTTCTTAAAGTATATATAGATCATAGAGTGTACAACTCATAAATTTTCACAAAATGACACTAACCACATTACCAGCACCTTCAGAAGCTCTTCTTATGTCTTATATTTACCATCATCTATCTTTTCCCCACAAAGAAACATTAGCCTATATATATCAGAGATTAGTCTTTCTTTGTTTTGAATTATATTTATATATGGAATAATAAAATATGTCCTGGGCTGCTTTGCTCAGCATTATTATTTATTTTATTTTTTTTGTTGTAACATCTCATCATAGGGATTCATTTATCCATTCTTCTATTGATGGTCATTAGAGTCTTTTTGTGTATGTCTTTTGGTGAACATACTTGTACATTGCTGTTGAGTATGTTCTTAGAAGTGGAAATGCTAGAACCTAGAATATGTGTATTCTCAGGTTTAGCAGATACCACCAATTGTATTACTTACCCCAGTCGTTATACCACTTTTACACCCCAATTTTTTCTTTTTACTCTTACAGCAGAGTATGAAAGTCCCAGGTTGCCCTGCATCCTTGTGAACCTTGATATTGTCTGTCTTTTTCATTTTAATTATTCTCTCGTGTGTTAATAGTGTCACATTGGGTTTTATTTTGCATTTCCTGGGTAGCTAATGAAATTCAGCTTTTCATGTGCTAATTGGCCATTGACTATCTTTTTTGGTGAAATGTGTGTTCACATCTTTCACCTGGGTTCTGTTGATTTCCTTTTTAAATTGTTAGAAGTTTTTTGTTTTGCAGGCTCTGTGTATTATACATATCTTCAGCTCTGTATATGTTGACTTTTGATAAATAGAAGATCTTAATTTTTAATGACCAAATATCAGAAATTTTTTCCTTTTTGCTTAGTCCTTTTAAAGAAATGTTTGCCTCACCCAAAGTAGTAAATTTTTTTTTCCCTTTGTGATATGATGTGAAGTAGGAGTCAAAAATAATTTTTCTCCATTTGGAAAACCAGTACTATTGATTAGAAATACAGTTTGTGCCACTGCTCCATAATGTATTTTTGTTATTAATGACGTGACTGCTGTATATGAGTAAATACATTTGTGGGTCAGTTTCTTGCCTCTCTTCATTGATCTCTTCACTTCTCTTAAATACCACACTGCCTCAGTTATTGTAGCATAATAATGTCTTTGGTGGCATATACTTTTTTTTTTTTTCCTTAACAGTTGTCTTGGCTGTTTAAAGCCCTTTGCTCTTCTGTATGTATCAATACTTTTAATACACTTGCCAGTTTTCAAAAAACAAAAAAATTGTGGGGTTTTGGTTTTACTGAATCTGTAGATTGATTTGGGGAAGAATGAACATGTTTATGAGTCTTCTAATCCATGAACATAGAGTATTTCTCCATTTTTCTTTAAAGATGGTCTTCAGTTTCTTTTAATAATGTTTGATAGTTTAGGTTTATTCCTGGGTATTTGAGACTTGTTGAGGCTATTACAAATGGTATCATTTTAAATTTTTTATGTGCTTGCTTCTGTATGCTGGTGGATTTTTATATAGACCGTACTAAATTAACTAACTTAGTAGTTTGCAGAGTCTCTAGGATTTTCTGTCTAGTATACTCTGTCATGTCAAATGTGAATAATCGTGGTTTTATTTCGTTCTTTCCAGTCCTTACAACTTTCTTTTTTTCCTGTTTGTCAGAATTAGCTAGGGTTTCCAGAATACTGCTGAAGTCTCCATTTGAGGAGAAAGCTTTCAATGTTTTACCATTAACTCTACTAGTTGCTATATATTTTTTAATCTTTATCAGACTAAGAAATTCCTTTCTCTGCCTTAGTTTGCTTGGAGTTTTTTTTATGAATAAGTGTTGAATTTTTATACATCATTGGATTTTATTAACATTTTGGCTAGGAGTCTTCCATCTAAGGTCATGGGTAAGATTGGTTTGTAATGCCTTTATTAGATTTTCATGATAAAGTTATGCTGGCTTTGTAAAATGAGTTGGGAATTATTCCTGCTTTTTTCCCCCCAGTGCTCTCCATTTGTTTAAATTGATACTATTTCTTTCTTAAATGTTGGATGGTTTCACTTCAAAGCCCCTGGGGCCTAGAGATTTATTTGTGGGTAAAACATTTACTAATTAATATCTTTGGTAAGTATGAGGCTAATCGGGTCTTCATTTAAATGTTGTCTCAGTTTTGGTGAATTGTGTTTTTTAAGGAATTCATTTCATCTAAAGTTTCAAATTATTTGTATAAAGTTATTCAGAGTATTCTCTCTTTAACATTCCCTTTTTTATTCCTTAGTTGGCATGTGGTTTTTCTTGATCACTCTTTTTAGAGGTCTGTCAGTCTTTCAGTTCTGTTGATTTTTCCCTATTGTACATTCTTTTTTTTTTTTTTAAGTTTTGCTCTTTTTCCATTATTTTTACTTTTTTTGTATAGTTTTCTGTTCTTTATCTTGAGATATAGATGCTTTATCTCAAGAGAAATGTTTTCTTTTTTAATTCATTTAGCGCTATAAAGCATCGCTGTCTACTCTTACTGAGTTTGTTGTTAGATTTCATATTAGGTTCTTAATTTGAGTTGTTACATGTCTCAGTTCTAAAATTTCCCTTTTGGATTTTTTATAGATTTCATTTCTTTAGTGAACATTTTCATCTTCTCATCTGTCTTCCTTCCTCTCTGTGTATCAAGTCCTTTTCTGATAATGCAAAGACCAAGATCTTTGTTGTCCCCCTTTTTTTCTCCCTTGTTTTTGATTACTTGGTTCTTTGTCTTGTCATGCCTGGTTATTTTTGATTGGTTGCTGAACATCATGAGAAATTGTAGAGGCTCTAGATGTTTTTTTTTTCTGCAGGAGGGTTCAATCTTCCCAGTGCTGGGCAAACTGAAGAAGAAGCTTGAATCCATTGAAGGACTGTGCTGATGGGAGGCTGGGTTGCTGTTGAGTATGGCTTCATCTATTTCTGGTTGTCCCCAACTTCTAGAGAGTAGCCAAGGATTCCAGTGGAGAGCTTGGAGTGTTTACTAGTGCCCTTATTCCTGGAAGGGTGCTACATTCTTCCCTGAGCTCATTCTTACTTTTCAGAGACTTTCTGCTTAGCCACTTAGAGTCTTGTCCTTCCCAACTTCAGAATTTCATTCAGAAGATTAATTAAGAGGAAAATCAGCTGAGTGTCACATTCAGATTTCTGACCCTCCCTCTTCCCGCTAGGTTCTTGGCTCTTCAAGTCACCAAATTTTGACTCTTGCCTTGTAAGACTCCCCAAAACTCTGTTGGTTTCTTTGCTCATACTTTACAGCTCTTGTCATACTCACAAGATGGGCAGATGCCTGAAAGGAGAAGCTATGCAGAGTGTTGACTCATCTCTAATTGTTGCCTCCTCTCTGGAATCTCGGCTCCTCAAGGCCTGGCTGTCCTAGCAGTTCTGATGCCTTTCTGTCAGTGTTAGTGGCTTTTTAGCTGTTCTCAACTAGAGTGTAGGTTTGCTGCTCCCTACTCAGTCATAGCCAAAAGCAGTAAGGTGATTTTTTTAAAAGGTATTGAACAGTCGTGACAGGAGATGATGTGGGAGCACAGGAAAGTACTTAGCCCAATTTGAGTAATCAGGAAAAGTGTCTGGTAGGAAGTGATGGTTGAAAAAGCTCTTAAAGGATAAATAAAAAAGCAAGTAAAAGAGCAAGAAGTGTGTTTCAACCAGAGGGAGCATTACAGGAGTAAGGAAGAAACCCTAGATAGAAGTACTGCTCTTGCGCATTTTAAGGCAGAAAGGGATGGAAGGTGAGTGAGGCTGGAGAGGTAGGTCAGAGAGGGATTTGCATGCCCTGCCTGGGGGATTATACATCATCTTTTAGGTAATGGTGAACCTTTTAGAGTTTAAAGCTAGACAGAATTTGTGTTTTAATAATCAGAATAGCAGAAAGCTCTGTGTTTTACCATGTTGAATCAAACCATTATAAATTCTCTTTGGGATTAGTTGTTCAACAACTATACTGAATTCTCTTAACCCTATTTGAGCAATCCATATAAGAGAAAACAGATCTCTTGATTAGGAAATATGAGTGAGTCTTTGCAAACTGATCTTTTGTGGGAGTTTTTTGGTTTCTGTTAGTTTTGGCTAGTAATGATAATACTAGCCATGCAAGAATGCTTTCTTGGCTCCATTCTCAGATTTTTTAATACAAAGTATGTTAAAGTCCAAGGAGTGTCATGTTTTCTTTCATAATTATTTGCATTATAATTGGTTTGAAAGAACTATTTATAAGTAACATTTTGTAAATTTGTTTCTTCTGGCATCACAAACCACTGGGTATTTGTAGAGGAAGGAAAGGACAAAACTAACGTTTAACTGCTGTTTGCATTCTCTGTGTTTCACACAAGTTAAATCACTTAGTTGTAATATGTAAATCTCTATTTAGCTATGTTCTCGTGTGTTCTACCTCTCCTTACAGCACATTATGTCCTCCTCCTGTGAGACTTCTTACACGTGTTAAATAACACGATGTCAAACACTGATAGTCACATTATGTGACTATCTGTAAACATAATGTCAAACACAGATAGTCACATTATGTAATGTAATCTGTTATTTAGGGATTTTTCCCCCCTATATCTGACCTGAAGGTATTGAAATAATGCTGTTTTTGCTCCTTATTGCTCTTCTAGATCACTATTCTTTCACTTCCCTAAAAGCCTACCCACTTTCATCAGATTGTATCACCATCTGCCTCTCCTTGTATTAATTTATTTCATTTTCATTGAATTGTTCGGATGGCTTAATTAACATTGCTGGGTTTTTTTTGCATTTTTAAATAAAAGCTCCCCTTTGTAGAAATTTAATTTCTCTTGAATGTTTAATTATCTCCATCTAAAAGTTTTGTGGCTGCTTCAGTTGGTTCCCAGGGACCTGTGGGGCTCCTGGTCCAGCTCCTAAAAGTAACACCTCACGGCTCTGTGGAAAATGGAATATTTTAAAACCAGTACCGAGGGACTAGCTGTAGGGCTGTGTCTACTTCTCCCACCTCTAGAGAAGCCATAGATCCAGACAGTATTTTGCTGACTTTTTCAGACTCCTTCTGTGAGAGTGAGGATCCAACTGCTGGCTTTAATATCCTGGCTTTAATAACCTAACTCCAGGTTCCTCTGTCAAGTTGGAAAGTAGTCTCTTTAGGACGTTATTTTCCTGTTACCCGGTATACCCCAAGCATTTCAAGCCCACAACTTCAGTCCCATGAGCAGCTTTATGTTTCTTTTCGATTCATTGAATTGTATCACTAGTTGTTAGAGTATCCATTCTAGCGGTCTTTTCCATCCACCTTGATTTTTATTTGCAAATCTGAGGAGCTTAACACTAGGTTATTGTGTTGACATTAGTCCTGTTGACATTAGTTGACTCCAGGTTGACATCAGTCCTGTCCTTCAGAGTAAAGTTCACAGGTTTAAAATACTTAGTTCTTTTCCTTGCCTTGTGAGTGATCACCGCCTGCCCTCACTCTGAAGACACAAGGTAGTTGCTGTCTTCTCTTAGAGCCTTTTGTCCTGCACCCACACTGGGCCAGGCGCCCTTCCAGTGTCCCCCTCACCCTGTGCATACCTCTGTTCTCACGTTACCGTATTTTATTAATGATTTCTGATTGTTTGCCTCATCATGAGGCTTTGCTTTAAAGTTCAAACAGGGAGATTGTCATTCTTCATTGTATTCCCATGGCCTGTTGTATGATCCACACTTAATGTTCATTATTATGAACTGAGTTAAATGTCTTGAGTATCAGATGTTTTCAAATTATTGTTCATAGTCTTAACACCACTTTGGTGGTGAGATATTAATATAAAAGGTTGTAAACCATCTTTGTCTCATTTTCTTGTCAGTATTTCTTGTGTAGTATTCTAGAGTCAGTTTTTATATAACAAAAGGAATTGACCAGGAGGCAAATATATATGGCAGCTAACCATCATAAATGCCAGTGATAACTGAGTTTAGAGCTAAATATAAAAATTATGTATGTGTGATTAGTTGGTTTGGCCACAAAGAAATACTTTACTTTTGGGGTCAAAGCTGAAAATTGACAGAGGAGTTGGAATAAAGGAAACTGGCCAGTGCACTATCAGAGGTTACAAGGAGCACCTGGCACTGTCTTGCAACGCTAAAGAAAACCAAGAGGAAGGAGAGAAGGAATTCTAGCTGAAGTGCCTATTTGAGGAGATCCACTGTCAAGATGTACAGCCTTTCATACTTTAATAACTCTTAATGCATCTCTCTGTGATAGAGGAATTAATTTCATAAAGTTGACTCTGAGTGATCAGGAAAAAGGTTTAAGCTGTGGTCTCTGTGCTTTCTGAGGAATGAGATGAATAATATATTTTTAAAGAGATTTCCATCCAAAATGGTTATGATGGTGAATCCTGCAGTGCTTAGGTTAAACCTTTACTTGTCTGGAACCTTCACTTATTGAAAATGGTCTTTTCCACTAATCACGGAGCCATTTCTGTACTTTTGTGTGTTTACCTGACAGCAATACTTACCCACTCCAGTGTTTTTGCCTGGAGGATCCCAGGGACGGCGGAGCCTGGTGGCTGCCGTCTGTGGGGTCGCACAGAGTCGGACACGACGGACGCAGCTTAGCAGCAGCAGCAGTACTTACGTATATCTGTTCTATTTATTAGTAGTAAATTAAGTATTACTAGGTTTGTTTTGTTTTTATGGTTCCTATAAAACTGAAGAGTAAATAAATATTGCTTTAAAGTATGTACCTTTTGAAAATTAAGCCTGAATCCAAAACTTAAAAATAATATGTAGGAAGATTAAAATGATAATAGTGTTTGTATAGTAATCTCTAATGATAAATTCAGATTCATTTCCCCTTCAGTATCCTTTCATCTTTAAATGTATATTCATCTTTTGTCCCTGGTATCTTTCATTTATTCCTGTTGAGTTTAGTTTTGTTTTTAATGGACTATCAATCTGTTATCATGGCCCATTTAAGATAGTTTAATGTCTGTTTGCTGCCTTAGAAAGAAATTCTCTTATTCTTACTAAATTTTCTTATTCTCAGGAATTGAGAAAACTTAATTCCAAAATTACTATAGTTTGTAACAATGTTACCTAAACTTTAAAACCTTAATTTGATTATATAGATTTGTGGTGTGATGACATCGTGAAAATTTTATTTAATAAATAAGAGAATACTGGATATTGATTTCTATTAAATGCTGTAACTAGTACACTGCAGTTCAAAACAATCAATTCTTAGGTGATCAGCCTTCTTTATGGTCCTACTCTTATATTCATATATGACCATTGGAAAAACCTTAGCTTTGACTATATGGACCTTTGTTGGCAAAATAATGTCTCTGCTTTTGAAGATGCTATCTAAGTTAGTCATAGCTTTTCTTCCAAGGAGCAAGCGTCTTTTAATTTCATGGCTGCAGTCACCATCTGCAGTGATTTTGCAGCCCAAGAAAATAGTCTGTCATTGTTTTCATTGTTTCCCCATCTATTTGCCATGAAGTGATGAATCCGGGTACCATAATCTTAGTTTGTTGAATGTTGAGTTTTAAGCCAACTTTTTCACTCTCCTCTTTCACTTTCATCAAGAGGCTCTTCATTTCCTCTTTGCTTTCTGCCATTAGGGTGGTGTCTTCTGCATATCTGAGGTTATTGATATTTCTCCTGGCAGTTTGGATTCCAGCTTGTGCTTTATCCAGCCTGGCATTTCGCATGATGTACTCTGCATATAAGTTAAATAAACAGGGTGACGGTAGCCTTGACGTTCTCCTTTCCCAATTTGGAACCGTTGTTCCATATCCGGTTCTAAGTGCTGCTTCTTGACCTGCATACATGTTTCTCAGGAGGGGTATAAGGTGGTCTGGTATTCCTATCTCTTTAAGAATTTTCCACAGTTTGTTGTGATCCACACAGTCAAAGACTTTGGCATATTCAATGAAGCAAAAGTTAGGTATTCTGGAATTCTCTTGCTTTTTCTATGATCCAGTGGATGTTAGCAATTTGATCTCTGATTCCTCTGCCATTTTTAAATCCAGCTTGAACATCTGGAACTTCTCAGTTCACATACTGTTGAAGCCTGGCTTGGAGAATTTTGAGCATTACTTTGATAGCATGTGAAATGAGTGCAATTGTGCAGTAGTTTGAACATTCTTTGGCATTGCCTTTGGGATTGGAGTGAAAACTGACCTTTTCCAGTCCTGTGGCCACTGCTGAGTTTTCAAATTTGCTGGCATATCGAGTGCAGCACTTTCACAGCATCATCTTTTCAGATTTGAAATGGCTCAGCTGGAATTCCATCACCTCCACTAGCTTTGTTCATAGTGATGGTTCCTAAGGCCCACTTGACTTCACCTTCCAGGATGTCTGGCCCTAGGTCAGTGATCACACCATCATCATTATCTGGGTCGTGAAGATCTTTTTTGTACAGTTCTTCTGTGTATTCTTGCCACCTCTTCTTAATATCTTCTGCTTCTGTTAGGTCCATACCATTTCTGTCCTTTATTTTGCTCATCTCTATAGGCTTGTGTACTCTGGACATTACATATAAACATGATCATATAATACATGGTCTGTTGTGACTGTCTTCTTTCACTTAACATATTGTTTTCAAGGGTCTTCCATGTTATGGCATGACTGTACTTCATTCTGTTTTTTAAAAAAATATATTTATTTATTTAATTTGACTGCTCCAGGTCTTAGTTGTAGCATGTGAGATCTTAGTTGCAGCATGTGGCATCTAGTTCCCTAACCAGGAATTGAACCTGGGCTCTTGCACTGGGAGCTCAACGTTTTAGCCACTGGACTACCAGGAAAATCCCAGCACTTCATTCTTTTTTGTTGATGAATAAATTTCATAGTATGGATATATCACACTTTATTTATATCCATTTATCAGTTGATGGGCATTTGGGTTGTTTCTGCCTCTTAACTATTATGAATAGTTACTGTTGTAAACGTTAGTGTACAAATACTTGTGAACATTAGTGTACAAATACTTGTTTGAATACTTGTTTTAAAATCTTTTTTGTATATGCCTAGGAGTGGAATTCCTGGGTCATATGATAATTCTGTGTTTAAACTTCTGAGGAGCTGCTAGATTGTTTTCTGAAGTAACCGTACCATCTTTCATTCTTAGTAGGTGAATGAATGAGGATTCTAATTTCTCCGTATCCTTGCCAGAATTTGTTGTTACTAATTTTTTTTATTGTAGTCATTTTTGTGGGTGAGAGGAGATACTGCCTTTTGATTTTGATTTGCATTTCCCTGATATGTAATAATGTTGAGCATCTTTTCAAGTGCTCATTGGCGACTTGTGTATTTTCTTTGGAGAAATATCTATTTAGACCCTTTGCTCATTTTAAAATTTGGGTTCTGTCTCTGTTAAACTCTCAGGAGTCTTTGCATATTCTAGATATAAGTACCTAATTAGATATATGATTTACAAACATTTTCTTCATTTTGTGAGGAACCATTTCACTATTCCCATCGTTTACATGTTGTTTGCTTTTGAAAAGCTGAAGATAAAATAAAGATATTTGCTTTGTTATGACTCTGATAGTAACTAAGTCAACTTTGTACTCCATAGCCAAGTTACACGAGTTTTATATTTTCTATAGTTATACTGGAATGACTTAAATGATAGATTGAGAAAAGAAGTACTTGGGACATTTTTAATTCTCTGATTTCACATTAAAAAAGAGCAATGCTTCATTTACTTTAAAAACTGTGTGAATGACTCAGTTATTTATTTACCAAAGTAGCAGAAGGGTATATATTTGTAAAGTAATTTAAAGTGAGCTGTATCACCCGAAAGTTGATACCCTTTTTTAGCTGATTGAGATATTGATTACTGTGTTATATCAGCATAGGGTTCTTAACTGGGGCCAGTTGTGCTCACCAGGCGACATTTGGAAATGTCTGGAGATATGTAGGTTGTTCTGCTGGAGAAGTATCTAGCATCTACGTAGCTTCGCTGGTGGCTCAGAATCCACCTGCAATGCAGGAGACCTGGGTTGGGAAGATCCCCTGGAGGAGGGCATGGCAACCCACTCCAGTATTCTTGCTTGGAGAATCCCATGGACAGAGGAGCCTGGCTGGCTACAGTCCACGGGGTCACAAAGAGTCAGACATGACTGAGCGACTAAGCACAGCACAGCAACTAATACATAAGGTTTTATCTTCCTTTATCTCAAGTTTGTTAGATTTTGAATAAACTTAGAAACATTTTCTAACATGTAAACACATATTCCATAGCATTTGCTAACCTTTTATAAGTGAGAATTGCAAATATATCTTGATGATAACTTGAAACTTATTCTCTTTTATTTTTTAATTGTTTCCTTATAGAATGTTTCTCCATCGCAGAGAGATGAAGTGATTCAGTGGCTGGCCAAACTCAAGTACCAATTCAACCTTTACCCAGAAACATTTGCTCTGGCTAGCAGTCTTTTGGACAGGTTCTTAGCTACTGTAAAGGTAAATATTCTAGAATATACTTACATACAACTTCTGTTTTAATGGTTTATATGCCGCACCAGGGGCAATTAGTAGAATATTCTACAAGGTGGAAAGGAATGGAAAACCTTCTTAAAGATAAGATATATATCTGTAAGAAGACATGATGTCTTCTATTATTGCTTTAAGTCTTCAGAAATGTTTCCGATTATATTCTGTAAGTATTCATAGCTTATACTTAACCAATGAAATTTATGTCTTTCTTTTATAGCATTAGTAGAAAGTTTAGTCATCTTTTTAACACGTTGAATACTAGTTGTGAATAGTGAATCAGACTAGAAAAGTACAATAAGCCTATTGCATATTTTTCTGTCACTACTTATTTATTGAATCTCTTTTTTGTAGTTTTCTGAACAGCATATAAGTACTTTCTAGCAGCATACATTTGGAGTATAACAAGATGAAAACTGAACTGTTTTACATAACTTTGGTGTTTTTTTGTTCAGTGGCAGTATTACAAATAAGTTTTATGTTATCCCTATTGGTATATCATTGGTTATATGATGTGAAATCAGTCATGGAGGCCCTTAGCAGATCTAAAGCAGAAAGTCAACATTTATTCAATAGCAAGACATGAAACAAAAAAGCAATTCAGTTATCGTTTGTATCCCTAGGAATATATATATGTTGCAGGAACTATGAGTTCAGTGCTGAGGGTACTGTATTTTTTGTTATTTGGTATAACAAATAGAAGCCAAAGAATTATGGAATGGAAGAATTTGGATGGCCACTCAGTTACCTTTTTATGTTTCAGACTTCTACTTTTGAGAGACTTAAATTATGATGATCCTAATTGCCTGAAGTCTGGGTTAACTGGGATGCCAACAGTTATTTCAGCATCAAGTCCTCCTCCCCTCTCCCTGTTCCCCTGCTGTAGCTAAGCTCCCTTTCACAGAGAAAGATACCATGGGGCCTGATGTTACTAGCATCAGATGCTTACTTAGAGATGGCTAATCTATATTGAAACAATTAATTTAAAATGTATTCATAGTTTAAAGGTGCTTAAAGCAGACCATAAAAGGATTGCAACAAGAATGGAGCCTCAAGTCTAGCTGTGCAGAAAAAGGTGCTATGAACTTTAAAAGTACAGACCTTGAACCTTATCCCAGACCTACTAAATCTGAATCTCTAGTAGGTGAAATCTGAACATTTTTATTTAAATAAAGAAACTACATAGATGATTCTGATGTACATCCAGGATTGAAAATTACTGTCTGTTTAAACAAAAAAAACCCCACATATTTGCTGTTGGGGTTCTTTACAGTACTAAGTTTACTCTTGGTGCCCTTGTTTTGGGGATTTCATTGCCTACCCAGAGTTGCTAACTGTTGGACTGTCTGTAATGAACTCTGATTTCCTCAAGGATATGGAGTTGATACGTTGTTACACAGGGAGAAATAAGAGAACCTGAAAAACTGTCAGAGCCACAAGATCTGACTTCACTTTCTGGATCACTTGTGGTATCTCTGTTAACCTCTGAGACTGTTTTCTCATCTGTAAAGCAAGATATAATATTTATGGCAATGTTTTCTAAACATAATATTCTGATTAATATTAATGATTACTTTAAAATATTGATAGAATTGAACTGGCTTTTATTTCTCATATGGGCTTCCTTGGTGGTTCAAATGGTGAAGAATCTGCTTGCAATGCAGGAGACCTGGGTTCGATCCCAGGTCGGGAAGATGCCATAGAGAAGGGAATGGCAACCCACTCCAGTATTCTTCCCTGGAGAATTCCATGGACAGAGGATCCTGGTGGACTACAGTCCATGGGGTGCAAAGAGTTAGACATGACTGAGCACCAACCCTTTATTTCTTATACAGGAAGAGGGATGGAAGATTCCTAGACTGTATGCTACTTCCATTGAGGCATTGGTTATTGACTGGCCTATTTATTAAATAATTAATCAAGGCTAAACTATCATGATTATTCATTTGGCCACAGCATATAGCTGTGGGATCTTAGTAACCCAACCAGGGATTGAACCCAGGACACGGCAGTGAAGGCACCAAATCCTAATCACCGGACCTCCAGGGAAATCCCTGTCCTGATTATTTAAAACTGAATTGGCAAACTCTTACTCTACCAGTTGGGTAGAAAGTTATTATAGATACGGAAAACAGGCAAACTCGAGCCCTCCTAAGGGTGTCAAATCTAAGAAAGATTTTCCCCACCGTGATTGATTCTGTATATATTTAGGAGCCTTTCATTCTTATCATGGATTTGAATATATAATTTTTTGGGTGAACGTTTAATTAGAAAATTTGCTAGCATGTCACTTTGTAAAGTATGCAATATAATAGCCTTCATTTTATATTCCTTTCTTAATTCCCCTAACATCTTGTATGTTAATCTTAACTGATATGACAGATAAAATAAAACCAGCTTTAAAAATACACAAATATATTTTTAATTGGGGGAATTTTATAAGTAAAAAAATGTCTTCTAAAATCAAGCTCACCTCTGATGGATAGAAATTAGCTTTGGCTAACTAGCATTGGTTGAACTTGGAAGAGAATGATCTTAGTATTTCCGTAGAGTGTGTAATATGGCTGGGGTTATAAGTTATCTCTGATCCTAGAAAGCAGTGAATGAAAGCCAGATTAATTTGAATTCCACAGGGTTGTGTGCATACTTGCCTCGTCTGCATATCTAGTTTCCAAAAATAAACTCTTTTTAACTTTTTGACAAATCACTGAAGTTGTTTTTTCTCTCTTCCTTGTTTTAGGCCCACCCAAAATACCTGAGTTGTATTGCAATCAGCTGTTTTTTCCTGGCTGCCAAGACGGTTGAGGAAGACGAGGTAACTTTTCAAGATTAGTCATGTCTCTTTGTTGAAAGTTTTATCCGTTTATTAGCTTGTTTTCTGTTTACCAAAACAAAAACTGAAAAAACGAGTTAATTTTTTTCTGTCCTGCCCTCCCTGCCTCCTCCCCTTTTGCTTTGTCTAGAGAATCCCAGTACTGAAGGTGTTGGCAAGAGACAGTTTCTGTGGCTGTTCTTCTTCTGAAATTCTGCGGATGGAGAGAATTATTCTGGATAAGTTGAATTGGGATCTTCACACAGCCACACCATTGGATTTTCTTCACATTGTAAATTCACCTGAAGTCTTTCAATTTCCTACTTGAGTATATAGTCCTGTTTTAGTAACTTGAAAAGTAGATTGCCCACTCTTTTGGCGGGGACGGGGAGCTGCACTGAGTCTTTGTTGTTGCTTCAGCTTTTCTCTAGTTTTGGGGAGCAGGGGCTGTAGAGCGTGTGGGCTCAGTAGTTGTGGCTCCTGGACTCTAGAGCACAGGCTCAGTAGTTCTGCTGCACGGGCTTAGTTGCTTTTACAGCATGTGGGATCTTCCCAGAGATCAAACCCATGTCTCCTGTATTGGCAGGCAGATACTTTACCCCTGAGTCACCAGCGAAGTCCTTTTTTTTGTTGTTCTGATTTTTAGGAAAAGGAAAATTACTGCAGTTAGCCAAGGAAAAAGTAGAAATTAAGATATATGTCAAATCACTGAAGCTAAAATTGCAAACTTAGAAATTGAGTAATACCTGAGATTACATGAACTTCTGTACATAGCTTATCTAGACATTTAAGTAACTAGAATGATGTTCTTGTGATTTAATTTTAATTTTTTTTTTTTTTTTTTTAGTTCCATGCCATTGCAGTGTCAACTAGGCCTCAGTTACTTTTTAGTTTGCCCAGTCTGAGCCCATCTCAACATTTGGCATTCCTTACCAAGCAATTACTTCACTGTATGGCCTGCAGCCAACTTCTGCAGTTCAAAGGATCCATGCTTGCCCTGGCGATGGTTAGTCTGGAAATGGAGAAACTCATTCCTGATTGGCTTCCTCTTACAATTGAACTGCTTCAGAAAGCACAGGTAGGTGTCAGTCTAATTAAATGGCATTCATTTGTCTCTTACTGGGAAAATAGGGTTAGCAGATAGTTATAAAAGTAAGATATTTTTAATCTTGTAATGGCAGCTTATTTTTAAGGGCAGACGAAGTATTATTACACACTTTAAATGTATAGGTTAGACGTCTTTTTTTCTCTTTTAAAGCCTAGACAGTATTTTCTCGATTCTTTTCATCCCTCCTCTAGGTGGTGGTGGTTGTTTAGTCACTAAGTCATGTCCAACTTCTTTGCAACCCCATGGATTGCAGCACTAGGCTTTCCTGTCCTTCACTATCTCCTGGAGTTTGCTCAGAATTCATGTCCACTGAGTCGGTGATGCTGTCTAACCATCTAACCTTCTAGGTTGCTGAAAATCTTAATCTTAAAAGATAACTAAGATTCTTGCTAATATAGTCTCCATTGATTTTGTATGAAGAACCTTACTACCTATTAGGCTTCATTACAGTACTTCTGTAGTTAACTTATTTTTTTTAAAAGATAAGGCAAAAACATAAACCGCAAGAAGTTGCTTTTTAGACAAGCAGATAATTTATTGTTGGCTAGAGAAGGAAGTACTTGGCAAATAGAAAGTATATTCCTGAAGTTCCAGGACTTTCTGAAGTAGTTGCCTAAGGTTGGTGAGTAGCTTTATCTGCAAATTGATATAAAATGTTTGAGGTTGGTTAAATTTTTATCAACTATCTATATAAAAACTAAAAATTTAGTGGAGAAAATTCTCATTCAAATGAAAATTTGAAATTCAAATGAAAAGTTAATAATGGTTACTCTGTTAGCAACTATTTGGAGAGGATCCTTACTGGTTCTGTTCATGGCATTAAATGGAACCTACGAGTTTAGATCTGCTGCAAACCATACCCCTTAGCCAAATGAGTCCCTAATAAGACTTTTGAGCCTACTTTCCCTTTTATATGTCCCTGTTTATTCTCATTTGGCAATAGTTATTCTGATTTGTTTTATTAAATTTTATTTAGAGAAGAGACTGCTAAATTCTGAGCATAAAAACATTATGTAATATAAAAACCAACTTCAGCAAACAGCTGCAATCTTTGAGTTGATAAAACTTATTAAAGAATACTATAAAATAAAAATGAGAATAATACTTGAATTTGGTATTTTGTAAGACAGTAACAGTTGATAGATACAAGCTGTAAAAGCTAACAGACCAAAAAAAAGTTAGCAGACATATAAAATATACTTTAGGGCAGCCTCTCAGCTCTGAGAATTTCATGCTTTAGTTTGTGAGCAGAGAAGAGCTATCTTTTCATAAAAAGAATGATGATAATAGAGCAATATATCAACTAGAGCTCTATTCCTCTTAGCTGTGTTTTATTCTGCTTTAGCATAGCCCAGCTTGTTCTCCTTCCCTGGGACCCATGATATTAGTGTAATACAGGCTGTTTCTCCATACACAAGGAGATACCTTCTTTTACTTGCATTTGTTACATTGAAATAATTGAGAAATGTTTTTTTCTATTGAAATAATGCTATAATGAAAATAAACCCTGGGAGATAGTTGCTAGTTAGTGAGAATTTTTAGAAAGTAACATCAAAAACTACCACTTAAGGGAATAGTGTGACACAGAGCACTTACTTTGCCTACCTTGAGTGTTGGAAAAGGAAATTGAATGTTAATCATTTACATTAGACTCTGGAAGTGGGGGAAGGGACATTAAGAGAACCTCCTACATTTTTCATCTTTATTGGAATGAAGGACATAGCTCTAAATGCCTCCATGACTTTGTTTCTGTGCCTGTTTCCAAGTTAGTGCAGAGAAAATTTGCTATGTGAAGAGTTACTAGCACTGAGAAAGGACAAGCTTTGAACCGTAAATAAGAATATTGTAAATAACATGTATATTCTGCAGCTTTGATGGCTTGTTCTTTGCTGAAGAACATTAGAGAATATGCTTATTCTCTATTGTAAGTCTTCTGGTGCTAAAAGAAAGTGTTCACCAAAACTGTTCTCCCCAGGTATTATTATAAGCTTGGAATTTGAAGGAACCTTCTTAAAAATCAGATTATTCAAACTCTTTATTTTATAGCTGCAGCGCAGAGAACTTGGGATTTTCTCAGAGACACACAAAACTTGGTAGTAAAGAAAACTAGAAAAACCCCAGTGCTTTATCTATACCATAAAAATCTTGAAGATTGTAGTCCAGTGGTTTTCAGTGTTTTCTTTAGAAATAGAACTCTTCCTCACCCGCCTCCCCCCAAATCTTGTACACGTACAATTCCCAAATCCTAAATAGTAAAGTATTACTTTGTAATATGTGTTTGGGGCAGAAGCCTATCAGATGCAGTCCTATTCAACATGGCCTCTTCTCTTTCATAAGCTGTTTGGACATAGTTTGAAAACCACTGTTCCATTGTCTTATATATGTATATAGTTATGTTACATTTATTGAGAAATCTATGGTCAAGGTATTGGGGATACAGTGATTCCAAAAAAAGTCTCTGCTCCATGTAGTAGTCAAGTTATAATGAGGAAGACAGTTAAAAACACACATAAGATCACAAAACTTCAGAGAGTTTGAGACTTGGTCTTAGCAATTCTCTGAAATCTTAGTGGCCCAAATCTGTGCTTAGTCGCTCAGTTGTCTCCAACTCTTTGCAACCACATGGACTGTAGCCCGCCAGGCTCCTCTGTCCATGGGATTCTCCAGGCAAGACTACTGGAGTGGGTAGCCATTGCCTTCCCCAGGCCCAAATATGAGTGGCTCCTTATTCTTTAAGACAGTTATTTTTGCTAAGTTCATCTCTGTTCACATAGGAACACTACGTCTAGTATCTTTGTAATTAGACCTGTGACAAAGCCATAGTAATATCAGATACTCCTCCTGGATTTCTAGTTGTTGTATAGGAAGTTCTTGCATCAGATTGCTAAGATGGTACCGACATTACTTCTGACATGTTTCCCAGTGTCGTGGTTTGAGAGGACTGCTATTGGTCCATCACAGGCGTCCATGCTGTGAGGGGCCCCATTGTCAGCAGCTCTGCCTGTGTTCCCTCTGGACTTCAGACAAAGTACAGGGAGTGTTTCCTGGTTTGAAAGGCAAGCCTTCTCTTGTCTTTTCTAGTCTCCTCACCCACTCTACTGCCACATCACCACCCCTCTTACCTCTTATGCTACCTTTTGGTCATCATTTTGAGCTGGCCAACCCTCTTTCTTCTTACTCCTCTCATTGTTCTGTTTCTGTGGCTGTACTCATGTTCTCCTCTGATTGATGCCATCTGCCTTGATAATCTCAGGATGTTAAATCTCCCCAGATGAGCTTGGTGGTCTTCCTGTCCCTAAAGCGATAAAGCATCTGCCTGCAATGCAGGAGACCCGGGTTTGATCCCTGGGTTGGGAAGATCCCCTGGAGAAGGAAATGGCAACCCAATCCAGTATTCTTGCCTGGAGAATCCCATGGACAGAGGAGCCAGGCGGGCTACAGTCCACAGGGTCGCAGAGTCAGACACGACTGAGCAACTTCACTTAACTTTAACTTCCTGTCCCTAACCAAGGTCCCTAGTCAAAGTATAAGTTTACCTCTGTGGTGTAGTGTTAAGAGTATGGAGTTCAAGAAGCAGGCCCTCCCCACCAGGTCTTCTAGTCCTTCCTGAAGGTGCCTCGAGTCTGACTCCTTATGGCACTAGTGTTTTCAGGGCTTTGGGTCCATCTGAATCAGTTACATAATGCTATTCCGATCCCCCTTTCCCATCAGTAACCTGTTCGGCTGTCTGCTCTGTAAATGTTCAAGGCTATTTGCCTTACCTCCTTGGTAAGCTGAATTACAGTTCTGTTTGTTTTTCTAGCAAGGGATACTTGAAAATAGTTACCCTTGAGGGAGATGGTCGTCCTAAAAAATAACAATAAATGTTCTCTTGACACTCTGCAACTAGAACATGTTCATTTTAAATCATTCTATGAGTTTCATTAGAGAACTTGTCTGGTGTCTAAAGTTGCAGTAATTCCAGTATATATGCTTATTTTGTTTCTTCCACTGTATCTTAGCAAGGGCCATATTTTATTTTCTTAGAACAAACTCAGGTTGCAATAGAAGGAATTTATGTTGATGAATTACTTTGGACAGAGGATTTAATTTGGGTAGACCATCATTAGATGGTCTGTGTGTGCTTGCATGCTCCGTTGTGTTCAACGCTTTCTGACCCCTGGATATAGCCTGCCAGGCTCCTCTGTCCATGGAACTTTCAGGGCAGTACTGAAGCTGGTTGCCGTTTCCTACTCCAAGGGATCTTCCGGACCCAGGGATCACACCCGCCTCTTGTGTTTCCTGCATTGGCAGGCAGATTCTTTACCACTGCACCACCTTGCGAAGCTTCATTAGGTGGTAGCAGTTTGTAAAACCTTCAGTGTCTTTCTAGCCCTGTTTTCTGCCAGTCCTCACATTTACTTACTACTTCCACAGAGAAAGTTTTTAGTGACACAGTCTTCTTTTTACTTGAAAAACATGTTTTTCTTCAGGCTTCTTCTGTGATACTATGCCCAGTGACTAAGGCATTAGAATATTTGTGATATTTTTACTTTTCTCGGCCATTAGTGTCATTCATTTGTTGAAGAACAACAGAATAAACTGGGTACTTACTTTTTAGACATAATTTTTTTTACACTGTAGTCTTCTTTCCATGTCCCAATTCCTTTTTCTCTGTTACCTGTCTTTTGGAGGCTATTTGAAGAAGTGGGGTCCTGGCCTGGAGTACCAGGTGCCTTAAAGAACTCTGAAGCCCCATCCCTCTCCTGTGTGCTTTGTTCCACTGTCTTTGTTTTTTAATTTGGCTGCACTAGGTCTTATTTGCAGCATGTGGGATATACTTCCTTCACCAGGGGTCAAACCCAGGCCTCCTGCACAGTCTTTTTAGCCATTGGACCACCAGGGAAGTCCCATTCCACTGTTTTTAGCATGGCTTAGCTTGTTTCACATCCCTGGGACATGATAAGCCTTAGCCTACAGTTATAATCTTGAAAGTTATCATATAACTTTTTTTGTTTTAAGAGAAAATAAATTCTAATACTAGTTAATAATATCTTGCCTGTTAGGGTGTTAGCTAGAGCCTTTCAAACTAGGGGAAAAAAATTGGTGAACAAAATACATATGAAAAATGGTCATTTTCATATGTAGTTTCTGGTAATTTCAGACACTGTTACATTTGTACATGATGACTAACACTAGCCTCTCATCTTTGTATACTTTCCTGGGTAATAGGTAATGAGTTTATTTTAATGCATTTTATGATTATTTAAAAAATTTTTGGCCACACCACCCTGTAGCATGTGGGACCTTAGTTCCCCAACCAGGGACTGAACTGTCACCCCCTGCATTGGAAGGTGGAGTTTTAACACTAGACTGCAGGGGAAGTTCCAGCAAGGAGTATATTTAGAGATAAAAAGTTTTGTCACCAAATATGTTCTTGCAGAGCATGTTATTTTCCTTTATTTTCTCTGTGGTGTTGCAAAGTCATACTGTGTGCTACAGGGTTTTTTAGGTATGAATAAGAATTGGTTGAGAAATGTCCAAAGATACCTATAGAATACATCAGCCTGAAAGTGATCGCTGGTAGTTAGTCAAGATAGACTTCCTGGAGGTGGTGGCAGTTAGCCAGACCTGGAAGGAATACATAATACAGTTTCAAAAGGGTAAAGTAAGAAAGGGCAAAATTTGTGCAGAGTAGAGAGCATGTTTGTTTGAAAGGAATACAGACCATAAATTGGGATATGTTAGGAGGAAATACAGAGAAGGCAATGGCAACCTACTCCAGTACTCTTTTGCCTGGAAAATCCCATGGACAGAGGAGCCTGGTAGGCTGCAGTCCATGGGGTCGCAAAGAGTGGGACACAACTGAGTGACTTCACTTTTACTTTTCACTTTCATGCACTGGAGAAGGAAATGGCAACCCACTCCAGTGTTCTTGGCTGGAGAATCCCAGGGACGGCGGAGCCTGGTGGGCTGTTGTCTATGGGGTCACACAGAGTTGGACACGACTGAAGCGACTTAGCAGCAGCAGCAAGAGGAAATAAGACTGGAAAGGCTTCCCAGGTGGCACAGTGGTAAAGAATATGCCTGCCAATGCAGGAGACTCAGGTTCGATCCCTGAGTCAGGAAGATACCCTGGAAAAGAAAATGGCAACCCACTCCAGTATTCTTGCCTGAAAAGTTCTGTGGACAGAGGCCTGGGGGCTATAGCCCATGGAGTTGCAAAGAGTTGGACATGACTGAGCACACAGCTCACACAAGACAGGAAAAGAAGGTTGGGTCAGATTGTGGAGAGCCTTCTTAATTCCGAACTAAAGAAGTAGATTATTTCTGGTAGGCACTTGGGGTGCTGAGGAATTAAATAGAGGAATTAATTTAAATTTGTGTTGTATAGGAATTTTGACTAAGGCTATAATTGTAGGGAAAGTAAGGCAGAAAGAGACTAATTAATTTAATTAGACTCTATCACAAGATTTTGAAGGCCTTCCATGTAGTCATTGGTGCTAGAAACTTAAATAAAAATCAATATGATACAATGGCTACCTCTTGGGATCTTATAGTCTGTAGTAGAAAAGCGTAAATGGTTAAATAGATTATTCTAACACAGTGTGGTAAGTATGATAACAGCTTGATACAAAAACGGATGATCCTGGGATTTGGGGTTTGGGAGGGATAAGGGAAGTCAGGGGTGGCTTCAAAAAGGACTGATACCTGAATTATTCTGAAGGATAAGAAGGAGTTGAATTATCCTGAAGGATAAGGAGTTAGTGAAACTTCCTCATTAAACAAAAATCTTAGCAAAAATGTTTTTTGCTAGTGCTGTCAAGCCTGCTATTTGCTACAGAAATACAACTTGTGAAAGGTTTTCATTTACTCTGTTTAAAAAAAAAAGTTGTTCAAAAATTCTTAGACAGCCTTCCCCATCCCTTATTTAAATTTTTTCTTGCCTCTGGCTGCTTCTCTAAATTCTTAATGGATTTTGTTTATCTGTACATTGAATGTTAGTCACTTAATTGTGACTGACTCTTTGCAACCCCATGAACTGTAGCCTACCAGGCTCCTCTGTCCATGGGATTCTCCAGGCAAGAATACTGGAGTGGGTTGCCATTTCCTTCTCCAGGGGATCTTGAACCTGGGTCTTCTGCATTCCAGACAGATTGTTTGCTGTTAGAGCCGAAAGCATGTGTATGTATGTGTGTGTGTCTGTGTATATAGATACACACATATATAATATGTATCTTTATAATATATATATATATAAGGGAGTATATATATTAATATCTAATCATCTGTATTTTGGTCTTCACTAAAGACGTTGGAGGAGGCAAAGAGGGTGAGGTGAAAGGCCTTCTGGACAGGGGAGATAGCCTGAACAAAAAGCAGATGTTAGATATATATCAGTGAAAAAAGAATAATTTCTACTTTCATGAAGATGTCCAGCATATAATTGCAAATAGAGAATTCAAGTTCCAAAGTGGTTTATATTATAAATACAGATCTGGACACACATTCTAAAAATGATGGGTTAGGCTGGAGGAATTAGATGAGTTGGAGGTAAAAGATGTGAGGAGAGAAGCCTTGGGGGACGGGGCATGAGGAGAAAAAGTGGCTAGCAGAAAGGACAGAGCCACCTCCACTGATTATTTTTCTTTCTCGCCTGGCTCAGATGGATAGCTCCCAGCTGATCCACTGTCGGGAGCTTGTGGCACATCACCTTTCTACTCTGCAGTCTTCCCTGCCTCTAAATTCCGTTTATGTCTACCGTCCCCTCAAGCACACCCTGGTGACCTGTGACAGAGGCGTGTTCAGATTACACCCCTCCTCTGTCCCAGGCCCAGACTTCTCCAAGGACAACAGCAGACCAGAAGTGCCAGTCAGAGGCCCAGCAGCCTTCTGCCACCATCTCCCAGCTGCCAGTGGGTGCAAGTATGCCTCTGCCAAACGCAAAGTGGAGGAAATGGAAGTGGACGACTTCTACGATGGGATCAAACGGCTCTATAACGAAGATAACGCTTCCGAAAGTGTGGGTTCTGTGTGTGGCACTGATTTATCACGGCAAGAGGGACAGGCTTCTCCTTGTCCACCTCTGCAGCCTGTTTCTGTCATGTAGCTGCAAGAGTTACCTTCAAGTGCAAACTAAGGTAGACGACTCGGGATGGGAGCATGGAAAACCAGGATAGGCTACGTAAGGTATATATCTTTTCAGGCTGATTTGAAATGAGCCAGAGGAAAAAACCCAGTTGATTTGTATGACTAATTATAATTCAACAATATTTAAGCACTTAAAGACCAAAAAAAAAAGTCTAAAGATCAAAAAAATTTTTAGTAAAAAATTCCTTTGTAGTATTTGTCAGTTCTACCCTTTTCTCTGCTAAAATGTAACGTGTAGATTGCCTTGTGTCAGAAACTCAGTGTTTTTTTTTAAATTCCAAAATTCCTAGCTAGCAAACCTTGTCCCAGAATCCTGATTTAATTTTCTTCTTGCTTTTGCTTGCTTCTTTGAATACTAAATGAATTTTATGCATGTTGATCTATGGCCTGTTGATGAGGAAACCCTCAAAGTTTATTTTTAGCAATCTAGTGAACAAATTATTTCAGTGTGACAGCCATGTTTAATCCATGATTCAAATACAAATTAATCTGGAAAAGGTACTTCAAAATTGCCCCATATGAATCAGGTGGTAAAAAGGACCCCTGTTACCATTGTTGATTTTTGTCTCCTTTCAATTTCTAGAGTTTGAAAATAAAATTATTTTCAGTTTTTGTTTATCTTAAATTGAAGCTTAAAAGTGGCACGTGATTAAGACACTCTTAGGTTTGTTGAAAGGATTTTTGACATTTGTATAAAAATTTGTGATAAAGACTATATCGAGGTGCTCACTAAAGAAACGTAACAGCTAAAGTTAGGTTTTTTAAACTGCTCAGTTCACTCATTTATAATCAGCAGGAGAGACTCTCTAGATGTTGGGGCAGCTCTGTGATTGGGATCTGTAACATGTATTAACTGAATTCAGTACCCTAGTTTTATGTTAAGCCATTAGGATTTTTCTTGATCAGTTAACCCCCTGCCTCCCCAGCCTACTTGTATTTCTTGATCAGTTAATCCCCCTGCCTCCCCAACCTACCTGTATTTCTCTTAATGACTTCTGGATTCTGAGCTCCCTGTGCAGTCTGAAGAAGGTATTGCAGTCAGAACCATGTACTGATGATAAAAGCCACTGGTAGCAATAAATGTTGTCCTTAACCTTTTTATCTTTTTTTTCTGCTCGTGAAGAGGTACAAATTCTTGATTGGTTAAGCATTGCTATTTCAACTATAAAAGATGATAAAAATACTAATATGCTTGCGGAAAATAAAACAAAGGGGGGAATTAAATGTGACTGAGTTTAGGGTTTGACATTTTTCCTTCCTTATATTTTCTAACTGGTGGACTGTGACCTTCCAAACAATAAATTCTTAGCTTAAGGAACTGTGAGGGCAGGCATTTCCCTTGTCTTGATAACCTGTCATTTTTAACCCACTGATTTTGCTCTGGTTTAGCAGACCACAAGTATTCTCCAGTCTGCATTTGACTTTTAAATTCTTGTGGTAGGGTTGGCTACCTGCTACAGTCCAATCAAGGGGGAAATGTCTCCTGACATCGAAGTACAAGGGAGTGAATAGGACAAGGTTCAGCTTCTGACATATCAAATATAAAGCTTTCCAATATCATGAAGTTTTGTTGAACATGTAACTGTAACTTCTAAAGACTCAAATTATTGAAATTAGTCTATAAGCTCTTAACAGGAGAATGTCTCGTAAGCCTATTAGTATTTTGAGGTTTGGCCACTAGATGGTGCTTTTAGAAAAACCATCTTTTTAAGTTTCAGGAGAAACTGGGCTTACTGTGACGGAATGAGCAGTTTAAGCCCTCACCTCTTGTTGCTAAACATCAGCATCATGTGCAGCTGTAAGTTCACATCACTTAAGCCATGGGAGGCCTGTGCACGTGGGACTGATGGGAAATTACCAAGATCTGCCATGCTGGGACTTAGATGTGGCTAAGTATGTCTCAACACAACAAAAACATTCTAAAAATTAAAGATCGTAATGTTTGGTTAAGTTGTTTGGTCCTGCACCCTAGAAATACGTTTGGGAATACTTGAAAATAGCCAAGTCCCAAAAGCTTGCTGCTTTTATTTTCAGTTGGATTTGACCGATCATAGGACAGAAGGCGATGGCGACCCACTCCAGTACTCTTGCCTGGAAAATCCCATGGATGGAGGAGCCTGGTAGGCTGTAGTCCGTGAGGTTGCGAAGAGTGGGAAACGACTGAGCCACTTCACTTTCACTTTTCACTTTCATGCATTGGAGAAGGAAATGGCAACCCACTCCAGTGTTCTTGCCTGGAGAATCCCAGGGACTGAGGAGTCTGGTAGGCTGCCGTCTATGGGGTCGCAGAGTTGGACACAACTGAAGCGACTTAGCTTAGCAGTAGGACAGAAGATGGAAGTATAGGCTTAAACGTGGTAAAGCTAGGAACAAGGAGTTAAACTGACAGCTTCCCCTCACCGTATTAAGAAGTTTACAGACCTTCCTCTATTTACAACAGAGTTAAATCTTGATAAACTCATAAGTTGAAAATATCCTTAAATCAAAAATGAATTTAGTGCACCTAATCTACTAAACACCATAGCTTATGAACCTAGTCCACCTCAAGTGCTCAATACACTTAACATTAACCTCCAGTTGGGCTGAATCCATTTAACACAAAGCCTGTTCTACAACACAGGAATCAGATATCCTGTGAAATGTGTTGAATCCTGCCCTTAAGTGGAAAACTGGTTCTAAGTCTGTCAGTTATTTTCCTTTCATGAGTGCATGGCTGACTGGAGCTGCTGCTGCTAAGTCACTTTAGTCGTGTCCAACTCTGCGACCCCATAGACGGCAGCCCAACAGACTCCTCCGTCCCTGGGATTCTCCAGGCAAGAGTACTGGAGTGGGTTGCCATTTCCTTCTCCAAGGCATGAAAATGAAAAGTGAAGTCGCTCAGTCGTGTCCGACTCTTAGCGACCCCATGGACTGCAGCCCACCAGGCTCCTCCGTCCATGGGATTTTCCAGGCAGGAATACCGGAGTGGGGTGCCATTGCCTGCTGCTACTGCCCAGCAAAGAGTATCCGTACTGCATATGGCTAGCCCAAGACAAGATCCAAATCCAGAACTACAGTTTCTTCTTAATGTATATCACTCACACCATCACGAAGTCAAACCATATTAAGTCAGGGACCTTCTGCAGTGGTTTGCGTGATGTAAGACCCATGTGTAGTACAGAGACATGCCTCTCCCTGTGCCACCTCTGGGTCATTGACAAGCTGTCCTAAGAGGTAACCAAGAACATCTTACCAGATAGAGAAGTTTAGATAGCCCACAACTCTAGGTTTTTCAGGTTCTAGGAGGCTGAACCTCTCCATTTCTCTCAACTCAAAGTATGAGTTTCATGGCACATCCAATGTCAAAACTTTTGACCTTACTATGTTACATAACAGTAGGCCAGTGAACTTAAAACTACTGAAAAGCAATCAGTGTGTTTTGCTTTTTGGAATACTATCTCTTGCAGTTTAGCCCAAGAAGGGCTTACCTCTTACTCCCAGTTTGCTGTATGAGGTATACAGAGACATGCAGTTCATAACATGTGGCTACATCCCCCAGTGCCTAATGTTGGCCTAGTGTAGTATAAAAGTATTTGGGGAGAGGAAAAGAGTGGGAAGACGGATGGATATAAAGCAAGGGCAAGGAGAGCTAGAGCTGCACCTCTTCAGCATTCTAAAAGCCCTGTGCAGGGCATGGTTAGGCAGAGTTTGTAGAACGCTATTGTGCAGCCTACCCCCGTCATACCCAAAATTTTTTTTTTTTTTTTTTGGACAGGAACCAACCTTAAAGTAATAGCTTCATGCCTCTCGGTGCCATAATTTGCCAAGAAAAAAGCTTTTCTTTGGTGCCAAGAAAGTTTCCGTAGTGGACTGACAGGCCGTTTCAACTCACAGTACTGCAAATAACTGATTTGAGGAAGACATGAAATCTTCATCTGTACCTCCAACGATGTTCCACTAATGATCAAAAGATCTCATTTATTTACAGCTACCTGTCAGAATAGGCAGGTTGGAAAAGGAGGTGAGCAGATACCCAGGCTTGCAATTAGTCTTTTCATATTAACACATTCAGCCCTAAGGGTGCCACTTGTTGGCTAGGGACTGATCTGAAAGCTACATGGTAACAATCACAAGGACTAAATACCAGTCTTAAGGATTCAAATGCAAGGATCTTCAAAGTGAGCCATGTTGCCAACACTGTCTCCAAGGTGGAAAGATGGCAGTCATCTGCAAAGCAAAAGGTTTTGCATAGAACTGCCATTTAAGTACAGTGAAAATTACTTAGTTTTTCAGATGTCCAGAACTGTTTACCCATACGGGACAATGATAAGTAGAAAAGTCAAAATAACTAAGAAGGAAGCTTAGGTACAGTCGATGGGAAAAAGTACAGTGGAGCCTACTGGTATGATGACCTAATTTTATCTCACTCAGCTCAGTGCATACTAATTCAGAAGATCAGGTTTCTCCTTTATACGTGTGCTGTGCCAATCTCAAAGAGATCATCTAGGATACACTTCGAGCAATAAGGCAGAGTCTGTAGCTGAAGCAAGGTTTTTTGTTTTTTAAAAGACTATGAAAAATAAAAAGCCTGTTATCAAAATAGGTTCAGCTGGTTCAGTTCTCCCTGCTTTTCAACAATCTACTTTGGGACAAGCGAGTAATGTTTATTTTTCATCTCTCTTAGCTGGTCAGCCAAGAGAACTTGAGAACCTACCAGTTTTATCAACACTTGAGAAAAAGAACCTGAAGTAAACGGGAGGTTAGCTGTGTGCTTGACCTGTGCTGTCCATTACCCACACTCCCTAGATAACTGAACAGAAACCAACCTGGATGGAACAGCCAGCTCTCTCACCCCTCCCACTAAGATGTCACCATTACACTTCTCTAGCCTGAGGCCTAAAAGGGGAACAGCAGTAATAGATTACACATTTCTCTACGTAAGGACAAAAATACTGCCTAATTTGAGTTTTAAATATTGCTCAAAAAATGTCTTTACAATCTGACACAAAATTTGTTTTCAAAATGAGTGACAGGGTAAAGTTGATATTAAAATAATGAAAGGAGCTTAAAAATAAATCCAATTATTGTGCTTAGTAATCAACAGTGGTTTCACACAATAGGATGTCTGTGTTCAACTTACAAGACTGATAGTATGTCATGCTGTAGCATCAGTTAATGAGTTGATACCCACCCATCCATCCATCAAACCACTGATCACATCTTAGCAGATTTCTATCCTTGCAGATTATAGTGTAATATGGAGGGGACGGCTCTCAACTCATATTTTAACTATTTAATGGCTCAAATGAACTTGATTTTAATAACACGTAATAACAGTGTCTAAGTAAAGGAAGCCTCTCACCAGTATGCTTATCCAGTTAGACTAAATAACCTCTTTCCAAGAATCAAATGATTCAAGAGGCAGGCACTGTTGCTTCATCATTTCACCTTTCAACCAAAGCATATGTTTACCATTCTTAAATAAAGCGGGGAACTCTCTTAAGGATCTTTACCAAATGCAACTCATGCCACAATATCCATCTGCTATGGGGCTAAAAACTGATGGAAATAAGCAAAAACTATTGACAAGAAATGAAAAGGTAGCAAACTGCACGTTCATGCTTAAAATAGAAATGAGTTTGGAAATTGCACCTTGACTACAAAAATTGCCCCTAGGAGGTGACTGCTGACAAAACCACCTACCCCTGCATCCAGCCCGTCACAGACGAGTCAACATCAGAAGTCACTGACTCCACAGCCAGAAGTGTGTGTGTGTGTGTGTGTACTTGAAGCAATTTTCAGCATTTTTTTTTTCCTCATTTGGCAAACGTGGAGAAAGCCACCTGGCTGACTGGCAAACGTGCATGAGAACCATTGTTTACAACGCTCCTGTTGTCTGGGACAGGATATGTACGTGGGGGTTTGTTTCCATGGTCCAGGACACAAAAACTCTGGACATGTGGTAAAGAAGAGCTTCACAATAAATAAAAAGGCAAGCATGGGCCAGAAAGTTATTTTAACGTACCTTTAAATATAAATTGAGTCCCAGAGGCAGAAAAATCACCTACCCAACACTGGCACATTTTAAACATGATTAAGACTTGCAGGTCAAAATCCCAGTGACAGCACTGGGATTTGTTGCTGTATTTGAGATGAGGAGAGCATCTTAAACACAATTCTGTGGCTTAAATGTCACTTAACTTTCCCCTTGAGCTTAAAATTGGCATAATTTTGATACCAAAACTAAGTCTGAATAACCAATACATAAAAACAAACTGGCTAAGTAGAAAAAAAAATTTTTTTTTTCCAAAACAGAATCCCAAACCCCAAAAACTTATATATAGGATGCAGGTAACAGAAAGAGTCAAATAAAACAACAGTGGTTCCTGAATTTAAAGGAAGGATGCCCACTTCTCTCTCTCAAGAGGCAGACGATCAGCTGAAAAATAAAAATATTGTATCAATAGAACACTCCAGATTTAAAACTTGCAGCCATCTTTGTTCATGCAATATCAAATGTTTAGAAAAATACCCCAAACTTCAAAACAACCCATCAAGCTACCAAGAGGAAGGAAACTGTTGCCCCAATCTTATGACCTGATGGATGGTTGAGGGTCCTGATGGGACTGTTCAGAAGGTCGCTCATGGGACAGAGGTCTGGAGTTTACACGAGATCAAGTTTGTGGACCCTCAGACTAGGGTCCATGCTGTCTTCAGTCCATGAGTTCTTGGGTCAGCAGCTTCAAGAACGTGACAGCTAAGCAAGATCCCAACACATGGCTACTTTGGGTTTTGGCCCAAGTTCTCTGTTTCACTCAATTTCCTTTTAAGGAGTATTATTAAGTATTACTGTTTTTGGTGACGATAAGTCATTTTAGTAACCACTATGGGCAGTGGTTTGTAAACAGACATTGACAAATACAAAGAGCAGTGCAATATTTGACCCAGACTTTAAAAGAACAGGAGGCGATGGTGGAAATGAGGTAACTCTTCCCCAACACGTGTGAACAGACAGCTCCTGCTCTTCTAATGCTCTATGTCCATTAGGAGAGAGTAGGGCTTGTCAACAGGATGGTTACATAAAGAAGAAGCTACAGAAGAGAAAAAAGAAAGGTTCAGATTCAAAGTTGATTCTTAAAAGGCTTTAAAATAAAAAAAAGGAGCTTCTCTATAACAAACTGAAGGAACAGTGGTGTGTCAGTAAAAGGATGATCAGTCGAGGTGGGGAGCAACAGCAGTAGAGCTGGCACCAGAGGCCGAGGAAGAAGAGGCTGCCTTGGAATGGGGCGGTGGGGTGCTAATCAGGGTAGAAGGGGATGGGAATGGAGGACAAAGGGTGGCAGAGACGGTGTATGAAGTACAGAATACCACGTGGCAAGCGTCTTGGAGGAGCTGGTGCTGCCCAGATGGTAGCATTTCAAGTCCAGACAAAGCAGGAAAGCATGAGACACTTCCTTCCCTATTTCTTTTATCCAGTATTATAAACATGTGTACATTTGTATATCAAACAGTGACTAAAAAGAACTCACAAAAGGGCACACAATGTTTGGGTAAAAATATATTTTCCCCCACTTTATGTTCTTGGCACTAGTGATATGCATAGATTACCTGTCCACCATGCTCCTACCTCCACAGATACCAAATGACCGAGCCAGTTTGCTACGGGATTACTTTCATACTTGAAAAAAATGATATGCTTCACACCAATACAATTGTTTTAGTTTTTTAAAAAAGACAAGTGTCTAACATGCAGTTTACATATATGACAATTCTGCATTAACACTGAAAGGAGATTACACAAGTTTTAAAAAACACATTGGTTATTTTCCAACAGCAAAATGACAGTGATCTACAACTACAGTTTAAGGCATATCAGCATATTTTAAAATTAAGGAATAGACAAAGTTCTAATGCTGTTCACAGCTTAATCTTCCATTTATTTAAAAAATTCCCTTCATACCTACATACAATCTAGACTTTACGTCAATTCCCCCTAAAGAGTCATCACATACGTATCCTGTCAATGGAACCAAGACTTCTGGAAGTTGAGACTTGACAACTTCAGACACTTGCAAATGGCAAAGCAAAGGGATCTCAATGCACAGTTTTGGTAGGACCACACAGAGACAGTATGACATGAGTTGGTAACAGCTGAAAACCTGATTCAACAGTCTGTATTATGAAACACCGATGGATATGTCAAGCAAGTGAGGAAACCAAGTCCGTCTGTCTGAGGTGCACAAGATATGAGGTGTTATTGCTGGTGAGATCACAAAGCAGAGAAGGAAGATGAGTAACCTGTGCCCAACATTCTGTTAAATGTTCCCCTGGTTAAGGTGTCCTTTCTGGACAAAACCTTCACCAATTAATAAAGAGCCTAAGCTGGGAAAAGGTCGTCTCTCAACTGCCTGTAAATTCGCATAAGTGCTTTTCCATCACATCCTTCTTGAAACTGTTATAGGTATCTAAAGTCCAGAAGAAGCAAAAGCATGGTCATAATGGTTGAACAAAAGATCTGGGGAAGGGCCAGCAAGAGCTGTCTTGGCAAAAAAAAAAAAAAGGTGATCCCTGGTCGTAGTTAGCACAAGGGAAAGATCATTAAACCAGGATCACCAAAAAACTAAGCAGTCATAAAGGCAGTGTAATATGAAAAAAACTTTCTCTTGTTTTTCTCTAGTGGAAGGTAGTAGTTTCTCATTCTAGCTTTACTTACACAGTCAGAACCAAGGACCCTCTGGGACTTCCCTGGGGGTCCAGTGGTTAAGACTTCACACTCTTATTGCTGAGGACTCAGGTTCAATCCCTGGTCAGGAAACTGAAGTCCTGCAGATCACATGGCACAAGCAAAAATAACAACAAAAGAGAACCAAGGACCTTCTGTAATATCCAATGAACCCACAACACTATGTAGAACACAGACTGGGATTGATAATTTCTGACTTCCACACTGACACCAAGGAAAAGTCAAATCTCTGTGTTTCTTGTGAAAAAGAGAGAAATGTGAGCCATTTAAAATACAGTTTTCTTTCTTTTAAAAAAAGAAAACAAAGGCTACTCCAACCAATACCTCCCTACCCCCATCCAGGAAAAAAAAAATAATTCCACCTATCCCATTTGTTTCTCTAAAAAGCCAAAAAGATCTCAAAGGTTTCTTACTACTGTACTTACATGCAAAGGCGAAAGCACATCCAATTAGATTTGAGGGTATCATTTACTCCGTGCAGAGCCAAGGACTACTGTGAAAAAAGGCACAGATACAGAAAGAAGAGAGGGCAGCAATAACAAACCAAACAGGGCTGGGGAGCAGGGGCAGAAAAAAGTTCAGAAGCAACGCAGTTTAAAAAAAAAAAAAGCTTTTATACGTTTCTTTTGACTTTTTATTCCCTGACTCTCCATGATTTGTTTTTCTGTGAAAAATTTAATGGGGGGAAAAAAATCAATCAACAATCTTGGAATCAAAAAGTCAGCTGGATGCCTTTCGCGGTTGGGCTCACTTTAAAAAGGCTTTAGCGATGCATGTAAAATGGTCATTTTCAAGGGATGCATTCTTAGGATTTGGAAGTGTATTTCCTGTTACAAGGCACAAAAATGAGCACACAAGCAATGACTGAAACAAGCATACAGCACTAGTATTCAAGCTTCTGTCTGGTGCACAGCGTCAGCAAATTCAGCCCACGGTTAGAATCAGCATGCCACCTGATGTCTGGCTGCTGCACAGCTAGCTTCAGACTAGAATCATTCAAAAACAAAAGCAGAAACACTGATCCAGGAGCTTCTAAAGCCTGTCTTTATACCTCTATTGCTGCTTCTGGTTTGCAGTTTCTATCCCAGCTGAGTTTGAGCTTCCATGAAAACTGATTCCTTGCTTTGCCTAATTAAGCCTAAATCAGTTCATGGAAGCCCATTCCTTCTTTCCCTAAGAGTTGAGGATAAAGAGAAGGTTGAAAATTTACTGAAATCAACTAGAGACTATTTAAATTTTTTTTTAAAAAGTGTGTATGTGTGTTCTGTTCACTTTATGTATGACTTAATGAAGACCCTTCACCAGGGGATCTTCCTGACCCAGCGATTGAACTTGGGTCTCCTGAATTACAGGTGGATCCTTTACCATCTGAGCCACTAGAGAAGCCCATCTAATGGATGACTAGGGAGGGCCAAAAGGAAAACGCAGGGGTGAAGGGTCAGATTCATATGAAATGTTATTCTTTCAAGTAAGAAGTTGGAGACTATGGAGTCAGAAGCTGGGAGTGTTTGTTTTTATGGGGGTGGGGGGGGGGGATAACTAAGAAACTGAAAGGATAAGCTTCAAGAAGGAAAAGTATAGAAAAGAAATTAGGTATGCTCCTTTCCATACAAATCTGGAATATGTAGTCTATGTCCTGAAATGTGACTAATTCCTAATTCTTGTTGATGGGACAATGGGTCTTAAACGTAGAGGGCAGGTTGAGCGAGTCTTGGTGAGGCCATTCCTTCAAGACAATTGGATTTGAAAGATCAGATGTTCTATTCCTTCATCCCTCTTTTGGCCAAATATCAAAATATGCAAGGAAAGTGGGATGTGAAGTTGGATTTCTGCTTTCTTGACTCATGGGTTTGTGTTATGTCCCTTCCCATTTCTATCTTAAAATGACAAAATCTCCTCAAACTTGTGCCGCAAGATGATACAGTTTATAACAAATTTTCTATTTTAAGTATTTCTGGAAAATTTCTCCTCGGAATTATTGAAAAATGTTACTCAAAGCACTGATATCCTGGAATCAGTCATTAGGCCCTCGCCCTCAGCCTACAGAGAGCAGATTTAGGTGTGTTTATGAAAAGATGGGGTATTGTTAGTAGCAAACAGGTTGCAGAAAGCCCATTAATTTTAGTAGAAGACTCTTCTACTAAGAACGTTGTATGATCAGCCTTGGAGAGGGCTATCTGTGAGAGGGCCAAGGCTGCCCTGACACAAGTAAATATAATCACTGATTTCTTATTACAGGCCAACTTGGCTAGGACTTAAGATAGGGGTTCAGACATGTTTTTAAAGCCATAAGAGGAGACAAACCAGTCTGAACAGATCCACAATCCAGGCCAAATAATGTTATTATAGTAATAATTTTAAAAAATCCATGCAAGGGTAAAAGTCAGGTAAAGCTTACCCACCGTTCTGCCTACATACAAAGCTACCTTGGTTTGGGGCAGGTGAGGAGAAGCAGCAGAAGGCGTTCAGAGCCTTTCCATCATGGAGATGAATAATCAAGAAAAGCAAGTTGTCAGGGCTATTCAGGTTTACAGTTCAGCTGCTGAGGTGATGAGAAGTTTTCCTGTCAGACGTACATGGAGGAATTTAGCCTCCTTCCCTTGGTCCCAAGCAACACTCGAGTCACAGGACAGGCATGCTTGCTGCCGCCACTCTGAACAGGCATAAACGGCAAGTCATTTGCGTTTCCAGAAACAAAGTCCCACTGCACATAGCTTTTGCTGTGACTCCCTTGTTCTATCATTTTCCACCCCCCAACAACATTCAGCAAAATGAGTTAATAGTTATATGGTGTCTGGGGAAGGGGGAAAAATAAAAATAAAAAAATAAAAGGACACAGATGGCAGAGATACAATATTACTGCAAAAGCAGGTGAATGCGGACCATCCTTGGCTTGCCAGGCTTTATGTGAAGCTTGCACTGCAAGTTAAAAAACAAAACAAAAAAGTTAGAAATAATAATAAATTAAAAGAAGGAAAATTAGGAGCGCCAGCACCAGCATTCGGTGATGGTGAATGCTCATGCAATGATTATGGAATCGACAGAAATTAAAACCAAAAATTTGAGTAAGCTATATACTACATGACAAGCAAAAGCAAAATTTTAATACTGAATTAAAGAACACATGGTTAGTTTCCATTTGCAGGTCATTCAGAATTCATGAGTGACTTCTTGAAACCATTACATGTTCTACTGGGAAGATTTGCAGTTTGATTTTTCATTTTCTCAAATAACACAAAACCATGATCTATTCAATTTGGGCATCACAGCAGTACTGAATAGGAGCTGAAAAATTCCATTTCTGAGCTGCTAGAGTCAGAGAATAAATAAATATACAATAAATGTCTTTGAACAAATAATTTGGCGGTTGGAATATAGTGGATGGAGGACATGCTATTGATCTATTTGGGAGGGGGAAAAAAAGGACGATCATTATATGGTTACAGCTATAGCAATGCCAGGAGCCTTCCCCCTCTTAGGTATAAAGCAACACCAAGTTCAAGATCCACACGTCTAGTTTTAGGCAAACCCAAAACATGCAACTTCATTCCTTAGCAAGAATCAAAATATGTTTTAAAAAAGAAAAAAAAATGAGTGGATGATTCTGTAAACTGTCATTATCAGATGCCAGGTATAGTTTTAAAATGAGATTTTAAAACTTTCTTTTTGGAATGGATGCGTCTTTAAACCCCCAAACTGCCGGCTGGCAAAGTTTTCAGAAAAGATGAACACTGTCTACTGAACAACTTACCCTCGGGCACTCCCACCACTGAGGTGTAGCCGCGAGCAAGGAAAGTGACTTGGTGGCCAGAGATGGCAGGAGGTGGGGTCCAGTTAAAGGCAGTACCAGGGTTAGTTCTACCTTGTCTGTAATCTTAGGACATGTTATGTGCTCTCATGCCACTACAGGTCAGGGAGGAAGTACAAAGCCTTACCTACGTTAAAGAGGGAGCGTGTCATTAGAATAGAAAAAAACAAAGGATTTCAAACTATTAGAAAAACTTAGTTAAGCTCTGAGGTGGAAGCATAGCAGGTGAATAAACACGCATCTCTTTTTACGTTTTATCCCTCGAACAGCTCCCATGCTCCTTCTCCAGCTACACAAGGAGGAAAGAGCCTCCCATGTATTTTCAAAGGACTGTTCTAGTTCCCCTGGTCACTGTCTGTCTGTGGTCCTCTCTAACCAAAACTCTCCACTGGCAGTAAGAGAAGTAATTTTTTTTCCCCACTTTTACACTTCCGGCCTCCAACTGGCAATTGCTTTCACTGTTCAAATGGGAAAGTGAGCTTAAGTTCCTAGAAGAAGTTACCAAAAAGTTCGTGCTGTTGTCAGGCACAAAATCTGGTGACTCTTACACACCAAATTAAGTCTAACCCTATTAATAATAACTGAGAATGTATAAATAAGGCTAAAATAGAATTCACACACACTTCACATAAACTTGAAAAGCATTATAAATTTCTAAGGCCCAAGGCTGGGAAGAAAATAACCTAAAACGTTCTAAAGGATAAGAAAAACCTCCTTACATGGAGAAGTCTGTTATTAGAGAGACTGTTGAAAATGGAGGCACAATGCTGATCAGCTCTTGGAATATTTATTGCTTAAAGGCACATCCAGTATAAATGAGATATCCTTGGAACACTGCTGGTCTTTTATAAACATTTTTAGTCCTAAAACATGTACCTTTATGCACTTTGTGCTTCAGGGTAAGAAAACTTGACTTTGGGTTTCCTAAAACATGAGTCAGCAGCTTTTTTCTATTTCGTTCAGGCCTATAGATGTGTGTACACACACACACACACACACACACACACACACAACCTATTTTTATCCTGGGTTGGTTTGGATCAACAAGGGTATGATGCCAAATGGCTTTCGTTGTGTCTTCCCTAAAGGAATCACCAATCTCTGACTGCATGGGGATCGTCACCATTAGTGACCGACACTGCCCCCAACGTGTCGAGCGACTACAAAGCGCATTCTTCAACTGGATTATAATCTAGGCAGCTGTCACTCAGAATTAATACAGCATGACTCAATTTTCAGCCCCTGGAGTCCTTCGATCACTTGGGTCTGTACCAACCCCATTCAACACCACAGCTCACCTACACTGACTACCTTCTATTGCTTAGAAAATCTGCTTGCTCCCCTGCTCCCTTCACACATTGCTTGCTGGCTCAGAGCTTGGAAAGTCAAGGTCTGCAGAGGAGAACTGCAAACTCTCTGCATGTCACTGGAGCAGTGCATGTTGGTTTCTACTACAGACAACATAACAGTATTCCTTGCGGGGGCAGGTCTGCACACTGACCAAGATGAACACCTCACTGCCGTGCTCACTGTCCACTGATCAGACCTGACGACTGCGCAGGCTCCAGCCTGTCTGCCATATTACATCTAAGAACGTAATTTTCTGCCTTCTCCAGTACCAACATTTTTAGTGTTTACTTAGTTGTCAGCCTCTCCCCTGGCACCTTAGCATCTGAGGGCGGAGAGCAAGAATCCTGAAACATGCTCTGAGTTGGCTCCTCACTGCCCTCAGAGGGTCATGTATTAAACAAAGAGGGTGGCACCCATGGGCTCACCACCCGGCCGCCACTAAGGTTTTCTTCTAAGGTAACTTACTGACCACTGTGCTTACTGTCAGACCAACAGTAATTGTCATAAAACGGCACCCTTGAGTCTTTCAGGTGATTTCCATAAAGCTTCAAATTACAGGAGAATTTCAAGGCAGGCCCAAACCCCCCACTGGCTTCAGGCCACTGCTGCTGCAATATCATAGGGAGTGATAACTCAGGAGCAGAGTCTGACCCCTCAGCACATTAAATCAAGGCTATATTAAAAAGAAATTTCTTTGTGTGTGTGGATACAGGTATGTCTTGAGAGCTGGTGGAAGTGTCTTAATAGGATGGGCATTTTGATTTCATTTTCACAATAAAACAATTCATCATCTTGTTCAGAGGAAAACTAGTGGCCACTGGCAGTTCTTCTGAATCTTTCATTTTGGGAACAAGACGGTCAATGACTGGCTTCTCAAGCCTTACAAGAGAGAATAGAAAAATAATTCTAACAATCATAATTTTAGGATGCTCTTTCATCCAGAGCCAGGAGGATTGTCTCCAGAGAGTAGTGAAGAGAAACACACTGTCTTCTCGAGAGTCCTAGTATTGGTGCAGAAGATGCTACTGGAGATGACAGGTGGCTCCAGTCCTGATTGCTTGATCGTGTGGTCAAGTTTTAGACATGAGTGTTTGTGTACCCTTTAGATATACTTTAAAAACCTTTATCGTCTCCCCTGCACTGTAGAGAAAATACTTGCTTTTATCTTTCTGGTAACAGACCAGTTTCCAGTCTGCAAACGGGAAAAGTAGAGACATGCAAGAGGAATAAACTGTTAGAGAGCCCCGCTGCGTGGGGGTGACACCGCTTACTTTTTCTTATCCTTGTCTTTCTTGGTTTGCTGGGCCCCAGACTGTTGGGCCTGGGATTGGAGCAACTGGGCGGCTGCCTTCTTCTTCTGGAAATTGTTCACCTCCTCCTCCAGCTCCTTCTTCTTGTCTTCCACTTTCTTCTTCTCTTCTTGGTGTGTCCGCTTGAGGAGGTCGAATTTCTCGTGGAGCTGAAAAGGAGAGGAGGAGAACAAGCTTGAGGGAAGGGCTGGGATGCTTGCTGGTCTAAGGCTGCTTGCATATGTTCAGAAACACACACGTGGTGCTGCCTGTGGTCCAGTTCCCAGAGGGGATCTGGATCTAGGGCTGAACCAGGCAGAGGTCTGAAGGGCATCCTGTGGAGCCCTGTGCTCTATTGAGACTTGGATCCCTTAGGACTAAGAGAAATCTCTGTGCAGTTTTTCGGATAACAGAATACAGTCATCGTAAAAAGCATAAAGAAGAAAATTAAAATCATCCATGCTCCTAGTAAGAAACTTACCTAATGATAAGAGTAGTTCTTTTCAAAATAGATAATACATATTTACTTGGAGACTTATATAATGACTACAGATAGACGTATACAGACTATTCAAATAAAAAGAGCATGTAGAGAAATTTCTGAACCTTGACAAACTAAATTTAGAAAAATAACACAATGCAGAAACAAAAACAGGGGGAGAGGGAAGAAGGGCGGGTGGGGAGGCAGGAAGAGAAAGGGAAGGAGGGACGGAGGGAAACGTCCTCACTGAATGATTCTAGATTTTTTACCCAGCATTCACTTGATACTTAAAGCCAACAGCAAATAAGGCTCAACTTTCCTTTCTCTGCAGCAAAACTATGTTGAGTACTTAGCTATTAAGTAAACTCTAGGTTTTTCATTATCTACCATCAAAGCAAACCTATGTCTTTCTCTCAGTGGGATAAGTGTTACTCAGAAATCCATGAGGCCCGATTCCAATTGATGTCCATACAAACAGACTCATAAATTTTAATGTACCTCAGTTTATCTTTTAACAGGAGAAAATGAGTAATATTCATTAAGCTATATCAGCTAAAGAATTGGGTCATTTTAAAATCTGAACAGAATTGATTCCTTCATTCTAAACTCTTTGAAAACTCTTACTGTATTGAAAATATTACTTAAGATGAAAACAAATTACTCATTACCATGTGAAATAATTCATATGTCTGAAAATGTTCAGTTATTTATTTTACAATATACTATGCATACATTTAGCAGTATATTTAGGGTATTATGTATAAGAAACAAATACAAATAAAAAGGATACATTTACATTTAATTAAGTGATCTTAAAAGCTTCCACACTACATTAATCTGCTGCTGCTACTGCTGCTAAGTCACTTCAGTTGTGTCCGACTCTTTGTGACCCCATAGACAGCAGCCCACCAGGCTCCCCTATCCCTGGGATTCTCCAGACAAGAACACTGGAGTGGGTTGCCATTTCCTTCTCCAATGCAGGAAAGTGAAGAGTGAAAGTGAAGTCGCTCAGTCGTGTCTGACTCTTAGCGACCCCATGCAGCCTACCAGGCTCCTCCATCCATGGGATTTTCCAGGCAAGAGTACTGGAGTGGGGTGCCATTGCCTTCTCCAACATTAATCTAATGGCAACTAAATTAAGTTCTTGGTTTAATTTAAATAATAGGGGCATATATGTTTATATAATCAAATATATGTTTATCTGTGCAGTTTTAGGCAGATTTTGTGTGCTTAAACTATTTTAAAGTGGTAATGATTTAGTGTGTGTGCTTAATCATTAGAAAGAACTTCCATATCAAAAGTGATAGACCAAAAGCTCTAATTTGTATTTTAAGAAACTTCTCAAAATAAAACTAATATAATCAATAAATACTGCTTAAAAAAATTTTTTTAAAGAAATAAAAAAGAAATCCAGAAAGCAGTTACCCTGGCCTGGAACTACAAGGGCTTTGGGATCAGGCCTAGAGATATAAGATCTAGCTTTAGTCTTGGCTTTGCTGCTAAGTTGGTATGTGACGGCATAAACCCCTTAATTTTTAGGACACTCAGTGTTGCCATCTGTGAAACAGGAATGAGACTGGCTGTCCTGCTCTTCACACCAGGCTGGTAGGCCACTCCTCTGATAGAATACACGTGGCAAGTGCTTATCTCCTCTGTCTCCCCTGGACACAGGACAGATGGCTCACCTCTTTCTCCGCCTCTTTAAGTTCAGCTTCTTTCTCCTTCACTCTCATGACAAACATCTGTCTCATCTCTTCTTCTTTCTTCTGAAGTTCTCCCAGAAATTCATTCCTTTTGGCTTCATATGTCTCCTGAAGACTACTCAAAAGCCACAAACCAAGGACAGTGTTGTGAAGTTGCATGATAAGACATTTCAGTTCAAACAATTTCTACCCAACTGCTTCCTCAAAATAGATAAGGCTGCAGCTTACCAGGTTCAGGGACACATAAAATGGCACTATCTTTTTTTAATTATGTGAGGATCAGAAAGACAAGTGTATCGGAACCAGAGATGTGGCAGTAAGCACAGAATAGCACTAACGCTGATGTTGTTTAGTCGCTACTCTTTTGGGACCCCATGGACTGTAGCCCGCCAGGCTCCTCTCTCCATGGGATCTCCCAGGTAAGAATACTAGAGCGGGTTGCCATCTCCTTCTCCAGGGGATCTTCCCCATTCAGGGATCAAACCCGAGTCTCTTACACGGGAAGGTGGATTCTTTACCACTGAGCCACTAGGGAAGCCCCTAGCACTAATGGGATGCCTCTTACTGCCCAGGCTGTCTGCTGTGTATATTCACACAGGGTCAGCCTGGGCGGGCCGGTGTCTCCCAGATGAGTACCAGGTGGACACTGAAGACATGATTAGAATTTTAGAAGGTTAGAGGGGGTGTGGGGAAAGACGTGCATTGGCACTGGAGCCAGACAGAGCCATCAGAGCTGGTTTGGGGTTCACAGCAGTTTACTGACTGATCTGAGGAAGGGCACAGCCTCGCAGCTCAATGTTGTCTACATAAATGTGAATACAATGCCTTCCAGGGATATGATTATGGGAGGTGAATGTGGGCAGACCGAGAAAAGCATCTGACATAACATTAGTGCTGGATAAATGTCATCTCCCCCACTCAGCTCCCTCCAACCCCCCAGTTTAGAAAACAGACTCAGTGAACCATTTAAAGAGACAATAGTATATCTAAAGATATTATAGAAAATTACTACTCTTCAAGTGATATTATGAATTGTAAACAGAGCAGGGAGGAGTTTTACTTTAAACCTCATCCACCTCCTGACTGTCTACAGAACTTAGGGCCCAATATTTTAAAGCAAATGCCATGGACTCAGTTTCACCTCCAAATCAGAACAAATATATTTACAGAAAAAGCACCGTTGGTGGCACAACTTAGAAAAACAGACACCCACACCCACTCACACAGAGAAACATTTGTGGGTAAATTATTATTTCTAGCTCTCCCTTGAACTATCCCTAGAACAAGAGTTGTTACAGTAACACAGGTCTGCAGAGCTGTCCACCTTTACCCAGGGACCACTTTCATCCATAGAGCTGGTTCCAAAATGCAGAGCACCTGCGGATGACCCCAGGCTCCATGTGGAGCCACCCCAGCATTCACACTTGTCCATGCAGAAGGAGGAAATGGACATGCAAGGGGGGGGGGGGGGGGGCGCGGGCGGTGGATAGCAACATACTTACAAATATCTTAATTAGGTTTGTTTCTATTTCTATAATCAGTGCTCTTACTGACTGCTGAAAAAATCAGTTCTCCTGCCCTCAAGTGTATCAACACTACCTACCCAGTAATGGACAATTAGCAGTCTCAAGTTTCTGGAGGTATATTTGGCTTTCACATTATCTTAGAACACAAAAGCAAGTGTAGCCAACATTAGTGCTGGCTAACAACAGCAATATTTGGACTTGACATTTAAACTCTACAGCCACAGATACAGAGAAATGCGTGGGATAATAAAGGTACAAAATAATTTACAAATTTGATTTTGTTTGCTAGCTTCCAGTAAACTCTTCAACAGCATTACTTGGGTCAGAATTGCCAAAGGCAGAGGATGACCTGTCCCTGCTATTAAATTTTTGGAGGGAACCCAGTTTTTGTTGATTTTAAGATAATGAATATGTCTCCCTTTCCTAACAAGCAGTGGAACACCCACTGGGTTTGCCAAAAAGTTTCATTTGGGTTTTTCTGTTAAGATGTTAGGAAAAAATCCAAATGAACCTGTTGGCCAAGCCAATATTATAGAAACACTATCAAGAAACATGACCCAGAATGTGTTCCAAAGACCACTAATTTCAAGAAATCTTCAAAAGAAGGGACCCCAGGTTGAAAGAAAAAAAGGAAGGTGCAATGTGTGACCCTGACCTCTCTTTAGGAGAGCCCCAGAGTGCAGGAGCTCCCAAGACCTGCAGCACGTCAGCACTGCCTGGGTAGGTTTTATTGGACTTTTCTAAACTCCACTCCTGGAGATGCTGTCTCAGGATGTCCGACAAAGGCAAAGCAATCTCTGTACTTCTTAAATGCTTCCAGGTGACTGGACAGTAACTAGTATGCCAACCAAGGCTTAAGTGCTCTGAAAAGGCCTTTAGTTTCCAAACAAAACAAAAACCTGTTTAAACTGATTAACTTAGAGCTCTCCAAATCTGTTTCATCATGGAAAGTTTTGTTAAGTGACCCACAGAGAGAATCTCCTTTGGGTAACACTACTAGGAATTCTGAGAACTCTCAAAATGACTCTGCCTTCGCCAGTCCCATACACAGCCTAGCCTAGGCTCCCGTTTTGGGAAATCCATTTTCAAACTGAGTCATGACCCAGTCGAGGGACTTAACCCATCTGTTAAAAAGTTTAGAGACTAGGACAGAAAAAAAAAAAAAAAATGCAGTGCAAACACGAACAGCAGATATTGTTTTGTGCAATATGTATACTGGATCATGATGTAGAACGTATTCCATAGTGAAGTTTGCGGCCCCAAGTTGGAAAACGCATATCCCAGAGAAAGGATCGAGTGATGCTGCTGCAGCCAGATGATCTGGACACTGGCTGCTTATGAGACAGCTGCATCCGGGGACAGGAAGCGGCTCTGGAGCTCTGACACTGGAGATGACAAGCAACATGCTGGAAAGAGAAACCCCACTCCAAGGAGTCCAGTGCAGTAAGTTTCTTAGATATGCATTCACAGATGACACTCCCCAGGCACGTGCAGAAATCCATGTGTGAACGAGAGACACTGGACAGCCTCCCCAATGCCTCCAGCCAGTGAACCCCAAGGAACTGGCCCTATAGTATATCCACTCAGACACCTAAGGGGATGACACCTTTTGCAATTTTTAGCTCTTCCAACTTCATTTGTAATTGTACTTACTAATACACTTTTCCAAGGGAGAAGTGAACAATATTTTCATGAGGCTTTAAGCCAGCCTGAAACACAGGCTTTTCTCTTCTCATTTCCTCTCAACAGGTCTGAGTAGAAGATGGCTCTGCCCACGGAGGTCAAGGCAAAGGAGAACAAGCACTGACACTCCGGCCCATCCTTCACTCAGGGTAAGTCACGCAGCGCGGCTCTCCCCGTCAGGTCTCGTGGACCACCAGGGGAGGGCAGGCTGGAGTCCCACACGTCACCGCGGTTAGTGGAGGAATGTACACACGAAAATGCGTCATCCTCACAACCACACTGGGAAGTGGGTATTATTATCACCACACGTTTCATAGATGGAGAAACTCAGACACGGAGGAGCTCAGTAATCTGTGCAGGTCACACAATGAAGAAATGACGGAGCTGGGACAGGCGCCTCGGCCACCTAGCTCAGGTGGGAGCTCACCTCCCACGGCCGGAGAAGCGAGGCTTTGGTGCTCCTAAAAACAAAGACGTCTCAGGGGGCTGCAAACTGTGTGGCCTCGAGAGAAGGGCAGTAAAGCAGCACTATATAGGACCTGACAGGCAGAGCGCAGGAGAGGGTGGTGTTCAGAGGCGTGCAGGAGAGCTGGGAAGATGGCAGTGGCGTCCAGGAGACGAGCGGCAGAGACAAGACCCATCCCCTCTTCTGTGAACAGCCCGCCCCCACTTCTTCCCCAAATGCCAGCCAGAAGGGGGCCGGGGTATGAGGGACCTGAGTCCTGGGAAGGCACGGGTGCTCTGGCTGGAGTGAAGCATGAGCTCCAAGGCTGCAGGGCAGCAGGTGGGAAAGATGCGGACCAGAACAAGCAGGAAGGGACTTTCCGGGTGGTCTCCAGGCTCCCAGTGCAGGGGGCCTGGGTTCGATCCCTGGTCAGGGAACTAGATCCCACAAGCTGCAACCAAGACATGGTGCAGCCAAAATAAACATTTAAAAACAGAAAAAGCAGGTTGACACCTGGAGATGTGTATGCACAGTGACAGAGAGAAAGAGTCTGCCACAAGACAAAAGAGACAATACTCTGAATGCAGGCAGGTTGAAGGACAGTACCAGGCACAGACTCGGCTTCTGTGCCAGGGACTCACTTCCAAGGCTCAAATGTGGCCTGTCCCTGAACTCACCTGGCTCCTGGTTTGGTGTAATACTTAGGGGAGCCGCCACTCATGAGCCTCGGCTTTACAGACCTCTCTTTATTTTATGAATATGTGGTATAAACACAAGTGGCGCCCAGACGGGAGGGTGGCCTTCACTGTACCCCTGAGAAGGAATTCTCTACTTTGAGAACATAAAAACCTGAGTCCTTCACTGATACTCCTTCAACCTCACCCTAAACGCACAGGGAAAAAATGTCTTCTCTGAGCATCCAGGCGTGATGACTTTGATGGTGAAATCCCAGGAAATCCCTCAGATTAACTGTGGCTTTTGCTTTTCCTTAACTGTGTCATCGTTCACGCAGTGAACCCTCAGGGTCAGGCCCACAGGAAGTGCCCAGGAGGCTGGAAACTCCTCCAGGAGAGAGGCTGGGCTCTTTGTAAAGTGGTGGTTTCCAAGGAAAGGAAAACCAAGTTCATTTCGCCTTACAACCTGCCAAGACTTGTGATTCAGAGTTGACTTTTACATTCCAAGGATCTTGCCTGCACCTAGAGGGCCACCTGAGGTTGAGTGAGTGGGTCTCCAAGAGGAGAAACTGCTTCCAGGGTTCCCAGGAACTGAGGTGATGGGAGATGTTTATTTATAGGTCTACTTCTGTTTCTTATTTTCTTATACAGGGAAGACAGTAAAGGTTTTGGTGATACAGATATATTGGGTTGGCCCAAAAGTTCACTGGGGTTTCCATACCATCTTACATAAAAACCCAAATGTTTTGGCCAACCCAATATTATATATTTCCTGCTTTTTTGTCCTCAAAAAGGAACCCTCGGGCCAGTAGAAATGGAACCAAATGGGGAAGGGGAGATGTGTGAATAAAGCATGTTCTCTCCAAGTCTCAAGGACCTCCACCGCCGGACTGGGAGGCCGAAGCAGTGGGCTGTGAAAACCACAGGATACTGGCCTGGGACGGCCAAATGCAAATGAGAGGGACAACTTCAGTGAGTCCAGACTCCTGCATCTTCCCACACATAGAGAAGCACTAAATTCCTTCACTTAGGTTACCTAGTTTTCTTTAATTAACAATGATCACTGCCATCTATGGGGTCGCACAGAGTCGGACATGACTGAAGCGACTTAGCAGCAGCAGCAGCAGTTCAGACCACCTGCCCTTTGTGGCAAAACTTCTATATAACCTGATGGATCCTCCCCTCATCTCCTCAGAGCAGTTCTCTCAGGGTTACTTGAGATGCTGTCTCCTGGGCTTGAAGTCCCACCAAACATTAAAACATAACCCTCCACTTTTAGGATGGGAATATCTTTTTTAGAGCCACGCAGCCACACCTGTTCTTTTCGTTAGGGCTTCTGGCTGCTTCATCTTCTAAGGGTGGAACTGAACGACTGGGGCAGAGACTGCACTGCTCATAGAATCCACCGCATTGATGTCCTTGGGGGCACATTCTGGAAAAAGTACTCCTACCAGATCTTACTATCCCCGGATCCAGCCCAGTTCCTCATTTTACAGATAAAGAACCTGAAGCCCAGACAAGAAGTCCGGTGGTAGCAGGACCAAGACTTGAACCCAGACTGATGCCCCCTCACCCTTCAGCACTGTCTGGGTTTGAATGAGAGTGGAGGCACATGGGTCCCATTGTTCTGTGGTTCCTTCTGTTCCATGTCTATGGGGGTGGCAGGGCGGGGAGGGATGAGGAGAGAAAACCTCTATGGAAAAAATAAAGATGGCCTCTGCCACTATCAAATACCATTTTCCTCCAGCTTAATAAGCAGGACTGTGTTGAGGCTATTTTGGGGTCAAGTTTCTATCAGCTGAACCTGTATACACAAAAAGGGATCCTCTACGCTGCCTCAGAAAGCACATTCCCGTGGTGGAAGACGGTCAGTTTCACAAGCCCCCAGGGCAAGACTACATGGTGCAAACCTGGCTAAAAGTGAACATCTCGGTTAGAAGCCCTTTGTCTGGGGTCTCCACTCATTCTCGCAGGATACACAGGAGTACTCTACCAGGAAACCATCCCAGATCTCACAAAACTATCTCTAAAGCGATTCCAAGAAAATAACCTCCTCCCATCCTAAAGGCAGCTCAGATCCCAGGGACAGTCTGCCACACGGCACGCAGGCTGCCTCGGGCATATTTTGGGAGGTAAATGTGTGGCCAGCCGGCTCCTAGACATCCAAGTGTGAGTTACAGGTCAGCCACAAAAGCAAAGGAAAACAGTCTTTTCCAATGAACTGTAGCCCCCAATTGGTACAGCCATAGAACAGACACCTCGTATCACCTCAACTCAAATCCCCATTAAGAAACTACAAGAGGGACTTCCCTGGTGGTCCAATGGCTGAGAGTCCACCTGCCAGTGCAGGGGACACAGGTTCCATCCCTGGTCTGGGATGATCCCACATGTCTCAGGCCAACAGGTCCTGAATCTGTTCAGGCAACTACTGAACCGGAGCGCCCCAAGTGCTGAAGCCCGTGCGCCTAGGGCCCGTGCTCCAAAACAGGAGAAGCCACCGAAAGGAGAAGCCCGTGAACTGCAATTCGAGGGAGGACCTCGCTCAACACAACTAGAGAAAGCCGGTGTGCAGGAACAAAGACCCAGCACAGCCATAAGTAAGTAAATACGTATTTAAAAAGAAAAGGAACTGTATGAGTTCAGTATGGAAAAGTGATTCTCTCCTGTACCAGGAGGTGGAGAATCTAGCCCAGTAGCCCACCTTCCTCGGCCTGGCTGACCCTTCCCCACCACTGGGTTCTCACCGGGCCTGGCCTTTGCTGGGCCACTAACTCTCTGGCTCACAAAACCTGGGATGCAGAAGTGCATGGGGTTGCAAAGAAGCAGACATGACTTAGCGACTGAACAACAACAACAAAACTCTGCATTGATCTCCACACTCTCGCCTTCACATTTTTCCTCTTCATCTCCATCCATCAACGGTGTGGGGAAATACATAACAGACATTCTGTAAGTTATTCCCTTTCCTACTCACTCGTGTTCTTAGAACTGTATGGATTCACTGAAATCTAGTAAGAGCACTGCCAAAATAGGACTGCTGGCAAGGTTCAACCTTAAATCTGTCTGGCAAAAATGAACAGGGCCAACTGTAATGAGCAGCAACACCTTTATAAACGCCTGAACCAGGTCCTATGCTTCTGTGAGTGTAACAGGGTTCAAAACTCACGCCCATCACTTCCAACTTGGGCAGGTTATGGTGCCTTCGCTTCCTCGACTGTAAAATGAGGATGCAGGAATGACATCAGGAACATCAGTTACTCGAGGTGATACAGACAAAGTGGTACTGCAATGCCGGGCAATACGTGCTGTTAATCTGCCTTCGCCTGACCCCCTCCCGCTTGGATATCTCAATCCAGTGAGTGTTTCTGTGATGTACCAGCACATCCCAGAGACTGCTGCCTGGGGGAGCTGATTGCTAGGTGCCCGCATACCTGAAGGGCTTGCTGTCAGGGTCAGTGTCCTTGAAGCCCATCTCCTCGAGCTTACAGCGCCGATACAGTTCATAATGGCGGGTGTGAGTCTGTTCTCGTAAATCTTCCATGTTCACACGGATCAGCATTTCTCGGAGTTTCACAAAGTCACAGTGGTTTTCATTCTCCACTGTGAGAGATGGGGAAGAAGGCAGGGAGGGTTCTCAGCAGCCATGTCATTAAGATCTGAAGTGATGCTTCTGAGATGTTGTTACCATGGCTACTGAAACCTCTGAGGTCTCAAGGTCACCCGAGGATCCTCTACTGGATCCTCCTTCCCCCCTTAACATAGACAGGATTTCTGACATCGGTGATGACTGTGACTGATGATGAGGGTGACCGCTGAGTGCATACTGACTGCTGAGTGCAAGGCACCCTAGGAGGAGCTCTGCAAATACTGTCTCGACTCTGTAACAATTCTGCCAAGCAGGCTACGTGACTCCTGCCCCCCAGATGCAGAGCATGGTTCTGATGAGCAGGCTGACCTCCCAGACAGATGGAGCAGAGTCTACATCCAGACCTTGTCACATCTGGCAATTTCTACCCCTCCATGCTGTCAGGACCTGTACAAGGCAGCTTTTATGTACCACCTCCTTTAATTTTACCAACAACTTGTTGCTGTTGTTGTTCAGTCACTAAGTCGTGTCCGACTCTTTGCAACCCCATGGACTACAGTACACCAGGTTCTCCTGTCCTTCACCATCTCCTGGATTTTGCTCAGATTCATGTCAATTGAGTCAGTGATGCCATCTAACCATCTCATCCTCTGCCACCCCCTTCTCCTTTCCATCAACAACATGAAGAACGTCTTCTTATTGCAAAGAATTTAGGAAGATTCATAAACACTAGAATTTTCCTAAACATCTCAAAGGTACTGTGGTTTCTCAGTTCTCATAGATTTGCTGCCTTTATTCAGAACAAGAGGACTGATATATCTTAAACTGATGAAGGAACTTTCTTTCTGCAGCCACCCTACTTAATCCATAGCATTGGATAACCTCCTTCACAACACACAAGGGCAGGCAACAGAATCAGAGACCTCGCCCAACAAAGTGACACAGGAAAAAATATCTTCAGGTTAGAGACTGTGGTCATGTCCCCAAGTGCCAATTACAGGTCACTTATTCTCATAATTCTCAGATACTAACTGAGAAAACATTTCATTAGAAGACAATTTTTCAGGAGATAATGGAGAAACAAGTATCATGTTTGCAAGAAACTGTTTGCAGCTTTCTGATACTTGGCTGATGAAACTGGTTCAAACTCCCAGGGAAGAACTCTCTTCGCTCAGGAATTTATAGTAAATTCCCCACACCACCCAGCATTCCTGACGGGCTGCCTCGTGGGCACAAAGCCTCTGCAGACACTTCTCTCTGTTGTGTACTGGCCTCCCCATTTCTTTCCTTCCTCCACGACTGCCAGCGGCCCCCTTCCATCCGCCCATGTCGAGTTCCCGCATGGTCACTCTGAGGGTGACAGCTGAGGACCACCTTCGCTGTGATGCCCACGTACATACCCTGCACCACACCCCAGGGGTACTGCCTGGCCTTCGCCATCTTGTTGCCGATCTTCACCTCTTCAGTGCTGCCGACCACCGCAAAAGGGAGGTGGACCTGCCAGCAACAGAGGACAGAGTGGTTACCCTCCCCAAGCGGCAAAGATGGGCCCCCCATGCCTCCAAACCTCCCACAGGCGTCTCCTTGGGGCAAGAGGAAAGGCGGAGTGAGGGCAGACGAGGGAGGGGGCTCAACAGCCCAGTCAGGGTAGGTGTCATGGATCCGACCCTCCTGCAACCAGCTCCTGAAGCTCTGATGTGGGCTAGACTCCGGGGCAGATGGGAGTCTTTGCAATTATATGTATGGTAAGTGAGGGAACTCCAGTGTCTGACAGTAGCCACTGATCTATGCTCATCTATGTGATTAAGAGCACTTGATGTGAGGCTGATTAAGAATAAATTTTTAATTTTATTTACTTCTAATTCAATTACACTTAAAAGGAAGCAGTGTGATTCCCTTAATTACAACTTTATGGTTTTGGTAGGACTGCACTTCACTTGGCATCAAATTCAAATCTTCTAAAAAAAAAAAAGAAGAGGAAGAAGCAGTTATGTCAATGTGGACATAAACGTGAAGGAAAATTACTCTTTTGGGTACTTTTTTCATACTGAAAAACTTTGAAGTATGAGAGGAGTAAGTTAGGCAGGTGTCCAAGTTGGGATGTATGTAACTGTGAAATGTACATTCGGGAATTCCCTGGTGGTCCAGTGGTTAGGACTCTGAGCTTTCATTGCCATGGCCTGGGTTCAATCCCTGGTCAAGAAACTAAGATCCTGCAAGACTTGCAGTGCAGGCAAAAAAAGACAAAAAAAAAGAAAGAAATACACACACACACACAGAAATGAAATTTTTGACATATTAGGTTAAATAAGTTCTTAAATTTATCTTCTTACTTTTTAAAAATGTGGCTACTGGAAAATTTTAAATTCCTTGTGTGGCTCATGTTTTATTTCTATTGATCAGCGTTGCTTTTGACAGGTGATCACTGCACAAAATTCAATTGAGAAAATTACTGGCTCAGGCTTTGCCCCCAGACTCACCTTGAGCAGAGCTGCTATATAAGATACCAGGCTGTACCACGCTCTGTGCCACGTTGGTTTATTTGGTAACTATGGCTACATTCTGGGGTGAAAACAGTGATTCCATATTTTTCCTATTGGCAGGTAAGAATAACATTTGAAATGGCTGATCTTGGATTTATTGCTGATAAATAATAAATCAGTAATTATTTACTGATTTACTGCTCCCCGATGCAGGGTCCTTCTGCTACAGATAAACTGAGAAAGATGATGCTTTTAAAGCCGAATCCTCTCCCACAGAGAGCTTGGCAGAACCCTTGGCCCAGGTTGCCCAAGTGCTATTCTGTCTGGCGCTCATGGTACTTATATTTTCCAGTTGATTTCTCACTGTGGACGAAGGGAAGAAAGCACATCTTCTTCCCCAGCATCTGGAACTGCAGAGTGTTCCCTAGAGTTGGGGCAGCAGGACCCTTGCAGCCCACACTATGATGTCGCGACCTAGGAAACCACCTGCTCCGTCAGCGCTGAGGGACAGAAGCCGCCACTGGCCCCTAGGATAACCTTCTTTCACATGCTCTCGTGGCCGTTTCCCAGGAAGCATCTCTCTTGGGTTTCATCCAAGGACTCCAGACCCTTTACTATCCTGGCCACAGCAGCACGACAGCCAGAGGGGCTCACACAACTCAGGGTGAGCAGACCCGGGTGAAGCAGAGCTGGGCTGCCTCTGCAGCAATGAGATCCTTCAGTGTTAAAGGCAATGCTTTCCAGAGAAGGAAAACATTCTATTCCCTTCCAAAGTCCTGATCATAGTGGGGATGACTAGAGGGATTGATAATAGCCCTATCCAGAGAAGTCCATATGCTGAACAGAAGGAGGTAGAAGCAGTTCTGAGGAATTACTCTCATCTCCTAATTACGACGGCAGACAGCACAAATCGAGTTGAAATTTCGGTTAGGTTGAAATCTCAGTGTTACTATTCACGAGATGGCTCTCACCAAATCATTTAATTTTCTAGCTAAGCTTCAGTATGACTTTCTTTACATAAAATGTCCAGAAGAGGCAAATCTACAGAGACAGGAATGTACAGACTGGTAGTTGTCAATGTCTGTATATGCAGATGTGCTAAGTCCCTTCAGTCGTGTCCAACTCTTTGCAACACTATGGACTGTAGCCCACCAGGCTCCTCTGTCCATGGGATTTTTCCAGGCAAGAATACTGGAGTGGGTTGCCATGCTCTCCTCTAGGGGATCTTCCCAACCCAGGGATCAAACCCGAGTCTCTTATGTCTCCCGCACCGGCAGACAGGTTCTTTACCACTAGCGCCACCTGAGAAGCACCCACCAATGGCTGGGATGGTTAGAAGGCTGACATCTAGAAAGTACACGGTTTCTCTCTGGGGTGATGGAAATGTTCTAAAATTGATTGTGGTGATGGTCACACAATTCTGTGAATACTAAAAACCACTGTGCCACCATCACGGGATGGTCCTTACATGAGGACTTACACTCATCGTTGCGTTGATCTCTGCCACCGTTTCTTCATCTGTAGGGAACTGATAGATCTGGACCCCGTTGCTGACGAGTTCACTCATGATCTTACTCTTGAATTTGTGCAATTCGTTCTTGGCAATGGTGTCCGCTTTTGCAATTATTGGAATGATGTTCACCTGTAAACCAAACACAGCCATTTTTATTTAATTCCAACATGAAAAACAGACAAATGAATAAAATACAGAAAACACAGAAATGGAAATTGTACAACTTCACTTAGAAAATATAGAGATGATATTGAAAATTGCACTTTCGACCTAGATGCAAAATTCAGAAGATATTCGATAACCTTTTAATTCCATCTCTGAACACTTTACTTCCTCCCATCTGGCACTGAAAGAAAGCATCCTTGTAATTTCCTCTTCTGTGCCACCTCATTCTTCCTTACCGTGTAAAAGGAAGTGTTACTCTATAACAAAGAAGCCTATTCTTTGAGTAACCAGCCACTCCTCTGTGACTCCTCCCAGCTACTTTAGGAGCTTGATTTTTGCATGTTTCTAACAGTCTAATACCAAGGTTTTTGGTAGTTAGAATAGTGGAACATTCAGCTCTATGAGGAGAGCATCCTTTCTTTCTTCTGATGACCTGAAAATTGCTAGGAACAGGGAACCTAAGCATTAACCAAAACAAAAATGGTTTCACCTACTTTTAAATTTTTCAAAATCACATCAACTAATTCTCTTGAGAACCAGCTTCTATCAGATTACTTTGTGCCAGAATGAGACCTAGTGCCAAAGACAAAACTCGCTTTCAGAGCATCGGATACAGAGAGCTCGGGATTTGACAGCAAAGGCAGAAAGCCCGGGACAAGGCCTGAGGACCCTCCAGCTCCAGCCCTAAAGCCCAGGGTGGGCCACTCTTCTCCTAGCTTGCCCTGACACTGTCCATAAGGCACATTTTTTGAAATTCACTTTTAAAGAATAACTTCCTTCCACTCCCTGTTTGGTACAAAGGTTTCACTAAGATGCTATTGACATCTGATACCGAAGCCAGGTCAGTTGAAAAGGGAACAGAAAGTGGTCCCAGCCAGAGAAAAGAGAGACTTCTGGGAGGTTTTCTGGGTCATGTCCGCATTCCTTTGCTTCTCCTTTTATCCCAAGAGCCAAATCAAAAATCCCTGATAAACCAGAATGAGATGATCCACTGATGGAAAAAACCTCTTCTTCCCTATTCCTTTACCACTCCTAACCTTATCACGCGTGGGCTCCCTCCAGCAAGTTGGAGGCTGAGGCAGACATCACTGAGGGCTGGTGAATGTCTGAATCAGGACCTGGGCAACAAACTCCTCCCTGTTTTTCATATTGGCTAACTTTTGTGCACATTTGGTATTCAGTTAACACCAACATGCACAAAATGGCAGAGGGTCATACTTTCCTGGCCAATTTGATGAGAGTAGACAGAAGAACCAAGCAAATTTAGATTTAAAATCTCTTCTTCTTCAGAAGAAGGTGCCTGGAAATCTTTTCTGAAATTATATGTTTGCCTTAATTCTTCACTTCACTAGTACCAACAAACCTTTGACAACATCATTTTCAAATTCTCTCCAGCATTACTCTACAATAATATTAATCCTTTGAAAGCGGTTCAACTTGCTTTATAGTGATGGCTTTGTTTTTATTAACTGCATTTGCCTTTTCTTTCCCCTTTGAAATCAACTCTACGAAGCATAATCCTATTGTTGGATATCACCCTGACGTGGTCTACAAGCTCTGCCTCAGTGAGGAAGCCACCTCCCTCTGCCTGCCTCCCAGCCCTGCTTTCAAGGACCCGAGAGTGCAGGGAGCAGGGTCCCCCTGCCCATGACTCCTCACCCTCAATGGCTCACTGCAGCTGAATCAAATGAGGTGAGGGAAGGTTTCTATTTATTCTCCCAAGAATACTCTAGCTGCAGGAGTCCTTTCTGGCTGGTAGAATATGTTTGTGTAAAGCAGTGCGCCTGTGCAGGCTGGGGCCTGGGGAGCCTGGCATGGTATCAGCATGCAGGCCTCCTGTGGGCTGGTTCAGGCAGAGACCTTGGGGACAGGCAGATCTTCTCAGCGGTCTCTATTATGTCCCTCCAGGGAGAAAGCATCCTTTAAACAGAGTTGTTGGACAGAAAATAACACCCAACAAAGCCCCGTAAAGATACTAGGACTTGTTACTGATCTCAAAAGCAGGTTAGAATCTAAGAGGAAACACTAGAGCAGAATTCTGTGATTGTTCTTGTTGCCGTTTGCTGCTGCTTTATTTCACAATGTATTGTCTTCCTACTTATTTCAAAATGGAAAATCAAATTAGTCGTCAAGTACATCATCAAATGCGGTCAAACTTAGCAGCCCCTTTCTCAAATGTTGTGAAGGAGAGAGGTTACACGTGTGCAAAGATCAGGGGTCAAACGCATTCTGAGACACTACTTCCTTTGAACACATGGTACAGATCTGTTTTAAAATCTAAGAAATTAGACCAACCTTATCACATAGATAAAGAATTAACACTTTTTAAAAAATTTTTAAACTTTAAGTTAAAGCCAAACCTATACAAACCCTTCAAAGAGAGGTTTAAAGCAAGTTTTTTTAAAAAAATAAATCGTGAATTACTGTTCAATCTCCCTAAATTTAACCCTTCCTACGACCCTTTAGGTGTCTCCACTATCTGATTCCCCTACCCTCAACAGAGCACACATTAGTGCTAATTTAAGAACTGAAGCTCTCTTTTCCTCCCTGGCTGCTTGAAGATCAGCCGCCATCACGAATGACGCAGCAACTATCCGGACCAGTAAGTTCACGACCAACCAACTACTTCAGCAGAAACAATGTCCTTTACCCCAGAAAGGCAATAGTCCCTAAGACAGAAATTCAGGAAAAACTGGCCAAAATGTCCAAGACCAAATGTCATCTTTGTATTTGGATTCAGAACACATTTTGGTGGTGGTGAGACAACTGGCTTTGGCATGATTTACTGTCATTCCTTGGATTATGCGAAGAAGAATGGGTCCAAACACAGGCTTGCAAGACACGGCCTGTATGAGAAGAACAAGACCTCAAGAAAATAGTGCAAGGAACACAAGAAGAGAGTGAAGAAAGCCAGGGGGGCTGCAAAGGCCAGTGCTGGTGCTGGCAAAAAGTGAGCTGGAGCTTGGACGACAGAAGGAGTAAAGATTCTGCAATGACTCTATCTGTGGTGATTGTACAGATTTTTCATGAAAGAGAAAATAAAGAAGACCTCTTACCTGAAAAAAAAAAACAAAAAACTAAAGATACTTTGTAATAAGCTACATCATTTTGCTTTGTCCTCTGTCCAATATCTAGAGGTTTTGAAACATTTTTTTTCATATTGTTAAACCTTATGGTTCTGTAAGCCAGTGAAAATAAATACAGGGTTAGGAAGCAGAGGTGGGGATGAACAGGTGGAGACTTCTAGGGTAGTGAAACTACTCTATTTGATACTCTAGTGATAATTACATGTCATTATAAATGTGTCCAAGCCCACAGAATGTACAATATCAAGAGTGAACGCCGGTGTAAACTATCGACTTGGGGTGACAGGGACGTGTCAATGGAGGTTTTTTGATTGTATTAATAACAAATGCACCATTTTGGGGGGATATTGGTAACGGGTGGCTATGCATGTGGAAAATAGGGAATCTGTTGAAAATATCTGCACTTTGCTCTTAATTTTGCTGTGAACCTAAAACAGCTTCCCTGGTGGCTCAGATGGTAAAGAATCTGCCTACAATGCGGGAGACCTGGTTTGATCCTTGAGTTGGAAAGATCCCCTGGAAGAGGGCATGGCAACCCACTCCAGGACTCCTGTCTGGAGAACCCTCATGGACAGAGAAGCCTGGTGGGCCATAGACCATGGGGTTGCAAAGAGTTGGACATGACTGAGCGACTAAGCACACACAAAACTGTAAAAAATAGTCTTTAAAATAAAACACCAAATTACACCAAAAGCAGAGGTCCCCTGGGGCCTCTGGACAAAGGTAATCTTAGGGGAGAGTGGACGGCACCTAGAGCAGCAGTGAGTACCTTACTGTCCAGCTTCTTCATGGTGACCAGGTCCAGGGACTTGAGCGAATGGCCAGTGGGGGCAATGAAGTAGAGACATGCGTGGATCCTGGTGTCATGGTAGTTGAAGAGAGAACGTTTGATCTTCAGTTCCTCTTGCAAGTAGGCCTCAAACTGGGCATCGATATATTCCACGATCGGCTTGTAGCTAGAAGGCAGAAGACGGTTATTAAAACACATTTTTAAATCAGCATGTCGCTAGTCTCAAACTCTTTGTACAGTCCTCCAGGAAAGTCCTTAGTGGTTCCCTGTTCTCTAAGAGCTAGAGTCCAAGCTCCTTACCTTGGCAGCCCAGACCTTTGGCCATATGACCCCTAAACATCACCCCAGGCTCCCCTATCCTTCTCCTTCCTAGTTCATGCTTTCTGCCCCGCATGGCAAGCTCCCGCCTGCCTCCAGGCCTTTGCTCATGCTAGATCCCCACCTGGAATGGTCTTCTTCCTCTTAATCTCCTGGCTAACATTCATCCTTTTAAAACAGCAATTAGAAATATGTAGGATACACTGTCACTGCCCCCATGGCACCCATGAAGGTATTGCTAAGAGACTGTGGTATTCTTCCCTGCTGGGCCAAAACTGAGCCTCAAAATCTGTCCCAGTAAAGTGACTTTGACAGGCTCTCCCAACTGAATGGCATTGGTGCCCAGAGTGAAACTCCTCTGTGGTTTTAGGATGTGGCACCATCTCCGGCTGGCAGCCTCTCCCTGCTCCTCTGCCCAGTCCTTCGGGGAGGAGGGCTAGCTACTCTGTACTCTCAAAAAGCCCTGCGCCTGCCATGACCTCATCTATAAATGGAAGTGCCTGGTCTATTAGGATCAAGGTTCCTTCCAACTCTCAATTTTATGATTTGAAGGTAAACTCTCTTCTCACCAAATCCTAATTCAAATCTGTTTTGAATAATTATGCATGACTCTATGAACTGACCACAAACACTATCATTAATAGCATATGCGGGATATATATTCAATAAACCACATGTTCTCCAGGGACAAAGTAGTTCATTAGGTCACTATGGAAAAGCCACGAATTCTTCCAGGTCTCCACAGGGACTGCTCAGAAGCTAGTGTCAGCACCAATGAGATGGGTGGATTAGGAATGAAATGGGTTAATCCTTCCCCAGACTTACTACCTTGCTGAGGAATGATTTAAGCTTTAAGAAAAATAAAAACCTCTCAACACTCAACTTGCAAACCCATAAATTAAACTGAAATCCCTGAAAGGGAACTATAAATCTTTTATAATGAGGATGACAGCAGATGTCCTAAAAGAAAAAAAAAAAAATTTATGACCAAAACTGAAAACAGAAAAAAGTTTTCTTCTATTTTCCTTTGGTGATTTACTACAATCCATTGATTCAATCTGAGCAAAGCCTCTAGAGGTTTAAAGAAAAAGTAGACTGTGCCTGAATAAAATCCTTAACATAATAGAAATCCCAATGAATTCCAATAGAAAGGATGAACAAGCAATAAGATTCTTCTACATGTTCCAATTTTAAAATATAGGCAGGTAGGGCTTCTCTGGTGGTTCAGTGGTTAAGAACCAGTACAATGCAAGGGACACTGGTTCGATCTCAGGTCCGGGAAGATCCCACATGCCATGGACCAACTACCACGCCATAACTACTGAAACCCGCATGCCCTAGAGTCCGTGCTCTGCAACGAGAGACGCTACTGCATGAGAAGCCCTCACACCACAACTAGAGGAGTCCCTGCTTGCGGGAACTAGAGGAGACTCTCACACAGCAACAAAGACCCACTGTAGCCAAAAAAATAAACCAATACATAAATTAAAAATTTTTTTAAATATAAGCAGGTATTATATAACAATATTAATAATCATTATTATGATAGGATAGTTATATAAAATGGTGGTTAGAAGCATGGACTCAAGTCAGACCAACTAAGATCAAACTCCAAATCCACAACTTTCTAACTTGCTTTGGACAAGTTACTAAACCTCTCTGTGTCTCAATTTCCTCACAGGTAACATCAAGAACAAAAATATCACCTATATCAGAGCTAATGTGACAAATAAGTGAGCTAGTATATGCAAAAAACTAGCACATCAAAGTGTGAGATTTAACTGTTTCACAGTAATTTAATCAACCACAAATAAGAGAAAAGCAAGCCTCAGTTTTCAAAAAAGACAGGAAAAAAAAGAAAAAGGAACTTTGTACTGACCTAGATCCATGGTAACTCTTCTGCCACTGACTCATGCCCTGTAGGGCAGTGGCCCAGGCCACTTCAACGAGGCCCACTCATGCCCTGTGAGTCCAAGGCCAGACTTCGGGTCCCCTGACACTGAGGCAAGTGCTCGGGGAACCAGGGACCCCCCAGCACCCTCTGAGCCCGGAAGGGAGGAAAGCAGCTCATGGTAGTTGCTCCTTCCTATCCCCGCAGTTCCTGATTTGCAGCTTCCTAGCACCTCCCCCAACGGTGGTCCAAGAATGTTTCTTCTTTCTAGTAATTTCCTTTCTGCCTTTGGTCTTGATTCTGTTCCACCAAGATTATGGGAGGCATTGCACCTCTCCTTTTCCAGTGAGGAACGCTTTCTGCCCTGGATTCAGCATCTCCGAAGCCATCTGTGGTTCTCGGCTTACGTTTCAGGCTTCCTGCCGCCTTCCCCTGTTTAGGAGTTTGGGCCAATCTTTTCAATCTCCTTTTCCCTGTGTGCAGTTTCCTTGGAAAATCACATTTCCTCTTGTGTTTCACTTAACCAGATCTCTTACCTAAGTTTCAGAACTCCATCCAACTGCTTACCAGATATTTCCACTTGCTCTTTTAGCTAAGTGCCCAAAATCACACTTCGTCTTGTCCCCAAACCCTACTAGCCCGTATTCCTTAGCTCAGCAGATGGCATCTCCATCCACACCACTGGCCAAATCAGAATCCTAGGTTCAACCCAGAGACTGATCACACAGAGCCTACCTCCCACATATAGCCAAGCACAAGATCCCATCTGTTCTAGCCTCTAGAGCATTATAAACAAATATATGTATTTCAGGAAAACTATTGACCAAAATCACTATTCCCTGCATTCCACATTTAATTGTGTTGATGAAACAGCCTCTCTTGATGCATATAGTAAGTCAGCCTAGTGGCTCTGTTCTCCCTTCACATCCTTCAAATAACCCCTGCCCTCTCTCCATCTCCTGTCCACGTGTGATCTACACTCAAAGTCACAAAATAAGGAAATTTCATCCTTATTTTTGCCTTTTGCTAGTTTCCATTCTTATAGCGAGGATACCTATTTATATTCTGGTTTTGCCAATTCAAACTTCTTTGGATTGTAGCCATATCAAGCAGAGGAAAGGGGGCAGGTAAACCAAATCAAGTTGTATGTTTACACATAATTTCCTTTTAAGGCATGAGGATATCCCTTTTTATCCTCCACTCTTTTTTTCCCCCCATAAATATCCAGCCATTAAAAAAAAAAAAAAAAAAAAAAAAATTGACAGTGGTTGACCCTAAGAGTGATAGGAAAAAGTATTGTATACAAAGTTTTCTAGCCACCCAAGGTACCCACTGATCATGCTTGCAAAATAGCCCATGCCATTGTTCAGGGACTGACTCTCTATTTTGTATATGAACAGATAAAAGATACCTGCCATATATTTTCCTCTCTCTTGCTATCTATTAGCCAAAGCTAATTTTCCTTATCCTTCTACTACCTCTACCAGAAAGTGTGACTAAGACAGAATTTAAAGATCAAACAGACCACTCCATTACCACTTTATAACTCTGATAAAGATTCAGCGAGTTTGAGGAGTCTCTCAGTGGGCTTTAATTAGCCATGCTTTTTGTGCTATCATCATAGTTTGTAAGACGCTACTAACATTCTCCCATCTCCTAAATATGCAGAATATATATATTCTGCAGCAGAAGTAGAAGCATTCTTCCAGTAGAAGAATCTACTATAGCAGATTGCGATTTCCCTTCTCCTCTAGACCTCTTTCCTTCTTCACTGAATAGTAGAGACAGCAGAACAAGAATGTCCTTAGACCACGAAGAGTTAATCATGCTATTAAACAAAACAGGAGACCTTACCAGACCTCTCTTCCTGCCTCCTTCTAGCTAGCCTGGTCCAAGGCAGACAGTGATGCAGGAATGCTGACATGTCCAAAGCCTACATACACAAACTGGGACATTCTTGAAGTCTTGCGTCGATGGCAGAAAAGCTTGCCTAATCCTCAAAGTAGTAAAAATAATCATGGGTTTGGAGAAACAACACATCCCTTCGCATATGTTTACATACTGATACAAAAATGCATACCCCACTTCCAATTTTTTTGATGGAAGCAGACCCTATCTGAATGAGTAGTGTTTTTTTGTTTTTTTTTTTTAAACAAAAGGCATTTGGGTTTATAGTCAACAGTGTCAACAATCCTTCTGGAGCACAGAGTTCTAAATGCCACTCAAAGAGGTTATGCAATAGCTGTCAAGAAATTTCAGAAGAAAAAAAAAATATTTGGTATCTAGGTTAGGTTAATACCACACTTCCTCTCTTCTAAGTCTCCTTGGAAACTATTATTTGACCCAAATGAGTCAGAAATTTTCTTAAAGAGGCCTCCAGCTGCAAATGTGTGGGTCAGCCTTGTACTGGCCACCTGCTGCTCAGGGCTGGCGAGTGAAAACCCACCAGAAGGGTAGGAAGTCACCATTTAAAGGAGAAGTAAAAAATGTAGTGGCAGTGCTGGGGCGATGACGAGCAGGAATAGCTCAAGGAATCTTAGCAGCAAAATGCACGAGGATGGTTCTCATTCCCTCCAGAAGGCACCCCGAAAAAGTCCGGCTGCTGCCTGACCATCAAGCAGTGCACACGCCTGGCATTCCGCAACCCCAGGGAGAAACCTGCACAGGTCAGAGACGGAGACCCGCCTTGTTTCGATGGGTCCTCCTGACCATAAGAGGACCAGGAGCCCCCTGGCTTGCTTCCCGGCTCCCATAATGCACTTGTGCTCTTCTGCTTGTCATCAGGGTTTTCTCTTCATCTGTTCTACTGAGCATGACACACAGCATTCAGACAAGAACCTCTCCATCATTCCTTGGAATTGAAGTCATAAATCAAGAGCAACTGCTCAGCTGCAGGAGCTGTGCTTAGCTGATCCCCACTCAACACAATGTACAGATAGTCCATTTTGACAGATGCAAAATAAAATCTTTCTTACTGTGTCTAACAATTGCTCCTGTTATTCCAGGCCAATGTTTACTGAAGAGCATATAAACTGCTCTATAGATAAACTAGAGCTCAGTGCTCAGCTAGAGCGTGCATTAAATATTTCTCTGTCATTACTATGGGTACATCTTTATATCAGAGACAGTTAAAATGTATCTAGACAATACACAGCTCTAGATTTTTAAAAAATGGTTAAAATTCCTCTTTAGAAAACACACACATATACCATACACAGTTCAGAGGAAAATGAAGCAAACAAAGAAACAAAACCTGGTATGATACAAGTGAAGTGTCTGAGCCCTAAGCAAACAGACTGTAACTTAAAGTGCTGGTTGTCTTATTCCCATTAAGTTGTCACTGCACAAAAATGTCTCTGGAAGCCTCCTTCTAGAATTATCTTTGGGCCTGGGACAGTTTAACTTTCTCAAACTTTTTCTGGAGAATGAACATAAATATTTAAAATAATCATAAGGGATTCAAAGATTAGTGAAGAAGATGAGTGGTCTTGAGATGAATGCATGGGCGCAAACCAGGAAGGTTTAAAACTTAAACACCTCCCTCAAATAAGGACTACAGAAACTCAAAGAGTCGAACTGGCTTGGCTCTATCAATTGAGAAGGTTTGTTTTATAAAAACAAAACTTCACAGTAATACTTTATAATTAGGTGAAGTTTTGTCAACCAGTTTTAGTGAATACATAAGATGGACTTACGGGCTACCCTGGTGGCTCAGCTGGTAAAGAATCTGCCTGCAATTCAAGAGACCCCTGCTTGATTCCTGAGCTGGGAAGATCCCATGGAGAAGCGATAGGCTACCCACTCCAGTATTCCTGGGCTTCCCTGGTGGCTCAGCTGGTAAAGAATCTTCCCACAATGCAGGAGACCTGGGTTCAATCCCTGGGTTGGGAAGATCCCCTGGAGGAGGGCATGGCAACCCACTCCAGTATTCTTACCTGGAGAATCCCTATGGACAGAGGAGCCTGGTGGGCTGCATGCAGTCCATGGGGTCACAAAGAGTCGGACACGACTGAGTGACTAAGCCCAGCAAGACTGACTTATTGCTAATAGCTTCTGTCTACATATAAACTATAGGATCAAAATTTTGAAGGAAAAAAAAAAAAAGACATTTTATTTCTTAAGCAGGTTAAACATATCTGTTTTCTACACTGACAAAGACGTTTGTTATAAATACATTATCTGGTTAGCTTAACAAACCCTCGCTGGATAGAGAATGATCTGAATTCCTCACTAGGCTCCACTGAGACCACACTCATTATTCAGACTCAATGTGGCCATTCTGCACCCAGCAGGCCACCCAACTGTGAGCAGCCTACAGGAAGACTCAGACAATGCATAAAGGAGCCACAGTGCTCACACCACAGCTCCAGCATCAGTACTAAGATCCTGAGCCGGCTGGAGATCAGCTACGATATTTCCCATTGAGCTTTCACAAACACGCTTTCTTCACTTTGGGTTTTAGAAGCGGATACCCCTGGCTGCCAAAGCCATCAAAATACAGGATTACCCCCTATGATTACCACACCCCTCCTCCAGGCTCAGCCATTCACAGCGCCCTTCCTTAGACCCCACCTGAAAAGAGATTGTGTGCAGATCCCACTCTGAGACCTGAGAGTATCTAGTGTCATTCTCTTAGAGTGAGATAAACTGCCAAGGACCCATAGCTGGTTATTGGCAGAATTCAGACCACAACCTGGGTCTACTAGATCCTGGGCTCTAGTTTCTTGGGCAAAATCATTATTGACTCCAAGTTTTCACTCAGAGCTATAGGAATTTGGGGATTAAGTCAAATATCCCAATCTGTCTCAGTGACTAGGAGAGCATGAGTACCTGCATGCATGTTAAGTCATTTCAGTCGTGTCCGACTCTTTGTGACCCTATGGATTATAGCCCGCCAGGCTCCTCTGTGCATGGGATTCTCCGGGCAAGAATGCTGGAGTGGGTTGCCATTTCCTCCTCTAGGGGATCTTCCCAAGCCAGGGACTGAAACCGTGCCTCTCATACCTCCTGCGTTGGCAGGCAGTGTCTTTACCACTAGCGCCACCTGCGAAGCCCTAGGAGAGCAGGGCAGATGCTCATTCCAAACTCCTCTTACTTTTTAATGCCTGGTTTTTGTTTTGTTTTCTTGGCAGAGTTAAAGTGACAACATCAACAACAACAAAAAACAAACCAGAAACCACATTCCCCAGACCCTCTTGCAGCTCGTGTTCAGATGTGGCCTACTTTCTGCCAAGCAGCTGCAGCCATACGAGACCTGGAGGCAGGGAGCATGTCCCCCAAGGCAGAGGCCACACACAGGGAAAGGGGTTCTTCTTGCAAGTGGTGATGAAGGCATTCGGTTAATAGGAACAGATTCAGTGGAGGTTCTGGAGACCTGTCCCCAGCATCACAGGTACCAAATATATACAGTAATTTGTGGCAGGAGTTCCATTAACCCTAGATGTTTCTCTAGACTGCTTTTCTAGATGGGAAAGCCCCCAAACCTGGTTCCATGACTTTTCCGGGAAAATATCATAAGCTAGCTTATTCCTTCTAACAAATCCCTTTTCTGCTCATACTAGCTGGAATCACGGAGAAGGCAATGGCACCCCACTCCAGTACTCTTGCCTGGAAAATCCCATGGATGGAGGAGCCTGGTAGGCTGCAGTTCATGGGGTCGCTAAGAGTCAGCCACGACTGAGCGACTTCACTTTCACTTTTTCACTCTCATGCATTGGAGAAGGAAATGGCAACCCACTCCAGTGTTCTTGCCTGGAGAATCCCAGGGACGGGGGAGCCTGGTGGGCTGATGTCTATGGGGTTGCACAGAGTCAGACACGACTGAAGTGACTTAGCAGCAGCTGGAATCAATTACATCAGCTGATTCTGACCTCAAGAACATTCTAAGAAAATTTCTCAGAGGGCAACAATGTCTTTTAGGTGACAGGAGACCAAGCCTTACAACAAGCGAACATTTAGTCTTTGTATTTACCCAGGATGAGTCTTGTTACCTCCTCATTCATTTACATCCCCACAAAATCCCAAGATGTACCTGTCATCTTTATTGATCTGATCTCCAAATCCCACGGTGTCAACGATGGTTAACTTCAGCCGCACATTGCTTTCCTGAAGCTCATAACTTCTGGCTTTTAACCGGACACCTGGTTCATTGTGAGTCGCTGGGTCACTTTCAAATTTCGTGTTGAATAACGTGTCCATTAACGTGGATTTGCCGATGCCCGTCTCACCTGCATGATCACAACAGAGAAATCAAAGAAGGTGTCAGTGCCTCTGAGACATCAGTTCACATCAGCAGCAGTGTTTTTTCTTTTTTTTTTAAATCATCGTGTTAGAAAAAATTTTTGAAAAGTCAGTCTCACCAGATATCCCACCACACACAAAAAAATAGCTCTTTCCGTGTGTGATCTATGGACTCCCTCTCTAGAAATGCTTTAATGGATTTCAAAAACCATTCGGCAGAGAAGATCTTGAATTTATAGATCAAGATGCTCTTTTTTACCTCTGAATAGAGAAACAGAACTTAAAAGCTTGCCTGTGGTCAGTCTGTGGTCATTTCAAAGACATAAACTGTAGCTCTTCCTTCCCTAAATGTTGGCATGCAAAACTATCAATATAGTACTTAAAAAAAAAAATCTATATTACTGAGTTTCTGTTACTAGGAAAATGTAAGAGACTGATTGCATTTATATTGAATTATCTGATACCATCTAATGTTGTGGGAAAGAATTACATCTTTTTCAAAACAACACTCTTAACAAATAACAACAAAAATAACAAACCCAGCTACAATTACTGAGCACTTACTTTCTACCACGTCCTGTGATAAGAGCTTCCGATGTACTATCTCATTAAACCCTAGTACTAATTCCTGTGGAATAAATGCTACTGTTTCCTCCCTTTTACAGATGAGGCATTAAAGCTTAGATAAGGTTTAAGTAACTTGTCTAAAGTCATATTGTTAAATGACAAAGCCAGGTTTCTAACTCGGGTTTGTGTGGTTCTAACACCTACATTCAACCAATTCTGACATTGTTACAGAGAAAACTGACTGCCTAATATTTTCAGGTATGGTTATGAATCTGTGAGAATCCTTTATATTATCTCCATTTGCATTTCCCAATTCAGTAGATGGCAAGCATTTGTTAGATGCCCTGGTATTCAGGCTGATGTTTGTGACAATGAAACTGAATGATGTTAAATGACCTGCAACGATGGCCTTATTGGTTCAC